>NC_134265.1:335342430-336029930 GCF_031893055.1 Leptodactylus fuscus
AACCCTTTAGATATTGGAATGTCCCTCCTAATGATATACATGTACAGATACATAACACTAAAGAGCTGACACACAGACACGCAGCCCCAGGGGTCAGCTGTCAAAATGCAACCAATGGTCAGTGGGCAAGAAAAAAAAAGCTGGCAGCGGCTCTGGACGTTTGCTTCGTGGCTGTCTGAACTCTGCTGGTAAGATTCTTGGTGACATCAGGCGTCTCCGTTTATGGGGCTAGTAATAATTTGTGTCATACCATGATGGCTGCCATCTTAATAAATCAGGTGATATGGGACTATGTGAATATTGTATCTGCATAGAAATATGGCTCTAGTAATATTAAGGTTTGGAATACAATTTTTGTGCTGAGTTGCAGTACCAGGCATAGCCTGTGGTCAAGAGGGGCGCTGTTTTTTTTAATAATACTGATCAATTCTTGTAAAGGGGTTTGTCCGCAAATGCAACTTACCCAGTGTTGGGCTGAGGTCCCCTGGGCTCAACTCATAAGACATAGACCACGGTACTCCTCATATTTAGGTGTTTTTAGCTGGACCTACCAGAGGATCCTTTGTTACTCTGGTGGGCCAGTCCTACACTGGACTATCTGCAGATAGGGGGTCTCAGCACCCTATATGAATGTACATTGCACTCACCCCATATGAATGGAGTGGCAGCACGCCTGCGCCTGTGCAACCGCCTCTTCATTCATACAAAGGGTTCCCACAATTAGTAGGGGTCCCAGTGGGCGCAACTACACCAATCTGCTGCTTCAAAAGTGCATGGGCAAACCCCTTTAAATGTTACCTATTCAGCCCATGACCCTGGAGTGTTGTCCTATGTGCCCTTCAGAATTGTGTCCCTTTGCTACTGCCTATGTGCCTGGCCCTAGTAGATAGGTGCAGATATATTGGGTGACTTGGCATGCTGTGGCATGGTGTCTGTTCCTGTGATACACTCACCCCGTAAGGGCCCATACTAATAGCACTGACTGGGAAGGAAAGGTTACGGGTCACTGCCCATCTGTCATTGTGGGCGATCACTGGATCCTGGTGCCAGCACTGTCTGTGTATGGAGCTGACGCTGACAACCTGATGGTGACCAGATGGTGCGCCGCTCTGACTCCAGCCCCTGGCAGCCACAATATGCTGTGACTTATAGTTCCAGCAGGTGATTTCGCCGGTGGGGTCGTAATGTCTCTCCATTGTTTTCAATGGGTTGTGTAATGAACTCGCTCCTATGATTCACTCTTCCAGCCCATAAAGTGTTAATCAACTGCGGTTTACGGCTGCCGCAGCTGGCACGCTCTTTTCCCAATTGGGGTATTCTTGCCCGCTGTCTTACTCAACCGTAGTAGGAGCGTGGGAAAATGGTTGTCAAAGTTGTCAGGTTGTCAGTCATCCATTATTATAGCTGGTGCTGACAGGGGGCAGATGAGGGTGGTAGTGACTAGGGAGCTGTTCACATTGCTAACCCACAATATATAGCGTTGCTAACTGCACCTTTGCAGATTTCAAGCTCCCGCTTGTAACTTGATGCCCCGCTTTGTGAAGGACTAGAGCACAAATCATACGGCGAGTTGGGTTTTACGTCGACATTCCTGGGAATAAGGATTACAAGACATTCACAGTTCAGGCGACTTTGGCCTCGCTTCGCTAAAATCCGGGAGACGGTCGGGTTACGTTTTCTTTATCCTGTTGTTCGTATCGTGATCATAGCGTGAAACTGTGATCTGTTTCTGGGAAAGTTGGGTGATAACCAATATGGCTGACATGACAGGGGGCGTCATCCTGTTTCCTAGAGCTCTAAGACCGCAATGTTATACAGTGACTTTTCCCCTGTTAGGGCGCATTCACACCGTGCAGTTTGGTGCATCAAAACTCACTGCAGCTGACTTTGGCTGATAAAAAAAAACTGCACCAAAAAGCATGTGTCTGATTACTGCCTAAGACAAAGTAGGCTTTTGTGGGTTCCCGTGGCTACGCCCGTCATTCAGGAGTTGTCAGGGATGTTCGGACTCAGCAGTTGCTGTTGTGACTTGGCCGGCTGGTATAAGGGGCTGCCAGGTTGTGTTTTGATGAAATATTGGGACAATTTGTTCTCCGGGAACGTCGAGTATTTCAATATTTACTTTTTATGCAGAAAGAGAGAACAACTTGATGTGGTAAGAAGTCATCAGATACATCAGATTGATAGAGGGTTACCCTGTATCCTTCTCTCCCCTACGCCGGTGTTCACATGTTGCGGTCACAATGCTGTTTTATGCCACGACTTCCCAAAATTGAAGCGTTTTTCCCGTAACGTCTGAACACACCCCAATGGTTCCTCTAGGAAATAGACCATGGTACCCTCCATTTTGGGTGTCCTCTGCATGACCATAGTGCTAGAACTACATTTTATGGAAGATTGTTGCTTATTGTTTCATAAACCGTGCACAGTTTATCGTTGTGTCCAGAGTCCTCAATCCTGCACTACCATCAGGGGCACTCCAACTACCATCAGGGGTCCTCCAACCACCATCAGGCGTCCTCCAACCACCATCATGTGCACTCCAACCACCACCAGGGGAACTCCAACTACCATCAGAGGCCCTCCAACCACCATCAGGGGCCCTCCAACCACCATCAGGGGCCCTCCAACCATCACCAGGGGCACTCCAACTACCATCAGGGGCATTCCAACCACCATCAGGGGCACTCCAACTACTATCAGAGGCCCTCCAACCACCATCAGGGGCCCTCCAACCACCATCAGGCGTCCTCCAACCACCATTAGGGGCACTCCAACTACCATCAGGGGTCCTCCAACCACCATCAGGGGCCCTCCAACCACCATCAAGGGCACTCCAACCACCATCAGGGGCCCTCCAACCACCACCAGGTGTCCTCCAACCACCATCAGGTGCACTCCAACCACCACCAGGGGCACTCCAACCACCACCAGGGGCCCTCCAACCACCATCTGGCTCAGGCAGGATTACTACAGGTTCTACTACCTGCAGGACAGTACAGTATGTGTTACTATTCTGCCACACCTTGCGACTCTTTCAAAAAATCAAGCAATGTCCGATCTTTGAAGTTGTCCTCAGGGTTGCAGTAGTCTCCATTCTCTAACATGAATGAAGGAGTCACAAGGCGACATGGCAATATTTGGTTGCGTGTCGGCAGTCACTGCCAAAGTCCCTGTGTAACCCTAGCCTTATTGTGTTAACGCTTGTGCGCAGCAGAAGAGCCCCAGGTGTGTGGTGCAGGTTCCTAAAGGTTGCTAGGCCTGGCTTATAGCGGTCCCTGCACGGATCAGCTGTTTAGGGCCACTTCTGACACCCATACTATGCACCAACTGCTTCTGGCTCTGTGTAGTATATAATATTGGCATTGGAAGTGGACCCAAACAGCTGATCCATGTGGGGTTGTCGGCCCCCCAACTGATCAGATATTTATGGCCTATCCTAATAGACTCTGCTGATGTAATAAGTCACATGTTATATAGCAAATCCTTGCTAGTTCCTGACTGGCGTAGGCTACCATTCTGGCACTTGGCTTCACATCTGATTTATTAAGGGGCCGGAGCCTTGTGTCAGTCTTAATAAATTCACCCCATTATTTCCGCCTGTACCCATAGCTGTGGTAAATGTCTAAACTGACCATGGGATTGCTGAGGGATGCTCAATATTTGCAACTTCCCACTTAGCTCTCTGAATATCCTGAAGGCAAATTTCCCTTTCAGGATTCTGAGCAAGCTGGGTGACCATTACCCTGCAAACAGTCAGAACATAAAGGGATCTTTTTGCCCAGGGATTTGTTATTCTACCCATAATAGAGACCAAAAATGTCTCCCTGAATGTTTTTGAGTCGTGGATATCTTCATCTGCAGGAGCTCTGCTGTGTAAGAGCCGCTTGGCGTTTACGTCCATTGTTCTGTCTGTTCACACAGGAACTCATTTTGGGATAAATAGACGATTAGACTAAACAATGAGCTGACTTGTCATCTGGAACCTGTTACTGACCCCACAGCTCTCCATTCCATATTATTTTATTATCAAACTCATGCTATGGGCCTATAGGATATGTGCATGTGTATCCAATATACGTCCTGATCACTATATAGGAATTTCATGGGCGTCACATATCTGCAAAGCTATATCTGTATTGATAAACATGAACATTCCTCGTTTAGGCCACCGATGTAGTCTTATTAAAAGAGTTACCCATCACTGTGTATTATCCCTGTACTGTGACATCACTGTGTATTATCCCTGTACTGTGACATCACTGTGTATTATCCCTGTACTGTGACATCACTGTGTGTATTATCCCTGTACTGTGACATCACTGTGTGTATTATCTCTGTACTGTGACATCACTGTGTGTATTATCCCTGTACTGTGACATCACTGTGTGTATTATCCCTGTACTGTGACATCACTGTGTATTATCCCTGTACTGTGACATCACTGTGTGTATTATCCCTGTACTGTGACATCACTGTGTGTATTATCTCTGTACTGTGACATCACTGTGTGTATTATCTCTGTACTGTGACATCACTGTGTGTATTATCCCTGTACTGTGACATCACTGTGTGTATTATCCCTGTACTGTGACATCACTGTGTGTATTATCTCTGTACTGTGACATCACTGTGTGTATTATCCCTGTACTGTGACATCACTGTGTGTATTATCCCTGTACTGTGACATCACTGTGTGTATTATCCCTGCACTGTGACATCACTGTGTGTATTATCCCTGTACTGTGACATCACTGTGTGTATTATCCCTGTACTGTGACATCACTGTGTGTATTATCCTGTACTGTGACATCACTGTGTGTATTATCCCTGTACTGTGACATCACTGTGTGTATTATCTCTGTACTGTGACATCACTGTGTGTATTATCCCTGTACTGTGACATCACTGTGTGTATTATCCTGTACTGTGACATCACTGTGTGTATTATCCCTGTACTGTGACATCACTGTGTGTATTATCCCTGTACTGTGACATCACTGTGTGTATTATCCCTGTACTGTGACATCACTGTGTGCATTATCCCTGTACTGTGACATCACTGTGTGTATTATCCCTGTACTGTGACATCACAGTGTGTATTATCTCTGTACTGTGACATCACTGTGTATTATCTCTGTACTGTGACATCACCGTGTGTATTATCTCTGTACTGTGACATCACCGTGTGTATTATCCCTGTACTGTGACATCACCGTGTGTATTATCTCTGTACTGTGACATCACCGTGTGTATTATCCCTGTACTGTGACATCACTATGGGTATTATCCCTGTACTGTGACATCACCGTGTGTATTATCTCTGTACTGTGACATCACTGTGTGTATTATCCCTGTAATGTGACATCACTGTGTGTATTATCCCTGTACTGTGACATCACTGTGTGTATTATCCCTGTACTGTGACATCACTGTGTGTATTATCCCTGTACTGTGACATCACTGTGTGTATTATCCCTGTACTGTGACATCACTGTGTGTATTATCCCTGTACTGTGACATCACTGTGTGTATTATCCCTGTACTGTGACATCACTGTGTGTATTATCCTGTACTGTGACATCACTGTGTGTATTATCCCTGTACTGTGACATCACTGTGTGTATTATCCCTGTACTGTGACATCACTATGTGTATTATCCCTGTACTGTGACATCACTGTGTGTATTATCTCTGTACTGTGACATCACTGTGTGTATTATCCCTGTACTGTGACATCCATATGTGTATTACCCCTGTACTGTGACATCACTGTGTGTATTATCCCTGTACTGTGACATCACTGTGTGTATTATCCTGTACTGTGACATCATTGTGTGTATTATCCCTGTACTGTGACATCATCACTATGTGTATTATCCCTGTACTTTGACATCACTGTGGGTATTATCCCTGTACTGTGACATCACTGTGTGTATTATCCCTGTACTGTGACATCACTGTGTGTATTATCTCTGTACTGTGACATCACTGTGTGTATTATCCCTGTACTGTGACATCACTGTGTATATTATCCCTGTACTGTGACATCACTGTGTGTATTATCCCTGTACTGTGACATCACAGTGTGTATTATCTCTGTACTGTGACATCACTGTGTATTATCTCTGTACTGTGACATCACCGTGTGTATTATCTCTGTACTGTGACATCACCGTGTGTATTATCCCTGTACTGTGACATCACCGTGTGTATTATCTCTGTACTGTGACATCACCATGTGTATTATCCCTGTACTGTGACATCACTATGGGTATTATCCCTGTACTGTGACATCACCGTGTGTATTATCTCTGTACTGTGACATCACTGTGTGTATTATCCCTGTAATGTGACATCACTGTGTGTATTATCCCTGTACTGTGACATCACTGTGTGTATTATCCCTGTACTGTGACATCACTGTGTGTATTATCCCTGTACTGTGACATCACTGTGTGTATTATCCCTGTACTGTGACATCACTGTGTGTATTATCCCTGTACTGTGACATCACTGTGTGTATTATCCCTGTACTGTGACATCACTGTGTGTATTATCCCTGTACTGTGACATCACTGTGTGTATTATCCTGTACTGTGACATCACTGTGTGTATTATCCCTGTACTGTGACATCACTGTGTGTATTATCCTGTACTGTGACATCACTGTGTGTATTATCCCTGTACTGTGACATCACTGTGTGTATTATCCCTGTACTGTGACATCACTATGTGTATTATCCCTGTACTGTGACATCACTGTGTGTATTATCTCTGTACTGTGACATCACTGTGTGTATTATCCCTGTACTGTGACATCCATATGTGTATTACCCCTGTACTGTGACATCACTGTGTGTATTATCCCTGTACTGTGACATCACTGTGTGTATTATCCTGTACTGTGACATCATTGTGTGTATTATCCCTGTACTGTGACATCATCACTATGTGTATTATCCCTGTACTTTGACATCACTGTGGGTATTATCCCTGTACTGTGACATCACTGTGTGTATTATCCCTGTACTGTGACATCACTGTGTGTATTATCCCTGTACTGTGACATCACTGTGTGTATTATCCCTGTACTGTGACATCACTGTGGGTATTATCCCTGTACTGTGACATCACTGTGGGTATTATCCCTGTACTGTGACATCACTGTGTGTATTATCCCTGTACTGTGACATCACTGTGTGTATTATCCCTGTACTGTGACATCACTGTGTGTATTATCCTGTACTGTGACATCATTGTGTGTATTATCCCTGTACTGTGACATCACTGTGTGTATTATCCCTGTACTGTGACATCACTGTGTGTATTATCTCTGTACTGTGACATCACTGTGTGTATTATCCTGTACTGTGACATCACTATGTGTATTACCCCTGTACTGTGACATCACTGTGTGTATTATCCCTGTCCTGTGACATCACTGTGTGTATTATCCTGTACTGTGACATCACTGTGTGTATTATCCCTGTACTTTGACATCACTGTGTGTATTATCTCTGTACTGTGACATCACTGTGTGTATTATCCCTGTAGTGTGACATCACTGTGTGTATTATCCCTGTACTGTGACATCACTGTGTGTATTATCCCTGTACTGTGACATCACTGTGTGTATTATCTCTGTACTGTGACATCACTGTGTGTATTATCCCTGTACTGTGACATCACTATGGGTATTATCCCTGTACTGTGACATCACTGTGTGTATTATCCCTGTACTGTGACATCACTGTGGGTATTATCCCTGTACTGTGACATCACTGTGGGTATTATCCCTGTACTGTGACATCACTGTGGGTATTATCCCTGTACTGTGACATCACTGTGTGTATTATCCCTGTACTGTGACATCACTGTGTGTATTATCCCTGTACTGTGACATCACTGTGTGTATTATCCCTGTACTGTGACATCACTGTGTGTATTATCCCTGTACTGTGACATCACTGTGTGTATTATCCCTGTACTGTGACATCACTGTGTGTATTATCCCTGTACTGTGACATCACTGTGTGTATTATCCTGTACTGTGACATCATTGTGTGTATTATCCCTGTACTGTGACATCACTGTGTGTATTATCCCTGTACTGTGACATCACTGTGTGTATTATCTGTGTACTGTGACATCACTGTGTGTATTATCCTGTACTGTGACATCACTATGTGTATTACCCCTGTACTGTGACATCACTGTGTGTATTATCCCTGTCCTGTGACATCACTGTGTGGATTATCCTGTACTGTGACATCACTGTGTGTATTATCCCTGTACTTTGACATCACTGTGTGTATTATCTCTGTACTGTGACATCACTGTGTGTATTATCCCTGTAGTGTGACATCACTGTGTGTATTATCCCTGTACTGTGACATCACTGTGTGTATTATCCCTGTACTGTGACATCACTGTGTGTATTATCTCTGTACTGTGACATCACTGTGTGTATTATCCCTGTACTGTGACATCACTATGGGTATTATCCCTGTACTGTGACATCACTGTGTGTATTATCCCTGTACTGTGACATCACTGTGGGTATTATCCCTGTACTGTGACATCACTGTGGGTATTATCCCTGTACTGTGACATCACTGTGGGTATTATCCCTGTACTGTGACATCACTGTGTGTATTATCCCTGTACTGTGACATCACTGTGTGTATTATCCCTGTACTGTGACATCACTGTGTGTATTATCCCTGTACTGTGACATCACTGTGTGTATTATCCCTGTACTGTGACATCACTGTGTGTATTATCCCTGTACTGTGACATCACTGTGTGTATTATCCCTGTACTGTGACATCACTGTGTGTATTATCCTGTACTGTGACATCATTGTGTGTATTATCCCTGTACTGTGACATCACTGTGTGTATTATCCCTGTACTGTGACATCACTGTGTGTATTATCTGTGTACTGTGACATCACTGTGTGTATTATCCTGTACTGTGACATCACTATGTGTATTACCCCTGTACTGTGACATCACTGTGTGTATTATCCCTGTCCTGTGACATCACTGTGTGGATTATCCTGTACTGTGACATCACTGTGTGTATTATCCCTGTACTTTGACATCACTGTGTGTATTATCTCTGTACTGTGACATCACTGTGTGTATTATCCCTGTAGTGTGACATCACTGTGTGTATTATCCCTGTACTGTGACATCACTGTGTGTATTATCCCTGTACTGTGACATCACTGTGTGTATTATCTCTGTACTGTGACATCACTGTGTGTATTATCCCTGTACTGTGACATCACTATGGGTATTATCCCTGTACTGTGACATCACTGTGTGTATTATCCCTGTACTGTGACATCACTGTGGGTATTATCCCTGTACTGTGACATCACTGTGGGTATTATCCCTGTACTGTGACATCACTGTGGGTATTATCCCTGTACTGTGACATCACTGTGTGTATTATCCCTGTACTGTGACATCACTGTGTGTATTATCCCTGTACTGTGACATCACTGTGTGTATTATCCCTGTACTGTGACATCACTGTGTGTATTATCCCTGTACTGTGACATCACTGTGTGTATTATCCCTGTACTGTGACATCACTGTGTGTATTATCCCTGTACTGTGACATCACTGTGTGTATTATCCTGTACTGTGACATCATTGTGTGTATTATCCCTGTACTGTGACATCACTGTGTGTATTATCCCTGTACTGTGACATCACTGTGTGTATTATCTCTGTACTGTGACATCACTGTGTGTATTATCCTGTACTGTGACATCACTATGTGTATTACCCCTGTACTGTGACATCACTGTGTGTATTATCCCTGTCCTGTGACATCACTGTGTGTATTATCCTGTACTGTGACATCACTGTGTGTATTATCCCTGTACTTTGACATCACTGTGTGTATTATCTCTGTACTGTGACATCACTGTGTGTATTATCCCTGTAGTGTGACATCACTGTGTGTATTATCCCTGTACTGTGACATCACTGTGTGTATTATCCCTGTACTGTGACATCACTGTGTGTATTATCTCTGTACTGTGACATCACTGTGTGTATTATCCCTGTACTGTGACATCACTATGGGTATTATCCCTGTACTGTGACATCACTGTGTGTATTATCCCTGTACTGTGACATCACTGTGGGTATTATCCCTGTACTGTGACATCACTGTGGGTATTATCCCTGTACTGTGACATCACTGTGGGTATTATCCCTGTACTGTGACATCACTGTGTGTATTATCCTGTAGTGTGACATCACTATGTGTATTACCCCTGTACTGTGACATCACTGTGTGTATTATCTCTGTACTGTGACATCACTGTGTGTATTATCCTGTAGTGTGACATCACTATGTGTATTACCCCTATACTGTGACATCACTGTGTGTATTATCCCTGTCCTGTGACATCACTGTGTGTATTATCCTGTACTGTGACATCACTGTGTGTATTATCCCTGTACTGTGACATCACTGTGTGTATTATCTCTGTACTGTGACATCACTGTGTGTATTATCTCTGTACTGTGACATCACTGTGTGTATTATCCTGTACTGTGACATCACTGTGTGTATTATCTCTGTACTGTGACATCACTGTGTGTATTATCCCTGTACTGTGACATCACTATGTGTATTATCACTGTACTGTGATAATACACATACTACGAGCGAAGGTGAGTATGAGTATTTTTGTGTTAAACATTTAGGGGGAACATAATGAAGGGGGCCCATGAAATTGGGGGCAGATGAAGGGGGGGGGGAAACGGCATGAAAATGGGCAGAGATGGGAGACATGAATCTGGGGGCAGAGATGGGGGGACATGAACCTGGGGGCAGAGATGGGGGGACATGAAACTGGCAGCAGATGAAGGGTGTATATGAAACGGGGGGAGAGATAGAGGGGGGACATATAATTTACAGATGACTGTAGGAGGATTATACTGTGTGCACATGAAAAATGAATGAGTGGGCGGAGTCAACATAAAAGTGGGTGGAGCTAAATTTGCTGCGGCGCGCACCGCACCTTTTACCCCTCTTTCGGTTCTTCAAAGTTGGGAGGTATGTTATCCAAATATTGAACAGAAATCCTACACAGGTTAGGCTTCAGTGTGGCAGCAGACTTAAAGGGATTCTCGTGAAGACAGTTCTAGCTTATATGTCCTCTTAAGAAACATTATGGAGGGATCCTGTGGCAGAGAAGATTCCTGGCTGCCAAAACCATCTTTTGGCGGGGGTGGAGCAGATCACCCTGATGAGGCAACTTCCTACAAGTCTATGGAAATGACCTCTAGACCATCACCTGTATTGCCAGCTTCCTATGTGGCTGCCTATTGCATCCTCGTATGCCCTTTAAAGGAACACTCCGGGCAAAACTGCTACCCTTTGATATGCTTTCTACAAGGCCTGTGGGGGTCAGTACAGGGCACAGGCCTGTGTTTTCACCCCCTAAGGACCTGCACTAGATATGTATCAGCTTTGCCCGGAGTTCTCCTTTAAATTTCGGTCTATGGTTATTTGATAGTATTGATAGTCTGTCGGCTAAATTCCCCAGAACAGGAGAAGAACATTAAAGGGGTCATGTGAGAGGCGAACAGCAGCAGCAGGAGGTAGTCACGTATTTTAGATCTTACATACCTAAGCTTATTTCCAAAATCTAGCGGAATACTGAAATCCCTTCTCGGGCCGTTCTGCGGAGTGTTGGCTGCACATTCTGTTTGGATAGCGAATCTATTCGGCATCCAAGAAGGTTTTCTCTTTGTTTTATTGCAGGAACTCTCCCAAAGTGATTCCAGACTGGTAGCCAAAGTGTTTGATCGGTAAAGTTTCTATATTCATTGTTCATTTTCCACATACATAAGCAACTCAGGATGTCAGAGGCGTAAAGCGCTATTTCAGGATTACACTAAAGCTAACACCCCATCTTTAAAGGGGTTTTCTGGGACCTAAAGGGATTGTGTAAAAACAAATGACCTACTTTTTTTTTTTTTACATTTTCCTTATCCTGTAATTTTCACTCTGGCTACTAAGCCTAATAATACAGTGTCATTTGGGTTTTATTTGCAGCAGTCACCTCATTTACATCACATATAGAATTACTATAGAAGATAAGACCACATAACACTCATTAGTGACAGTAGATGTTGTTACAGCTCCTTACCGTTACTATTTATATATATATTTTTTAAAAAAAGTACTAAATCCTGTCATTTTCACTCTGGCCTTAGTAATAGACTGCTTTCTTTGCAGCAGTCACCTCATTTACATCACAGGCAGGAATACAATAGAAGATAACACCCCTATAGATAACACCACTGACCCATCATTACATCAACTACTACCAATAGATGAAGCTTATCTCTTCCCCCTCCATGCACAGAGCATGTCTAAACAACTCTCCCATAGGACTCAATGAGTTGGCTTCAGACTATTGTTGTCTATGGCCATGACTATGCTGTAAAGTATATCACTAAGTGCTGCTAGCAGAGCAGAGGAGAAACTCAGGCAAAATGGCCGCCCCCATAATCATTGACAGAAAATAAAATATAATATTCTTAAATCAGAAAATAAATACCGACTGGGGTTGTTATGAAACAATCCCTTTAAAGGGTTATTCTGGAAAATATAATTGATGACCTATCCTAACATGGATGATAGTCCCATCCGCAAGACCTTTAAATACATGACTGGTTTCTTCCAGAAACAGCGCCACACGCGTCCATGGGTTGTGTCTGGTATTGGAGCTTAGCTTAATTCAAGTGAATGGGGCTGAGCTGAAGTACAACACACAACCTGTGGAAAGGTGTGACGCTGTTTTACCAAGCAGTATACTAAAATATATGGGCCAGTTTACCCCTGGACTACCCCCTCTACTAGCGCACATGCTTGGGATGTTTGGTATAACTCTACATTCAACCCATAAATCAGTAGTTTGTCCCAATAATTGCCCTGTATAACCAACTTTTAGGCTGCATTCACACGGAGTAACGTGCCGCGTGACCTGGCACGTATACGCCGTGTGAGATTTTGAGCGCCGTATACGCTCTCATTGATTTCAATGGGAGTTAGTCTCGTATACGCCGCGTTATTTTGCAGCCGTGATTTTGCGGCCGCAAAATAACGCGGCATATATGATCCGGGCTCCCAATGAAATCAATGGGAGCGTATATGGCGCTCATAATCTCACACGGCGTATACGTGCCAGGTCACGCGGCACGTTACTCTGTGTGAATGCACCCTTAGGCTATGCCTTTGCAGCAAATTTAGCCCCAATGCCTAACTCACAACCAATGATTGTAGTGTTATGCTGCCTTCTTCAAGAAGAATGGAAATGAGCACAGTTGTGTTGCAACTTGCAAGTTACCGTAACCTGAAGGTTGCAAGAAATCCATCAGATTTGGGATTCTTGGAACCATCACGTTTCAGTCGTGGCTACTTGTGAGTCACATTGAAGTCCATGCAACACTACATGTTGCATGGCCAAGGATTGCATCGTTGCACAGCCATCATTGTAGCCACGACGGCAACATGATGGTTCCAAGAAATTCCGCCACGGAACATGTGTTGCGATAAAAGTTACGATGTAGCCCCAACTATAGCGAGACCCCAAACAGAAGAGAATAGTCAGCAGTGGGGACATCAACCCCAATACCTGTATGTAATAAGCCCCTGAGACATCCCGCAGACCCCCGCACTCATGTACAACAGGGTTAAAAAAAAAAGAAGCAGAACTCGTGAAAAGGTGAATAAGTTATTGGATTTAACAAGTATGAATGTTGCTCTCAGGGGAGTGGTGCAGCCTCTCCGACCGGGGAAGGGGGTGGGGGGGATAAAAAAAAAAAATCACGTTCCTATTTATAATAAAGAAAAAATACTTTCGAGAAGCCAATGACGTAATGAAGCCAGAAGTGGACATTTATATGAACCTTCTGGAAGACGTTTTTGGCGTCTTGCGCGGCTGAAACAGAGACAGTTCAGTTACACAGAACGTTCCAATAGTCTCATCTAGCACGGGCCAGCTACCTCCCCGGTGGGACTTTAAAATACTTCAACTCCCCGAATAAAAATAAACTCAATGAATTAGAAGATATGGGAGTTCAGCAGCTTATTATGGAACAAAGTCGACTCAGCTCTATGAGAGATATCCCCCGGCCCGACTTGTAAAAAAAGCTGACTTTTTGCCGTCTGCTTGAAAAACAGATGTCGTTTCAGTTTTATTCCTTTTTTTGGCAAAAAAAAAAATTCCAGCCGGGACTACTGCAAAAAAGGAAAAAGTTCCAGGAGTATCTGCAAAAACTGAGTATGGACACCCATTGGTGGAGGTCCATATGGGGTGCAACCAGCACGTGTAAGGGTCCATCCATAGGGGCTAATGAACGAGCAGGACGAGTGCCAATTAACATTATAACACCCCGATTGGCAGCTATTTGTATTGGCATTTACATTGGCCGATGGGGATGAATGAATGCTTCTGTTACCATTCGTCCCCCATACAGTTTTGGGATGTCGGCAGCACATCCCGTTAATGCTAGCTTCACACTAGCGTTGTGGACTCGTTTGGGTCCAACAGGGGGCTGGAAGGCCTGTCTTACTAAAACAGCAGTTGCTCAAAGACACCAGTGGACCCCATAGACTATAATGGGGTGTCCACCAGTGGCATAACTAGGAATGACGGGGCTCCATGGTGAACTATTGTCATGGAGCCTCCGTAGTATAATAATTGGAGACCCAGCGGAGGATACAAACATAAAACACATAGTTACTTACCTCTCCTTGGCTCCGGCACACTCCCGGCAGATGTCGGTCATCTTCAATGATGGAAGAGACGTCACTTGATCTGGGGCTTGCATTGCGATGCATAACGATGCAAGCTCAGCCTACGTGACGTCTGGGACATCACCAAGTAGGCCAAAGTCTTCCAGAGCCAGGAGAGGTAAATGACAGTGTTTTTTATGTTCCCTCACCTCTGCAAGGCCCAAGGAACCCCAGTGCTTTCTTACCCCACTGAGTGGTAACTGCACAGTCATCTGTCCATAAAAATAACCCCCAGGACGCCTTGTTTGTAGACACTTCTGAATGTCCCAGTTCTGCAGCCTACATGTTCTGACCCTGGCGCTATAAATGAGTTGGTCAGGTGATTTCTTTCGGTGTAGTTGAGAGATACCTTCTGCATATAGGTCACACAATGTTCCCTATCCAAGGACTACAGGGGTCATTTTACTTAATGCTGTCGGAAACAGTCATCAAGCTTGTTGACAGACACCCCCCAAACAGCCCAGCTCAGGTCCTATATCACAGCTGTAGCAGATCACGATAGTCTGGCTGAACTGAAAGGTGTTCTCTGCTTAAAGGGTTTTTCCACTTTGGACAATCCCTACCTATTAGAAGAGTCCCGGTCACAGAGGGTTCTCTTGCCCCAATCCCCAGCGATTGTGGAATCTCAGCATTAAGTTTTTGGTTTGGATAAATTACGTATTACACAGATTTTATTTATACCAATGAGTTGTCTATATAATGCAGGACAGGACCGGTCCTCCAGTGCGGGATATGTTCTGTAACTGATCCCTAAGAGACGAGGATCCGGAATAGAGGGACCCCGTATTCTTCAGAAGGTCTCAAATGGAAGCAAGTGAGCCCAATTGGCTGTTCCTGGACAGAGTATCTGCTGCATTTGGTCACCCCCAGCCCTCGGACCCCCATTAATCGGTTACAGATGAAGGACATCACTATATGAGGGGGGGTCTCTCTAACATGGTGGCATAGTCCAAATCTGTGTGTACCCATTTTGCTTTTGGAAGCTATAAGCTTACATTATTCCGCCCATCTATTACCATTGCAGGACATGTAATGTTATTACTGTAGGACTGTTCCTCCTCCGTCAGCCGCGCTGAGTGTGATTAGGAGTCGATAATGGACTTGTAATTTGCTGCGGCGCCAAAAGGAACTTCCTCCTGTAATGTTATACCTGTCATTTGTGAACTGTCTGTTCCGATAGAAAAGTCAGGGGATATCGGGTATTGCATTCAGCAAGAATACACATAGTAATACGCAAATGCGGGGCCGTGCAAAAGATTTAGGCACGTGTGGGGAAAAAGTTTGGCAGCAGAGTAAGAATGCTTTCAGATTGTGTTGATAGATAATTTTGGCAATGAACAAAAAGAAGAGAATGAAAAAGGATAGAAATGTAAATCTCATCAATATTTGGTGTGATCTTTGCCCTTTGGAAGAGGAGTCCTGGAAGCGATGATACAACCCGCACAGATATATCCTTGATCTCAACATCATCCAGTCTGTCTAGGATGACATGAAGAGACAGACGGATTGGAGCAAGCCTACATCCACAGAAGATCTGTGCTTAGTTCTGGTGGGAACAACCTCCCAAAAACTGTCTGCAAGTACCAAAAAGAACTGATGGAAGGCAAAGACCAAAGGTCACACCACATAGTGTGGGCCTAAAACTTTTGCACAATATTGTATGCATTAAAAAATGTCTTTATGCAGTCTTGGCATAATGCAAGCACCATATTCCTTTGAATGGTGCCAGGGAGAACAGTCTTAGGGAATTTCCTTCTCCTGTATTTCTCTCCTTGCCCTTATTCAGATCCAGGTAACAGTAAAAGTTATATAAGAAAAAAAGCTTGTAACAATCATTCGTTCACGTGTGCCAAATACAGGGTCATTAAAGTGTTACATGGAAGTCAAGTTCTATTAGTGCAAACAGAAGAACAATACAAAGAAGTGTTGGTGTTGGCTTCGACATGAAGCGCTCATTTCCATCCTGTCGCTAGTTTTATGCTTTATTACAACATGGAATATGGATAATTATACCTAATATCATACCAGACAAAGCCACCGCTTGTATCCGCCAAAAAGAGAGCAGTCTATAGCCAGGGTACATCTGAAAGCATCTCACATGCACACTGCATTACTCTTGGTCGATCCGTAAATCATGGCCAATTAACAAATGACCGGCCAGAAGTCTTGACCAACTTAGATGGACTTATGGAAACAAGAGTGCTACTCTGTTTCCACAACTCCCATAGAGCCGTATGGGAGCTATAGCTGTTTCCATAGGTCCTGCCCTGGTGTTCGGGTCGTGTGGTCAGGGTTATTTGCCAAGATAGGAATGATGCTTTAATATTGTCCGAAAGGTGAGGTTATAGGAGTAATAGTTGTCCTGGTGCCTTAGGGAAGACATCAGTATTGATCAGTATCAGTGACACATGGAAGGTAGGAGACCCAGTAACAAATTTTTGCACTGGGGCCCAGGGACACTTTTGCATACCTCCCAACTGTCCCGATTTCCGCGGGACATTCACGATTCCGGTGACATGTCCTGCGGTCCCAGTTGGAGGGAGGTATGTCCCGATTTCAACTCAGATCTGCGTCCAGAGGACGCAGATCTGAGTTGAACACATATACGGCTGAAGCAATGAGCTGACACAGGTCAGCTCCTTGCTTCGCCGCTGAACACCGCCTACTGGCTTGTAGACACGATGTGATGACGTCACATCGCGTCTACAACTGTGCACCAGTGAGAGAGAGAGGCGCAGAGAGAGCGGCGGGGGAGCGAGGAGAAGGTAAGTGTAATGTGGAGGTGGAACGTGAAACTGGGGGCAGATGAAGGATAGGACGGCATGACACTGGGGGCAGAGATGTGGAGACATGAATCTGGGGGCAGAGATGGAGAGGACATGAATCTTGGGGCAGAGATGGAGGGACATGAATCTGGGGGCAGAGATGTGGAGACATGAATCTGGGGGCAGAGATGGAGGGGACATGAATCTGGGGGCAGAGATGGAGGGGACATGAAACTGGGGGCAGAGATGGAAGGGGGACATGAAACTGGGGACAGATGAAGGGTGTATATGAAACTGGGGGAGAGATAGAGGGGGGACATATAATTTACGGGTGACTGTAGGAGGATTATACTGTGTGCGGGCACATGAAAAATTAATGAGAATGGGCGGAGTCAATACAAAAGTGGGTGGGGATAAATTTGCCATTTTTGTCCCTCTTTCGGTTCTTCAAAAGTTGGGAGGTATGCTTTTGTATGAATTAACGTCAGATCCTTAAATGGGTATTTCAATTGGATTGGAGGCCAATTTATATAAAAGTGATGCCGAGATAACGGCAACAAGATCACCCTGATCCCCTTAATAGACGTCATCATCACATCCAGAGAAGCCAAAAGGGGATTGGATGTGATCATTGAAGGTCAAAACAACACTACGGCCTTTACCACAAACAGCATTTGTTGGCACATGGTACTAGTTAAGGACATGGCCGTCATATCAAATGCTGGATCATCCAACAATTCAAGTTATAGGACAGACCGCTGTATGGGACAGTAATGGTCCCCGAGATTGAAAAGAAAAAATATTTTCAAGGATCGTCTTGGATCCCATGCAACCAAACTGATGTACAGAAGCTGGGCTCTGTATACTAGACATAGAGCCGAACAGTGGCCTCAGTAAAGTGCTCCACAGGAGTAGTGGACATCTAGTTGCCATGCCCTTGGGTAGGCCGGGGTGAAAGCCAGGCTGAATTGATGATTGCGTTGTGCGTCCAAGCCTCTGACTCTTTCAGGAGCACTTGGTACTTTGGCCACCTCGGTTGGCTTATGGGGTTTGGGGACCTTGCTTAGATGATGTTTCCCATGGTACATGGTGGTGACCAACACACCTTGGTCTACGTCTCTTCACAGTCCTGTTTCTACACAAGTTTTTTCAGTCTTTAGAGTCTTACCAGGAGTTTCTGAAGAATATTTGGCAAATTGGTGTTGGAATCTAGGTATTTCCTGGTTGGCTACAAAAGCAAAGAACGTATCCTCCATTGCCTTTCTTGTTGAATTTGGTGGTAGATTCAGTCAAGTCGTAAAGTATTGTTACATCTCAATAAATAAGTAGAGACGTCTCGTCTGTCAAGTAGGGATCAGTAAATCAAGCCAAATATTCCTGCCTGCTGTTCTGTATCTTATTGTAGACAGCGGTGGTCTTAATTACAATAACACCCCCTCCCCGCAGATGAGCCTCACATATGATTGATCTATAGACATCTTACAAATGTGCACTGTTTATCTTCTTCTTTTTCCAAGTGCATGTAATTTCATCAGGCTGCCATGAGTAGGAAGCCGTAGATCAGTCATGTGTTGAGAAGGAGCCGTTCCTCCTTTGAGCAGACCCCAAGTGTTAGAAATTCCTGCGGCTGGATACAAGATAAGGAACGGGAAGGGTTTCTCAGCTGATGGAAATGTGTCTTGATAAATGGAGCAGATGGAGCCAGGCTGGAGATGCATGGAGTGCTTGATCTATAGGTTGTGTTTGTTACCAATAAGTAAGAGCCTTGGCGTGACCTGACACTTGTCTCAGTTTAGAGTTGTCAGCATATATCGGGTGGCAGCTGAACTGGAGAACTGAATGAAGTGCGTGTAAGAGGTCTTCACAAAGGGGACTGGACAACTACCGAATTGTCCTGATGTCTCCAATGTGTTGCAGCTTAGTCTGTTCTAGTATTTTTCCAGTTCCAAGGCGGTGGAGTTGGTAGGCCAAGCCACTGACTCCTCTATTTTACTACAGCCCCGTTCCAGCTCCGACTCTTTCATAGATGGCCGATCAGACAGAAGCAGTAAAGATCCTCTATTTCACAAAAAAAAACCTTCCCAAATCTACCTAAAACTGGCCATACTCCAACTCGACAGCCCTGACTAGTACATAAATCCTTAATAATACAGATATATTAGGTTTTGTCAGTGCACCCTCTTAACTGTTTGCCAGATGATCTATATGACTAGCTTAGGTCTATGACAACTCGACTTGGTGGTCTAGGGCAATGGGGACCTTATTTCATGGCTTAGACTTTGGTAGTATGATTTGACGGCCTGGATCAATGGAAATAGTAGATTAAGTCATGGTTGGCCAGAATTAGTGGCCTAGATTGCCCTAGATCATTAATGACTGGAATTAATGAAATTAATGATGGTTTAGGTCATCGATGAACTTAATTGGTGGCCATTAGTGATGAAAATCAATGGCCTAAATCACTGGTAACCTGAGAAAGTAGACAGATGTTTTTTATCTTTGGCAATATGAACCGGAATTGATGACCTAGACTTTTGACAATTTGTACTTGTGGACTAGACAGTGGCTCTCATGATGTACTCCCTACTCACGTTAGTTATATCACAGAGTACCAAAGGCTATGATCATACACCTCCTCCTATTTAAAGCAGAGCTTTAGCAATGTGGTAGTAGACCCTAGAGAAATACATCTCACAGGTACTCTTACTAAAGGATGAGAACCTAGGGACTACATCTTCGGTGAACATAAATTGATAGGTTACATCATTTTTGACCCGAATTGGTGACATAGCTCAATGGTGTACTGACTAGGTGGGCTAGATCATTGGTATTCAGTAACTGGTGGGCTAGATCATTGGTTTTCTGTAACTGGTGGGCTAGATCATTGGCAATCTGTTATAGGTGGGCAGGTTCATTGGTGATCTATTTTAGGTGGGCTAGATCATTGGTATTCAGTAACTGGTGGGCTAGATCATTGGTGATCTGTTATATTTGGGCTAGATCATTGGTTTTCCGTAACTGGTGGGCTAGATCATTGGTGATCTGTTATAGGTGGGCTAGATAATTGGTTTTCCATAACTGGTGGGCTAGATCATTGGTGATCTGTTATAGGTGGGCTAGATAATTGGTTTTCCATAACTGGTGGGCTAGATCATTGGTGATCTGTTATAGGTGGGCTAGTTCATTGGTGATCTGTTTTAGATGGGCTAGATCATTGGTATTCAGTAACAGGTGGGCTAGATCATTGGTTTTCAGTAACTGGTGGGCTAGATCATTGATGATCTGTTATAGGTCATATAGGTAGTTATAGGGAAGGATCAATGGTAGCCTAATTTCTTATTCATTTGCCCAAGCCCCTTTAGACCTCTTGGTAGTTCACAACACTGCTTGTCTTGTGCACCTTTGCTTTAGACATCATAGGCCAGGTAGAATAAAATTGCAAATCATTCCTATACTCGATGAATTTCACAACATGGTTTATCCTTAAACCCTAGAAATGACCCAGTCCACACCATAGAAAGAGACCCATTGAGCTCTATTGAGATAGGGGGAACCTCACCTCATCTTGGCTCTTTTCGATGTCCCCACTGGCACAACACAGTTCGAATGGAATGATTCAGGGCAAACCATTGCCAAACGCATCCTGTTTTTCCCACTCAATGGTATTTTGCATGATGAGAAACATCAGAAAACCACAGAATTAAGATCAATAAACTTCCCCAACCACAATATTTGTTAACCTGTTAAACCACTTAAGTTATGTCAAGTAAATTTATGTTAAACTGGCTATAACTTGGCTGTAATTTATTCTCTGCTACTGATACTACTATGACTGTCTGGTTATACAATGTTCAATATGTCCTTCTTCTTCCATTGTAGGTGCCATGTTATTCATACGGACAGAAGCTTTCTAAATTGGCCATTTTGAGAATAGCTTGTAACTATATCCTGTCCCTGGCGCGACTGGCTGACCTTGACTACAGTGCTGATCATAGTAACTTGAGTTTTTCTGACTGTGTAGACCAATGTACTAGGACTTTACAGTCAGAAGGAAGGTCGAAAAAGAGGAAGGTAAGAAAAGAAGAACTTAAACTCCCCAGGGATCTTCCAAGAAATGCTGATTTATTTTCAATCATGATAGAAAAGTAGTAAATTAATTACAGTATAAAATTATTATTATTATTATTATTATTATTATTATTATTATATTTAATAATACATTTTTCTTTAATTAAAATTTTTATTATTATAGCACCAGCACTTTACAAGTCAGAGGGTTCAAGTACAGACAGAATTGGGGGGGCCACACTGTGGCTCAGTGGTTAGCACTGCAGCCTTGCAGCGCTGGGTCCTGGTGTTCAAATCCCGCCAAAGGCATAAAACCATCTGCAAGGAGTTTGTATGTTCTCCCCGTGTTTGCATGGATTTCCATCCCATATTCCAAAGACATACTGATAGGGAGAAATGTACATTGTGAGCTCTATGTGGGGCTCACAATCTACATAAAAAAAAAAAAAAAAAAAAGTACAGACAGAATTAAATATGAAAAAGTAATACATTACTTTGAAACAATAGATGTAAGGACCCTTGTCTCAAGAGCTTACAATCTACAAGGCAATAGGGCTGACACAAGAGGAGAAATTGTGTTAAATCAATGATTGCTGAATCATAAAATATAAAGCACGTGCTGTATATTAAAGATGTAATGCACCATACAGATAGAGACCATTACTACTTTGTATACTAAAGTATTTCTTGATGGAAGTGGAACCGCTATGGGTACCTCAAAAGGCCACTTTGTGAAACAGTCACTTTCAAGACCCCAGGACAATCGCAGTTGTGGTTTTCCTTCCCCCAAATAGAAGCTAGTGATAGAAGACATCCCATATCACATGGAACCCCTCAGGAATTTACTTTGTCTCATTGCATCATCAGCCAATTCTTGGCCTGTACCGTATCCTAAAGGAGAGACAGAAACAGTGTTAGCAGAGTCTTAGAGTGGGATTTTTGGATACTCGCTGGATATTATGAACACATGAAACAAGTAAAAGGGGTTTTCCAGGTTTTACATTGAAAGGGGTTTTCCGGGATTTATAATTTGAAGACCCCTCCTGTAGGATAGAGCATCAAGTGAAATCCCTGGGAGTTGGACACCCAATAACCCCATGGATCAGCTGGTTAAAGCAGTAGCGGTGGTCCCATTTCACTTCCATCAGTCACATGGCTCCTGTTAGCTGCTTAATCCCATTAAAGCGAATGGTACTGAGCTATAATACCATGCATAGCCACAATACCATGTACAAAGTTGTTTTTGATTTGCTGCAAAGAAGCTGCAAAGCTCAACCGTATGCTGTGTTCTGTTCACCACACTGATCTTCAACTGATGACTTAACGCAATTGATTAATAAGCCTCTAACGCCCTTTAAGAGACAAACAGGTTGTTTTTAGGACCAGTTAACTTCAGTTTAATGAGGTTGTCTCACTATGAACCCCTTGCTGTGGGAGCTATGGCTTCTGATTTTGTTGGGGTTAGGCAATGCAGACCAGAAATTGGACCATGAATGGCTGAAGTCAGTGATAAAGATTGGGCAAGTTCAATATGTCTGCTCCTTTTTTTTACAAGATCTGGAAGTGGCTTACTTTCCTCCCCCTGTTATAGAGGACCTTTCACCACCGACCACAACTCTTTGCATCCTTGAATAGACACTGATTCTGTTGCAGCTGGAATTTTTTTCTATAGCCCTCACCATTCCTTATCAATCCTTGCAGTTCATTTCAGAACATTTTGATCTCTACTGTCAAGTGGGCGGTCTCTGTCTTTCTTCTCCAGCCCAGGACCACCCGCCTGACAGTAGAGAGCATAGTTGTGCTGAAAGTAACAGAAATGATTGCTCAGGAATGGTTGGTGCTAGACAGTGCTGAGGCGACCTGAAGCGACCGCCTCAGGCGGCGCTATGCCAGGGCCCCGTGGGGAGGTGGGCGGCATTTTTGCGTACCCAAGCCAGTCCAGGATAAGCTGTCCTGGACTGGCTTAGCGTCACCGTCTCAGCAGCCCGGCACGGGAAGCGAGCGGTGGATTGGGGAGGCCCTGTGGACGCAGCGCTGCTCCAGCGGCCTCCCCTCACGCTCAGGCAGAGAGCAGGTCCTCTCCCTGCCTGCTAACGCCGCTCCGCCATGCCCCCTTCACTCTGCCATGCCCCTTCGCTCCACCACGCCCCCTCCGCCCCGCCCCCTCCACTTTCTGTTGTCCGCTTCAGGCAGCAAAAAAAAGGTTCACCCCTGGTGCTAGAAAATTCCAACTGTGCTGGAATCAGTGGTGTAGCATCTGTTGAATAATGTAAGGAGTTGGTGGAGGTGGTGGAAGGTCCTCTTTAAGTACACATGCATGCCCAGACAAACCGAGTGTGCATGTGTATGAAGAGAAAGGTTGGGAGGAATATTTCTTGACACTACTGTTTGCCCAACAGTTACTCCTAAAGTGGCGGACCTCCCTCTATGATGTCCATTTGGTCTAAAAGAGCATTTGGATAATTTTGTCTCCAAGAGTGAACCCCATTGAGGCCAAACAATCCCCTATAGATCGCCCTAAACACCTTTTCACCTCCCATTGTGAAGACTTGAGTTTATCACATCTAGTAAAGGACCATGAATCATGTCTTCTGCTGGCTTCTTGGATCCAGTGGTGTTCTTGAAGCTGTGTTCCCACAAGTAGCAGCTAATTGCAGGTTTATCTAAAGACACGTAGCCAAGAGCGGGTATCTAAAGGAAACAGCACAGAGTCTAATTACTGAATCACATTCCTTCAGGTTACTTAACCCTCAACCAATTACATGAAATCATCATCAAACCGTGTTAGAGAGGAAGCCAACTGTTCAGCCAGTTTTCCTTTCGGAAAATAACATGGATGAATAAGAAGAGAGTGATTGATGTTTGTGCTGCAGTATTATTACAAAAGGAGGCTTGTAAACTTCGTCTGAACCTCCCTGAGGATTCTGGAATCTTTAGTTCGGACCATTAATAGACCGGTCAGTGTCAGCGAGCGGGGCCGAGGGGGTCACAATACCATCTGTATCATCCCCGTTGTGTCACCGCCTAGAAAACATATATTTTGTGCTGGACTATTGGACTTGCCAGACAACTAGATGCTGGTTTTAAAGACTACACTTGAGACGGGACTGTGTCAAAAAAAAATTGCCTATTTTAAAAAAGTTTTTGGGTTAAACATATTTTTTAAGAATTTTTGATGATTTTATTCTTAATTTTCCATATTAATCTGCAATTTTCAACTCTGACCACTAAGCCTAGTAATGGACAGACACTTGCTAATTCTGCAGGAGCTTTCTTTGCAGCAGTCACCTCATTTACATCACATACAGGATCACAATAGAAGTTAACACCTCTGTAGATAACACTACTGACCCATCATTGCATCCACTATTGACAATAGATAGTCTCAGTTTATCTACTCCCCTTCCTACATAGAACTCTCCCATAGACTTCAATAAGTAAGCTATAGATTATTGCTACCTACGGCCATGACTATGCTGTAAAGCATATCGCTAACTGCTGTTAACAGAGCCGACGAGAAGCTCAGACAAGATGGTCGCTCCCATAATCAATTGCAAAAAAAATAATAAAAAAATCTGCAATACTAAAATATAAAAATATTAGAAAAAGTAATAGATGTTACTATCTAGTTTTAATAAATAAATTTTAAAAAATATTGGTGGGTGGTACATTCCTTTTAAGTTGCCCCTGGTGTCCCCCCTTCCTTTGACATCATCAGTCTGATTTTGGGGAGATTCATCCTGGTTCTTTTGGGATTTTCGCATCCATTTCATCCTACCTAGAATAGGTAAGATAGGCAAATATTTGTGAAAAAAATTCTGCATTGCATTGAATGTTCATTTGAGATCGTGTACTGGCCACTAGGGGCACTGTTCCATTTGCCTATTGCTGCATTACTTCCTGGAGTTCAAAATGGCAGCTTTTCCTCAAATAATGTAGAAATTGTCAGAGATGTATAGCTCCCTGTGCAGGATACTATATACCGGCGTCTTCCACTAACTATCCAGAGAGAAATAAATACAATATAGTAGCGGAGTATTGTGTCCCTTTAAATACCGAGCCTATGAGGATAATATACGGCTATCAGGCACTGACCCAGACATAGGGGCTTATATCACGCTCTCACATTACACAGGCTACTGCTTGTAGGCTACACTAAGTATGTAACCAGCTGGACCGCAACTCTGCTCTAATACTTGATTTTAATGATTTTTTATACTCTGGACCACATGTGAAAATTTAATGTCCCCCTTCCAAAAATTGATAAAACAATTTTCAGCAAATCTGCTGCCAGAGGACATAGCAGGAAATGGCTTCAATTTATTTTATCTTTAAGTTATGGAACAGCTGCAGGAAGAGCAAAATCTTGGTCGGTTTTCAAACCTTACAGTGGACTTGTCACCATATGGCGGCAGACATTTTATGGGTATTAAGACTATTCTGTGAGGCACGATGCATGAGGTTGTACACCAGCCCCTGGTTACTCTACTACCAAATTTGAGCCTTTCCTGAATTGACTGAGCCTAACCGCTGGTCATCCAATGAGGCAATGATGGAATGGGGATCCTTGGGGCCACCAGATAACATGATTCTGAGGCCCACCCTCCTACATCCCCTTGGACATAGACCATTGGACCCTTCCAATTTAGATGTCTCCTGGTGGACCATTATTGAGTTAAAGCCTGGGCCCATCTAGTACTCTGGTGGGCCAGTTCAACTCTGTACCGATGCTCAACCCAGTTGTGTTGCTCCACTTAGGAGCCTGTGGGTTGCTTGCTGTGGCCCATGAGTTGTTGTATTGATCATCAACACACATTAATTGGCCATCCGGTCTGGACAGTATTGATCTACTATGTGTGAGGACTTGAAGGAAATTTTGCACCTTGGTCCTAGGGCACCACACCCCGAGACATTTCTTCACACCCAGATTTTGACACCTTGATCAATCACCAGCACTTTCCGAACCTAGAGCTAGATCTATCTTGCAGTCATGTGACAATCATGGGACTCCAAATCTCATTTGGCTACGATTTGGTCAAAAAATTCTTAAAGGGTTGCTCAGTATCAGAACCTCTTTTGATATACTCTGTTAAAGATCCTTTTTTTCTTGGCCAGAGTGAAGATTGGATTCAAAGATGGTCTGTCCCTTTGGAGGACCTGTCCTGACCTGCATTACACAGACTACCCATTGATTTGAATGGACAATGTGTAATGCCTAATCTCTCCTGTGGTGGTGCTATAGGGAAGTTGAACACTTCAGATAGACCTGCACATTAGATGTATAAAGGTTGAACCTATCGATTTTGGCAGTACCTGGTGACCATCTTTGGATATTAGTAGGATTTCATCTGCCCAGTCCTTTTGCACTGCTGCTGGAGGAGTTGGGCAACAACTTTCTCCGGCTTCCAGTTCAGCCCACAAGCCAAGTGTGCATGTAGATGGAGGCGTCCACATCACCATCTGCTATTTGTCTGACAGCTATCCAACGTGTATAACTGGTTTACCGGGAGCCCAACAGGGGCCACTTTGTGATCAGCATATTGCATACTTGCCAAGTCTTGTGTGAACAATGCAAAAATTATCGTAAAAGGCCGCGTCCCATATTGGCCGCCACGCACTGTTTTTGTGAGATGGGTACTTTAAGTGCCCGAGTCACATATTAAATGACTGCTAGCCTGTCTCGGGAGACGTACCCATTTTCCACAGAGGTCACCCCTCTTTTTGGGAGCCCCCAACGTCCCGGTAAAGTTGGCTAGTATGGTTTTGTCCAAACACTATCCAGGCCCCATAAGATTTTCCCCTATAGCCCATATACATGATCTATAAATAAGGACAATATGTCCATATATGAACGTGTGAACTCTCCCCACAGCCCTAACCCCCAGATCCTGAACAGCGGGCGTAGATGTATTTTTTGTTTGACCGCAGCTGTTAAATAAGCTCGCAAGTTCCTATTCTTATTCTTTTTTTCTTGTCTTCTCCCAGGCAGTATGTTGTTAAGAGCACAGGCCTAAGCTGAAGCATGCTTTTTTCTTTTTTATCCCCCCCCCCCTTCCACCGCCACCCCCCTCGTCTCTCTGGCAGTCTCAGACTCCAGATGTTCAGAGTGCTAGTTGGGAAGTCCTACTGGCGCCACTCAGGGCAGAGGGCAGAGGAAAGGCACGCGAGCTGGAACCCAAAGCACTCAGTCTCTGCTGGATTTGGCACATTCCCCAGCATTTTGCTGGCATGCTCTACAGCTCTCTCCTGGCCATCTGTTCCAAAAAAACACTTTCAGGACCTCATCATCACTCAGGATACTACAGTGAGAGCAGCTGTTTCAGAGGCACAAGGAAAAACCGTGCTAAAGGTCTCTTTATGAGAGAGGAAACCAGATTATGAAGAACAGCAGAACAGTTGGGGCTTCATAAAACTTGTAGGCTGCGGTTTTGGAATTCGTTCACCGCGTGTGTCATATTGATATTTCTATGGGTTTTATCACGGCGAAACTAGATCTGGAGAAGAGAGGCGAAGAAAGGTGAAAAATAAAATAATAAAATAAATAAAGCTAAGATGTTTCCACAAGGAAAAGATTTATGTATTAATGACAAAGGTAATAGCCGCGGCCTGACATCTGACAAATCAGGATGTGCGACGGAACAAAGGTGGTGGGGCGATGAGAAGATACCAATGTATAGCCAAGAACTGACAGGGAGGAAAATGTTCTGCATGGATAGATAGATAGATAGATAGATAGATAGATAGATAGATAGGAGATAGATAGATAGATAGATAGATAGATAGATAGATAGATAGATAGATAGATAGATAGATAGAAGATAAATATATATTTCCCCACTGTGGGACTATTAAAGGATTATCTTATCTTATATTAGACTAGATAGAAGGATAGATAATATTTCATAGGGGATAGACAGATAATTAGCAGATATTAGATAGATAGATAGATAGATAGATAGATAGATAGATAATATAACATAGGAGATGATAGATATGAGATAGATAGATAGATAGATAGATAGATAGATAGATATGAGATAGATAGATAGATAGATAGATAGATAGATAGATGATAGACAGAAGGATAGATAACATAGGAGATAGACAGATAGATAATTAGTAGATATTAGATAGATAGATAGATAGATAGATAGATAGATAGATAGATATGAGATAGATAGATATGAGATAGATAGATAGATATGAGATAGATAGTAGTGATGATAGATAGATAGATAGATAGATAGATAGATAGAGATAGATAATATAACATAGGAGATGATAGATAGATAGATAGATAGATAGATAGATAGATAGATAGATAGATAGGAGATAGATAGATAGATAGATAGATAGATAGATAGATAGAGTGATAGATATGAGATAGATAGATAGATATTTAGATAGATATGAGATAGATAGATAGACAGATAGATAGATAGATAGATAGATAGATAGACAGAGATAGATAATATAACATAGGAGATGATAAATAGAGAGAGAGAGAGAGAGAGAGATAGAAAGTTATGAGATAGATAATAGATAGATCTGCTAGCTGGTGTGGTATGCAGCGTTTCTGTATCACACTAGGAGGGAGAACACGATCATTTCCCTTCACATGACTTTTTGAAGAATTCTTATTGTTTTGTGACTCATACAGGAAACTGACCTTGATGCTTCTTGCAGAGTATTGGTGGGGCGTTGCGAAGAAATAATAGACATGTATGTAAAAAATGTGGAATATTTGTTTTATCTTCTAAGTCTCCTCACATCAGAGTTGAAGTGCAGGTATACAGTAGTTTGTACAGAGCGTTTATTGCTGTGCTAGTGATATACTGCACAGTATAAGGTCAGAATACCTTCATATAATGGCTCCTACATATCAGGGGCCATACAGTAGTCAGAACCCTATGTGATGTCACCAGTCTTAGGGGACCAAATGTGCAGGCTGAGTACCTCCCTATGGTATACCTCCCAACCGTCCCGGATTCCGCGGGACATTCACGGATTTGGTGTCCTGTCCTGCAGTCCCGGTCGGAGTTGAATACATACGGGAGTTGAATACATCCACTAGCCGCTGCGCTCTGGCTAGTGGATGTGTAGGTGCGATGTGATGACGTCAAATCACGCCTACAACTCTGTTAGTGAGATGGCGAGAGAGCGGCAGGGGAGCGTTGGAAGGTGAGTATAAGTGGCTTGTTGTGTTAAACATTGAGGTGGAACATAATGAAGGGGGACCATGAAACTGGGGGCAGATGAAGGGGGGAGAAAGGCGTGAAACTGGGTAGAGATGGGGGGACATGAATCTGGGGGCAGAGATGGGGACATGAAACTTGGGGCGGAAATGGGGGACATGAATCTGGGGGCAGAGATGGGGGGACATGAATCTTGGAGCAGAGATGGGGGACATGTGTCTGGGGACAGAGATGGGGGACATGAATCTGGGGCAGAGATGGAGAGGACATGCATCTGGGGCAGAGATGGGGACATGAAAATGGGAGCAGAGATGGGGAACATGAAACTGGGGGCAGAGATGGGGGACATGAATCTGGGGGTAGAGATGGGGGAACATGAATCTGGGGGCAGAGATGGAGGACATGAAACTGGGGGACATTAAACTGGGCAGAAATGGAGGGGGGACATGAAACTGGAGGCAGATGAAGGGTGTATATGAAACTGGGGGAGAGATGGAAGGGAACATATAATTTACGAGTGACTGTAGCAGGATTATACTGTGTGGGGGCACATGAAAAATGAATTAGAATGGGCGGAGTCAACATAAAAGTGGGCGGAGCTAAATTTGCTGCGCGCGCCGCATGTTTTGTCCCTCTTTCGGGTTTTCAAAAGTTCGTTCCGATGACTATAGAGCAGATCCTATCCTATGGGGGACAGATGACTCTTGGATGACACTGACGCTGGGTTCACACCTGCGTTCAATGTGTCCGTACTATGGTTTCCGTCTTTTGCATGGCAGAAGACGGAAACCATAGATCGGGTCCGGCCGTGCGCGGCGGTGAGCGTTTTTTATCCGGACACAGAGTAGTGCATGTCCGACTCTGTGTCCGGATTATAAAACCCGGTTTCGCGGCGGAGAGCGCAAAACGCTCACTGCCGCGCACGGCCGGACAGCTTTCTCACCCATTCAAATGAATGGGTGAGAAAGTCTCCTGCAGGCTTCCGTCTCCTGCATCTGTTTTATGCAGGAAACGGAAACCTGCAATAAGGAAAGAAGAACGCAGATGTGAACGAGCCCTGAGATGTGATCCATCCAAGTGCATTCTGCTATAAATTCGGTCTCCCCTCAGTGTGCTCAGTTGTGTGCACGTAGCCTTACACAAACATCATGACATTGACATGCGCCACGTGACCGCTGAGGCCCATTTGGGATTAGTGGCGAGCTTTAAAAGTTTTAGGTTCAGGTCAAGCCCAAAATTTTTGGAAAATTCAGGGAAAATCCAGTATGTTCACAACCAGTTTGTTCATCCCTAGTTGGTAAGTATGGTCCCAGCGGGTCACTAGAGCTTGTAGGTGCCCACACTCATTCAGTAGTGTAAAGGAACATATGGGTGGGCCCGGAGCGCAGCATACACCTGTACTACATACACCTGGGCACCTACAATACCCAGTGCCATCTGCACCATCTAAAGCGGTTCCTACGCCAATCTTTTCTAGACAGTCAATACAATGTCTTGGTTACCACACCCCATACAGGGGGCCCTGAGCCCAACACAGGGGCTCTCAAGGACTGGCCGGTGTTAATTTTCCTTACAGCAGAGGAAAGAAGTTTTCACTTAAGGCCATTAGTGAGCTGACAGCGGATTTATGTCTCACTATGCATCATCCTCCCTCCTCACCATGATAAACACTTTCATCATTTTTATTGAATGTTGTCATTGGATCGTCCTGTTCTTGGTGTGCAGATAGCGGAGACAAGCGTTTACATTCCAGACACAGGCAAGATGCCTCTATAGGTCACAGAGCGCTCTATACGGTACTGGATATAGGATAATGGAAGAGGAAGGTGTGCGCCCTCAGGGGAGCTATCACTGCTGGGGACCAAGCTTTTGTTTCTGGGCCCATTTATACTTATGTCATTAGGTGGCAGTATAATAAAAGTAATATTCTTGTGTGTATGGGCAGTATTATAGTAGTTATAGTCTTGTACATAAGGGTAGTATTATAGTAGTTATATTCTTGTACATAGGAGCAGTATTATAGTAGTTATATTCTGGTACATAGGTGCAGTATTACAGTAGTTATATTCTTGTACATAAGGTTGTAATATAGTTGTTATATTCTTGTACATAAGAGCCAGTATTATAGTAGTTATATTCTTGTACATAGGAGCAGTATTATAGTAGTTATATTCTTGTACATAGGAGCAGTATTATAGTAGTTATATTCTTGTACATAGGGGGCAGTATTATAGTAGTTATATTCTTGTACATAGGAGGCAGTATTATAGTAGTTATATTCTTGTACATAGGGGCAGTATTATAGTAGTTATATTCTTGTACATAGGAGCAGTATTATAGTAGTTATATTCTTGTACATAGGAGCAGTATTATAGTAGTTATATTCTTGTACATAGGAGCAGTATTATAGTAGTTATAGTCTTGTACATAAGGGTAGTATTATAGTAGTTATATTCTTGTACATAGGAGCAGTATTATAGTAGTTATATTCTGGTACATAGGTGCAGTATTACAGTAGTTATATTCTTGTACATAAGGTTGTAATATAGTTGTTATATTCTTGTACATAAGAGCCAGTATTATAGTAGTTATATTCTTGTACATAGGAGCAGTATTATAGTAGTTATATTCTTGTACATAGGAGTAGTATTATAGTAGTTATATTCTTGTACATAGGAGCAGTATTATAGTAGTTATATTCTTGTACATAGGGGCAGTATTATAGTAGTTATATTCTTGTACATAGGAGAAGTATTATAGTAGTTATATTCTTGTACATAGGAGCAGTATTGTAGCAGTTATATTATTGTATATAGGAGCAGTATTATAGTAGTTATATTCTTGTACATAGGAGCAGTATTATAGTAGTATTAAAGTTGTATAGCTGTGTATATAGGAGACATTTAACAACTAGCATCCTAGTAGTGAAAAAGAGTCAGAACATTTCAGAACATTGGTAGGATCAGGAGCCAAATGTAATAATCATAAACTGTGTCTTTCCCAGGCATAATGCCTCCTGTAACCTGCCTCATAAATATTTAGATGTACACCCCGAAGGATCTGTGGAGTATAGTCATTTTTCGACGTCTCCAAAGGAATAACACGATAAGCTCTTAATCCGCGCGCTTTTCAGAAAAAACAACCAGTGAAGTTACAACAAATCTTAGGGGATTTATAAGACACTTGATCAAAGATAAAGTTATGTTAAACAGCTGCTGTGGCTGACAGGCGAAGGGAGCAGAATAATTAAAGGTGTAGCCGCAGTGGGGTATAATATCATTATTTTACAGGAAATGTGTGGCATACAAAGGGTAGAGGCGTCACGGTGGCTCAGTGGTTAGCACATCTGCCATGCTGCAATAGGGTCTGAGTATTAATCTGGCAGATCTACATCCTTGGGCAGGGCTGGGTCCAGGTGTACGTGTAATTGTCAATGATAACATATATGTGAGCTTGCATTTACCTACGCTGGTTATGTTAACACTGTGGCAGGACAAGATTTTGAAACTGAAAAAATGATAATCTATTATTTACACACCATTATGAAACTGGCCTTTTAAAGAGGACCATTCACCACCTCCACCAACTCCAACTCTTTGCATAGTCGATGCTCCACTGATTCTGGCACTGTTGGAATTTGTTCTCTAGCCTTCACCATTCCTGAGCAATCATTGATGTTAATTTCAGTATAATTATGCTCTCTGCTGACAGGTGGGCGGATCCCGTCTTTCTGCTCCCCCCATCTGACAGTAGAAAGCGTTATTGTGCTGAAAATTACATACATGATTGCTCAGGAACGGCGAGAGCTAGAGAAAAAATTCCAACTGTGCCGGAATCAATGCAGCAGCGCCTATTGAGGGATGTGATCAAATACGGTTGGTGGAAGCAGTGAAAGGTTCTGTGTAAGGCACTGTTCGCACAGCGGAAAAGGAAAGTCCAAAACAGCTGCAAGTGGTCCTTCCCTTCCTTAGTAGTTAAGGTCAAGGGTCCATTGTTGTTATGTTAGGATGTCCACACTGTCCGGGGTCCACATCAGTAGCTGATTTTAAAGAACCAGTTGGGCTGAAGGCTTGACACTAGTTTAGATCTACATTAGATGAGTTTAGAGGTCCTTGGTAGTTGAGTTCAGGCATCCATGCTGTCTAAGGTCTGCAGCAGCTGAGGTCAGGTGTCCTCAAAAGCAAAGTTTAAAGGTCCCCAGTAGCTGAGTGTAGAGGCTCTCTGTAACTGAATAAAGGGGTCCCAAGTTGCTGAGGTCAGGGGTCCTCAAAAACAAAGTTTAAAGGTCCCCAGTAGCTGTGTAGAGGTTCTCTGTAACTGAATAAAGGGGTCCCAAGTTGCTGAGGTCAGGGGTCCACACTAGCTTGGTTCTAAAGCAGATGAGCACAGAAGTCTTAGATAGCTGAGTTTAGGCATCTACACTGTTTAGGCTCTGCAGTACCTAAGTACAGTTGTCCTCAATGGCTGATTTTAGGGATCCTTTGCACTTGAATACAAAGGTCCCCAGAAGCCAACGATGAGCTCGGGGGATCCAAAGAGTTGACATTGCTGTAGCCGAGTTTAGAAGTTGTCTTTCAGCGTCACCGATCTGTAGTTTTTATTGTATTACTTATAAGTTTTTTAAAGCACATAGAACAACACTTAGAACGGGCTCTCATAACACTCCATTAACTCTGTTGTAAAACCCTTGACTTCCTGTGGGGAGGAAGTCTCCCTCTCCTCCCGCACATAGTCTGCCAAGGTAACCGTGTCACTTCTTCTCAGACAGCATGTACAACAGAAAGTCTCTTAACGGAATGACTTATTCGGCTTAGTTCCTTCAATAACATGTAACGGAAAGACTTAGTTAAACCAATATACAATTCTCACAACAAGGCAAGATGAATACTTATCTCACAGTTCAGTAATGTTAGGGTTAAACGTGCAGTTGACGTACTTGAGTCTCTGTTTACTGCTTGTAACCCAAGTCCTATATTAGTCTTTAATACAACAACAGGACTTCTGGTTTCTGTTCAGTTCTGGACCTCTGATCCTCATCTGTGACTTTGGGTCAGAGCACAATGGCTTCCTCCTCATGTATGTGAATCCAGAACGCGTAGTGGATCGGTCCTGACTTCCGGCAGGTATTGTCTTCTGCCTGATTGCTGCGTACAGTCATCGGTTACTCTGGCTGTCATATTTCGGCCTAGGTTCATGGTCTATGCTCTGATGCCTGCTTGATTCTTGGGGAGCTCTGCAGCTCCGTCCCACTAGACTCGCTCCCCTTCTCTGGTAGCCATCCAGGTCAGGGCTTCCTGGAGTCAAAAAGCCATTTTCCCCTTTAAAAAACATAATTGGAGCAGATTTACTATTTCTATCCGATGCCGGGTTCACATTAGGGTTGGGGCTTCCGTCCTTCGAGTCCTGACGATTTTAGACAGATTTTTCGGCAGAATCTCCCCTACAGAGACTCCAACACAAGCGTGAATCCAGCCTTAGGCCTACCCCCTTGCCAAGCTAGTCTGAAGAATCGTCTTCAAACTAAATGTGTTATTTTGCACCAAAAATGAGCCAGATCTATTCCAGAATGTGTCAGAGTTGGTGCAGAATACGACTCTATAGAGCACTTTCCCAAATCAAGTCGAGTGATAAAGTCCAGATGTCACAGGCCACCCTTGGATCTTTACTGTGGGCGGACATTGGGACAGATTTAGAGATTCAAAGCAATATTTTCTTTAAAAAGTAGTAAACTCTAGAATGTATAGCCTGCGGCAGAGGTGGTCAACCTGCAGATCTCCGGCAGCTGGAAAGCCGCTCGCCTGTGACTGTGCCGTCTCCAGCGCTCAGCTGCCTGAACACAAAACAGATGCAGCTGTCCACAAATTGGCACCATTGAGACGAGCTGTCACTCCGATTGTGGCGCTGGTTGACAATCCAAATATTGTATATGCCTCCCTGAACACCAGGCTGTCGCTCCGACGCACGGTGCCAAATAAGTGAGGCAGACGTGTAAGATGTAGAATGATGACAGGGGCAGAACATGGCAGACGGGAGCACCGAGATCCAGACATAGAGATATTTCATTGATATACGCTGCATAGAAGAACCTAACGAAATGAAAACGCCAGCTGAATCTTTCCTCTTCCTCATAAAATAACAATTCTAAAGTATTGTTATCATAACATTGTGTTGTGTTATTCCTCTTGGAAATGTATGACATGTCAGACGCAACTCTGACACCCAACTGTCAATGTATTCATGGATTTCCAGGAGGAATAACAGAGGGACGGGGCAATGCAAAGTTATAAGAAAAGATCCTACAGAATTGTTATTTCATGAAGAACACAAGCATGTCGTAAAATAGACAAGTTAGGAGTTAGGGGACCTTTTACCAACTCCATCATCTCCAACTCTTTGCATCCTTGAGTAGGTTCCGCTCCACTGATTCCAGCGCAGTTGGAATCTTTTCTCTAGCCCCTACTGTTCCTGAACAATCAATGCAATTATTTTCAGTATACGGTACGCTAATTAGGCTCTCTACTGTCAGGTGGTACCTGAGCAGGTAGTCTAGGACCGCCCACCTGATAGCAGAGAGCCTTATTAGCCTATTGGGTGCTGAAACAGCACCAATTGCTCAGGAACGGTGGGAGCTAGAGGAAAAATTCCAATTGTGTCAAAATGAGTGGAGCAGCAGCTTCTGAATGGTGCAGAGTTCCTGAGGTGCTCTTAACTGAATTCGATCGGTATGGTACAAGTAATGTAAACAGTGTTTCGTTGTGGGCCGCAGACGTAGCAATAGAACCCAAGCCCTGCTGCTTGATGGTGTCCAAAGACCCCTCTGCCACATAAGAAGACAGTGGTATCATAAAAGGCACATAGTAGAAGGGGCCTTGTTCGAGATTTTGCATCTCTAATGGCTGTTACTAGGGCCATATTCTGTGTTCGGAGCCTCCAGCACAAGGTCCATTTAAAATTGCGGATGAATCCTATAAACACAACTTTTTCATCTGACGATGTCAGGGCGACAACAGTGCATACCCAATAGACCCCATTATATTCAGTGAGGTCCCTCTGGACCCATTGTTGTCCATCATAGAACAGATTGTCTGAAGCAAACATTTGTTCCTATGACTGTCCAGAAGAACGGATTACACCACACTAGTGTGAAAGCTCCCCAAGCAGCCATAGTGATAATGAGACTAATGAATAGCCGCAGTAAACAGCACCACCTGCAGGTAACAACTGGTAATACACTTTTTGTTACTGAATTACATTTTGTGGCACAGAATGACTTTGTGTAATTCCTAACAACATTACATGACAAAAAGGAGCATATGGCAAACTATTTTATCTTTTTATTTTTACAACATAGATACAACTCGTGAGTTTTGGTGGTACAGATTCAGTTTTGTGTGTGAGGTTTAGTATTCATTCATGTATTTATGTATACAGACCGCACATTCTGTCCCTCTTTCTATTCTTCAAAAGCTGGTCTATGTATGGCAGCATGGTGGCTTAGTGGTTAGCACTACAGCCTTGCAGCGCTGGGGTCCTGGGTTCAAATCCTGCCAAGGGCAACATCTGCAAGGAGTTTGTATGTTCTCCCTGTGTTTGCGTGGGTTTCCTCCCAAAGACATACTGATAGGGAATGTAGATTGTGAGCCCTATATGGGACAGCACTGCGGAATATGATGGCGCTATAATGCATAATAAATCAATAAATGTAGACTGCTAGCTTTTTTTTTTTCTGCTAGCAGATTTTTCACTTTACAAGAGGGGAAAACAGCCTTGTGTTTTTTTAAGCGGTTTTTAAAAAAAAAAAAAAAAAAACGCTACAAAAAGCGCAGCAAGGTCCAAAAAAAGCTTCCCAATTAGGAAGCGTTTTTTTCTGGTGCCAAAATAAGCCACACGTAATTTACATGTGAACTAAGCCGAAGGATAAAGGTCACACCAGATAGAGATGGAGGGTTACATTTCTCTTTTCTTCATTCACTCCATTTTGTTAATTGCCAAAAATAAACGATTAACCCATCTATTTCTGAAAGTCTTCTTACATTGTAGCATTTTCCTGCCTAAAACTTTTGCACAGCATTGTCAGTTGGCTGGAATTCCCCTGTAATTCACTAGAAGGCCGCCATTACCCTTGGCCCTGAGCTGAATGCTACGTTCAGCTTTCTTCAGCTCTAGTTTCCTTACGTAGCCTTGCCATCTATTTAAAGCTTGGTGTGTGTTCCTGCGGCTTCTCTCAGCGTCACCTCACAGCGGGAGATGGAGGATGAGGCCGTGTCCTAGAAGGACATGCTGGGATCAGACAAGATGGACAGGCCTTCAGATTACATTTCAGATGTCTCTGCACAATCTTCACTAACGTTATCAGCTGCTCAGAGACCTCTGCAAAAATATTGGAGAACCGGTAACATAATGCGAATGATGTCTTATCTGAAAAGCCCTACGTAGGAGGAAACAGAAATAATTCCAACATGGAGGCAGAGGCGTAACCTGAGGCCCCTGGGCCCTAATACAAAATATGAAAAGGGGCCATGTGCTATCTATAATACCAATGTCTTCTTAGGCTGTATTCACACTGAGTAATGCTGGCGTTTTTTGTGCTTATTTTTGCACATAGCGCTGCGTTAACGCCGCGTAGCGCCGTGTTAACGCCGGGCAACGCCACCGCAAAATAGCGCGGCGTTAACGTGGCGTACACATGGCACTACGCGGCGTTAACGCGGCGCTATGTGCAAAAATAAGCACAAAAAACGCCAGCGTTACTCAGTGTGAATACAGCCTTATAGTGCAGTGAGGACTTTGAGCCCCTGAGGCTTCGGGCCTGGATGGGACGGCACCCCTTAAAGTTACACCCCTGCATGTAGGGGTATCCAAAAGTCTGGACAAGGAATGGTGAACACCTATTACTTATGGCTTACATCGGCTGGTTGTAAGGGGGTGAAGCAGGGCTGCACCTGCCATGAGGCGACCTCCTGGCACAAACTGAGGGGCAGCATTATATTAATCAGCCACTTGCTGTTGGTTTATTCCAACAGGTAGAAGCCGATATTTTATTCACCGATCCCTGCTTTTGTCCAGTCCGGAGGAAACAGGGGCCAGTTGCCACAGTAGTGGGAATCAGTGAGAGGACAGTATACTGTGTAGGGACCAGTAAACAGGGCGATATACTGTGTGGGGACCAGTAAAGAGGACAATATACTGTGTAGGGACCAGTAAAGAGGACAATATATTGTGTAGGGACCAGTAAAGAGGACAATATACTGTGTGGGGAGCAGTAAAAAGGGCAATATACTGTGTAGGGACCAGTAAAGAGGACAATATACTGTGTGGGGAGCAGTAAACAGGACAATATACTGTGTAGGGACCAGTAAAGAGGACAATATATTGTGTAGGGACCAGTAAAGAGGACAATATACTGTGTGGGGAGCAGTAAAAAGGGCAATATACTGTGTAGGGACCAATAAAGAGGACAATATACTGTGTGGGGACCAGTAAAGAGGACAATATACTGTGTGGGGACTAGTAAAGAGGACAATATACTGTGTGGGGACTAGTAAAGAGGACAATATACTGTGTAGGGACCAGTAAAGAGGACAATAAACTGTGTAGGGACCAGTAAAGAGGACAATATACTGTGTGGGGAGCAGTAAAGAGGACAATATACTGTGTAGGGACCAGTAAAGAGGACAATATACTGTGTGGGGAGCAGTAAAGAGGGCAATATACTGTGTGGGGAGCAGTAAAGAGGGCAATATACTGTGTGGGGACTAGTAAAGAGGACAATATACTGTGTAGGGACCAGTAAAGAGGACAATAAACTGTGTAGGGACCAGTAAAGAGGACAATATACTGTGTGGGGAGCAGTAAAGAGGACAATATACTGTGTAGGGAGCAGTAAAGAGGACAATATATTGTGTAGGGAGCAGTAAAGAGGACAATATACTGTGTGGGGAGCAGTAAAGAGGGCAATATACTGTGTGGGGAGCAGTAAAGAGGGCAATATACTGTGTAGGGAGCAGTAAAGAGGACAATATACTGTGTGGGGAGCAGTAAAGAGGGCAATATACTGTGTGGGGAGCAGTAAAGAGGGCAATATACTGTGTGGGGACCAGTAAAGAGGGCAATATAATGTGTGGGGACCAGTAAAGAGGGCAATATACTGTGTGGGGACCTGTAATGGGAACAGTATACTGTGGGGGTTAGTAAAAGGGACAATATAATGTATGAGGGTCAGTATAGGGGGTGTTATACTGTGTGTCATAGAAAAATGGTAGGCTAATGGTAGGGAAATGCTTCATCCAGGTCTTGTGATGAGAAAGAGGATGAAGATGGAGGAGAAAGGAAGTGACATCTATTCCTAACTCCTCCCTCCCTACAGTAACACACTAGGCACTGTATACTAAAGCTGAATATACACTGATTAGAGATGAGCGAACACTGTTCAGAGCAGCCGTTACGAACAGCATGCTCACGGCACGCTCCCATAGAAATGAATGGAAGCGGACGGCACGCGGGGGGTTAAGCGACCGGCCGCCGGCAAAGCGTACGTGCCAGGTGCTTTCATTCATTTCTATGGGAGCGTGCTGTTCGGATCGGCTGATCCGAACAGTGTTCGCTCATCTCTAACACTGATATATACTCCTAAAGCAGAATATACACAGATATATACTCCTAAAGCAGAATATATACACTGATATATTCTTAAAGCTGAACCAGTCTGTATAAATCTACACAACTACTGCATGAAGAAGAAACTGCAGGAGTTATTGGTTCTCCCATCCCAAAGTCATGTCCCCCTTTGCTGATGGCTCTGGGGGTGTCTGACGCCTTAGTAACAAGTTATTGCCTTTCCAAAGGTAGTATGTGATGGGATTTCTCAGGCTACTTTCACATCTGCATTGGTGTCTTCATTTGGAGACTCTGTCTCAGTGTGTATCCAAAATCTTATAAGAATGTACATCCGAAGGAACCCCCTGATAGTCAATGGTCTGCCTAGCCATTGTTCTGGTCCGTACAATGGAGAAGCCGATGCTAGTGTGAACATAGAGTAAGGAATTGTGATATGAAAGTGATACAGGGTTGTAGCAGGTAGCTATCAGGCCCTGGACACTGATGGGCCTCAAAGGTCCATCTGCCCTATAAAATATACCACTATTCTAAATCGCACAGGGTAGGCAGATTTTGCTATCGGATGTAAGATATTCAAGTTACACCTAAATAGATAGATAGATGATAGATAACTAGATAGATAGATAGATAGATAGATAGATAGATAGATAGATAGATAGATGATTGATAGATAGATAGATAGATAGATAGATAGATAGATGATAGATAACTAGATAGATAGATAGATAGATGATTGATAGATAGATAGATGATAGATAACTAGATAGATAGATAGATAGATAGATAGATAGATAGATAGATAGATAGATAGATAGATAGTGTAGATAGATAAATAGATGATAGATAGATAGATAGATAGATAGATAGATAGATAGATAGATGATACATACATAGATAGATGATACATAGATAGATAGATAGATAGATGATAGATAGATAGATAGATAGATAGATAGATAGATAGATAGATAGATACTATATATGATAGATAGATAGATAGATAGATAGATAGATAGATAGATAGATAGATACTATATATACTGTATGATAGATAGATAGATAGATAGATAGATAGATAGAAAGATAGATAATAGATAGATAGATAGATAGATAGATACATAGATAGGAGATAGATAGATAATAGATAGGAGATAGATAGATAGATAGATGATAGATAGATAGATAGATAGATAGATAGATAATAGATAGATAGATAGATAGATAGATAGATAGATAATAGATAGATAGATAGATAGATAGATAGATAGATAGGAGATAGATAGATGATAGATAGATAGATAGATAGATAGATAGATAGATAATAGATAGATAGATAGATAGATAGATGATAGATAGATAGATAGATAGATAGATAGATAGATAGATAATAGATAGATAGATAGATAGATAGATAGATAATAGATAGATAGATAGATAGATAGATAGATAGATAGGAGATAGATAGATGATAGATAGATAGATAGATAGATAGATAATAGATAGATAGATAGATAGATAGATAGATAGATAGATAGGAGATAGATAGATAGATAGATAGATAGATAGATAGATGATATATAGACATAAATAATGGCCCTTTCTTCCTTGCAGGAGCAGCAGGAATATCTGTACATATATATAACGGTACAATGTTGTGTTTTCTCTCCTAGGAGTGATATGTGGTAACATTTGGCCCCTTTCAGAGAGTTCCCTCTGTCTTCTCTGGCAAATATTGGATGGTAAATCCTGAAGACAGCTCCTGGCTGAGACTCCTCGAAAAGACATCTGGATCTCGAGCTTCTTACACAAAGACAGAGAACAAAAACTGCCGTTCAGCTTTTTCGCCTGTGCAATGTATCTAGCCATAACCTCCCGCATTCGCCTGGGATATTTTCCTGTCACTTCATCGCACAGCCAGATTGATTTTCTTTTTTGCTCTTGTGCCAAAGATTTCGAGAAGCTTTGTGTCACTTTATTGTCTCAATTCATCCGATTTTTTTTGGTTTTGTCCAAAGAAGCCGAGATTTCCTATCAAGCTCCTGCACAGAATCTCATATATTTATTGCCGAGTGTATAATGGAGTTCCCCTTTAAGGGCCATGATGCTTGACTACCAGAGGCTTTCACCGGACTTTGCTTTATTGACTGTATATTTTTGTCACAAGTAGATCCTGATTTGATAAAGTGTAAAGTCCTGTCGGGATGGGGACTTGCATGGGACTTTATGGATCGTAGTGGAAATAATAATATGACGCAGTTTGCCAATTAAATACACGATAAATTGCTATTATACACCGGTTGTGCACTGGTTATTCACACACCCGATACACAGTGCTCAGATGCTCAAAGATATACAGTACATGAGCTGGAATCAAGGCAATACTTGACAGACTTGGTAATTATATTGGAAATAAAGTTTTAAAAAAATGAAAAAAAAATTAAAATGTTATAGATGTATTTTCAAAAAAAGTCCTCCAACAGCCTCATCATTCATCTTACTATCCCAGTAGTCAGGGCAGCTTCTGAAGTGAAATGGTCGGAGCATAGTCACAGCTCGGCAAAATATGAGGACAATACACAATTAGGTTACAGGGACCCATAGACCTCCAATACCTGTTGGGACAATAACTATTGCTCCTGACTTGTCAATACATGTGCACACTCAGCCAAGCATGCATGTGTTTTTAATGGGAAAAGAGGAAAAGCTAATAGAAGATACCTCTGGTAGTGACCTATCTCCAACATGACGTCCAACATGCTCTAGGGACAGGTGAGGACACCTTCATGCACATAGGGTCAAAATTGGTGGGTTTGGCTTCCAGGTCCAGCAATGACTTTCAATGACTGGTCACTGCAGCCACTGCTGACCCACTACGGTCCAGAATTACCTCTTGAGGTCCCATTTAGCTTGCTTGAGACATTGCTAGACCAGAAAGTACAGAGAAGCTAGAAACCAGGACATGGCAGAACCAAAGCTGGGGAAATCCAGTGTTGGGTTGGGGTTCTTTGGGCCTACTTGATAAAATTATTCTGGTGGCCCACCCTCCAGTCGATCATTGTACCCTTACAATTTGGGTTCCTGCTCCTGGAGCATTATTGTGTTAGAGCTGGGCTCACCAGAGTGTCTTCTGGTACTTTGGTTGGCCAGTCTGACATTGAGGGAGTCGGTGAGTATATTTTCAGCTGCCTCCAATAAAGTTTTCCATACTAGACCACCCCATTGTCCATGTAATCGATCTTACAAAAGAGACAGTCTTTGTGACTCCTATTGGACCCTTGGACAGAGGAAGGCTAGCCCTGGTTGATCCTATGTTACTGGGAGGTGGGAACTTGTGCATGACCCCCCTGCATTGTTAGCAAATAAGGGGTGTGGGTGGGTAAGGAAGAAAAGCCCCAAGAACTTCTGTCCTAGATGGCAAAACACATGAAGTTTAGGCCCATTTTGATCCCATTATATCGAGCCTGCTCTTTTCTGTTTATTTCAATCCCCATTGTTTCCCAAATGCATATGGAGGAATTCCTGATTTATTTCTTTAAGAATATGCTTAAAATTTCCAAAATCAGGACCGGAACATACTCTGAAAGTTTAGTCTCCGATACGCTTGATCTCATATAAATACATGGAAAGTCCGGATTCATCAGAAATTACAGAATTTCTCTGCTCATTAGATCTTGGCAGATCTATGTGAAATTTATATAACACAGGCAACTGTCCGGCTCTCATACCAGCCCTAAGGAGATTAAAACCACATGAGCAAAGCCTAAAGCAAAGGAGCTCCGGGGAGACGGGTGACAGAATGATAGAAGAATGCAAGGCTTTACCTTGTAATAGGTGCAGACTCCTTAGTAATGTCTGCCATGGCAATGCCCAGGAGAGTCTCGCCACGTGATCTGGACTATGCGCCATATATGCAGCTTTGTTTAACTATCTTCTCAATAGAAGACAAATGTAGCATAGACCTACATAAGGAGAGGAGATGAGATTGGGTCCCATTATGATGCTGGGTCTTGTTACCCAGAATGGAAGGACCCCGTGTTTGATTTTGTCCTCATGTCCCTTCTATGACCTAGTTGATCAATATGTGATCAGGGCTTGGTATCCATGGATTCTGGTGGTTGAAAAGGCTGTAGCATTCAGGTGAACATTGCGGCCTCTTCACTGTTTACAGAGTACATTGCATAGGGACCGATGAGTATGATGTCATCAGTACAAGGAAGAGGCCGCAGCAATGGTGAGCTAGTGCAAAGAGTCCATAAGTGGGCCCCATTACCACTACTTAGACATGCTGCCTGACCACCGCTTCATTCAGAATGGGGAACGAAGGTCCCTAGTTCTCTTGATCAGTGGGGATTCAGTGGTTGGACCAGCACCGATCTGCAAGTTATACCATCCTATGGATAGGGGATCATTTGCTTTTATGGGAAAACCCCATTAAGATGGTCCATCACACAATAAGATGTCCCTCCAGTCCTAATAAAGCAAATAGAATTGACATTGGGAACCCACCAGCACTGTCCTACTTAAAGGGGGCTCAGTGCAAGTGCACCATTTGCCCTATAGTTAAAGTGACCCTGGTCCTGGGTGTACAGATTATCGCTGTGCTGACAAGATTAATAACGTAAGTACCGTAAATAATTTCAGAGAATTCTGTTATTTGGTACGCCAAAATAGTAGATGCAAAAACTGTAACTTGCCCAACAATAACCCAAATTTTCAGTGAATTTTCAATCAAACTCATTGTTTTGATGCAAAAGTTATTCGTTCTGGAATGGGGAGACCAAATAATGTTCTTTTGTATACTAATAGGTAAACTTTTTTTCAGGATTGGATATGCCATTAATTAAACCCCTTCAATGGGATTGAACGAAGACATTCTCTATCGATAGGATAGGCTCTAGCCACGTGATCATAGGGATCCAACTACTAGAAGCCATACCAATCTCGATAATGGGACTCTGGTTCTCCTGACGGAGAGGCACAGTGAGCATTGGCCCTACCTCTCTATTCATTATAGGATAGCTGAGTACAGGGGTCTACTATACCCATAACCTCCATGCAGAGTGCTATCAGGAAGGGAGAACCTGAGCCCCATTCTTGGGATTGTACGGTTCCAAGTGGGTGGACCTCCACCGATCATGAAGTTATCTTGTATCCTATCAATACAGCATAACTTCATATCTTGGCACAATCTCTTTAATTTTATATACAGGGTGGCCATAATATAACCTCAGGTGTTTGGAGTCGTGTGCAGGCTGACCCAATGGACGGAACTGCCTGCAAATTTGTATGTGTGCTAATCAAGGTATGGGGAAACGGACGGCATGAAAAAAAAAAAAAAAACACCTTAAAAATCATCACCAACTGCTTCCTCGTGACAATGACACCCACATGACATTTGCATTAATGTTTCTGGCCAGAGTGGAAGTGGATACCAATTGGCCATGGAATATCCTGTGGAGTGACGAAGTGCATTTTTACCTGAATGGAACGGTCAACACACAGAACTGTCGCATATGGGCAACCGAAAACCTGCATGCGCTCGAGGGGGTTCCGCTGCCTTCGCTGAAGGTGACCATTTGGTGTGGGTTCATCTCATCGTTCATGATCGGACCGTCCTTTTTCGAAGATTTGGGCCCAACTGGGGTTGCCACCTGTTCCGTCACAGCAGCGAGGTATCGGACAATGCTGGAAACAGTGGCCGTTCCCCAACTCCAACAGCGGCAGTGTCTGCAGACGATCACCTTCATGCAGGATGGAGCCCCTCCTCACATTGCAAATCCTGTGAAAAACGCTCTTCGTGCACATTTTCCCGATGACAGGATTTTGAGCCGTTCATTCCCTACAGTGTGGCCACCGCGCTCTCCGGATCTCACTCTTTGTGATTTCTGGTTGTGGGGACACTTGAAGGAGCGTGTTTATCAGGGGAATGTCGAAACCCTGCCTGACCTCAAAGACCGCATCATGTTGGAAGTGCGCAGCATCTCACCAGAGATGTTACACACAAGCATCGAGCATGTTCTGCATAGGATGACCATGCTCACCATGCATGATGGCGGCCACATTGAACAGTCATGCTAGTTGGTGGTCCAAATGGGACATCCCCAAGTATCGACAGACGGGTTTTGCGCCACGTACTCACTGTACAGCACCACATTATCCCCTGGTGGGGAGTTTTCGTATACAATTTTTTTTTTTTTTTTTCATGCCGTCCGTTTCCCCATGCATTGATTAGCACACATACAAATTTTCAGGCAGTTCCGTCCATTGGGTCAGCCTGCACACGACGCCAAACACCTGAGGTTATATTATGGCCACCCTGTACATCGGGGGTGGAGGCCGCCTAATGTGACCAGGTCCATCATCAGCATCCCTGAACCAGGTAAGTCACTTTAATCTCCCTGGACAACCCCTTTAAGGGGTATGTACATCTTATGGCATATTGGATGCCAGCAGACCCAGGAGTGACAAGGAATTCAGGGACAGGTAAGTATCTGTCCATCTGGTCTGGGGTCTTTAGTTTAGGGTTAGTACAGTTTATGTTTCTAATCGGCTGCCATTTATGGTTGTCTGCCTAAAGACCAGTCTATACTGCCCATAGAAACCAATCCTATTAAAGCTCTCATTTTTCCAAGGCAGGTTTTAAAATGAAAGCTACAAGCTGATTGGTCGCAATGTCTATGAGCCTACTAAGGACCAGCTACCCATAGTAACCAATCAGATTGCAGCTCTCTTTTTTCCAAGGCAGGTTTTAAAATGAAAGCGGAAAACTGATTGGTTGCAATGTTTCTGAGGCTACTTAGGAACCAATAAAATTTCTGGTCTCGTTTTTTAGGTTTGCAAATGGAAGCCGCAACCTCATTGGTTATTACAGTAACGCCATTGCTTTTCCATGGCAACTGTTTCTATAAATCACGGCTATAATACGCTGATAAGTCACACAAAGACTCTGTTGGCCTAGCTCCCACACGTCTCTATTGATCATCCCCCCCCCCCGCACGATTTATGATCAGGGACGGCCGCTTATATGCAAGGACAATAAACCTTTCTGACTTTCACTAAATCATTTCCACTTGAGTACGTTGCCAGGCGGTTTTTATTTCTGGCCATTGTGGTAACGAAAAAAATGCAATACGGCGATGTTTTTGCTTCATTTGTCAGAAATAAAACAAAAAAAACAGATGTGGGAGCGTTTACGACGGCAGATAACCGGATTCCTCGCAGGGATCATTTCGATCAAAGTTACTGCAAAAACAAGGAAAATGCCGGAGATATCTGGCACGCTGCTCGGCCGGAAAAAGCGGCTTTTCGAGGTCTCAGGAATATAAGAACTTGGATAAGGTTCGGCGCTCCTCTACGATATACGTGGAAAAATATTTTTTGAAGGGAAAATTAAACCTTTCCTTGAAATCCTGATAAAGACATTAACCCCTCAATGCCTGCACTATTTCGGGCCTTAAAGGGGGTTTCCCACTAGAAGCATTTATCTCTGATCTACAGGACAGAGGATCTGACTAGTGGGATCTCCAACCATTAGGAGAATGGGGTGCGTATGGTCTCTGGCTGAGATGAAAGTGAAAAGAGTGACACTTGGCAAAGAATTGAAAGGGGGATGGAATTAGAGCAAATATAGCCACACCCATTTCCACTTTGACTCCACCCATTCTCATCCGTTTTCTTTGTGCCCCCACAAAGTGTAACGCCTCTACACTGTCCCTGACATGGTATGCCCCCACATTATAATGACCCCCCTCCAGCTTCTCCTTAATATAAATTCCACCGCCTGGTGTGTACACAGTATATTGTCCCCCTCCAGTTGCCACCACAGTATAAAGTCCCCCTCCAGTTGCCCCCACAGATTAATGTCCCCTACAGCTGCCTCTACAACATAAAGTATGTCTCCTGCTGTGCCCATAGTATGATGACAATCTCCCCATTCCATACCTCCCAACCGTCCCGATTTCCACGGGACACTCACGATTTCGGTGTCCTGTCCCGTGGTCCCGATCGCCGGGAGGTATGTCCCGATTTCAAAGGGTGGAGAACGGCATGACACTGGGGCAGATGAAGTGGGGAGAACGGCATGACACTGGAGCAGATGAAGGAGGAGAACAGCATGACACTGGGGCAGATGAAGGGGGGAGAACAGCATGACACTGGGGAAGATGAAGGGGGGGAGAACGGCATGACACTGAGGCAGATGAAGGGGGGAGAACAGCATGACACTGGAGCAGATGAAGGGGAGAGAACGGCATGACACTGGGGCAGATGGAGGGGGGGAGAACGGCATGACACTAGGGTAGATGAGGGGGGGAGAACGGCATGACACTGGGGCAGATGAAGGGGGGGAATGGCATGACACTGGAGCAGATGAAGCGGGGGGAGAATGGCATGACACTGGGGCTGATGAAGGGGGGAGAACGGCATGACACTGGGGCAGAGACAGGGGGACATGAAACTGGGGGATATGAAACTGGGGACAGAGATGGAGGGGGGACATGAAACTAGGGGCAGATGAAGGGTGTATATGAAACTGGGGGAGAGATGGAGAGGGGACATAATTTACGGGTGACTGTAGGAGGATTATACTGTGCGGGAGCACATGAAAAATGAATGAGAATGGGCGGGGTCAACATAAAAGTGGGCGGAGCCAAGTTTGTCACATTTTGTCCCTCTTTCTGCTTTTCAAAAGTTGGGAGGTATGCCATTCCCCTGCTGTTCTCTACTGTCTCTGCTCCCAGAGGCTTCAGGGAGCAGCAGTGGCGGATCCAGGGTTTGTGGGGCCCTGGGCAATTGACTTTGGCGGGGCCCTATGCGCGGGGCCCTATCTCTGTCCCCAGTTTCATGCCATTCTCCCCCTTTATCTGCCCACAGTTTCATGTCCCCCCCCCCCCGTCTCTGCCCCAGTGTCATGCCGTTCTCCCCCCTTCATCTGCCCCAATGTCATGCCATTCTCCCCCCTTCATCTGCCCCAGTGTCATGCCATTCTCCCCCCCTTCATCTGCCCCTGTGTCATGCCATTCTCCCCCCCTTCATCTGCCCCAGTGTCATGCCATCCCCCCCTTCATCTGCCCCAGTATCATGCCATTCTCCCCCCTTCATCTGCCTAAGTGTCATGCCGTTCTCCCCCCCTTCATTTGCCCCAGTGTCATGCCGTTCTCTCCCCCTTCATTTGCCCCAGTGTCATGCCGTTCTCGCCCCTTCATCTGCCCCAGTGTCATGCCGTTCTCCCCCCTTCATCTGCCTCAGTGTGATGCCATTCTCCACCCCCCCTTCATTTGCCACAGTGTCATGCTGTTCTCTCCCCCTACATCTGCCCCAGTGTCATGCCGTTCTCCCCCCCTTCATCTGCCCCAGTGTCATGCTGTTCTCCCCCTCCATCTGCCCCAGTGTCATGCCGTTCTCCCCCCTTCATCTGCCCCAGTGTCATGCTGTTCTCCCCTCCTCCATCTGCCCCAGTGTCGTGCTGTTCTCCCCCCCTCCATCTGCCCCAGTGTCATGCCGTTCTCCCCCCTCCATCTGCCCCAGTGTCATGCCGTTCTCCCCCCTCCATCTGCCCCAGTGTCATGCCGTTCTCCCCCCCTCCATCTGCCCCAGTGTCATGCCGTTCTCCCCCCCTCCATCTGCCCCAGTGTCATGCTGTTCTCCCCCCCTCCATCTGCCCCAATGTCATGCTGTTCTCCCCCCTCCATCTGCCCCAGTGTCATGCTGTTCTCCCCCCCTCCACCTACCCCAGTGTCATGCCGTTCTCCCCCCTCCATCTGCCCCAGTGTCATGCTGTTCTCCCCCCCCCCTCCATCTGCCCCAGTGTCATGCTGTTTCCCCCTCCCCTTCATTTGCCCCCCAGTTTCTTTGGGCCCCCTCCATCTCTGTCCCCAGTTTCATGCCATTCTCTCCCCACCACCTTCATGTTCTCCAGTGTCATGCCGTTCCCCCCCTCCCCTTCATTTGCCCCCCAGTTTCATGGGCCCCCTTCATTATGTTCCACAGTAATATTTAATACAAAACAAACACTTACACTCACCTTCCATCACTCACCTTCCATCGTTCCCCCGACGCTCCTCTCGCTCACTCCAGTGCAGTCACATACGCGATGCAGGAGCTGTGACCTCAGCTCCTGCTTAGCTGCGGCCCGGCTTGCGTGTGTAAGCGTGATGTGATGACGTCATCGTGCCTACACACGCAAGCCGGGCCGCAGCTTTAAAGCAGGAGCTTATCTCACAGCTCCTGCATCGCGTATGTATTCCAGCTCATCGGCGGACGGACGCCGATGAGCTGAAATCGTGACAGGCAAGTGCCGGGGGGCCCCCAGAGGCTCTGTGGGCCCCGGCATTTTGCCCGACTATGCCGACTCCGAGGCTGACCGGGACCATTTTGTTAGGGCCGGGCCGCGGGGCCCCGCTAAGCGCGGGGCCCCGGGCGGTTGCCCGGCTCGCCCGGCCCTGGATCCGCCCCTGGGGAGCAGAGACAGGGCCTGAATGGTGAAACAGGGAGCAGACAGCTCCCTGCTTCACCATTGTATTCGATTTATATTTTACCTAAAAAAAAGTGCAATACACCTGATATTAATCCTATAGTAACTAGCGATGAAGAGACATTCAGTTTTACTGTAGACTGTAAAGGAGATGCTTTCTTTAGACTAGTCTACAGTGTAATCTGTTTGGCCACTAGATGTCAGCACATGTATAGGGATAAATAGTGTAGTACAGTGTTAGCTTCATTCATATACACTCACCGGCCACTTTATTAGGTACACCTGTCCAACTGCTCGTTAACACTTAATTTCTAATCAGCCAATCACATGGCGGCAACTCAGTGCATTTAGGCATGTAGACATGGTCAAGACAATCTCCTGTAGTTCAAACCGAGCATCAGTATGGGGAAGAAAGGTGATTTGAGTGCCTTTGAACGTGGCATGGTTGTTGGTGCCAGAAGGGCTGGTCTGAGTATTTCAGAAACTGCTGATCTACTGGGATTTTCACGCACAACCATCTCTAGGGTTTACAGAGAATGGTCCGAAAAAGAAAAAACATCCAGTGAGCGGCAGTTCTGTGGGCGGAAATGCGTTGTTGATGCCAGAGGTCAGAGGAGAATGGCCAGACTGGTTCGAGCTGATAGAAAGGCAACAGTGACTCAAATAGCCACCCGTTACAACCAAGGTAGCCAGAAGAGCATCTCTGAACGCACAGTACGTCGAACTTTGAGGCAGATGGGCTACAGCAGCAGAAGACCACACCGGGTGCCACTCCTTTCAGCTAAGAACAGGAAACTGAGGCTACAATTTGCACAAGCTCATCGAAATTGGACAATTGAAGATTGGAAAAACGTTGCCTGGTCTGATGAGTCTCGATTTCTGCTGCGACATTCGGATGGTAGGGTCAGAATTTGGCGTCAACAACATGAAAGCATGGATCCATCCTGCCTTGTATCAACGGTTCAGGCTGGTGGTGGTGGTGTCATGGTGTGGGGAATATTTTCTTGGCACTCTTTGGGCCCCTTGGTACCAATTGAGCATCGTTGCAACGCCAAAGCCTACCTGAGTATTGTTGCTGACCATGTCCATCCCTTTATGACCACAATGTACCCAACATCTGATGGCTACTTTCAGCAGGATAATGCAATGCCATGTCATAAAGCTGGAATCATCTCAGACTGGTTTCTTGAACATGACAATGAGTTCACTGTACTCCAATGGCCTCCACAGTCACCAGATCTCAATCCAATAGAGGAGCATCTTTGGGATGTGGTGGAACGGGAGATTCGCATCATGGATGTGCAGCCGACAAATCTGCGGCAACTGTGTGATGCCATCATGTCAATATGGACCAAAATCTCTGAGGAATGCTTCCAGCACCTTGTTGAATCTATGCCACGAAGAATTGAGGCAGTTCTGAAGGCAAAAGGGGGTCCAACCCGTTACTAGCATGGTGTACCTAATAAAGTGGCCGGTGAGTGTATAATGGAAAGCCCTATAATTGGGGGACCTCCCAACAAAAATGTGTCATCCAAAGTGGTCTGGAATTACGGCTAAGCTCAATCAAGGTAAATGGTGCTGAGCTGTAATACCATTTTCAACCTGTGGTCAGGTGTGGCGCTGTTTTTAGTACAAAGCAGTCTTTGATTAAGACTTCTGTCTACATCTAACAAGCAGAAAGACAGACTTGAATGGATGAGACACCTGAGTTGCAATCCTAGTAAATACATACCCCGTACCACTGAAGTCAATGCCTTCATCTGACCACTAGGAGGCCCCGCGTAATATATGGATCTAGTCTTAGATGCAGTAATGAATGGCCCTGGAGACTGCGCTCCGTCAGACAGTGTGTGGCCTGTTCTCAGTTGGCTCTGGTAGCAGAAACCATGTAAACCACACATATCTGGAAGCGGTTCAACCCCTTACAATTTTTCAAATTGGATCTGGAGCCGTAGAGGAAATACTATGATTCCTCCATATACACAGCCCTGTCTGAGCAGGGGTCGGTTCCCATGGATATGCAACACAGCAAACACAAGTCTACATTTCATCCCTGGAGCAGGAGACAGCTATAGAAGAACCCTGTAACACTGGGGTATAAGACGTTACAGTATGGTGAGGGACGGGGGACCATGACCTTACTATAGCAGTTACTGCACACAGATACACTAACCAGACAATGGGGGGAGGGGGCATATAGGAAGACAAGTATTCCTACACCAGTTTTAATAAAGGTTGCAAATGGCACAAGACACATCTGAATTATCAAGAGATTCTGGATTCCCCAGAACTGACGTCTACACCAGTCCAAACTACCATAGGTTTCCTGTAAAATGGATGCCAATTGGACGTCAGCATGGACGGCATGTGGAGGATATCTGTGGGCCTTCCCTGACCTCCACAGACCCATACATTTCATAGTCTGAGCCAGAAAAGGTACAAGAACACGGCCTGTCCTTAGTTTTGACACCGGGCTTACAGATTCCTACACAGACCCATGATAATTCAAGATGGTGTATATGTGGCCATAACAAAAGAATGGGTCAGCACGCTATCTGTTAAAAAAATCAGACTGACAAAGAGCACGGTCATCTGCATGGGGACTTATACTAGGTTGGAGGACCAGAGCAACTGATATGCATACTTCCCAAATGTCCAGATTCGGGATTCTGTCCTTCGGTCCCAGTCGGTGGGAGGTGTGTCCCAGATTCAACTCATCCATGTACAGAGAGGGTGCAGATGAGTTGAATACAGTGGTGACGCAGGAGTGGACAGCACTTGCTTCTCCACTGTTCCCCAGCGTGCTTCGACTCCAGGAGCTGTAGGCGCGATGTGATGACGACACTCACATCGTGCCTGCAGCTCCCTCAATACTGTGAGACAAGAGACCTGAGACAGAGCAGCAGGGGAGCGAGGAGAGGTAAGTACTAGTGTTTTTTATGTTAAAAATTGACATTAATGTCCCCTTCTAATTGCCCCCAGTTTATTGTCCCCCTCCACTTGCCGCCACAGTTTAAATTTGCCGTGGCATGCTATACTGCCCGCATATTTTGTCCCTGTTTCTGCCTTTTGAAAGTTGGAAGGTATATGTGTAACATACAGAGCCTGATGGACCCCAAAAAATTTGGACTGGTTTTGGTCCCACTGCGTCCGTTATTGTAATGTCCTAGTACTGCTCGTCCCTTTCTCTTTAATAGTCCTTGCAGAACAAGATGGTATGGATATTTCCATATGAAGTAAAGACGTATCTCCCCATTCCTTCCTATATATTTAACTAGCTGGTACCCGCAACTTCATCTGTGGTGATTGTAGCAGTGGGTATATACAGGCGCGGGTAAGGTTTTCGTACTGTGTATAAGGTATGGGATATGAAATGTAACTTTGTATCTTGGTTTTGCTGTAATTCTGAGAATACGTGAGACTTTTGTGATGAATATAATTTGTATTTCAGCTGCTATACTGTGTTGGTATAAACTGTACATAGTGTCTTTGGGACAGAAATATTTCAGGTTAATATACTTCAATATACGACATTAATAGCAATTAACCCCATCATGTCCCTCACATTAACCCTTGTGTAAGAGTTACTGATATGTGAGAGACTTGGAGGTAATAGTTAAGTATCTTCATTATTAAGGTTTTTTATTAGTCCCTCCATATGTCTCACATATTAGTAACCTTTATATGGGGCACACAGGGGTTAATATGAGGAACATGATGGGGTTTATTCCTATCAATGTGAGGCACACAGGGGTTAATATGAGGGACATGATGGGGTTTATTCCTATTAATATGAGGCACACAGGGGTTAATATGAGGGACATGATGGGGTTTATTCCTATTAATGTGAGGTACATGGAGTTACTAAGAGTAAACTAATAACCCCAAATGCCTGACATTAATGAGAACAGTAATCCTATGTATCTGTGTGTTTTTCAGTTTCACTTTGCTAGAAGCTTCCTCTCCTCCTCAGGGACGTTTGCAGGGTACAGACGGCAGGAGCTATCACTATAGCAGGCACAGACCTGAGTGATTAAGCTCCACCCCCTGGGTTTCCTGCACCCCTCTCAAAGGGTAGTGTCCTTATGCTTGAGCTCTAGCAGAGCACTTAAGGGACTTCATTTAACTCTTGCAGGTCCTGTGCTGCTGGTGTGCCAGTGAAATATGGCAGGAGTGCCACTCTTGGCATGCTGACCTCTGCTGTAGAGGGTAATATGAATTTTGTGGCTTGCTATGGTCCAAAGTGTGTGAGATTGCAGAAATAGTGATGTGAGTTTGGGTTTTGTGGGGGTCCTGGGAAAAACGTATGTGCGCTATTGTGACGAAAAGTAGCCTATTGCGCAATCGAGTGTAGTGACTATGTTTGTGGAAAATTTCAGCCAAATCGGTCGAGCGGGTTTTGCGTGATTGAGGAACAAACATCTAAACATCCAAACACACAAACCCACAAACATCCAAACTCACAAACTTTCACCTTTATAATATTAATAGGATATATAGTTATATATTTATTTCACAAGAGCCAGCACACATGGGGGTCTATTAATTCACCATCTTGTGGATGTTTTGTGAACTGCACCTGCCTATACTTTTCATTTTAATTCATGTCTATGATTGCATCATCCTAGTGTGTTAAAGAGGACCTTTCATGGTTTGGGGCACAGGCAGTTCTATATACTGGTGGAAAGCTGACTGCGCTGAATTCAGCGCACTGTTGGCTTTCCCAATCTGTGCCCTGGGTAAAGAGCAATCGGTCCCGGTATAATATAACGGCTACCCCCGAGATCTGGTTGTCATTGTCAGGTACCACATGGGGGCAGGAAGTCAGGGACATCAAAAAGGCTTCATTCACATTTGGGATCAAGGGCCTTTTTACAAGTCGGCCACATCTGACATAGTACCTGTGACATCTGTCCTGGCCCTCCTGAGTGTTGCATTATGATTAGCAGGTTATATTAAAAAAAACAAACAAAAAAAACCAATAACCTATGGTGCCCACTGGACTCTGAACCGCAGAGCACCCTGGTGTGAACAAGGCCTGACAGTTAATGTCACTGCCAGGCAACTACACCATCTGAGTACAAACGGAAACTAAATATACTCAAGTATAAGCCGAATTTTTAAGCACAGTTTTTGTGCTGAAAAAGCCCCCCTCGACTTATACTCAAGTCAAGCAAAAAAAATTTTTTAATTTTTAATTTTTATTTTTTTTTTGGGGGGGGGGAGGGTCTATCACCAGCCACAATAGTAGTGTATAGAATCTCCCATAAAATAGTGGGAAAAAAAAAGCTTTAAAAAATATAATAAAATAAATAAATAAATATAATAAAGTTGTAAATCCCTCCTTTCCCTAGAATACATATAAAAGTAGTAAATGACTGTGACACACAAACACATTAGGTATCCCTGTGTCTGACAGTGCCCGGCCTACTGAATATAGGGGATCTGCAGTGCTCCTGTTCTGTCAGGAAGGGGTTAATAGGAGCACTGCAGATCCCCTATAGTCAGCCAGGCTGAATTCCAAGTGGGGGGGAAAAAAACAGTCCTCAAGCTCAGGGAAGGGGCAGACAGACAACCAAAACACCCCCTCCCCTTCCCCTTCCCCAGCAACTACTGCACCCAAAAACCATTTTAATTTTTGAAATTTTCCAGGAGCTGCTGCATTTCCCCCCTCGGCTTTTACTCGAGTCAATAAGTTTTCCCAGTTTTTTGTGGTAAAATTAGGGGGGGGGGGGGTCGGCTTATATTCGGGTCGGCTTATACTCGAGTATATACGGTAAGTTATCTCCAAAACAGAGCAGCCACAACTAAATACAAAAGTCTTGCAATTAACCCACTGCAAGACAAACACAGCAACACCTGTGTGCTCCCAGTTACTATACTGAGCTGCACCCACCTGCTGTTGCCTGGATCCTCTTGTCCACAGGTGGTGCAGTGAATCTTGCAAATGTGCAGACCAGTCGATAGGACTCAGAATACTAGAAGAGGTTTCTCACTAGCACTGGGCACATTAGAAAGATATTTGGAGATGAAATCTAAAAAAAAAAAAACACAAAAACAACAAACAAAATTTTATTTAAAAAAATTGTTATTTGTTTGGGGAGATCTGACAAAGTATATTAACCCATAACGTATATAAACCCATATAGAGGGATTAGGGGTGTCCTTGTGTCATTCTGTTAGTGGCTCCCACAATAGGGGAGATTTACTACTCTATGCCAGTTGTCACAACTGGTGTTTTTTGGGCCTCCCACACCAGCAGAGGGTTCATCTCATTTATGAGGAGGACCGCTGACTCAGGGCATATGAAGACTGGTGTTGAAAACGCTTACATTAGAGATGAGCGAACACTAAAATGTTCGAGGTTCGAAATTCGATTCGAACAGCCGCTCACTGTTCGAGTGTTCGAATGGGTTTCGAACCCCATTATAGTCTATGGGGAACATATACTCGTTAAGGGGGAAACCCAAATCCGTGTCTGGAGGGTCACCAAGTCCACTATGACACCCCAGGAAATGATACCAACACCCTGGAATGACACTGGGACAGCAGGGGAAGCATGTCTGGGGGCATAAAAGTCACTTTATTTCATGGAAATCCCTGTCAGTTTGCGATTTTCGCAAGCTAACTTTTCCCCATAGAAATGCATTGGCCAGTGCTGATTGGACAGAGTACGGAACTCGACCAATCAGCGCTGGCTCTGCTGGAGGAGGCGGAGTCTAAGATCTCTCCACACCAGTCTCCATTCAGGTCCGACCTTAGACTCCGCCTCCTCCGGCAGAGCCAGCGCTGATTGGCCAAAGGCTGGCCAATGCATTCCTATGCGAATGCAGAGACTTAGCAGTGCTGAGCCAGTTCTGCTCAACTACACATCTGATGCACACTCGGCACTGCTACATCAGATGTAGCAATCTGATGTAGCAGAGCCGAGGGTGCACTAGAACCCCTGTGCAAACTCAGTTCACGCTAATAGAATGCATTGGCCAGCGCTGATTGGCCAATGCATTCTATTAGCCCGATGAAGTAGAGCTGAATGTGTGTGCTAAGCACACACATTCAGCTCTACTTCATCGAGCTAATAGAATGCATTGGCCAGCGCTGATTGGCCAGAGTACGGAACTCGACCAATCAGCGCTGGCTCTGCTGGAGGAGGCAGAGTCTAAGATCGCTCCACACCAGTCTCCATTCTGGTCCAACCTTAGACTCCGCCTCCTCCAGCAGAGCCAGCGCTGATTGGCCGAATTCCGTACTCTGGCCAATCAGTGCTGGCCAATGCATTCTATTGGTGTGATGAAGCAGTGCTGAATGTGTGTGTTTAGCTCAACTACACCGGTGGAGTAGTTGAGCTAAGCACACAGATTCAGCTCTGCTTCAATCAGCGCTGGCCAATGCATTCTATTAGCTTGATGAAGCAGAGTGTGCACAAGGGTTCAAGTGCACCCTCGGCTCTGATGTAGCAGAGCCGAGGCTGCACAAGGGTTCAAGCGCACCCTCGGCTCTGATGTAGCAGAGCCGAGGGTGCACAAGGGTTCAAGTGCACCCTCGGCTCTGCTACATCAGAGCCGAGGGTGCGCTTGAACCCTTGTGCACACTTGGCTCTGCTACATCAGAGTTGATGGTGCGCTTGAACCCTTGTGCACACTCTGCTTCATCAAGCTAATAGAATGCATTGGCCAGCGCTGATTGAAGCAGAGCTGAATCTGTGTACTTAGCTCAACTACTCCACCGGTGTAGTTGAGCTAAACACACACATTCAGCACTGCTTCATCACGCCAATACAATGCATTAGCCAGTGCTGATTGGCCAGAGTACGGAATTCGGCCAATCAGCGTTGGCTCGGCTGGAGGAGGCGGAGTCTAAGGTCGGACCAGAATGGAGACTGGTGTGGAGCAATCTTAGACTCCGCCTCCTCCAGCAGAGCCAGCGCTGATTGGCTGAATTCCGTACTCTGGCCAATCAGCGCTGGCCAGTGCATTCTATTGGCGTGATGAAGCAGTGCTGAATGTGTGTGCTTAGCTCAACTACACCGGTGGAGTAGTTGAGCTAAGCACACAGATTCAGCTCTGCTTCAATCAGCACTGGCCAATGCATTCTATTGGCGTGATGAAGCAGTGCTGAATGTGTGTGTTTAGCTCAACTACGCCGGTGGAGTAGTTGAGCTAAGCACACAGATTCAGCTCTGCTTCAATCAGCACTGGCCAATGCATTCTATTGGCGTGATGAAGCAGTGCTGAATCTGTGTGTTTAGCTCAACTACGCCGGTGGAGTAGTTGAGCTAAGCACACAGATTCAGCTCTGCTTCAATCAGCACTGGCCAATGCATTCTATTGGCGTGATGAAGCAGTGCTGAATGTGTGTGTTTAGCTCAACTACGCCGGTGGAGTACTTGAGCTAAGCACACAGATTCAGCTCTGCTTCAATCAGCACTGGCCAATGCATTCTATTGGCGTGATGAAGCAGTGCTGAATGTGTGTGTTTAGCTCAACTACGCCGGTGGAGTAGTTGAGCTAAACACACACATTCAGCACTGCTTCATCACGCCAATAGAATGCACTGGCCAGCGCTGATTGGCCAGAGTACGGAATTCGGCCAATCAGCGCTGGCTCTGCTGGAGGAGGCGGAGTCTAAGGTCAGACCAGAATGGAGACTGGTGTGGAGCGATCTTAGACTCCGCCTCCTCCAGCAGAGCCAGCGTTGATTGGCCAAAGTACGGAATTCGGCCAATCAGCGCTGGCCAATGCATCCCTATGGGAAAAAGTTTATCTCACAAAAATCACAATTACACACCCGATAGAGCCCCAAAAAGTTATTTTTAATAACATTCCCCCCTAAATAAAGGTTATCCCTAGCTATCCCTGCCTGTACAGCTATCCCTGTCTCATAGTCACAAAGTTCACATTCTCATATGACCCGGATTTGAAATCCACTATTCGTCTAAAATGGAGGTCACCTGATTTCGGCAGCCAATGACTTTTTCCAATTTTTTTCAATGCCCCCGGTGTCGTAGTTCCTGTCCCACCTCCCCTGCGCTGTTATTGGTGCAAAAAAGGCGCCAGGGAAGGTGGGAGGGGAATCGAATTTTGGCGCACTTTACCACGCGGTGTTCGATTCGATTCAAACATGGCGAACAGCCTGATATCCGATCGAACATGTGTTCGATAGAACACTGTTCGCTCATCTCTAGCTTACATAAGTCTCTCCCAATGAAGTTGCAGAGTACAGAGGAATGGCTCTGGTTGTCTAACAAAAGGCCCAGGGCTGTGGTCAAAAACACCCGATATCTTATAGGCTTTCAAAATGGAAATGTAGAATAGTGACACCCGGCAACAAATCAATTTTCTGCTTTTATTTTCCGAAGGACCCCTGAAAAATGAGAGCTGGAATTTGCCGGAATACGATGGAAGGCGACGCCGCTGTTCTGTGGTAGCAGCTTCTGATATTTACCTCAACTACTTCAAACATTCTTTATAGTGGAATAGAAATGACCAAAGACAAAAATTATACATGTAAGATATCTGTAAAGCTGTCACTTTCACACAGACACATCCGCGCACACATACACACATCTGTGCATGCACACAGACACGCGCACACACATACAGTATATGCAAACACACATATGCACACACATAATACGCACGCACGCAAGCACACACACATACGCACACACGTATACACAAACACACACAAAACAAAAGTAAAAAAAAGAAACACTAACGTATATATACTAAAAAAGTGCTAAAAACCACAATTAGTCCTGCAAAAACCAGGATTTCATACAGTCGGCTCTCCATCTTTGCTTCTCTTTCCTTACTTTTCTCTTTCCTTCTTTCTCTTTTTTCTGGCACTTCATTTCCATATTTTTGATTCTTTCTCTTCCTTTCTTCTTTCTATCCATCTTTTTTATGGTTGTTTTTCTTTCCATATTTTCCATTTTTCTTTTACTTTCGATCTTTATTTCTTTCTTATTTTCCATACTTTTCTCTTCCTTCCTCCTTTCCTCTTCCTTCCTTCCTTCCTTCCTTCCTTCCTTCCTTCCTTCCTTCCTTCCTTCCTTCCTTCCTTCCTTCCTTCCTTCCTTCCTTCCTTCCTTCCTTCCTTCCTTCCTTCCTTCCTTCCTTCCTTCCTTCCTTCCTTCCTTCCTTCCTTCCTTCCTTCCTTCCTTCCTTCCTTCCTTCCTTCCCACAATTCTTGTATGTACAGTCCTCAGGCTGCATAGGTGTTTGCACGACTCTTCACCAGTAGATGGCAAGCTTACACTTCCATAGTTTTGTTTTCCTAACTTTTCTGGTCCCTTTTGGGACAGAAATACTGACTTGCCAATTAAATCCACATTATGATTAAAAAGACTTTATAACTGAGTCATGCATGATGTTAAGGATGCTGCCCTCTATAGGGTGGCGTACAGAATGCACTGTTCTCCTAATTACATCCTGGAGAATAGATTTGCATATTTTTTTACCCAGAATCCCTAGCGGAGCAGGAATGACTAGTAGGCAAACACTCTCCCTGATGTGTACGATTATCCCCTAACTTTTCTGGCACAGAGATTGCAGTTGTGGTGACCTGGATGGTAATGGTAACATTCAGACTAAGAATACATACAGTATAACTCGTATACACCCTGATCAGCCATAGCATTACACCATACTGACAGGTGAAGTCATTGAATATTATTCTTTTTTTGTTTATCTTTGTCTTTCTTTCCTTCTTTCTTCCTTCCTTTCTTTCCATAATTCATTCTTCCTTCCTTCCTATAATTCATTCATTCTTTCTTTCTCTTTATTTTTCTTTCTTTTCTTTCTTTCCTTTCTTTCCTTCCTTTCTTTCTCTTTCTTTCATTCTTTCTTTCTCTTTCTTTTTCTTTCTTTCTTTCTTTCTTTCCTTCATTTTCTTTCTTTCTTTCTTTCTTTCTTTCTTTCTTTCTTTCTTTCTTTCTTTCTTTCTTTCTTTCTTTCTTTCTTTCACTTTCTTTCATTCTTTCTTTCTTTCTTTCTTTCTTTCTTTCTTTCTTTCTCTTTCTTTCCTTCATTCTCTTTCTTTCTTTCTTTCTTTCCTTCATTCTCTTTCTTTCTTTCTTTCTTTCTTTCTTTCTTTCTTTCTTTCTTTCTTTCTTTTTCTTATATTTCATTTTGTTCACAATCACAATTCTTTCTCAACAGTCTTCATTCTACATGGGTTTTTGTACAAGTAAAGACCAGTAGATGGCGAGCTTACACTTCAATAACAATATTAGGCTGGGTTCACACTACCGCCGCTGTTCGCCCCGGGGTTTCCATTGTAAACCCCGGGGAAACTAGACAGGGGACGGCTTGCCGGCGGGCAGTTTAAAAACCCATTCATTTGAATTTGTTTGTAAAGGTGACCTCCGGTGTCCATATGCGGCCTCTCTACCGTTTTTTGTGTCCGTGCAAAAAAAAAAATGGTTTCCAGGCGAAGAAGCCGCATACGGACACTGGCGGTCACTTTTAAAAACCCATTGAAATGAATGGGTTTTTAACCGTCCCCTGTTCAGTTTCCCCAGGGTTTACAATGGAAACCCCGGGGCGAACAGCAGCGGTAGTGTGAACCCAGCCTTATCCTAAGTTTCCTGGTACAGAAATTGCAGTTGTTGTACAGATGGAAGGTAAAACGGTTATGATTACAACAATTACATATATGCTAGTATACACATAGCCATAACATTAACCCACACTGACAGGTGAAGTGACGTGAGCGCAATCCACTCTAAGTATAACCATGTTGAAGTCCAAATTTGTACAAATGTTATATGTAGAGGATCAGAGAAACACGCAGTCATAATGTGCAAGTATGTGACCAATATGGATTCTGGTCTTTAATGGTGGATAGTGAGGTTTTTATACACTGTAAGCCTGCTTATACATTGTATATGGAAGGAGCGATTAGTATAATTAACATAACATGATTGGCTATAAAATTGTAACATAAGTTTTAGCACAAAAACTATTGGATAAGGCCCAGACAAGAAGTTTTATCCCATTGAAGATAACAGTTTTCTGCAAAGGAGGAGGACAAGCTCTAGGCAGCGCCTGAGAAAGGAATGTAAGATGGAGACAGGCACAGGCTGCTCCTCCACAGTGAATTACATCGCTTGTGCAAGTGTAAGAATCTGAGCAAATAGCAATGACTAGATGACTGAGTCCGAGCATCTCCACAATGCCTTGTAAGGTGTTCCCATTATGCAGTGGTTAGTACCTACCATACAGGAAGTGGTCCAAGGAAGGCCTATCCATGATCTGCAAAAAGCACAGGGTATTGGGGAGCTGACTCTCAATCACAAAACACAAGGGACCCCCTCAAAACTATATAAATAAAACATAACTTTTATTACTCAATGTTAAAACTCAGAATTTTCTTAAAAGTACGAACAGTGCCCAAGCACTAATTGTGTGATATTAATTTTGTAACCAGAGTTTCCAGCTATCACCAGTCAATATTAGTCACTGACCCTACAAGCAACTTACATTCACTCAACACACCAACCCAACCTCATTAGGTATATATATTGCTAGCGTGTTGGATATACAAATCGAAGTGCATTAAGTCAGGTCTGTGTTAATCGCTTGCTGTTTAATCAATGCTGGGACAGGATAAAATCTTGTGGCAGAGTGGTATGAGGAATCAGCTCATAGGGTGAGATTACTTCACTTAATAGGTCTGGTCAGCCCCATTCATACACTCCATGAAAACCCCACGTGAAGTCCTTCACAATGACCCAGTCTCTCCTCCAACTAACAAAAACCACCTAGTCTGCCCTCTCCTGCCCTTGTTATCTAGTCATTACATCCCTCAACGCGTTTCACCGAATTGGATCATCAGCAGGGTATCTACTACTGCACAAAAAGGTAGCGATTATATGCGATATTGATGTGCGGTGAAAACCGCAGTTCCCGGGGCCTTAGAGGTAGACCCCGGTACCAGTGTAGGCTACACAGTGCCAGAGTATTGGCACCCCTGCAAATCTGTCAGATAATACTAGCTTTTTTGCATAAAGCCTACCCTTTTTTTGCAAAAAAAAAAGCGACCGAAACAGCGAGGCTTTTTTTTCAGCCCATTCACTTTATGGGAGGGGAAAACAGCCTGGCTGTTTTTGAAGCTGTTTTTACAAAAAAAAAACTCAGGACCAAAATAAGCCACACGTAATTTATTTGTGAACTAACCCTAAAAAATCTTTCAGAAGACTGATATCACTGACTACAGCAGACACCATGGCTATACCAAACAAGTCATCACAACTGGCAGCTTCCATTGCCAGCCTCCAGGGAGTAGCATGACATGTGCGGAGTCTTGTATACGGATATAAAATATGTATACTCCTGAGACAGTCCTAAGGACCTCATTTAGAATAAGTGACATCATCATGCAGGTTAGGGAGCGTTGACACTACCGTCGGTGACCGACAGGTAGTGTCCGCTCCTAGTGTCCGCTCAAAATCTGGCACGGACATTAGGAGCGGACACTAGCTGTGTCCGTGACACCTGTCATTTATTTAAATGGCGATCAGGTGCGTTCTTTTGCACTCCGTGCCCTTCCTTCACTGTCCGCAAGTGAAGATGTCCGACTTCTCAAGCAGACAGAAGAACCCTACATGCTGGGTTTTTCTGTCCGCTTGAGAAGTCAGACATCTTCACTTGCGGACAGGGAAGGACAGGTACGGAGTGCAAAAGAACGCACCCGATGCCCATTTAAATGAATGACAGGTGTCACGGACACAGCTAGTGTCCGCTCCTAATGTCCGTGCCAGATTTTGAGCGGACACTACCTGTCGGACACCGACGGTAGTGTGAACGCCCCCTTAGAGTCCCTGAATCCTTGGATGTTGAGTAGGTCTTTCTTAGGATAGGACTGATTCCTGACAAGGTTAGTCGTGTGGTAGTTGTGCCCTTGGCTTTTTCAGCGTTTACCTTAGTTTGTCCACCTTAGTATAGCAGGGGTGCAGGATATTGTCGCCACTATGTAGGACATGCGGACGATCGGACTAAAGTAAGCTACAAATAGGCTGCTGTGCTTGTTTCCGGAGCTTTTCCCCTTCAAGCATCTGATCATTACTGGATAGCTGCCCCCCATCACAGGTAAACCATCAAAATGCTGGCCCCGGAAAAACCCTAAAAACACCTTGAGCACAATACTTGTCAGAGCTAAAGAGAAGCTTTGCCCAAAACAAGTGTGTGAGTGTTTTGGATGGTGACATTGGGGGCATTTCTTTAGTTGTGGGTCTAAATACTGTAAAATTCTTATTGTAAATCATTACGAGGTTCACATTGCCATTCCAGCATGTAAGCCAATACACTAACGCTATAAAAATGATATGATATGCCATAAAGGACAGCTCAGACACTATTCACACCTCATGCTGATGAGAACTTAAGCCAAAAAGTCTTGGTTTCTTCTGACCACAGAATCTTGTTCGTCACAGTCTGAAGGTCATTTGGGTGCAGTTTTGTAGATGGACCTTCATGTGTCTGAGAAGAGGCTTCTTTCTGGCCACTAAGCCCATACTGGTTGAGTCCTGCAGTGATAGTTGACCTGGAAGTTTCTCCCATCTCCACAGAGGATCTTTGGAGGTCAAGTCAGAGTGACCATTGGGTTCTTCACCAAGACTCTTTTTCCACAATGAGTTTGATGGGGCGGACAGCTGCTGGTTGTTCCAAAATTCTTCCATCTAAGAATTATGGATACCATTGTGCTCTTGAGAACTTTCAGTGCAGCCAAAAAAATGTCCCTTTTTCTCTACAAGTGGTTCTTTCCTCCTCATGGCTTGGTTTTAGCTCTGATAAGCATTGTGCTATTATATAGACAGGAGGTGTCTTTCTATATCATGTCCGATCAACTAAATTTGCTACCAATCAAGGTATAGAAACATCTCAAAGATGGTCAAGAGAAAATGGAGGATCCCATAGCTAATCTTCAAGTGTCCAAATGTCACATCAAAGGGTCTGAATACTTATGTCCATGTGTAATTTTAGGTTTTCTTTTTTAATACATTTGGAAAAATTTCTAAAACTCTGTTTTCTCATTCTCATTATGAGGTATTGGGCGTAGATTGATGGGAAATATTACAATTTTTTTTTAGATTTTAACACAAAAAAAGTGAAAGATTTTCCAAATGCATTGTACAATGCACATGTACACATACGCTCAGGAGTGTAGCTATAGGGGGTGCAGGGGTAGCAGTTGCACCAAATGTCCTTCTACAACACAAAATATACCACTGGGGCCCAGAGCTTCAAATACACCTTTGTACATGCTATATAACTATTTGTTCACATAGACCTTTTCAGACGTACTTAAAGGGGTATTCCCACGTCCAATACTCACCAGTCTTCGCTGCTGTAAAATCTTCTTTCTTCCTGGTTTCTTGCGTCATTTGGTGGGCGGGGTTTCATATGCAACCTGCAGTTTAGCTCCGCCCCAAATTACGGTGTAATGTAGCGTGATCCTATGGGACGGCTGAAGGGCCTGTGATGTCATCAAAGGTACTCAAAGAACACTATAATGTCTCTGGCCGGTCTCTGTCATAATTAACACAATTGAATTAGCTAACCTGATAACTGGGAGAACAGAAGATGAGTTCAGAAATGAAAGCAGCTCCTCTCCCCTATCTGACAGCAGGGAGCTAGGTCACACGTGGTGCAGACACAGGAATAGCTAGATACACAGGCTCGCTCCCGTGCACTTAGCCCCTCCTCCCTCCCCCCTGAGAGCAGCAGATACATCACTTGACTTTTGAGCAGATAAGTCAAGGGCTGTGTCAACAATGAATTGAATAAAGTAAGATAGTGGACAAACAAAGCAGTTTTTCTGAAGCAGTGTATTTAGGAAAAGTCTTACATCCACATTAACAAGCAGTATAGATAGGATCCTCGTGATGGGACAACCCCTTTAAACACGATCACATGTTGGTAGAGATTTACCATAAGGGGGATTAAAAGTGAGTTTTGCTGGAGTCTGTGTTGCTGAGGAAAAGGGTCCAAGGATTAGAGGAGTGCGGAGATAATGCCACTGCTGTGTGAAGAGACCTGAAAGTGGATTCTACAATTTATAAGAGATTGTGCCACCATGTTGTGTGACTGGAAGTGTAACCATTTCACTAATGAAGTAAAGCGTGCCGCAAGCTACACATGTTAAACTACCACAGATCTGCTGACTCAGTATTACTCCTTACATCAAGGACACTTCAACTTTCACCAGCCTGGAGAACGGCTCCGGTATTGTGCCTCGGGAAACAACCATCATCTTACTCACCAGTGCATCCTCCTCATCACGGTGCTGCCCTAGGGCCCTAGAATGAGTATAAGGGTTGCAGTTGTGATGGTGCCCAGATACCAAGAGGGCCTATAGGTCACTTTCAGCGCACTAGGACTAAACTACTTTGATCTCCTTTCTGTTTTTTTCTGATGGCTGACAGTCTGTGCATTGTAAATTTATGGCCCCTTGCACATGGGAGCCAAAACTAAGCCTGTGCACCAGGGCCTGTGAGCCTATAGTTAGGCCACTGGCCTAGGGCTTATAGGAGGTTTTGATGGAAAAGTAGTAGCCACAGTGGCCAAAAAGAAGACCAGCTGGTATCTTGGGTGTACTACTATTTCTGTCACTAATACCACACATCTGTATCTAGGACGCTTCATAACCATTTTACCAAAATGTTATGCTAGTGACCAAAAAGATAGCGGAGCTGAGATTAAATCTAGTACTAGCTAAGCAATTGTAAAAGAGGAGAACATCTAAGAAGCTGGAGAGAAGCAATGTCTGAAAGCAAATCATGGAAGCTAATTGGTAATCCGACCTACAGCAAGCCCTGGCGGCTACAAAACAAATGTGCTGCACAGAGGTAGGCAAAATAACATAAATGAAAATGATTACTTCTGAGCTATGGAGGCCTCAAAGAATATTCAGACAGATATAGCTGCATTTCTGTATTCCTATATGATTGGAAAACCCTTTAACATAAACAATTAGACATTTTCCAACAAGATACTTCAAATTTGTGGATTTCATTGCTAGTCTGCGCTAATTGAAAAAAGCAAACTTCTGCTGTGGAAAATTTTAAACTTCCCCAAGCTTTGCAACAGAGAGTCTGAAATGCAAATATTTCACTTTGCAGAATTTTATTATAAGAGTTCTTGTGATCTACTTCCTTTTATTTGATGTGACTCATATAACTCCTCACCAGCAGCTGCTATTGTCTCATCCAGCCTTGATCTGTTTAAAGACGACCTTTCATGGATTTGGGTACAGGCAGTTCTATATACTGCTGGAAAGCCGACAATGCGCTGAATGCAGCGCACTGTCAGCTTCCCCGGTCTGTGCCCCGGGTAAAGCGCTATCAGTGCCGGTACTGTAACTCTTTACAGTCAGAAGGGCGTTCCTGACAGTCAGTCAGGTACGTCCTTCTCCACAGCAGCGCCTATCGCACTGCACAGTGTGAGCGGGGAGGAATGCCCCCTCCCCTCCTGATAATACTCATCTATGGACGAGCACTGTGAGCAGAGGGAGGGGGGCGTTCCTTCCTCACATTACTACGCCTGTGTGGTGTAGCATACCTCCCAACCGTCCCGATTTCCGCGGGACAGTCACGATTTGGGTGACATGTCCCGCGGTCCCGGTTGGAGGGAGGTATGTCCCGATTTCAACTCAGATCTGCGTCTGAGTTGAACACATATGCGGCTGAAGCAAGGAGCTGACACAGGTCAGCTCCTCACTTCGCCGCTGCCCGCCTCTCTCCCTGACACATGCGGCTGAAGGAAGGAGCTGACACAGGTGATGTGACACATCGCGTCTACAAGCCAGGAGCCGGCGGCAGCAGCGAAGCGAGGAGCTGACACAGGTCAGCTCCTCGCTTCAGCCGCATGTGTCAGCGAGAGAGACACGCAGCGGCGAAGCGAGGAGCTGACCTGTGTCAGCTCCTTCCTTCAGCCGCATGTGTCAGCGAGAGAGGCCGGCAGAAGGCGGCGAGGGAGCGGAGGAGAAGGTAAGTTTAATGTGGAGGTGAAACGTGAATCTGGGGGCAGATGAAGGAGAGGACGGCATGACACTGGGGGCAGAGATGGAGAGGACGGCATGACAATGGGGCAGAGATGTGGGGACATGAATCTGGGAGTAGAGATGGAGAGGACATGAATCTGGGGGCAGAGATGGGGGGACATGAATCTGGGGGCAGAGATGGGGGACATGAATCTGGGGGCAGAGATGGAGGGGACATGAATCTGGGGGCAGAGATGGGGGGAAATGAATCTGGGGCAGAGATGGAGAGGACATGAATCTGGGGGCAGAGATGGAGGGGACATGAATCTGGGGCAGAGATGGAGGACATGAATCTGGGGGCAGAGATGGAGGGGACATGAATCTGGGGGCAGAGATGGAGGGGACATGAATCTGGGGGCAGAGATGGAGGGGACATGAATCTGGGGGCAGAGATGGAGGGGACATGAATCTGGGGGCAGAGATGGAGGGACATGAATCTGGGGGCAGAGATGGAAGAGGGACATGAAACTGGGGGCAGATGAAGGAGTATATGAAACTGGGGGAGAGATAGAGGGGGGACATATAATTTACGGGTGACTGTAGGAGGATTATATTGTGTGCGGGCACATGAAAAATTAATGAGTGGGCGGAGTCAACACAAAAGTGGGCGGGGCTAAATTTGCCGCAGCGCGCCGCACATTTTGTCCCTCTTTCAGTTCTTCAAAAGTTGGGAGGTATGGGTGTAGTATATAGAGCAGGGGTGCTCACACTTTTTCAGTGTGTGAGCTACTTTATTAGCCTGTGGGCGGGGTCGGATCGGGCCTATGGGCGGGACTGTGGGTGGGGTGTGCGTGTCTGTGGGTGGGGCTGATCATGTGGGCGGGCGCGGGCGTATCGTGAGAGCAGGAGACAGCGGCGTTCTGTGGCCACCCAGGGTTTCCCCAGTGTCTGTCTGTTCACAGCGTAGGCTGGGGCTGCGGCAGCCCCGCCTGCCAGTGTCCGGAGATGACTCTCAGCCTGCACTGTGAACAGACAGACACCGGGGATCCCTGCACCCCGCGATCGACCCGTACGTCCTCTGCGATCTACCAGTAGATCGCGATCGACGTATTGGGTACCCCTCATATAGAGGATATGTTTCCTGATATGACCCATAATATATATTTGTTGGGCTTCGTTGATCCAACCACACACCATTCCCTCGCTCCACTAACTTTTTTCCAAAACGATGTGAACATTAAAAAATTCTAAAAAGGCATACCAGTAATTTTTGGTGCAAAGACTGTATGTATTAAAGATTTTGCCTTCTCTGCAATCATATTACCCTCCACACTGTGAACATGAAGGAGGGGGTACGATGGTGGAAATGCAGAATGTACAAGTGATTTATGACAATGGTTATTGAGGCTGATGTTTCCCAGCTTGTCTTCCCTCAGTGGTGATGAAAGGTGCCGGGGACTGAATAAATATAATATAATATAAATGCTTCTTGTCATTTCAACACGCTTGTAAATCGACCGTTCCTGCCTATAGGGATCCACCTCTAACACAGTGTTTGGACAAATGTTAAAGCCTGCAGATAGTGCTCTAACCTAGGCGGAAAAGCATGAACAAGTACAATGAAGTGAGACGTCATCTCCTGTCCAGAAGGGAATGTCTCCTGTATGTAATATTAGTTGTATTTATTAGATGTGAGTCTGTGTATAAGGAATAATGGGGCAGATTTGTCAAGGCCGGCGTATTGTACACCAGTTTTGATGATCCTTGCAATGGCGGAGGAGCTGTCATGAGTCAAATACATCCTGTACCAGACTGTGTGCAGAAAGCGCATCTTTATCAATATATGCAGCTTTGTAAGAACCAGCATGGAAATTTTACCTGCGAGTCTGTTGTGTTTTTCCCATAGTGGAGACAAAAATACAAAACCCTGTTTACATTTCAGGGTGCTTATCTGTGCTGCATATCCTTGATATAGCTGAGTCCGCAGCAGGATAAATCACATTTCTGTGTCACCTCCGCATATTCCTACCACCTCATGGCTTTCCCTCACCTATTGCTGGAGCTGTTCACCACCCACTCCCTACATCTAACATTGTCTCCTGCTGTATATAATTATAATGTGCCGTACCGTAATAACAGAATCCTGCCATGTCTTCTATAACCTTATACACGCACCTGACACAACTATAGAGCCATAAGGGGATGTATATAAGCTATAAGTGTTTGCTCCACCTGAATGCTGAGGCTCAATTATATGTAACATCAGCCAATGGCCAGAAGAAGCCTGGAGACCACTTAAAGGGATTCTACCATTAAAAAACTTTTTTTTCTAGGTAACATGTCGGAATAGCCTTTAGAAAGGCTATTCGTCTCCTACCTTTGGAAGTGTTCTCCGCCGCGCCGTTCGTTCGAAATACCGGTTTATAGCCTTTCTAAAGGCTATTCCAACGTGTTACCTAGAAAAAAAAAGTTTTTTAATGGTAGAATCCCTTTAACACCTCAAGGATGCCCAGGAATGGTGAGATTATGGTGATAACGTCCATCCTTAGGGAGAGACCACCTTTTCAGGTGTGTGGAGACTTATACAGCCATAGTTGCTCCACTGCAAGGGAACAAGGGAGGAATATGCAAATCTGTCTCCCAAGATGTAAACAGGGAGACAGTGCCTCTGTTATGCTGCCCTCTATGGGAAGCACCCTGAACATCATGCCCGACTTTCCCAGAAGTCTTTACTGCATAATGCGGGGTTATAAGAGACAGATTTGCATTTTCCTCCCAGGAATGGTGAGACAAGGAGAGTATAATAAAACTTAACATTTAATTATTATTAGAATAAAATTGTCCAAAAGGTATTATCTTACCCAAAAAATATAATAAAGATGGAACCGTCTTACCCAGGTTAGTAGAGAAAGTAGAACTAGGGATCTGCTGTCAGATGGGTGGTCAATGTCAACGTTGAGGAGGGAGACCAGATAATGTCCCTATAACATATCCTAAAAACCCCCAGCAGAATTGACCCCCGCCCTTACAAGGCCAGTCCCACAGCTCGGCCTAAAATGACCGTGGGGCAACAAATTCTCCCTTGACTGGGACAAGGTCTGAGGTCTAATGAGATCCTAAAGTATAATAATAGCACTTGTAGTTCATCCCGAACAAGCTCGGCAGGAAAGTAACCAGAGGACTGCACCTCACAAATATTCAACAAAAAAAATCCCATGAGGCTCATCCATCTGCACACAGTACAATAACCTATCTGATCTCCCATTCCAATCAACTTATTGGAGGAAGCTTTCTTTTGCAGCAAGATACCTCTCAGCCACAATCAAATTTGCTCTGAAATGTGTAAGAAGCCATAATAATTGTACTTAACATTCATTCTTACTGTCTTTTAGGTCTATTGACAGTCCTTAATCCTATCCTATCCTATCATATATATTTATTTATTTTTATTTTTTTTATGATTTTATTATAAATGCGAAAGTTTGGATATTTGTTACTCAATCACGCAAAACGGCTGAATGGATTTCGCTGATATTTCGCACATAGATAGATAGGAACCCCGATTAAAATATCTCTATTAGCGAGAGTATGCTGAATATACAGATTGTCTGTAATGTACAAGGATCTGTCCAGTCATTATAACTTAGGTATACCATATGTGTCCATTATCATGACCAACATGTCCATGAAAACCATATACATCTGACAACAGGAGATGACTAATGGCAGGAACATTATAAATAACTCATGTCTTCTATGTAACTGATGTAGCCTTCACCATGGGATATATACTGTACATTGATCATCCATCCCATTAAAACAAGATAAGTAAATAACATTGATTATCCAGATTACAATGGCGCCTGCCATGGGATATATTAGGTAGCAAATGATCGGTCAGTTCTTGAAGTTGATGTGTTGAAAGCATATGAAGGATATAAGCGACAAGGGTTAAATTGTGGTGGTGAGATGAATGGATCAAAGCAACAACAAGAGGAAGGTGTTGTTGAGTGTTCCCAATATGCAGTGCTCAAAAATTGTCCAAAGGAGGACTACTGGTGAACCAGCAATGGGATCTTGGGTGCCCAAAGCTCATTGATGCATCTGGTCTGAAGAGTTACTGTACCCCCCTCCCCCCCCCAAAAAAAAAAACAAAAACAAAACAAAACGTTACTATTGACTATGATCAAAATGAGTCCAAAAGCATTGCCATTGTGTGTGACCCTGTATATCTGCTGCTGTAGTTCCATCATTAGCAGCAAATTGTAAAAAATATGGAAAAAACAGAAATAAAAGGTGTTGTCCACATTACTTCAATTCACGTCAATTCCTTAAGACAATTAAAATATTTCTAATATATTTTGAGCTGTGTAAGCGTCTACACATTACTAGACCAGACCAGTCTCTTTCTTAGGACATAACTGGTTCAGTCTCATGTTATGTTTGTTAGGAATTGCCAGGACAGCAGTTCCCCAGTGCTGCAGATGAACCCTGGAGGAAGGGGCACAAGAGACAGCGAACCCCAAGCTGAAGCCCCCCACTGTCCCCTCCTGCCTGCCTAGTCCCATCTTATGTAACAGGCGGCAACTTGGAGACGATCCCTCCCATATACACGAAACACAAAATGCAGACAAGACAAATAACAACAAAGGGAGGTCAGCCAGACGAGGGTCCAGCAACGGTCGAGCAACGCAGCGCCAAAATCGATATCCAAAAGAGTAGCCAACAGGGAAAGCCAGAGGTCAAGAATCAGAACAAAAGAATAAACAGCGAGAGGAAAGCCAGCACGCACAAGGCAATAGCAAGCACCAGTGTGAATGTGAGCCAGGAATAAATAGGGCGGAAGAACAATGGGAGGTGGATTCCGAGAGGAATCTGATCCGGATTCGGGGGCGAAATCCTCCCCCAAATCCGCAGCAAATTCTTCCATGTAAATTGACCCTTATAACACAGCACATTCTCTCGTAAAAAATATAAAACACCTAGTTACTGTAGGCAGCTCTTATCTTGGTTTTGTTATGATGATGGCCATAAATCTTATCTCCGGCGCACCTTTTCTAGAGATGACCTGTATACACAGTATACACTTAGTTTTTACAGTAGTTTTATAAACAATACTGGAAGCTTGTAAAAAATGTAATATTATACAGAATATTATTTTACTGCCACATCCGACATAAGCACAGGAAGCAGCACTCCCCGGGACACTACTAACCGGCTCCAGAGAGGATCATCTTCCCTGTTCATGACCCCACGCTTTCTTTGAATTTTATTACTTGCCGTGTTGAAAATCTTACGCTAGGTTCACACTGCCGGCAGAAGAAGGAAAGCAGTCAGAGCGGGTCCGGCTGTGAGACGTGGTGAGTGTTTTATGCTCTCCGCCGCAATACTGTTTTTTTTAAATCGGACACAGAGTACTGCATATCCGACTCTGTGTCCGATTTTAAAAAAACGGTTTAGCGGCGGAGAGCATAAAACGCTCACCGCCGCTCACGGCCGGACATCTTTCAAACCCATTCAAATGAATAGGTATGAAAGAGTCCTGCAGGTTTCTGTCTCCTGCCTCTGTTTTGTGCAGGAAACGGAAACCTGCAGAACGGAGACTGGGCGCAGATGTGAACGAGCCCTTATTGCGCTTTTTATGTCTGGCATTTCAATGTCTTGGAGAAACAATTAAAGGGGTTTTCCAGGGTTAGAAAACATGGCTGCTTTTTTCAGATACAGCTCCCCTTCCTCCCTTTTCAGGAAGTGACATCACAATCATTGATCACATGGCCATGCCCAGCTCATGAATGGGAATGAGCTGTAGCATGGTCAGGTGATCAACAGATATGATGTCACTTCCTGAGAAGAGGAAGTGGAGCTGTATTTGTAAAGAAAGTAGCCATGTTTTCTAATCCTGGAAAACCCCTTTAATTGTTTCCCCTTCTGTTATGGCCATATTCATGTATAGGATATACCGTTTTGGGTTGTTGAGGATGGGTCTAGAAGATGTGATGTAGTTTATAGGTTTTTCGATTTACTTTGCTATACATATATTTTTTTATTTTACACATTGTGACTCACAAGATCATAAAAGACCTTTGGACATCATGAGTAATAGGTGAAATGCAGCCGAGACACTGCTTAGGCCGATCTTAGTCTGGCTAAGGCCTAGCAGCAACTGCCCACTAGGCGATCACGTGATCACAGGAAGAGGAAGCATCATGGCATTTTCCTTATAGGAGTATACACGGAGTGCTCCTCAGAAAGACAAGGAGGGTAATAAACCATCTGTCTTCTCTATGGAGAGACATTCCTGTGCTAGATCACCATCAGGAGGAATAGCTAGTGGGGCCATGATGGAGTATGCTCATTATTGTCCTGTTAATAGATAATCCAGAAAGCTTTGTATATCAGATACAGAGACAAGACTTTATAGGAAGCTACTTATCTATTAGATACAAGAAGATACAAATGACAATATGATTGTGTCTAAACTTACAATATAGATAGACTATAGTCAACATGGGAAGAATATGCAAATCTGTCTTCCATGATGTAATTAGGAAGTCAGGTGCCTCAGTATTGCAAACCAATAGAGGGCACTCACTGGAATGTGCAAGCCTGTCTTCTCTGATGTAATTAGGAAGACAGAATCTCAGTGATATGGCCCAATAAAGGCTGCTCCCTTTAATCCCCCTATAGTCAACGTGTAACTGATGTCTGGTGACCGCAGTGAAGGGAGAAGGCGGCTTCTTAAGAGTTTTGTGCATATTTTTTTATTTATACATTTTATCACATCTGTGTCAGAGTCAGAATTCAGAAACTCCGTTGCAGTGTCTGCCAAAAATCATAGGACAAAATGTCCTGCAGCTTCAACTTTTTTTGTCCAACAATTTCAGTTAAAAAGAACGGAGAACTAATGGGCCCCATTATAGTTAGTGGCATCCCTCGGGTTACATTGGTGTCTTCAACTTGTGTATGTAACATTACGGTGTTTCTATCATTAGTGAATATAGTGTTGGTGTATGTATCATGAGTATAGTATAGTGAAAATGTTTCTTCATGCCATCAAGACCAGATATACTGCCAAGGAAGGTTTATTGCTTCACATCTTCTTGAGCAGTCAGATGTAAGAGTCTGACCAGCCATAGACCTCGGTGGAGTATCTCTCTTTGTAAGGCACAAATGAAACCAGCCATTTACCAGCTTGTGTAAGATATGGGATGGGACGGGGCACTTTTGCAGGAACTTCACATTACAAAGGACTGGGAATACCTTGGAACTTGTCACATCTTGGACCCAGCAATTAAGCTGGGTGTGCCCAGTCCATCAGAGATCCTACAATCTCCATGGAACCAAAAGGACTCTAGGTTCCCTGTTTTATTCTGTTTTTCTCTTTTTATTTTAAAACTGTTATGCTTGTTTGCCATCTTATTTGTCTCTTTTTTATATATATATATATATATTGCGCTGAACCCTTTGAGTATTGAATTAGTAACGGTAGTTTGTCTGTGCTCTATGAGTTATTACCTTTTGAAGTGCGTTTGCTTCATGACACTAGCCTAACAATATGCCCACACATTTTTGCAAGCATAGAAATTTCCACAGAAGCCCATTAGGTCATAATACAAGGATATCCATATGGGCATAAACAAGGCACAGCCCCATTAACCATTGTTAGATTATGTTTCACTGCAGGGCGAAGAGGTTAAAGTTTCTTTCCTTCACCCTCCATATCCAATCACGTTCATGTCATCTCCACCTCAAAAACATCTCCAGAATACGCCCTTTTCTTACCAGAGATACACTAAAGACACTTATTGTCTCTCTGATTCATTCTCGCCTTGACTACTGTAACTCCTTACTAATCAGTCTTCCCCTCACTAAACTCTCCCCTCTACAATCTATTCTGAATGCAGCGGCCAGGCTCATCTATCAGGCTAGACACTACAGCGATGCCTCGGGTCTGTGCCAGTCACTACATTGGCTGCCTATTCACTATTGAATACAATATAAACTTATCCCCCTCATCCACAAGGCTCTCCATAATGCTGCACCTCCCTACATTTCCTCCCTCATCTCACTGCCAAACCCATGTTCTCCGTTCACTCAATGACCTAACACTTACATCCTCTAGAACCTCCCACGCTCGTATACAAGACTTCTCCCGAGCTGCACCACTTCTCTGGAATTCTCTACCCCTGACAATCAGATTAACACATAAGACTGACCCCCATAATCACAGGCTTCAAGAAGGCGCTGAAGACTCAGGAATTCAGGAAGGCCTACAACCTCCAATAACACTATCACCGCACCACCATCTGTACAGTCTCCCCCTCTCCTTCTGTCTCTACCCCCCTTCCCTCATAGATTGTAAGCCCTCGCGGGCAGGGCCCTCTACCCCACTGTGCCAGTCAGTCATTGTTAGTATTATATCTACCTGTATATTCTGTGTACTGTATGTAACCCCCAAATGTAAAGCACCATGGAATTAATGGTGCTATATAAATAAATAATAATAATAACTCCCAATTTCTACAGCTTCAAGTGCAAACTAAAGACACATCTTTTCAGACAGGCCTATCACAATTCCTAATGTAAACCCTTCCGTTCCGGAATTAGAATCCCTAAGACACACCCTCCTATGTTTACATTCCCATATTAACCCACACGGTATGATACCGTATTGGACTAACTTTATATGTCCAGGCACCATCTGCACATTAAAGGACACAACTCGCGATGGCTCATACAGTTTTATGTTGGTGTAATGGGAGCAACCTCTATTACAAAATTGTCTGACCACTGTATAAGCAATGCTACCTCTGATGTCGCCCCTGCTACCTCTTGTGTCACCCCCTCTACCTCATAGAGTGTAAGCTCTTGTGAGCAGGGCCCTCACTCCTATTGTGTGAATTGACTATTTTTTGTAATTTATCTATTTTGTCTGTATTTGAACCCTATAAATTGTACAGCGCTGCGGAATATGTTGGCACTATATAAATAAAATTTATTATTATTATAATCAAAGAAGTCTGATCGGTGAGGGTCTGACTACTTGGGACCCTGCTAGTCATGTAAATGGGGGTGCTGTGTCCCTTTCGAGTGGCAGCCGAAAACATTCTATTAGAACTCTATTAGAATGTCAGAGCTAGCCAAAGTATGTTCTCAGCTACAGTGTATTAAAAAGGGGTGGACACAAGACCTCCGTTCTCATGATCGGGGAGGGTCCATCAGACATATCTCCTACTATTTGCTGTAGTTTTCGTCATACTCTATAGGCATTGTATAATAGCCTGGTATCGAATGGAAGCAGCACCTCTCCCAGTAACTAATACACCAGAGTACAACGTACTGCATAATCTCAATGAGTTAGTCTATCTGATGGGTGATCCTATAATCTGAAACCTCCGTACACCCCTTACTTTTAAGGGAGTTTCACATTGAATTATGATTTCATAGTAGGGAACCACTAAGAGAATGGCGGTGCATTGAGCAGGGGTGGACTACAACCACAACCGTGTACAAGAGTGTGTCTAGATATCTTAGGACAATGACCAAAACTGATCAGGAAAAGAGACCCCACGTGTAAAAGTTTTGCACTAGGCCCACAACTGATGAATTTACAAACAGCATCCTAGATCTCAGCTTCCTACGCCCCTGTTCATATGGTTTGGATAAGAATGGAGTATTGGGGATTACTTCGGTCTCAGCTGAATATGTTCCATTGTGGATCACTCCATGTAAAAGAGATCATTCCATTTTGGACGGCGTTACGCTTAAAAGCAAATTAAAAATAGAGAAATGTTATTTCTAATCCCGTGTCAGCGACCGTAAGCCAGGTGTAGATACAAGACCAGTGTACCATGACTGCTCAACATGATGAAAGCTTTTAACAATGCCTATGCAAACAGATGGGGAACAGAGATGCATCTGCCTTTGCTTGCACCAGTAAGATCTCCTTTCTTGTCTCTTTGGCAGCGACTGGAGATGAATACATCCTCTGTGCCCAATAATCCTAGGACAGATATCTTATGGATGTCATCTTTGTCCGGTACTTAATACTCATCCTTTAATTCTATGATACATAAGAGAATGCCATATTGTCTGCTGATAGATTAGTGTATAGTGTATCTATGTGTACACAACAGTATGAAACACTAGAATTGTGTAAGACACACACAATATAATACGTCCTACCCATTCACTCCCAAGAAGACTTGTATGCCAGAGTCATCGGATGCCAACATTTTGTGTTTGTTATTACTGCAGGGTGACGTTCGGTTCCAAGAAAGCGATTTTTACCAAGATCTACCAGGTGAAAAGTTCTGTAATGTACATCAAACATGTGAAAACCATTTATTATGATCTTACTTCTATGCCGAGATATCATCACTAGAAGTTATAGGCCCAAAACCTGGGGCTGCACTACTGTGAGATTCAGATTACAAGTCCCCTTTGGATTTCTATCTAGCTATCAGAGGTGTAACTTGAACCTCATGGGTCCCGAAGTCGAGAGAAACACCTCCAAAGATTTGTTTAGTTGTTGGGACGGCCCCCTTCCCGCAAGACCACACCCATTTTGGGGATTAGCGATGTCCACTTATTGTGACGTGTTCATCAGAATGTACTTGTCACCGCTATTTTTGTGATATGACCAGATGATCGAGAGCTGCCCAGGCTGGTAGGCCAGTCAGATCTTCTGGGAGTCCAGGAGGTCTCCCCTGATTTTTCGGAACCTCCCAGACATTCCAAGAGAGATGGCAAATAAGGTCAAAGAAATACTTCTATGTCCAGGGCCACTTTACTTACAGGGCTGTACTTGGCCCCCTTAAGGTCCTCTGCACCCTACCATATGTCCACTATCCACACTATATAGTGGTTACAGTGGTCAACTTATGACTGGGCCCCTAAGTTAGGGGCCTTGTAGACCCCCTTGCCATACTACTGCTGTCTGCTTTATTGAATAGCAAGTATCTAAATGGGGGGCACTATTACCTATAGGGGAACTAATACCTGCAGCAGGCATAATTAGGCCACTATTACCTATGTGGGGGGGGGGACTATAAGAGACTATTACTTCTGTGGTGGAGAAAGTACTGTCTGTAGGGGAGCACTATTAGAGCACTGTTACCTATGCGAGGGGTGCTATCACTTAAGAGACATTGGTCACACAATGGGTGTCATGGCCAAAGTTGTCTTGAAGCCCAAGCCCTCTCCAAACTTGTCACACACCATGTCAATAGTGGCCAGTCTGTCATGTCGCAGTAAATATTGATAGCATGTAATTTTAAAGGGGCATTCCAGTTCATTTTTATTGATGACTTATCCTCAGGATCAGTGAGGAATTTGACACCCAGGACCCCCACCAATTTCCCAAACGGGGTGAGGACCATTTTGGAGCGCCCTTTGTGCTCCATTGAAGCCAACTACAAAATGTTGACAAGTTTGGCTTAGCTGTACTTAGAACTCCCATAGCAGTGAACAGAGGGCGCTGCGCATGCGCTGACACCTCTTTATGCCCCAGCTGCAGCCAGGGGGGAAGGGGACCACCATTCTGGAGACAGATATGCGTCCAACCTCTAGGACTCACACATCAGACTGTGGTTGAGAGTACCCCTTTAACAGACTGTGCAGCTCACCTAATTTGCCCCTTTTAGTGAGGTTGTAGCTGCTTCGTCTATTGTGTACTTTACGATGAATAAGTAAAAATAAAGTCGTATTATGGGATAATTATAGTTGTGGGAGATGACAGATTGTGCAATATAGTATTTATATATAAACAGGATGTAAAAAACACAAGACTGAGACAAAGGTTCTCCATTACTGGCGGCTATACACAAAACCTGTTCACCTAGTAGACTCATTGAGAGGAATTTATTAAGACTTGTTATTCTAAAGCCTTAATATCTTAATGGTTTCCCCTACAGGCACATGACTGGCAAGAATTACTTAGAGGTCCCGGCGGCTTAGGAATTCCAGCACATATCAGGAACTGGTATGGCCGCTTGCACAGTAAGTAAGCGGCCATTTTCTTGTGGCCTGTGGGCGTGTGCAGTTGGCTCTGCCCAAGGCCTGCAAGTTTCACCACCTGCGCTGGAAGAAGACGCGTGAAGATGACATTCCTGAAGATGGAGGCAGCGCTGGAGAATTCTCTGGCAGCATTAGGGACGCCCCCAGTGCTGTTTGACCGCCTGGGACCGCCCCCAGTGCTGCAAGAGAATCATTTGCATACCGACGAAAACCAGGATTTCTACAGGTAGGAGAAGACTAGCCTTTCTTAAGGCTATTCCTATGTGTCAACCAGAAACAAAGTGTTTTAATAATAGAATCCCTTTAAGACATCTTTGGGATATCGGTCTTGAAAAATTGGGTCATAATCTAGTTTTTTTACTACTTTTCCAGACTAAACTTACTAAAATATAACAATTTGGTTTTGCGTTACCATTAGAGATGAGCGAACACTAAAATGTTCGAGGTTCGAAATTCGATTCGAACAGCCGCTCAATGTTCGTGTGTTCGAACGGGTTTCGAACCCCATTATAGTCTATGGGGAACAGATACTCGTTAAGGGGGAAACCCAAATCCGTGTCTGGAGGGTCACCAAGTCCACTATGACACCCCAGGAAATGATGCCAACACCTCTGGAATGACACTGGGACAGCAGGGGAAGCATGTCTGGGGGCATCTAACACACCAAAGACCCTCTATTACCCCAACATCACTGCCTAACAACTACACACTTTCCACATTCAAAAAAACCTCTATCAAAGTGGGAAAATACCTGGAAACCTTCTTTACTCCCCAAATGGATGGACACAAACCCCAATTTAAGCTCAACAAACAGTAACAACCACCCCTTTAAATCACGTTCCCCATGACAACCACAAATGGAATAGGCAATGGGAATTCCAAAAGCCCTCACCCTTAACTGTCATTTTGAGTGTGTGTGTGTGTGTGTGTGTGTGTGTGTGTGTGTGTGTGTGTGTGTGTGTGTGTGTGATGTGGTAAGACCTTCCAAAATTCACTTTTCTAGCCCTTAACATGAGCCCTTCCAAACAAAGTTACATGACCTTAAGCTGAGCTACCAGCAGAGATTGAGGCCCTTGGCATGAGTAGAGCCTTGCACCAGCAGTGTTTTTGGCACTTAGGGTGAGTTGAGCCTTGTACCAGCGTGTGTCCCTTAACATCAGGCGGGCCCTAAGTTCTGCGCTTTGCACAAAAGTTCCACATTAACTAGGCTGAATGGTACAAAGATTAGTAGGCCCGAGAACCAGGAACAGGTCTTGCAATGGCTGTCGGATAACGCTTAAAGCACATTGTCCACCAGCCAGTCAGCCTCTACCTCCTCTTACCCAACAGTCTTGTTCTCCTTCCACCCAAAATTCCCAATCTTCCCAGAACAATAACCCCAACTGTCCCTGCTCCCCAGAGCTGTTCTCCCTTCCTTTGACTGTACCGCAACCTGCCCCTCCATTTCGCGATTCCACGGACCTAACAGACGAGTATCTGTGTCCAGATGCTCAAACACTAGAGTCTCCTCCATTCCATCTCCGGTCGATTTGGTGGCGGATGACCAGCAACCCACCCTCATCGACGACGATGAGACGCAGTTGCTGTCAGGGCAGCCAGTTGACATGCGCATTGTGCAGGAGGAGGAGGCGAGACAGGAGTTGGAAGAGGAGGTGGTGGACGACGAGGACACCGACCCCACCTGGACAAGGCAGATGTCAAGCTGGGAAAGTAGTGTGGATGTTGAGGCAGGTGCAGCACCAAAAAGGGTAGCTAGAGGCAGAGACATGTCCAGAGGCAGAGGTCAGCTGCTTTGCCGAAGCCAGGCCAGACCCGGAATGTCCGAAGATGTTCCCTTTTGTACCCAGCCCAGAAAAACTCCCCCATCGAGGGCACGTTTCTTGAAGGTGTAGAGTTTTTTCAAGGAATGCGCCGAGGACAGATATAGTGTCGTCTACACAATTTGCCTCTCGAAATCGAGTAGGGGCCCTGAGAAGAGCAACCTGTCCACCACTTCAATGCACCGTCATTTGGAATCCAAGCAATGGAATCAGTGGCAGGCAGCAACGGCAGGACAAACGTCGCCCGCCGTTCATGCCACTGCCTCTGCTCACAGTGCTGGCGATGCACTCCAGAGGACGAGCCAGGACATCACTTCATCTGCCTCCGCCACTTTGTTGACTTCTCCCTCATCCTCCCCTGTTTCTGTCTTATCTCCTTCTCCTGCACCATCAAAGGCACCATCAGGCGCTTCTTTGCAACAACCCACCATCTCTCAGACATTGGAGCGCCGGCAGAAATACACCGCTAACCACCCACCCACGCAAGCCTAGAACGCCAACATCGCTAAACTTCTGGCCCAGGAGAGGTTGGCGTTCCGGCTTGTTGAAACTCCCGCCTTCCCGGACCTGATGGCAACTGTGGCACCTCACTATGCCGTCCCTAGCCGTCTCAACTTCTCCCGGTGTGGCGTCCCCGCCTTGCACCAGCACGTGTCACTCAACATCAGGTGGGCCCTTAGTTCCGCGCTTTGCTGCAAGGTCCACTTGACCACCGACACTTGGACAAGCGCCTGTGGTCAGGGATGCTGCAGTGCTTATCTTTAATGACAGGCAGGGTGAATGTGGTGGAGTCTGTTCCCCGGGTGCAAACTGGGGTGGCCTATCTCCTCTCCCAGGCCAAAATTCATGGCAGGAGTAGACTGAAACCCTACGACGCTGCAACCTCCACCACAGCTACTAGCGGCAAACGCTAAAACACTGGTGTGGGGAGACGTCAGCAGGCGGTGCTGAAGCTCATCAGCTTGGGGGACAGACAGCACAGTGCCTCCGAGGTCAGGGATGCCATCCTGGCTGAGATGGCATTTTTTTTTCCCTGCTACACCTGGGGCCTGGCATTTTTACGCCTGTGATAATGGCTGGAACCTGGTAGCGGCTCTGGAGCTTGCCAGCCTCCAACACGTTCCATGTTTGGCCCACGTCTAACCTAGTGGTGCAAAGTTTTTTAAAAACATACCCAAATGTACCGAAGCTACTGTTGAAAATGCGGCGCTTGTGCGCCCACTTTTGCAAGTGCACAGGAGTCGCTGCTAGCCTAAAAACACTCTAGCAAGGCCTACATCTGTCCAAACACAGGCTGTTGTCCGTCATTCACACACGCTGAAACCCTACAATACCATATCTTGAGCAGGGTGTGTGAGCTGCACAGACCTTTGATGGAGTTCCATCTACAAAACCCAAGGGTTCCTCAAAGTCAGCAACCAAAGTTTCTGCACCATGAGTTTCCAGGGGTGGCAGAGTTATGGCTAGGGGAAGAGGCATGGATAGGGATGATGTCTAGGGGCAAAAGCAGTGTGGATGTGGAGGCAAGCTAAGCAGGAAAAACTGGGGGTACAAGCTAAGGCATGGACTGGGGTGATGTCTAGGGGCAAAAGCAGTGTGGATGTGGAGGCAAGCTAAGCAGGAAAAACTGGGGGTACAAGCTAAGGCATGGACTGGGGTGATGTCTAGGGGCAAAAGCAGTGTGGATGTGGAGGCAAGCTAAGCAGGAAAAACTGGGGGTACAAGCTAAGGCATGGACTGGGGTGATGTCTAGGGGCAAAAGCAGTGTGGATGTGGAGGCAAGCTAAGCAGGAAAAACTGGGGGTACAAGCTAAGGCATGGACTGGGGTGATGTCTAGGGGCAAAAGCAGTGTGGATGTGGAGGCAAGCTAAGCAGGAAAAACTGGGGGTACAAGCTAAGGCATGGACTGGGGTGATGTCTAGGGGCAAAAGCAGTGTGGATGTGGAGGCAAGCTAAGCAGGAAAAACTGGGGGTACAAGCTAAGGCATGGACTGGGGTGATGTCTAGGGGCAAAAGCAGTGTGGATGTGGAGGCAAGCAAAGCAGGGAAAATGGTGGCTAGAGGCAAAGGGATGTCCATAGGCAGCAAGGGCAAAGATGCAAAACTCTCCCGTTTCAAGAATTTTCCTGACTTGTTTCCCCACAAAACATTCCTGGGAGGAGGGCTGAAACACCACCCTCCTCCTCCTCCGCTGTTAGATTGACCCCAGCTACGAGCTGAAAACGCTGCAACACTGGTGTGGGGAGACGTCAGCAGGCTGGGCTGAAGCTCATCAGCTTGGGAGACGGACAGCACATTGCCTCTGAGGTCAGGGATGCCATCCTGGATGAGATGGCAATTTGTTTATCCCCGCTGCCCCTGGGGCCAGGCTTTTTTGTCTTGTTGGAGGGCTCTGGAGCTTGCCAGCCTCCAACACGTTCCATGCCTGGCCCACATGTTCAATGTAGTGGTGCAATGATTTTTAAAAACATACCCCAAATTAGCTGAGCTAAGGGTGAAAGTGCGGCACTTGGACACCCACTTTCCCAAGTCTACAGTACCTGGAGCTAGCCGCAATACACTCCAGCAAGGCCTACATCTGCCTGAAGCACCTACTGTTGTGCGAGGTCACCACACGCTCTAACCCTAGATACCCTATGTTCAGCAGGGTGTGTGAGCTGCAGAGACCTTTGATGGAGTACCAGCTACAAAACCCAAGGGTTCCTCAGAGTCAGCTCCCTCACTTTCTGCACCATGAGTTTCCATGGGTGGCAGACTTATGGCTAGAGGCACAGGCATGGATAGGGGTGATGTGTAGGGGCAAAAGCAGTGTGGATGTGGAGGCAAGCTAAGCAGCAAAAACTGGGGGTACAAGCAGCCGGTGACATCATCACTGACAAGCACAGCTGTCTGTCAGCTGACAGGCTGACTTTCACCAAAATGAACAGACAATGGATAGACTCATCATATACATGTCAGTTACATGACAAATTTAGTGCAATTTGCAAGTCCAAGATGGTTTGGAGATCTGCGGAGAGGAATCTCACCACCTCTTGCGGGTGCCATCATTTGGAAGGCAAGCCCTGGGCTCAGTGGGTGAGAGCAAGCGCAGGATAATCGTCGTTTGGCCTGGCGGCCACTGCCTCTTCCACTGTTGACAGGGCTGGCGCTGCAGTCCAGACCAGGAGCCAGGACACCTCCACATCTGCCTCTGACACTTTGGGGAGTTCACCCTTATCCTCACCTTTTCCTGCCATTTCTCCTTTTGCCCGCGCCATCATGCGCCTCTTCCCAGCAACTCCCCATCTCCCAAGCCTTTCATTTCATGCTAAAGTACAGCGCAACCCACCCACATGCCCAAGGCTTCAACGGCCTCATCTCAAGAAATCTGGCCCAGGAGATGTTGGAATCCCGGCTGGGGGACACTCTGCCCTTTTTGGGCAGAGTGTCTACTGCGCCACCGCACTGTGCCGTCCACACCAGCACTTTCCCCCAAACATGAGGCGGTCCCTAAATTCAGCGCTTAGCCCTAAAGTTCCATGTGACCAGTTACGAATGGACAAGTGCATGCGGACAGGGACGCTACCTTTCAATTTGGGCACAGTGGTTGAATGTAGTTGAGGCGTGGACCGGGTCGCAAAATGTGGTGGCCTGACTTGTCTCCCCACACAACATTCCTGGGAGGAGGGCTGAAACACCACCCTCCTCCGCTGTTAAATTGACCCCAGCTACGAGCTGGAAACGCTGCAACACTGGTGTGGGGAGACGTCAGCGGGCCGTGCTGAAGCTCATCAGCTTGGGGGCCAGACAGCACACTGCCTACAAAGTGAGTCATGCCATCCTCGATGAGACGGCAATGTGGTTTTTGCCACTGCACCTGGGCCCAGGCATGTTGTCATGTGTGATAATGGCCGTAACCTGGGATTGGCTCTGTAGCTTGGCAGCCTGCAACATATTCCATGCCTGGGCCACGTTTTTAACTCATTGCTGCTAATCTTTTGAAAAAGGTACCCCAATGTTCCTGAGCTACTGGTGAAAGTGTGGCGCTTGTGCGGATAGTTTTTAAAGTGTATAGTTGCCGCTGCTAGCCTCTATGCACTCCTACAACGCCTGTACCTGCTGGAACAACGGCTGTTGTGCGACGTCTCCACACTGCTGGCACTAAACATATCATGTGTTGAGCAGAGTGTGTGAGCAGCACAGACCTTTGATGTAGTTCCAACTCCAAAACCCTCGGGTTCGTCAAAGTCAACTCCCTCAGTTGCTCAACCATGAGTGGCCATGGGTGGCAGACTTATGTGAAATCCCATCCCATCCATTGCACTGGACACGAAACATTAGCATGCGCTCAGCACAACTTCGGATATGGCAGATGCGTTAAGCAGGGTGCAGGGTACAACACAGACCAGGCCCGAGCACCAGGAACAGGTGTTAGAAATACTGCAGCATCTGCCATTTCCTTCCAATTTTGGGGTTTTGGACCCGCCACCGACTTGTCTGGACCTAAGTGGGGATCATGAGACACAGTTGCCATCAAGGCAAGCTGTGGTCATGTGCGGTTTGCAGTAAGGGGGCAGTGCGCATTTGGAAGAGGAGTTGGTGGATGACGAGGCCACCGACCCCACATGGACAGGGGTGATGTCTAGGGGCTAAAGCAGTGTAGATGTAGAGGGAAGCTAAATCAACAAAAAACCTGGGTAGAAGCAAAGGCATAAACTGGGGTGATGTTTAGGGGTGAAAGCAGAGTAGATGTGGAGGGAAGCTAAGCAGCAAAAACAGTGGGTAGAAGCAAAGGCATGCAAAACTCTACCCTGTTGGAAGACTTATTCCTAGGTCTGGAACACGTTAATGGCCCCCCTGGACAAATTACTGCCACTCAGGGGCCTAGTGTCACCAGGAGGGACAAGTATAGGCGCATGTTGTGGGAATACCTGGCCGACACCAGCTCTGTCCTCTCCGATCCCTCTGTGCTCTACAGCCTAAACTTATTTTCTCATCTTTTTTTCTGAACTGCACATCTCTTGCCTGCTTCCTTTGGGATCTTACAAGTGGTGGTCCACTTCCACAGATGGTAACTTCAATAGACAGTGTAACGGGAGTAGGTGAGGGATCGCTGTCTTAACCACTTTTTGGCACAAAATTAACTTCCAAAGCCAAATATGGTGCAAGTATATGATGCAAGGACACCTACACACCTATCTCTGACACATTGGGGAGTTCACCCTCATGCACCCTTTTGGCCTGCACCATCATGCGCCTCTTCCCAGCCACTCCACATTTCCCAAGCTTTTCATTGCAGGCAGAAGTACAATACAACCCACCCCCATGCCCAAGCCTGTAACAGCCTCATCGATAAACTGCTGGCCCTGGAGATGTTGGTGTTTGTTTATGCTTCTGGAGACCCAGGCCTTCCGTCAGCAGATGGCAGCTGGGGCACCTCCCTATGCTGGGCCTAGCCGTTACTACTTCTCTTGGTGTGCTGTCTCTGCCTTGCGCCTGCATGTGTCCCATAACATCAGTCGGGCCCAGAGCTCTGCGCTTTGCTGCAAGGTCCACTTGACCACCGACACATGGACAAGCGCCTGTGGTCAGGGATGCTGCAGTGCTTATCTTTAATGACAGGCAGGGTGAATGTGGTGGAGTCTGTTCCCCGGGTGCAAACTGGGGTGGCCTATCTCCTCTCCCAGGCCAAAATTCATGGCAGGAGTAGACTGAAACCCTACGAAGCTGCAACCTCCACCCCAGCTACTAGCGGAAAACACTGTAACACTGGCATGGGGAGATGTCAGCAGGCCGTGCTGAAACTGATCAGCTTGGGGGACAGACAGCACAGTGCCTCCGAGGTCAGGGATGCCATCCTGGCTGAGATGGCATTTTTTTTTCCCTGCTACACCTGGGGCCTGGCATTTTTGCGCCTGTGATAATGGCTGGAACCTGGTAGCAGATCTGGAGCTTGCCAGACTCAAACACGGTCCACGCATGGCCCACATTTTCCAACTTGTTGGTGCCATGTTTCTTTGAAACCTACACCATTGTGCCTGATATACAGGTCAAAGTGGGGCCATTTTCGTAAGTGAGAACTAGCCTCTGCTAGGCAGAAAACATTCAGAGCACACTCCTCTCATCTTCGCACCGTTGGCTGGCGGAGGAAGACGAGGGGGTTGGAGTGGCATCTGATGTCCCTATCCCACACGAGGCTAGAGGGTGCACTTCAGTGCATCCCATTGCTTCACCACAAATGGTGTGAAGGGGAGTGGAAAATGGAGGAAATGGAGAGTGACCCTTACAGTTGGGGCCAGCAAAGGCATGCCAAGTAACACACTGGCACACATGGCTGACTTCATCTTGGGTTGCTTTTCAACACATATTTCACATCATGAAGAACAAATAATACTGGATTTTTTCAAGCCTCGAACCCCGGTCTAGGTCTAATGTCTGTTCCTTTCTTATATTAGGGGAGAGGGAAAAAAAATTACTTCAGTGATACGTTTAGCGTACATAGACTGACTATTAATGTGTATCCCACTTAGTGTTGTTAGGGTTACACACCGTCACAACCTGGCTAAAGCTTCTATAGCTGTTAATAAAGTCAACATAACTTTACGGTATCCAAAAAGACAGCTGGTACCGACAGAGAGCAAGACAAATGTCACCCAAAGCTGTGAGCTCTGAACACCCACAGTGACTTTGGCGTCATCATCATTATAAGGGAGCGGGTGGTAATAAATAACTTGGCAGTGCCTAAAACCCAAAAAGCTTATACAACTATATTTACATTAAGATACACAAATGAAACTTTTCAGTAGCATGTCATGAGACAAGCTGATAAGCTCTTCCTTTGTGCAGTGCTATTTGAAAGTTAAACGCTGCCTTTATTTTAATTCTGGAGAAGGTGCAGACATTAGATTTAGAACATGTTGTCTTCATTGTCCAAATCCTCTATATAGGTAACGTGTTTTTCGGGCCGAGCTGTCTGGGAACGAGCTGGTGCAGCACTGACAACCTGGGTGAATATGGCAAGAGCCTGAGATGTAGGGTGAATGAATCCCCAAATTATTTGTGGAATTCCCAGTGAGACAATGGCACTGTATACCAGTAGCAAAAATTGTGGGTGCACGTAACCCCCATATATTCTTTGAATTCCCAGTCAGACAATGGCACTACATACCAGTAGTAAAAATTGTGGGTGCACATAACCCCCATATATTCTTTGAATTCCCAGTCAGACAATGGCACTATATACCAGTATTAAAAATTGTGGGTGCACATAACCCCCATATATTCTTTGAATTCCCAGTCAGACAATGGCACTGTATACCAGTATTAAAAATTGTGGGTGCACATAACCCCCATATATTCTTTGAATTCCCAGTCAGACAATGGCACTGTATACCATTAGTAAAAATTGTGGGTGCACATAACCCCCATATATTCTTTGAATTCCCAGTCAGGCAATGGCACTGTATACCAGTATTAAAAATTGTGGGTGCACATAACCCCCATATATTCTTTGAATTCCCAGTCAGACAATGGCACTGCATACCAGTAGTAAAAATTGTGGGGTGCACATAACCCCCATATATTCTTTAAATTCCCAGTCAGACAATGGCACTGTATACCAGTATTAAAAATTGTGGGTGCACATAACCCCCATATATTCTTTGAATTCCCAGTCAGACAATGGCACTGTATACCAGTATTAAAAATTGTGGGTGCACATAACCCCCATATATTCTTTGAATTCCCAGTCAGACAATGGCACTGTATACCAGTAGTAAAAATTGTGGGTGCACATAACCCCCATATATTCTTTGAATTCCCAGTCAGACAATGGCACTGTATACCAGTATTAAAAATTGTGGGTGCACATAACCCCCATATATTCTTTGAATTCCCAGTCAGACAATGGCACTGTATACCAGTAGTAAAAATTGTGGGTGCACATAACCCCCATATATTCTTTGAATTCCCAGTCAGACAATGGCACTGTATACCAGTATTAAAAATTGTGGGTGCACATAACCCCCATATATTCTTTGAATTCCCAGTCAGACAATGGCACTGTATACCAGTATTAAAAATTGTGGGTGCACATAACCCCCATATATTCTTTGAATTCCCAGTCAGACAATGGCACTATATACCAGTATTAAAAATTGTGGGTGCACATAACCCCCATATATTCTTTGAATTCCCAGTCAGACAATGGCACTGTATACCAGTATTAAAAATTGTGGGTGCACATAACCCCCATATATTCTTTGAATTCCCAGTCAGACAATGGCACTGTATACCAGTATTAAAAATTGTGGGTGCACATAACCCCCATATATTCTTTGAATTCCCAGTCAGACAATGGCACTGTATACCATTAGTAAAAATTGTGGGTGCACATAACCCCCATATATTCTTTGAATTCCCAGTCAGGCAATGGCACTGTATACCAGTATTAAAAATTGTGGGTGCACATAACCCCCATATATTCTTTGAATTCCCAGTCAGACAATGGCACTGCATACCAGTAGTAAAAATTGTGGGGTGCACATAACCCCCATATATTCTTTAAATTCCCAGTCAGACAATGGCACTGTATACCAGTATTAAAAATTGTGGGTGCACATAACCCCCATATATTCTTTGAATTCCCAGTCAGACAATGGCACTGTATACCAGTATTAAAAATTGTGGGTGCACATAACCCCCATATATTCTTTGAATTCCCAGTCAGACAATGGCACTGTATACCAGTAGTAAAAATTGTGGGTGCACATAACCCCCATATATTCTTTGAATTCCCAGTCAGACAATGGCACTGTATACCAGTATTAAAAATTGTGGGTGCACATAACCCCCATATATTCTTTGAATTCCCAGTCAGACAATGGCACTGTATACCAGTAGTAAAAATTGTGGGTGCACATAACCCCCATATATTCTTTGAATTCCCAGTCAGACAATGGCACTGTATACCAGTATTAAAAATTGTGGGTGCACATAACCCCCATATATTCTTTGAATTCCCAGTCAGACAATGGCACTGTATACCAGTATTAAAAATTGTGGGTGCACATAACCCCCATATATTCTTTGAATTCCCAGTCAGACAATGGCACTGTATACCAGTAGTAAAAATTGTGGGTGCACATAACCCCCATATATTCTTTGAATTCCCAGTCAGACAATGGCACTATATACCAGTAGTAAAAATTGTGGGTGCACATAACCCCCATATATTCTTTGAATTCCCAGTCAGACAATGGCACTGTATACCAGTATTAAAAATTGTGGGTGCACATAACCCCCATATATTCTTTGAATTCCCAGTCAGACAATGGCACTGTATACCAGTATTAAAAATTGTGGGTGCACATAACCCCCATATATTCTTTGAATTCCCAGTCAGACAATGGCACTGTATACCAGTAGTAAAAATTGTGGGTGCACATAACCCCCATATATTCTTTGAATTCCCAGTCAGACAATGGCACTGTATACCAGTATTAAAAATTGTGGGTGCACATAACCCCCATATATTCTTTGAATTCCCAGTCAGACAATGGCACTGTATACCAGTAGTAAAAATTGTGGGTGCACATAACCCCCATATATTCTTTGAATTCCCAGTCAGACAATGGCACTGTATACCAGTATTAAAAATTGTGGGTGCACATAACCCCCATATATTCTTTGAATTCCCAGTCAGACAATGGCACTGTATACCAGTATTAAAAATTGTGGGTGCACATAACCCCCATATATTCTTTGAATTCCCAGTCAGACAATGGCACTGTATACCAGTAGTAAAAATTGTGGGTGCACATAACCCCCATATATTCTTTGAATTCCCAGTCAGACAATGGCACTGTATACCAGTATTAAAAATTGTGGGTGCACATAACCCCCATATATTCTTTGAATTCCCAGTCAGACAATGGCACTGTATACCAGTATTAAAAATTGTGGGTGCACATAACCCCCATATATTCTTTGAATTCCCAGTCAGACAATGGCACTGTATACCAGTATTAAAAATTGTGGGTGCACATAACCCCCATATATTCTTTGAATTCCCAGTCAGACAATGGCACTGTATACCAGTAGTAAAAATTGTGGGTGCACATAACCCCCATATATTCTTTGAATTCCCAGTCAGACAATGGCACTGTATACCAGTATTAAAAATTGTGGGTGCACATAACCCCCATATATTCTTTGAATTCCCAGTCAGACAATGGCACTATATACCAGTAGTAAAAATTGTGGGTGCACATAACCCCCATATATTCTTTGAATTCCCAGTCAGACAATGGCACTGTATACCAGTAGTAAAAATTGTGGGTGCACATAAACCCCATATATTCTTTGAATTCCCAGTCAGACAATGGCACTGTATACCAGTAGTAAAAATTGTGGGTGCACATAACCCCCATATATTCTTTGAATTCCCAGTCAGACAATGGCACTATATACCAGTAGTAAAAATTGTGGGTGCACATAACCCCCATATATTCTTTGAATTCCCAGTCAGACAATGGCACTGTATACCAGTATTAAAAATTGTGGGTGCACATAACCCCCATATATTCTTTGAATTCCCAGTCAGACAATGGCACTGTATACCAGTATTAAAAATTGTGGGTGCACATAACCCCCATATATTCTTTGAATTCCCAGTCAGACAATGGCACTGTATACCAGTAGTAAAAATTGTGGGTGCACATAACCCCAATATATTCTTTGAATTCCCAGTGAGACAATGGCACTGTATACCAGTAGTAAAAATTGTGGGTGCACATAACCCCCATATATTCTTTGAATTCCCAGTGAGACAATGGCACTGTATACCAGTATTAAAAATTGTGGGTGCACATAACCCCCATATATTCTTTGAATTCCCAGTCAGACAATGGCACTGTATACCAGTAGTAAAAATTGTGGGTGCACATAACCCCCATATATTCTTTGAATTCCCAGTGAGACAATGGCACTGTATACCAGTAGTAAAAATTGTGGGTGCACATAACCCCAATATATTCTATGAATTCCCAGTCAGACAATGGCACTGTATACCAGTAGTAAAAATTGTGGGTGCACATAACCCCCATATATTCTTTGAATTCCCAGTCAGACAATGGCACTATATACCAGTAGTAAAAATTGTGGGTGCACATAACCCCCATATATTCTTTGAATTCCCAGTCAGACAATGGCACTGTATACCAGTATTAAAAATTGTGGGTGCACATAACCCCCATATATTCTTTGAATTCCCAGTCAGACAATGGCACTGTATACCAGTATTAAAAATTGTGGGTGCACATAACCCCCATATATTCTTTGAATTCCCAGTCAGACAATGGCACTGTATACCAGTATTAAAAATTGTGGGTGCACATAACCCCCATATATTCTTTGAATTCCCAGTCAGACAATGGCACTGTATACCAGTAGTAAAAATTGTGGGTGCACATAACCCCCATATATTCTTTGAATTCCCAGTCAGACAATGGCACTGTATACCAGTATTAAAAATTGTGGGTGCACATAACCCCCATATATTCTTTGAATTCCCAGTCAGACAATGGCACTATATACCAGTAGTAAAAATTGTGGGTGCACATAACCCCCATATATTCTTTGAATTCCCAGTCAGACAATGGCACTGTATACCAGTAGTAAAAATTGTGGGTGCACATAACCCCCATATATTCTTTGAATTCCCAGTCAGACAATGGCACTATATACCAGTAGTAAAAATTGTGGGTGCACATAACCCCCATATATTCTTTGAATTCCCAGTCAGACAATGGCACTATATACCAGTAGTAAAAATTGTGGGTGCACATAAACCCCATATATTCTTTGAATTCCCAGTCAGACAATGGCACTATATACCAGTAGTAAAAATTGTGGGTGCACATAACCCCCATATATTCTTTGAATTCCCAGTCAGACAATGGCACTGTATACCAGTATTAAAAATTGTGGGTGCACATAACCCCCATATATTCTTTGAATTCCCAGTCAGACAATGGCACTGTATACCAGTATTAAAAATTGTGGGTGCACATAACCCCCATATATTCTTTGAATTCCCAGTCAGACAATGGCACTGTATACCAGTAGTAAAAATTGTGGGTGCACATAACCCCAATATATTCTTTGAATTCCCAGTGAGACAATGGCACTGTATACCAGTAGTAAAAATTGTGGGTGCACATAACCCCCATATATTCTTTGAATTCCCAGTGAGACAATGGCACTGTATACCAGTATTAAAAATTGTGGGTGCACATAACCCCCATATATTCTTTGAATTCCCAGTCAGACAATGGCACTGTATACCAGTAGTAAAAATTGTGGGTGCACATAACCCCCATATATTCTTTGAATTCCCAGTGAGACAATGGCACTGTATACCAGTAGTAAAAATTGTGGGTGCACATAACCCCAATATATTCTTTGAATTCCCAGTCAGACAATGGCACTGTATACCAGTAGTAAAAATTGTGGGTGCACATAACCCCCATATATTCTTTGAATTCCCAGTCAGACAATGGCACTATATACCAGTAGTAAAAATTGTGGGTGCACATAACCCCCATATATTCTTTGAATTCCCAGTCAGACAATGGCACTGTATACCAGTATTAAAAATTGTGGGTGCACATAACCCCCATATATTCTTTGAATTCCCAGTCAGACAATGGCACTGTATACCAGTAGTAAAAATTGTGGGTGCACATAACCCCCATATATTCTTTGAATTCCCAGTCAGACAATGGCACTGTATACCAGTATTAAAAATTGTGGGTGCACATAACCCCCATATATTCTTTGAATTCCCAGTCAGACAATGGCACTGTATACCAGTATTAAAAATTGTGGGTGCACGTAACCCCCATATATTCTTTGAATTCCCAGTGAGACAATGGCACTGTATACCAGTAGTAAAAATTGTGGGTGCACATAACCCCAATATATTCTTTGAATTCCCAGTCAGACAATGGCACTGTATACCAGTATTAAAAATTGTGGGTGCACATAACCCCCATATATTCTTTGAATTCCCAGTGAGACAATGGCACTGTATACCAGTAGTAAAAATTGTGGGTGCACATAACCCCAATATATTCTTTGAATTCCCAGTCAGACAATGGCACTGTATACCAGTATTAAAAATTGTGGGTGCACATAACCCCCATATATTCTTTGAATTCCCAGTCAGACAATGGCACTGTATACCAGTAGTAAAAATTGTGGGTGCACATAACCCCAATATATTCTTTGAATTCCCAGTCAGACAATGGCACTGTATACCAGTATTAAAAATTGTGGGTGCACATAACCCCCATATATTCTTTGAATTCCCAGTGAGACAATGGCACTGTATACCAGTAGTAAAAATTGTGGGTGCACATAACCCCCATATATTCTTTGAATTCCCAGTGAGACAATGGCACTGTATACCAGTATTAAAAATTGTGGGTGCACATAACCCCCATATATTCTTTGAATTCCCAGTCAGACAATGGCACTGTATACCAGTAGTAAAAATTGTGGGTGCACATAACCCCCATATATTCTTTGAATTCCCAGTCAGACAATGGCACTGTATACCAGTATTAAAAATTGTGGGTGCACATAACCCCCATATATTCTTTGAATTCCCAGTCAGACAATGGCACTGTATACCAGTAGTAAAAATTGTGGGTGCACATAACCCCCATATATTCTTTGAATTCCCAGTCAGACAATGGCACTGTATACCAGTATTAAAAATTGTGGGTGCACGTAACCCCCATATATTCTTTGAATTCCCAGTGAGACAATGGCACTGTATACCAGTAGTAAAAATTGTGGGTGCACATAACCCCCATATATTCTTTGAATTCCCAGTGAGACAATGGCACTGTATACCAGTAGTAAAAATTGTGGGTGCACATAACCCCCATATATTCTTTGAATTCCCAGTGAGACAATGGCACTGTATACCAGTAGTAAAAATTGTGGGTGCACATAACCCCAATATATTCTTTGAATTCCCAGTCAGACAATGGCACTGTATACCAGTATTAAAAATTGTGGGTGCACATAACCCCCATATATTCTTTGAATTCCCAGTGAGACAATGGCACTGTATAGCAGTAGCAAAAATTGTGGGTGCACGTCACCCCAATATATTCTTTGAATTCCCAGTCAGACAATGGCACTGTATACCAGTAGTAAAAATTGTGGGTGCACATAACCCCCATATATTCTTTAAATTCCCAGTCAGACAATGGCACTGTATACCAGTATTAAAAATTGTGGGTGCACATAACCCCAATATATTCTTTGAATTCCCAGTCAGACAATGGCACTGTATACCAGTATTAAAAATTGTGGGTGCACATAACCCCCATATATTCTTTGAATTCCCAGTGAGACAATGGCACTGTATACCAGTAGTAAAAATTGTGGGTGCACATAACCCCCATATATTCTTTGAATTCCCAGTGAGACAATGGCACTGTATACCAGTATTAAAAATTGTGGGTGCACATAACCCCCATATATTCTTTGAATTCCCAGTCAGACAATGGCACTGTATACCAGTAGTAAAAATTGTGGGTGCACATAACCCCCATATATTCTTTGAATTCCCAGTCAGACAATGGCACAGTATACCAGTATTAAAAATTGTGGGTGCACATAACCCCCATATATTCTTTGTATTCCCAGTCAGACAATGGCACTGTATACCAGTAGTAAAAATTGTGGGTGCACATAACCCCCATATATTCTTTGAATTCCCAGTCAGACAATGGCACTGTATACCAGTATTAAAAATTGTGGGTGCACATAACCCCCATATATTCTTTGAATTCCCAGTCAGACAATGGCACTGTATACCAGTAGTAAAAATTGTGGGTGCACATAACCCCCATATATTCTTTGAATTCCCAGTCAGACAATGGCACTGTATACCAGTAGTAAAAATTGTGGGTGCACATAACCCCCATATATTCTTTGAATTCCCAGTCAGACAATGGCACTGTATACCAGTATTAAAAATTGTGGGTGCACATAACCCCCATATATTCTTTGAATTCCCAGTGAGACAATGGCACTGTATACCAGTAGTAAAAATTGTGGGTGCACATAACCCCCATATATTCTTTGAATTCCCAGTCAGACAATGGCACTGTATACCAGTATTAAAAATTGTGGGTGCACTTAACCCCCATATATTCTTTGAATTCCCAGTCAGACAATGGCACTGTATACCAGTAGTAAAAATTGTGGGTGCACATAACCCCAATATATTCTTTGAATTCCCAGTCAGACAATGGCACTGTATACCAGTATTAAAAATTGTGGGTGCACATAACCCCCATATATTCTTTGAATTCCCAGTGAGACAATGGCACTGTATACCAGTAGTAAAAATTGTGGGTGCACATAACCCCAATATATTCTTTGAATTCCCAGTCAGACAATGGCACTGTATACCAGTATTAAAAATTGTGGGTGCACATAACCCCCATATATTCTTTGAATTCCCAGTGAGACAATGGCACTGTATACCAGTAGTAAAAATTGTGGGTGCACATAACCCCCGTATATTCTTTGAATTCCCAGTCAGACAATGGCACTGTATACCAGTAGTAAAAATTGTGGGTGCACATAACCCCAATATATTCTTTGAATTCCCAGTCAGACAATGGCACTGTATACCAGTATTAAAAATTGTGGGTGCACATAACCCCAATATATTCTTTGAATTCCCAGTCAGACAATGGCACTGTATACCAGTATTAAAAATTGTGGGTGCACATAACCCCCATATATTCTTTGAATTCCCAGTCAGACAATGGCACTGTATAGCAGTAGCAAAAATTGTGGGTGCACGTCACCCCAATATATTCTTTGAATTCCCAGTCAGACAATGGCACTATATACCAGTAGCAAAAATTGTGGGTGTATATAGCCCCAATTCTATTGCTAGGGGACTTGCAGGGTATTTCTGAGGTGAAGGTGGGGGGGGGGCACACCGTTGGAACGGGGATTTGGGGTGTATATATGGGGTATACGGGAATACACTGTCAGTGTGTTCCATTCAGGATCCTGGGAAAGCTGGGTTGCGGCGATTGAGCCCGTCAGTGCCACGTTACACTGACAAGCTTCTCCCTGGAATTGAAGTTATATGTAAGCCCAATATATTCTTTGAATTCCCAGTGAGACAATGGCACTATATGGCAGTAGCAAAAATAGTGGGTGTATATAGCCCCAATTCTATTGCTAGGGGACTTGCAGGGTATTTCTGGGGTGAAGGTGGGGGGGCACACCGTTGGAACGGGTATCGGGGGTATATATCGGGTATAGGGGAATACACTGACAGTGTATTCCATTCAGGATCCTGGGAAAGCTGGGTTGCGGCGATTGAGCCCGTCAGTGCCACGTTACACTGACAAGCTTCTCCCTGGAATTTAGCTCTTACAAGAGCTGTTGGTTGTCTTCTCCTTCCTATCCTAGCCTGTCCCTGCCTACCCAGAATCTAAGCCCTAGCTAGCTGGACGGAAACCTCCGTCCTCGGTGAATTGCAAGCTCAGAATGACGCGAAGCTGGGCGGCGCTGTTCTTTTAAATTAGAGGTCACATGTTTTCGGCAGCCAATGGGTTTTGCCTACTTTTTTCAATGCCCCCAGTGTCGTAGTTCCTGTCCCACCTACCCTGCGCTGTTATTGGAGCAAAAAAGGCGCCAGGGAAGGTGGGAGGGGAATCGAGTAATGGCGCACTTTACCACGCGGTGTTCGATTCGATTCGAACATGCCGAACAGCCTAATATCCGATCGAACATGAGTTCGATAGAACACTGTTCGCTCATCTCTAGTTACCATACATTTTTGTAATTCTGTGATGTTTTCATACAATTATATGGTGCATAAAACTTTTTGATAACTTTTTAGATTCTGGCATAGCTTCTGAGTAGGGCCATCTGGCAAATTTGGCCGCTATCATGTCACCCTGCGATTCCTTCACTCAAGTTACTGAATGAATGGCGTTGCATTGCAACCCTGAGGGTGCCGCAACTGTTGCCAAAAAGTTGAGCCACCCTAGTCACAATGTGACTCCATTCACTGACAGGACTAAAGAGTTGCAGGGTGACCTGACTATCTTTGGTCACGGTGTAGCCCTAGCAGGGGTGTAACTTGGAAGGGTGAAGTTGCATTGGGGCCCAGGGAAGCAATCGCATTAGTATTGAGATTGCAGCTTCCATCTGACCCATAAGCCAAGGACACGCACAGATTTCCCTAACCATACTAAGGATGATTAAACTCCTTAGTACCCGTAACCATCACGATCAAGAATTCACTGTAGGGATGTGGTAGGGAGCACCGGACAAAGGTTGCACCGGGGCCCACAAGACTTTAGTTACGCCACTGAGCCCTAGCCGTACCATTCGGTCCAGTGGTAGGGTTTTATAGACATATGTACAAGGCAAGTCTGGCCATTGTAAGGCACCTAGCAGCCCATCAGCCCCATGATCCAATTGCTGGGGTCAAAGGGACGACAAAAGGAGTCCCCTCCCCCGGCCATTAGATATCATGGTCATTATTTACCACAATATCCAAAATTAACCCCATTACCTTTTTGTTGACCCAGAGCTGGTCGTCCCTAACACTTCTGAGATTACCAATACCAGTAAGAAAGGACAAATCCAGATACAATGACATAATACAAAACAGCTTCATTTTATTTTTGAACTGATTTATTTGGTTTATTTGGTGGTGGTGGTGGGGCAACAAAAAATTCCCAAAAATATACATCTGAATTGGAAAGGACTCAAAACATCACTTTAAGGGAAAATAAGAACATAATAATAAAAATGATGAATAAATACAATAAAAAGTGAACCCTGCGATTTCTGGAACATACAACCACAGGCATCCATTGCTACTCCGCCCACTTGTATAACAAACTAAATAAATAATTCTTGCAAAATTTCAAAAACCTAAACAAAAATTATTGCAAATATTGATAAGAAAACCAGTTCACACCTAATGTTCCTGAGTATTTAGGCAAACCAGCCATCTACTATGTGACACCAGAATATACGAGGTTCAGGGAGGGTAAATCTGAATTTTTTGGGCAGCCATTGTCAAGTTAAAAAACGTTTGGGTAAATTTAGTCAAATTATCCATGACTTAAAGGGGAATTCCGTCATATGGAAAGGTTCTCATATTCTTCAAGTGTCCTTATGTATGATCATTGGTGAGTGCCCTTTACCCATAACCCTATGTCTGATTGTCTCAAGGTCAAGACCCTCTTGGCGCTGGTCAGGTTGGATTAAGATCTTGTCATGTGTAATTGCTGTACCAGTCACAGCGCTGTCCGTTCATAGTGGCTGTGCCTGGTACTACACATAGTCCATTTCATTTAAGTGGGACAGACCGGCAGTACTAGGTACAGCTACAATGTAGAAGAGACCATTGGGGGGGGTCAATATAAGGACTTATGTGCATGACCAGGCCATAACATAAGGAAAGCTTCATTGCTTTCACTGCATTCATGTCAGGTGAACATAACTTCTTAAATTTTTGTCTAATTCCCAAGAAAATTGATTTCTTGATATGTCTTTATAGCAGTTTTTCTGACACAGACCTACAAATCCTCTCTATAGACATAGGGGGTAGTTATTATGGGGTCTTCCAGGACTTGGTTATCGATGACCTTGCGGGTGTCTGACCCAGAGCTCCACAGATCAGACTGGAGAGGGCTTGGATGGGCACTGCAGCCTCTTCCCTTAATACTAAGCACAGCTCAATACTCAGCATAGTGGCTGTGTTTGGGTATTGCAGCTTACACTTGAATGGGACTGAACTTCTTCTGTACTATATGACCGACCAACTTGACATCATGGATAAAGGGTGCAGCACCTGTGAGGGCCACGGCGTGTCCGGGTGTCAGACCCACCACCGATCACCTATTGATGGTCTATCCTAAGGACAGGTCATCTGAGTGCAAGTCCCAGAAAACCCCTTTAAGACTAGCGTCTCCTACACCAGTCTTAACACCACAATGGCGCAAGCTGCTCCAGAATTATTAAGACGCTCCTTTCCCGACAGGCCAAGGCATCCTCGCCCAGCTCAGTCTACTTTCTTAAAAAGTGGCAAGTGGTGCTGTAAAGTGCACATATTATACTATAGTTCTACCTATAGTTAAAGGCAATGTATCACCAGATTTATTAAAACCAAATATTAAAAATATATAATGTTTTATTCATCGGTTTTTATTTGCAGATTATAGTATTTTTCATTCTATTTTCTGTACGTGATTTTGGGGGCGGCCATCTTGCCTGAGCTTCTCATCTGTTCTCTTAACAGCATTTAGTGATGTGCTTTACAGCATAGTCTTGGCCATAGGTAGCAATAGACTGATTGAGGTCAGTAGTGGATGTAATTATGGGTCTGTGGTGTTATCTATAGATGTTATCTATTGGCCCTCTGTTATCTATAGGTGTTCTCTATCATGATCTTGTCTGTGATGTAAATAAGGTGACTGCAGCAAAGTCTATTAGGGCTAGACCGGGAGGGAAAAACCGCCTGGCGTTTTCTGAAGCAGGTTTTATGCTCCAAAAAATGCCTCAAGATCCAAAAACCGCTTCCTAATTACGAAGCGTTTTTTTTTCCAGACCAAATTTCGCCACACGTAATTCATGTGTGAACTTAGGCTTAGTGGGCAGAGTGAAAATTTCTTAAATATATTTAGTGACATCAAAAAAATGTATTTTCAAAATTGTCTAAAAAAAAAATATATATTTAACATAAAAAAAAAAATTTGTTTAATAAAAAAAATAAGTACTTTTCTGATGACTCATTCCCTTTAAATAAAAATTCTCGCAGCTTTCATATACTGCAGGGGGTAGCTTACTGTATACAGTCTATACCTAATTAATAACGCAATACGTAGAGCTCTCTCTAGTGGTGGCTAGAATAAGACGGAATATCATTAGTGGGATTTACAGATCTGTATCAGTAAAATGGTCTTCCTTCATCTCTATAGGTTATCTTTGGAATATTCTTTACACTGCACATACACATACATATATTAATCCGCTTGCTCTGGCGGACTAAAGGCACAGGTTTCCATGACCTGGCGACGCCCAGAGCGTAATACTGGTATAAAATAATACAGAAAATCCCATTGCCAGCAATGGATAGAACACACGATATTACATACACAGTACAGTCCGTTAAACAGCATCTTTCTAAAATAAAAACTTCTGCACTGCATAGAAATTGCTGCATAAAAAAATATGAAGCTAAAATCCACCAAAAATTATACTCAAGTCGTTAGCCTGGTTTCTAGGAAAGCTGGGTGACAACGCATGCTCACGAAAAAGCTGTCACTACGCTTTGCTGATCTGATCAGCAAATCTAGATGGATCCCTGTATACATGGATTATTTGTGTTTCAGGGTGCCAGTAAAGTTGGGCGACAACCTCTGCTAGCACCGGACATGTGGACATTATGATCGTCATCCAGCTTATTAGCACTTAGAGGATTTGGATTTGGGGCGTCAATGCTCTTTCAATGTGTAGTTTTAGAAATTTTAGCTCCAGGTGCACAATGTAAACCAAGGCAAGTACAGGGGATCGCGGGGGATGTCCTGAGTTAAAGGGGTTGCCTCGGATTAAAAAAACATGGCAGCTACCAGAAGCAGCGATGCAGCTGTCCATGCAGTTGAGCTTGAGGTGACTAATTTTGGGCTACAATATCAACTAGAGACGAACGAGCCTCTTCTTCATGGCTTGGACTTGTTACAAATGTTCAAAAAATTGGGGGTTTGGCCTAAAATTTTTGGTGTTCGCCACTAAGAAATCATTATTACACTCCGGGGTCTCTTCAGACTGCAGAGCATAATTGGTGGGCTGGGAAAGAGGGGGATGCAGCCCCAGGTTACAGACGAGGCCTATGATTAGGCTTGAGCTGTCAAGTTGGGGGTCATCATGATGATTGGGTCTTAACCCCATGATGTCTACATCCTCCATGTGACTGCAGTGACCCGGGGCTGATAACGTCACAGAAGAGGCCCTAAGATCCCTGGGAAAGAACATCGGACACAGTGGCTGAGCTCATGAGAGGTAAGAGAAGCATATGAGCATTTATTATTTTGTCCGCACCTCCCCTGGGCCTCAGATTATTATACTTTGGTTTAGACTGAACTTGAAACTTGTGTGCGAACCTTGCAAATATGCAAAACAAAACGTGTGAGGTTCTCCCATCACTACACACAACTTGTGGACAGATGTGAGGTTTCAAAAAAAAAAAAAAAAAAAAAATAAGGCATCCATGTTTTTCTAATCCTGGGCAACTCCTTTGATGGCGGATGTAGGAAGATCTGCAGAGGCACATACTGTGACAATATGGCGTTCGGTCATCCTCCTAAACAGTCAAGTGGTTTTGTGATATTTACACAGCGCCTTTAAGACATTGCAGCAGACGGCATCAAGGAGCGAGCACTATATATATAGCAACACTTCAAGTCACTACCCAGGAGTAGGGGGACACCTCTAAATGAACATTTCCGCAATCTTGGGTCTCCATAAACATATATCATTGATGTCATGTGACCAGAACACACCATGATCTATATTGTCTGCATCCTATACGTATAACCCACCCAGCTGACATCACCATCCAGGCAAGGTTGTCTGGGGGGCAATTACTTTTGTACTCCAGTAATGGGGGCTGCCGGACCTGTTGCGGATTAAGATAAAAAGGCATGATAAGTGAAAATGATTGAAAGTGGTGATACTACAAGTCCAATGCAGTCTTGAGTTTTCTGAAGTGACCATTAGATCCAGACAATGTCCACATCCTGGTGAAGAAAATGTCTACTGTTGCGAAGGTGGCGCATGCGCCACAATATCCAGTGGTTTTCAATCTTGCTGCATGCTTTTCAGGATTCCCAGGTAGGAGAATTTATCAGTATGTCCTTTGGAGTGTGGAAGGAAATCCATGCAAATACAGGGAGAACATATAAACTCCTTGCAGATATTGTCCTTGGTTGGATTTGAATCCAGGACTCCAGCGTTGCAAGGGTGCACTGCTAAGCACTGAGCCACCAAGTAGGAGAATTTATGTGTTTCCTGTATATCTCAAAACTCCCATTGTGGTCGGAGCGCCGACATCCTGATTTTCCAAAGTGTCACGGAGATGACTCCCAATGCAGCGTCAAGCATTAATATAATGAATACTCCACAGGAGGCAGGTAGGCTAGTATATCACTTGAAGGAACGTTCCTTCATGATATGACAAATCAAAAAAAAATCCCAAATATCTATTAAGTAGTGGCGAGATCTTCAGTCTGATAAGAGGGGCAGAATTCACAATGGAGTCCACCACTTAAGTCTTTCACCAGGCCTTTCCGCACCAGAGTCTGCAGCAGTTTCCTCTCCTTGCTGACGTCGTGCATCGGTTGACGGGCCATTATGTTCATGCACAGGTTATCATAGTAATGTAAGGGTATATCCGGCTGACTGAGGTCATATCCGAAGCCGGCAATACTCACTTCATCACATAAATGGGTGGCCAGGACCACGGCTATGGCTCCAATGGTGGGAACGTTCTAGATGGAAAACAAGAGCAAAGTTAAAGACGTTACTATGGAGGAACCCATTTGTTTTGTTGCTTGAACTGTCTAAAGAGGGTTAGCAAGAGTTAAACATTGAGTCACTTATAACTGATGTGTGATGGCCCAATACGCAGGACACCCACACATCAGGTGTTTGGAGTGGCAAGAGTCACTTCTACTTCATTGACCAGAGACACCACATTCATTCCATTGTATGGGGCTGAGATGCATTACCAAGTACAACCTCTACACAATGTATGGCACTGTGCTTGGTATTCAGTAATGAGACTGCCGCCCAATGTGTCCACCATGACCGTTTCATCAGCTTCATAAACAGGGCTCAAAAAAGATTGGGCTGTTGGCTAGCGACAGGTGGCTATGGTCAGTGTACAGCGGCAATGAGGACTGAAGTAGTCACCCGTCAGGTAACTAAAGATGGCAGAACCCCCAATTCTCATGTATCGCTATAGTGTTCACCTACAAGCTTAATAATGAGTAGAGATGAGTGAACACTGTTCGGATCAGCCGATCCGAACAGCACGCACCCATAGAAATGAATGGAAGCATCTGTGACACTGACTTTGCCGGCGTCCGGCCGGCGTCACAGGTGCTTCCATTCATTTCTATGGGAGCGTGCTGTTCGGATCGGCTGATTCGAACAGTGTTCGCTCATCTCTATTAATGAGTAATGGGATGACAGCGCCACCACATCATCTGTTGTCAGGCCGTCTGACGGTCTAGTAATGTAGTCTGCCTCCTATATTACATAGGTTTTCTTAAACCAGCTGACAACTCCTTAAGAAGCTGCAATGGAATCCATGTTGGTAGCTGCCCAGGAACAGAAATAATCCCAGAATATTTTAAGGATTTGTCAGATGAATCAGAAATCTCAATTACTGTTGTTAACATATCTGCCGCTACTTGTAAGGACACCCACGCCTGAGTCAACATGAGGCCGAGCAGCTGAAAACAGAGAGTGTATAAATAGTATATAGGAGGAGGTGGGCACAGTGTCACCACGGGGCCGAGGGGTGGGCAAGCCTTGCAAGAAGCCGATCATTACTGTCTATTACTTCCTACACAGTCAGTCAGTATACCTTGTCCCAGCCCCACCACTTCTGCCGAGGTGGGACGAATTGCAGGATATCCATGGCCGTCTCTTTGACTATGAGTGGATTCAGGATTCGGATCTGATGAGATTTAAGAGGTAGCTTTTCTATGACGCTCTTCCAGAAAAATAACTTGTTCCAGGAGGACTGTGGAGTAAAGCAGAGAGTGATGGTTATATGGAGAACGCTCCCAAGGTGCAGCACTAGACCTTGTTTGTAGAGTGGGGCGAGGCGGACAATGATTGCATCCATATTATATCTAATAAAACACGTCTAACATTTATCACACAGGTGTCCCCTGAGCGCATAGAGAGCTCATAATGTACTGGCATGGCCGAATAAAATATAATAGGGAAGTGGCCAACTACAGGGAGATGGGTGTACTGCTACTATGGGAAATGTGGGGGTTTGGAGAGTCCTTCATGGGAAACAATGCTGTCTGACTAATGGGATGTTGGCAGCTTACCATTACTGACTGTTGAGGGAGGGTGGTCATGACGTGACTACGGGGGATGTTGGTAGGACCTGCTCTGACTACTGGGGGGAGTGTGAGTTACAGTGCCTACTGACCAAGGAGTCCTGATTTATTTGACCTTTTTAACGCCTTTGTTTGGTATTTTATACATACTTCCCAACTATGGGTACGTTCACATTTTAGTCCACCAGCCTGCAAGAATGAATTTTTCATGCTGCAATATTATGGACCAAACAATGGATACTGAATGGTTGATGGACCCCATTACAACCCATGTGTCCCATTGGGATCCATTTTTGTCCATCATTAGATGGATTCGTCTTTACCGTTTACCCTGCACTTTTGGTCCTACAACGGATTTAGAAAGCACTGTAGTGAATGTAGCCATTATTCCGAAGGTCAGGGAGTTGACAAATTTCACGGTTGCTGCAGAAGTCTTCTAGAACCTCCACAAATTAGCGCCCCCTAATGTTTTTTTGTCTGTGTTGCCAGGATGTTGTGTCATCGGACTCAACCCTGGCATCTAAACACACATTCAAGGAGTGATGCAGCAAACAGGTAAAGGGGTCAAGCCTGTAAAATGGGGCATTCCATATTAAAAAGGATCATACCAATGAATTAAAAAAAAAAAAAAAAAAAAAAATTCTGTAGTGCACAAAACATTTTCCATCTTTGGTTTTGCCAGGGCAAGTTTATAAGGGTTGGAATGTACATCACACACTCACCAGAGTCTCATTTTTCAGAATGGCCTGAAGCCACAAGAAGTCCGCATGTTTGAAGATGACGGTGACAAAAAGACTGTTACTGAAATACTCCAGCTCCGAGACTGGTGCCCCCTCTGGGTAGGTCATCCTAATGGTGGTTTTGCTCCCAACATCCTGCTCATAGCCATGAACTGGGGCATTGTTCAATCTAGGTTTAATAAAAAGAAATCATCTTAGTGCATATGAGAAGACAGAAAGATCCTTGTAGATCAGAACGTGAAGGTTATATATGTCATATCACAGTCTGGAGATGGTGGAGGTTATACATGGTAGATAAGGGTGGAGATGGTGGAGGTTGTACATAGCAGATCAGAGTCTGGAGAGGGTGGAGGTTGTACATGGTAGATCAGGGTGGAGGTTGTACATGGTAGATAAGGGTAGAGGGTGTACATGGTAGATCAGGGTGGAGCTTGTACATGGTAGATCAGGGTGGAGCTTGTACATGGTAGATCAGGGTGGAGCTTGTACATGGTAGATCAGGGTGGAGCTTGTACATGGTAGATCAGGGTGGAGCTTGTACATGGTAGATCAGGGTGGAGCTTGTACATGGTAGATCAGGGTGGAGCTTGTACATGGTAGATCAGGGTGGAGCTTGTACATGGTAGATCAGGGTGGAGGTTGTACATGGTAGATCAGGGTGGAGGTTGTACATGGTAGATCAGGGTGGAAGTAGTACAAGGTAGATCAGGTTGGAGGTAGTACAAGGTAGATCAGGGTGGAGGTAGTACATGGTAGATCAGGGTGGAGGTTGTACATGGTAGATCAGGGTGGAGGTAGTACATGGTAGATCAGGGTGGAGGTTGTACATGTAGATCAGGTTGGAGGTAGTACAAGGTAGATCAGGGTGGAGGTAGTACATGGTAGATCAGGGTGGAGGTAGTACAAGGTAGATCAGGGTGGAGGTAGTACATGGTAGATCAGGGTGGAGGTTGTACATGGTAGATCAGGGTGGAGGTAGTACATGGTAGATCAGGGTGGAGGTAGTACATGGTAGATCAGGGTGGAGGTTGTACATGGTAGATCAGGGTGGAGGTAGTACATGGTAGATCAGGGTGGAGGTAGTACATGGTAGATCAGGGTGGAGGTTGTACATGGTAGATCAGGTTGGAGGTAGTACAAGGTAGATCAGGGTGGAGGTAGTACATGGTAGATCAGGGTGGAGGGTGTACATGGTAGATCAGGGTGGAGGTTGTACATGGTAGATCAGGGTGGAGGTAGTACATGGTAGATCAGGGTGGAGGTTGTACATGGTAGATCAGGGTGGAGGTTGTACATGGTAGATCAGGTTGGAGGTAGTACAAGGTAGATCAGGGTGGAGGTAGTACATGGTAGATCAGGGTGGAGGGTGTACATGGTAGATCAGGGTGGAGGTTGTACAAGGTAGATCAGGGTGGAGGTTGTACATGGTAGATCAGGGTGGAGGTTGTACAAGGCAGATCAGGGTGGAGGTTGTACATGGTAGATCAGGGTGGAGGTTGTACAAGGCAGATCAGAGTCTGAAGAGGGTGGAGGTTGTACAAGGTAAATCAGGGTGGAGGTTGTACATGGCAGATCAGGGTGGAGGTTGTACATGGCAGATCAGGGTGGAGGTTGTACATGGCAGATCAGGGTGGAGGTTGTACATGGCAGATCAGGGTGGAGGTTGTACATGGTAGATCAGGGTGGAGGTTGTACATGGTAGATCAGGGTGGAGGTTGTACATGGCAGATCCTCCTGACATAAGACTCTAATTCACTAAGTGTCCCAAGGCTCTTTACTGAAGCCTGTAGGTGTCAGGAGGACATACTGAGGATGGTTTTTATGCCTATGGGATTATACAACAGCGTTTCCATTCACTGACAGCAAACAAGATCTTGAAATGTATGACGGTTTATGATAAAGTATTTTCCTAATAAACGTGGTGTTGGTGTAGTCAGAGACTGCAGATGGTTACATCAGGACCATATGTTGTTCCTCCAAATTATTATATACACAATGGACAAAGAGAGATTGCAAACAAATCCACCAGCGTTTGGAAACAATCTGCAATGTGTTTGTTTCTGAAAGTTTCTAATTTCTACATGGAATCCAGCTTAAATAGAAGGCATGCTAGATAGCTGAACTTGTGACTACAATGGTATATGTGTTGATTAGCATTCAGTGACAACCCTGGTATCAGATGTCTCAGTAGTGCAGCCTCAGGCTACCAAATGTACGTGCAGCAGTCTGTACTACATGGGCCATAATACACGTCACCAGCTAGGGTGAATCACTTTCTTGATCTCAGTCCAAATAAGGGAGACATCACCCTTGTTCAGTTCACCACCACAGGTGAACACATGCGTTGTGGTTTTGTCTTTGACTTAAGCCTGGGCCATGCTTAAAATTACTGTCAGTCATGGGTTCACCGTGGTGGTGAATAGATCAGGGGAGAATTTTTGTAAAAGTAACATCTGTGAGCGGTTGCCATCTCTAACAATAATTGTAACCTCAGGTAGTGATACCTCAGCTATTCCTTTCATGCTGAATGATACTCTGCCACCACCAAGATTCCTTCCAAACCACGTATGTGCCATTCTGGGTGCAGGTAGCGAAATAGCGGAAATACTTTTATGTGTCAAAGTGCAAACTTGCTGCCGAGAAACAGCTCAAGACTTACGGAAATATTGGTTTTCTCAGTAGTAAAAATGCAGTTTGACACATAAAAGGCACATTCACTAGAACTGCACTTACAACAGCATAGTTGTGGTCTAGAAGAGATATTAGACTTCCTTTAATATACACCTGTGTATCTTTCTTTCCATCTATCTCAAACCTGTGTATCTAACTCATAACTATCTATCTATCCATCCATCTCATACCCATCTCTCTCACATTTCTCTCATCCATCTATCCATCCATCCATCCATCCATCTCATACCCATCTCTCTCACATTTCTCTCATCCATCTATCCATCCATCCATCTCATACCCATCTCTCTCACATTTCTCTCATCCATCCATCCATCCATCCATCCATCTCATACCCATCTCTCTCACATTTCTCTCATCCATCTATCCATCCATCCATCTCATACCCATCTCTCTCACATTTCTCTCATCCATCCATCCATCCATCCATCCATCTCATACCCATCTCTCTCACATTTCTCTCATCCATCTATCCATCCATCCATCTCATACCCATCTCTCTCACATTTCTCTCATCCATCCATCCCATACCCATCTCTCTCACATTTCTCTCATCCATCCATCCATCCCATACCCATCTCTCTCACATTTCTCTCATCCATCCATCCATCCATCCATCCATCCATCTTTATTGCAGAGAACTATCCCTACTGACCAATCCTCTTTATGATGTTCATCTCATCTAGTTTCACCTACCTGATGACAACATCATATTTGTCGATGGCACTTCCCAGTTGCAGACCATGAAGGATTCCACCACTCCCAATGACAATACAACGCTTGCAGTCTTTTGCGCTTGGTCCCTTGGGGAGACCATCATCAGTTATCATGTCCAAAATTTCACCAAGTTCCTTGAGGTATTGGCGGAAGCCAAAGGGAGGGCCATACATGTACAATGACTCGTTCAGGTCCTTGCTTTTCTTCACGAAGCTCTCCAGGTCCATGTTGTATTTATTACGAAACAAGCGGTCCATTTCCATTCTTGCAAATGCCGGCCTGCACTTGGCCTCCATGACGTTCCTGGCAAACTCATGGGCTTTCTGAGGAGAAAGACGACACTCTGTTAGAACATTAGACTGAAAGTACCCGCAGGGTGTTCTCTATAAGTGACTATGGATACACATTACACAAACAGAACTGCTTGCTTAAAGGGGCTGTCCAGGTTTTAACAATCCCTCGTTATTAACAGGATTCTGCTAATGGAAACTCTTAAATTTGTAGGCATCTTGGCAGCTAGTGTTCTCATTCCCCACAGCGCCACCATAGGGGGCATTACACAGTTCTCATAGAAATCAATGGGCTGGGTGTATAACACAGGGCAGGTCGGTCCTCCAAAGAGAGAGATGCTCTTCATTGAATGGGGTACCCTCTTCTAAATTAGACAATCCCTTTAATAAGGTACAATAAGTTAAGATAAGATAAGATAATCCTTTAATAGTCCCACAGTGGGATTGACCACTAGAATAAGAGCACATCTTCACATCCATCATATAGACTTCTGGAAGGCAACGGTCTGCAATGATCTACCATCCCATTCATTGCTATAGGTGCACTTGTGGACATCTTAGCTACCCCTTTGGGTATATTTCTCCCTTTAAATGTCTCTATACTACAGGTGACCGTACATACAAGTAAAGTGGGCTTTATTACAATATGGAACCACTGACCCATAGTTTATGACTTAACCCCTCACTCTCAAGAGCCCCGCATCTGCAAACTGGTAGGACTAAGTCAAGTGTAACCATATCCTAGGTCATGTAAAGATGGAAAAGCAGCAGATATCATTACACACACTCAGTAGTAGTGTTATATTGTTCTCAGCTACCGCACCGGCGAACACAAAGAACACACACCTAGCAACTACACAGCCGACACTATTCCCTTCCATCATATACCAGGACAATGCAAATGTGACTGTAAGCAAATGAGACCAACTTACTCATTCTGACAATGCAGAAAATTCTTAGCACTGCCCTGAACCAAAACCTATCCAATGGCTATAGATATGAGATTAGCAACCAGGAAGAACATGATATGCACTGTAACAAGATCAGAACCTGCCCGATGTCATCCTGGGCCACATGGGAGCGTGAATACACCTCCCTCCATATAGCTAGGGACAGTCAGGACCATGCTTACTCTGGTGCTTTGCTGAGGTTGGCACATGCTTGCAGGTCTGGTTATCATCAGCATTTTACTAAGACTGTGTTAACACTACCATCATCTCAGTCCGCTGCAGTCTTCCATTTTAGGAGGACAGCAATGGAAACTAAAGTGTCTGTTGTGTTTTTTACTCAATGCAGATGTTCACCGGACGGAGGGGGCTTCATCATCACTATATGGACACAATAATGGTAGTGTGAACCCACCCTATGGTGGTGGCATCTACCATCCAAGTATGGTCTTAGGCGAGAGACTGTGACAAGGTCCTTGCTCGCAATGGTGTGCGTTATGTACTGGTTATGTGCATACGTTCTGTTGGTGCATTGCAACTTTGGGGTATTCTACTGTGTATACTTATGCCTTTCTGGATAGAGGGCGGAGCAATGATTCTTTCAAAAGGGCGCAACCAGATTGCGCCATTGACCTTGCAGCGGGCGGTGTAGTTCTGATGCTTTGCACCTTGTAGTCTTATCGGGTGGGAAGGTTTTTCTGTGTCTTCTGTTCGGAGTTCTGTTTCTGACCATTCATGTGCTTTTAAACAGTGTCACCTGTAGGATGCCCATATAACAGGCACTGTGCTACAATCTCAGCAATGTCAACCAGCCATCAACATCAGTGGTGCAGTGGTGCAGTGTCAGGGAAGCCATGTTTATCAGGGGCATCTCTAGAGCTCCTGACAAGGTTTTCCTTCCTAGTCTACCCTTGAAACACTGGGCATGAATGTGCAAATGAACCCAGTAAGCATAGCCGGGACCCTCGGAGGCAGGTCAGCATCACCTTGTAAAATTGTATCAACTGCTGTACCAGCCTTGGCAAAAAGGGCAAGATGGTCATAGACATCAAGATGGTCTTATTGACTAGATTTATGCCATTTTGATAGTATGGGGAAGATAACCAACCTATAAACCAATAAATGCTGGCAATTTTTATCGAAATTGGCAACCAATGGACGACACTGGACAGGGCCCAGATGACACGCTGTCCATTTGCTCCTTCTTTCTAGCAGATATAATGAGTGTAAGATAAAAGGATCGCTTCCTCTAAGAATTTGTACTTGGAAAGATGCACAGTCTTCGGTTTCACACAGAAAGGGCGCAGTTTCACTTCTCATACCTTACAAAACCCATTAGCCACGGCATAAGAATCTAGAGTCCCAAAAGTGAGATCGGAGCGGTCAGAATCTTACAAAATATAAGGTTCAGTTTCCAGATTACATGTTATACTTTTTAGGTCTCGTGGGTAGTCTAGTTGGAAAACATACAGCGCACTTGACACCAATTTCCCCAATCCTATAGCACTTGTATTTCTTTCTTAGGATATCCTGACCTTATAGAAATGTTGTCATACCATATAAACTGACTGTCACCACAGAAATAACCCTGTCTAAGCCTCTCACCTCTACCAGGTTAGTCTACTCCGGGCTGACGAGATGCAATAACATTGAAACGGCCGTCCTCGGTTGAGAGACTATACCTGGTAATAATCCCAGCGTCATTGCAAAACAAAGGCCTCTTGGAAGGTCGAGCATGATGTTAAAGGGAGAAGCCTCTATTGGGCTATAATCACTGAGATTCTGTCTTCCTAATTACATCAGGGAAGACAGGCTTGCACATTCCAGTGAGCGCCCTCTATTGGTTTGCAACACTGAGGCACCTGACTTCCTAATTACATCATGGAAGACAGATTTGCATATTCTTCCCACAGAAATAAGTAACAGGATATCACTACACAGTATTTGTTGAGCCCCTGACCCTGACAATACAAAGCTATTCTCCATATCGGACCTGTACCCAAAGTTACTCCCCAGTTTACAAGAAGCGGTCATCGATTCATGCCAAATTCTGACTATTGGCGGATGTGGTTTGCTTCTATTGTTTTTTTCATGTATTATCACTAGACAGTTATTTTACTCAATGAAAAAAAGAAAAGGAGAAAGAGGAAGTTGTGGTTTGGCTATTGTCAGGTCATTTTAGTCATTTTCGCCCGCACCTTCCGTATGAGCGCGAGACAAAATCTTGAATAATGTAAACGGTGTCACAAAAGGATTTCACAAGATGAATCCTGTACATAGCAAATCAAAGTCATTCTGTGAAACAAAAAATTGATTTTGTCCAGACAAAAATGGTTTCTGTGATTACAAATGTCAATTCTGTGCGACAAAAAAAGAATTCTAAGATCTCAAAATTCATTTTGTGATCCAGGGCCCATTTCTTGTCACAAAACACACTGTGGACAAAAGGCATCTTATACAGTGAAGAGGTTACGGTTTCTCAGGTAATGCATGTCTGGGATTCACCTCGCTGAGATTTACCCTGAGGTTAAGAGGTAAGCCATTGTCCCAGGCAGAATATAAGGTTACGTATCCAATGATATGGCATCATGAAATCCAAAGATTACCTAAGTATTTTGGGGCTCAATGTAGGGCCCAGTGTCTGAAAGCTGAGTTTGCATCCAAGGGCATGGGTCTTGCAGTAGGACAATGACCCCAAATATACTTCAAGAAGCCCCCAGAATTGGATGGAAACAAAGCACTGGAGAATTCTGCAGTGGCCATCAATGAGTCTGGATCAAAATTCCATTGAACACTTGTGGGGAGATCTTAAAATTGCTGTTGGGATGAGGGCACCCTTCTAATATTGAGAGACCTGGAGCAGTTTGCAAAAAAAGGGGTCCAAAATTCCAGTGAGAGATGTAAGAATCTTGATGATTAAAGGGATCATATCTTACAAAGCTTTTTTTTCTGAGTAACACGTCGGAATTGCCTTAAGAAAGGCTATTTTTCTCCTACCTTTCGTTGTCTTCTCCGCGCCACCGTTCCGTAGGAATCCCGGGTTTTGTCGGTATGCAAATGAGTTCTCTCGCAGCACTGGGGGCGGGCCCCAGTGCTCAAACAGTGCTCGTCAGCGCGTCCTCTTCATCCTCTTCTTCCGGCGCAGCTTTCAGACTTCTACGCCTCGGGCAGAACAGACTGTGCATGCCCACAGGCCACGAGAAAATGGTCGCTTACAATGCTGGAGGCGGCGCTGGAGAGAGTTCTCTCGCAACATTGGGGACGCCCCCAGTGCTGTTTGAGTGCTGGAGCCCACCCCCAGTGCTGCGAGAGAACTCATTTGCATACCGACAAAAACCAGGATTCCTGCAGAACGGTGGCGCAGAGAAGACATCTAAAGGTAGAAGAATAGCCTTTCTTAAGGCTATTCTGATGTGTTACTCAGAGAAAAAAAAGTGTTTGAAAGATAGGATCCCTTTAAAGTAAGCGATTTACTTCAGTTATTTTTTTCATAGGATGTACAACCAAATATTATGTTGAGGGTACCAGTAATTTCCAGCCCAATTTAGGAGTTTTGCGTATAATTATATAATTTTTGGCTTTCCTTTTTTTGTGTTGTTCCAATACACATAAAGGAAATAAACGTGTATAAGAAAACATTTGGGAGAAATACTTCATTATCTGGAAAAAATTCAGGGGTGCCAACACTTACAACCATGAACGTATGTGTTTTTTGTCTTAGAGAAAAAAACAAAAACACAAAACACTTTGAAAAGGAGACGGCCTTATCCGGAGACACACTGACTGCCCCCGGGGAGAATCATCTAAAAACATCAGTTCCAGTCCAATGGTATTCCAAGTATGTGCTTTCCCTGTTTAGATGTTCACCTGCCTGAGTTCACTAAAACCATGAGTTTTTGCACAATTCTCCATTGTCATTTAAGTCCTCCATACTGCGACAACATCAAGGGCACCCCCAATCACAACCAGACTCCGGGAGACCGACTACAGCGAGTGCCCTAAGGGAAGCTATTACTTCTACAGGCCCCATCATCGTCATTGCGCCAGCTCCTGTGGAGTACTAGAAGTCTAGAGGGGCCAAATAGCACCCCTACAAGTCCAACTCTGAACAATGTGGGAAGGTGACAGGCAGAGTGTTGGAATCCCGCTATATCAGCCCCAGGGTTCTGACCTATGTGTGGTTCAGGGCGGTTCTGGTGTAGGCTTCAGCCCTGGTGTGCGTTATAGTATCATTACTGGCCCATAACAGGCTAAAGAGCCTGCACTTCAGAGCAAATCCAGGGAGTGAGAGGCGGCATCTGGGTCTGTTCTGTTAGTAAGCCACATGTATAGTTAGTTTATTATTATTATTTCATTGAGAGCTCGGACGAGCAGGATTTTGCTTCATATAGTTTCTTTTGCTTGAAGTTAAAGCTGTATTTTATTTTGCTCATTTTTTGCCTGAAGTGCAGGTTTATTTATTTTCTTGTTTTTTTCTAAATAAGACTGTTTGCTGCATATTTTGGGTCCCTGTCTTTGACTGGTTGGGTCCAGACCATTGCTGCTACTGAGCTACCTTCCCCACACCAACAAAACAACTCCCACCTTCCCTGCCTTCCCCCACTGAGTTGCTGTATTACTCTTACTTGCAAGAGCTTGAGCACAAATCCCCAATAATAAGCATAACAACACAATATAAACAGCATCCAACCTTTATGTGGTTGGGGTCCACGGCCCGGAGGTCACATGTCTCTGCGTCCAGTCCCACTTTGCACACGTACAAGAGGCATACGGTGAAGCTGATGATCAATAAAGTCCTACAGAAAAAAAGAAGAGGAAAATGCAATAATTAATGTAATGTAGTAAACTGCAATAATACTAGAGGTTAAGACAGAATACTTAATGGCTATTAGCCCCAATTTTAATTAAATTAAAGGGACGATAACCAATTTCAGATTGCTGTGCATGTCTTCTGCAGTCAGGGATGGAGCGAGCGGAGGAGATAGGCGATGCACTGGGAATTATATCTGCACACTATTTCCAGGTCCTTCCTCCATTTGATAAATGCACATATTGCAAAGTCAGACAAAAAAACCATGCCAGTCACAGACTCCTCTGTAACACTACCCTGATCAGGATAAGGACCAGTGACTCCCATCCTCCCCATGTGACACTGTATCCTGCCCTTGGGGATGGCTTGTTTGTTATCTCGGAGCCAGATCTGAGCTCACGGACAGATGTATTACCTGGGGAGACGTCTAATGTGAAACAGTACGTTCTTCATTGTTAACTATATATATAGAAATATATATATAGATATGTACTCGTGTATGAGGCTGGTGCAGAAGCTTTTAAAGAGGACTTTTTACCACCACCCACTCCAGTTATGTACACTATGTGATCAAAAGTATCCGGGCACCTGGCTGAAAATGACTTACAAGTTGGTGGTGTCCTCCATTGGTAATGCTGGAATTCAATATGGTGTTGGCCCACCCTTAGCCTTGATGACAGCTTTCACTCTCGCAGGCAGACATTTAATCAGGTGCTGGAAGGTTTCTTGGGGAATGGCAGCCCATTCTTCATGGAGTGCTGCATTGAGGAGAGGTATCGATGTAGGTCGGTGAGGCCTGGCACAAAGTCCGTGTTCCAAAACATCCCCAAGGTGTTCTATAGGATTCAAGTCAAGACTGTGTGCAGGCCAGTCCATTACAGAGATGTTATTGTGGTGTAACCACTCCGCCACAGGCCGTGCAGTATGAACAGGTGCTCGATAGTGTTGAAAGATGCAATCGCCATCCCCAAATTGCTTTTCAACAGTGGGAAGCAAGAAGGTGTTTAAAACATCAATGTAGGCCTGTGCTGTGATAGTGCCACGCAAAACAACAAGAGGTGCAAGCCCCCTCCATGAAAAACACGACCACACCATAACACCACCGCCTCCGAATTTTACTGTTGGCACTACACACGCTGGCAGGTGACGTTCACCGGGTGTTCGCCATCGAACACCCTGCCAACACCCTGCCATCGGATCGCCGCATTGTGTACTGTGATTCGTCACTCCACACAACATTTTTCCACTCTTCAATCGTCCAAGGTTTATGCTCCTTACACCAAGCGAGGCGTCGTTTGGCATTGACCTGCGTGATGTGTGGCACCCAATCACCTGACCACGTTCAAAGTCCGTGAGTTCCGCGGAGCGCCCCATTCTGCTCTCTCACGATGTCTAATGTCTACTGAGGTCGCAGATATGGAGTACCTGGCAGTAGGTGGCAGCACAGTGCACCTAATATGAAAAACGTATGTTTTTGGGGGTGTCTGGATACTTTTGATCACATAGTGTATATCCTATTATAGTTGCTGCTCCACCGATTCTGGTACGGTAGGATTTTTTTCTCTAGCCCCCACTGTTCCCGAGCAATCAGTCCTGTTAGTTTTGGTGCCCAATATAACCAGCCTCTCAATGTCAAGAGGGCGGTGTTAGGCAAGAGCAGACAAGGGGGTGTGATTCAGACCATCAATCAGAAGAAGCCATTGTCAGAGTTCTAAACCACACCCACTTGTCTACTCTTGTCTGACACCGCCCTCTTGACTACAAACATATGTTTTCGCCTCCACTTTTCAGGTAGAGATACTTTCTATATTTTAATCTATGAGTAGGTAGAAAGGAGCTATAAAAGGTCCTCAAATAATTGCTACTCGTACACTCCGCTACTCTGTAAGCTTTTAACACTGCTAGGTTTGTAGATAAGAGGGTGACAGTGCACAGAATGAGGTGATAAATCAGTTATCTAGGCTCCACCTCTCCCTTCTCCATCGAGCTCCATGTGTGAGGCAGAATATGGAGAAGAATCTTATGTAAACAGGCAATCAGGAGCAGGAAAACTGCCTAATAAGTGGTGAAGGAACCATCTTCTTAATAAGATATATTACAGAGTTTATTTATAAGGTGTATAACTGATGTGGAGTGGGGTTTGCTGGCAGACACTTCTTTACAGAGAGAAGAACAGAGGAGACAAGAATCATGGCGAGAGGACATGTATTGTACAATTTGTTCCTTAAAGCGGGCAGAAACCTGTTTTAGTGTTTTATTTTCAACCAAGTCTTATATTTGCTCTCTCGGTTGGCCCTGGGGCCTTGGTTGAGGCATTGTTTAGTCTTCAAGTCCCAAAGGATTTGAGGGCAGGGAGTCAGTGTATATTTAACCTTCATTGTTGAAGAGGATAGATGCACACAGTATATATCCTGTATCCTTCAGGCTGTCAAGCTGAAGTCTTCAACATGTTGTAAGGGGTATAACTATAGGGGGTGCAGGGTAGCAACAAGGACCTGGTGCCTGATGGGACCCAAATTCATCTATCACTACCACATAAGGCGGCACCAGTGTTATAAATGGCACATGGCAGGTGTGGGCCCTGGTACGGATTTTGCATTGCAACCCAGTAGTTACCCCTCTGCCAAGGACAGACTTAAAGGGAACATATCACCAGAAAATGGCCTATTTTTTTTAGCCAAGTTTCCATCTTACACATATGTTTTAGGAATTTTTGATAATATGTTAAAGATTTTTTCATGTCAACTATTTTTTTAATTCATTTATTTTTAAATTATAAAAACTTGCAATTTTAATTCTGACCGCTAAACATAATAAGCTGATACTTGCACATTCTGCAGAGGTTTTTCTTACAGCACCTCATTTACATCACAATAGAAGGTCACACGTCTACAAATACACCCATAGTGACCCATTATAGCATTCACTACTGACAATGTATGACCCCCTTAATGAGTTGGCTTCAGTCTATTGTTGCCTATGGCTAGGACTTTTAGGTAAAGCTTATCACTAATTGCAGAACAGAGGCGAATCGCAGGCAAGATGGCTGCCCCTATAATCATGTACAGAAAATAGAATTTGACCAAAAAAAAAAAAATCAAATAGAAAATCAGAAAATGAAAACATATGGCAGTGGGGGGCAGTCGGTAGACGCCCCCCATACCCATTAGATCGAGTGTGCATGACCAACTAAAACGTTAGCAGCCCAAGTGCTTTCCCTTTGCACAAACCTTGCGTTCTCATACTGTAAAGCTCACCATACACATAAGATGGCGGTCAAACACTTGGCCATCTTCCCTCCCAAAACCTCTACTTGTGCCTCTTCTAAGCCCAACCATTCTTCCCCCATCATTCATGGTCAGCGAGGCTGCCCCCATACACATTAGACTGCCTCAATGCTCTCAACATGAATCTAATGTGTATGGACTACTTGAGGTCAGGACCAGGCAAGAGGGGAGATAAGGCAGAGGGGAAAATATTTTCAGATAAAGAAAACTGTCAAATAAGTGTGAATGATGGGAAAATCTACAGTAATATTTTTGTACTACTTTTACTGTAATATTAGCTGGGTATATACAAACATAATTTCACCATTTGCTGGTCAACTGGTTTCCTCATATGAGGCAGAGTGATATTTTGGGTGACCTCTACACCTCTTATGGTTACTGTGAAGGATACCACCTTACCAAGCTGCTTGGCACACCTGGCAATCAACCTTCTTCCTTACTTTCCACTCGCTCCCCGCTGGTGTGCCCAGGTCTTATAGGATAAAACGAAATAAGCTTTCTAAATTTGATATATTTATTAACCCTGAATGGGTCAGTACTAGCCACTTAACATATACAGAAATATATATATATCAGTGGATAAGCAAATACAGTTACAGCACAATACAATACAGAAAATAAAAGGGAATAAAAGATAGAAAGAAATACCAAATGAATCTCTGAAGCCTATCTCCTAGGCTTCAGGGCACTTGCTTCAGTACATAGCTTCAACCTGCTCCTCACATGGCTTGCAGAAGTAGAACACCCATTGTCTCCTTATGAGAAACAAAACATCTCTTCCCAATCTCCTCCCATCCGGTCATTAGGGAGGAAGACCAACCCTCCATCCTTGAACTCAGTCATAATTTCTTGCCATATGATCAGACCAGTGGTATGATGGGGTTCGTAGTGAGGTCCCCATCGTGTAAACACCAAGGATGACACCCCAATCCCTTTGGGGTAAGGAGTTCAGCGTCTGGACCTTTCCCCTTCTCTCAACACTAGTAAGTTTGGACTTGGAGTGTTCGGGTCCAAATGGCACACCCAAGGAATTTACTAGTGCACCTGTGGCATGTCCTTCTAGGCAAATATTACCAGAATACCATATCTCCTTTGAAGTCTGAGTCAGAAACAACCCATCTAGGGAATGTGGATGGAAAGAGTTTTGAATTTGGAACTCCAGGATGCCCCTGTGCTGGGACAATGAGGCTAGCACAGGTATGCTAATAGAGTCATAGAGATGGTCAGGACACAACAAGAAGCTGTGTTTACAGAGCGAACGAGCCTCCTTCCTCAAATGAAACAGGTTTTGTTTACCGGTACCCTTTGCATAACAAGTCTTGCCAGGTAGCAACTCGCCAAGGCCAAATACATAAAATACATAGCTGGGAGTCTCTTATCCTCACAGTTACACCCTTTGATCGGAGAGACATCTCACCAGTCATAGGTGCCACGAACATCATAGCTATAACCATGACTACATATTGCTAATTTAAGCCTCTACGAGTAGGAATTACCTACACAGATATTTTGGGAGTGTCTCAGGATTTTGATCACAATGGATCCCTCCATTACGCAGGGTGTTGCAGGTTTTCACCCATCCAAAGATGATATTTGTTGAATAATTGCCATTGTTATCTTTGTAGATTAGTGCAGGTAGAGGGAGGGAAATATGACAACTAAGAACTTCCAGAGACATTTATATGTGAGAAATACTAGATGCTTGTAACACCCGTAATCCTACAAGAAGCTACATGCTACATGCTCATTTGCTGCATCCCTCTTTTTAAACTGACATCCATTCTGAAATTTCTGCAGATTTTTTTTTTGCTACAGCAAGGGTGATAACATTTGCAGACTAATGAAGACTAGAAGTCTATTGAGACTTAAGGGTAAGAAGAGTGAGCTAGGAGAGACAGACACAGACAGATGCTATTGGAGCTAAATAGGAAGTTTCTATCTCATCCCAAGTGCTTTATTCACATCAATACAGATCACTATTTTGCTATGATGCTACTGATTTTTCTGAGAGAGTTATGGAGCAGATTCTGTTCTACTTTCTGTATGCAGTGCCTAGCAGACATGACATGAAAGAAGTTACTCTCCAGTCTCCAGTTCAAGAAGAATAGAAAGTTAGAGATGTATTCTGCAATTTTTCCCTGTGCAGGCTATAAGTCTATTCAGTATTAAGGGGTAAAATTGTGAGTGAGAGTGTGAGAGACACTAGTCTCCAGCCACCAGCTAAAGAACTACTGACATTTCGAGATAAAGGCTGCAATGGGGGGAATTGCAGAGTACAAGTCACATCATGGCCATGAATATTGTTACTCCTCTTGTACACACTGTACTACTATCGATTCATGCAAAGTCTATGGAAAGTTAGATATGCTTTAATGCTCCTTTAGGGTGCATTCACACTGAGTAAACGCTAGCTTATTCTGAACGTAAAACACGTTCAGAATAAGCGGCGTCTAAAGCAGCTCCATTCATTTCTATGGGAGCGGGGATACGAGCGCTCCCCATAGAAATGAATGGGCTGCTTCTTTCACTCCGTGCAGTCCCATTGAAGTGAATGGGGAGTGCCGGCGTATACGGCAAGCTCTGCTCATGCCGGAGCGTACACGCCGGCACTCCCCATTCACTTCAATGGGACTGCACGGAGTGAAAGAAGCAGCCCATTCATTTCTATGGGGAGCGCTCGTATCCCCGCTCCCATAGAAATGAATGGAGCTGCTTTAGACGCCGCTTATTCTGAACGTGTTTTACGTTCAGAATAAGCTAGCGTTTACTCAGTGTGAATGCACCCTTAAAGGAAATCCATCATGCTAGATGCTAATACATTGAACTCAAGATACATATTCTATGCAAATAATTGTACCTTGTGGCCCCGCTGGGCAAGAGGCACTACATGTCCACTATAGAAAAACATTGTTGAGATTATGCAAATAAGGCCATGCAATGCAATTCCAACAGAAGCAATTCTAGGACCTGATAATGCTGGAACATGAGACATTTGCCCTCTCCTTATCACGCAATGCTATACTGCAACACTTTGGACTGGCCTTAGAAAATCCCATGACAATAAGCTAGTCACGTATGGGGCAGCATGGTGCCTCAATGGTTAGCACTGCAGCCTTGCAATGCTGGAGGCCTGGGTTCGAATCTGGCCAGGAACAACATCTGCAAGGAGTTTGTATGTTCTCCCTGTTTTTGAGTGGATTTCCTCTCCTACTTCAAAGACCAGTACTTTCCCTACTCCGATAGGGAAAATGTAGATTGTGAGCCCTATATGGGGTACAATTTTGAGTCTACAGTTGCTATGTATTTCGTATATGAGCAGGACGTAAGGGTCAGACAGAAGAGAGTAGGACTGCTGCGGGATCAGACTACACAGGGTTTGATTGTTGTCTGTTACCTTGGAGATACGAGTCTGCATAGCAGCTGTAGACAAGACGGTAGGACATTTTTAAAGAAGATTATTTGAGGGCAGATTCTTTTTCAGAAATGTGGTTGTGACATTAGGTATAGCCTGGGAACGGTTAAATGATTAGAGATGAGCGAACAGTGTTCTATCGAACTCATGTTCGATCGGATATTAGGCTGTTCGGCATGTTCGAATCGAATCGAACACCGCGTGGTAAAGTGCGCCATTACTCGATTCCCCTCCCACCTTCCCTGGCGCCTTTTTTGCTCCAATAACAGCGCAGGGTAGGTGGGACAGGAACTACGACACCGGTGACGTTGAAAAAAGTAGGCAAAACCCACTGGCTGCCGAAAACATGTGACCTCTAATTTAAAAGAACAGCGCCGCCCAGGTTCGCGTCATTCTGAGCTTGCAATTCACCGGGGACGGAGGTTTCCGTCCAGCTAGCTAGGGCTTAGATTCTGGGTAGGCAGGGACAGGCTAGGATAGGAAGGAGAAGACAACCACAACAGCTCTTATAAGAGCTAAATTCCAGGGAGAAGCTTGTCAGTGTAACGTGGCACTGACGGGCTCAATCGCCGCAACCCAGCTTTCCCAGGATCCTGAATGGAATACACTGTCAGTGTATTCCCGTATACCCGATATATACCCCCGATACCCGTTCCAACGGTGTGCCCCCCCACCTTCACCCCAGAAATACCCTGCAAGTCCCCTAGCAATAGGATTGGGGCTATATACACCCACTATTTTTGCTACTGCCATATGGTGCCATTGTCTGACTGGGAATTCAAAGAATATATTGGGCTTACATATAACTTCAATTCCAGGGAGAAGCTTGTCAGTGTAACGTGGCACTGACGGGCTCAATCGCCGCAACCCAGCTTTCCCAGGATCCTGAATGGAACACACTGACAGTGTATTCCCGTATACCCCATATATACACCCCAAATCCCCGTTCCAACGGTGTGCCCCCCCACCTTCACCTCAGAAATACCCTGCAAGTCCCCTAGCAATAGAATTGGGGCTATATACACCCACAATTTTTGCTACTGGTATATAGTGCCATTGTCTGACTGGGAATTCAAAGAATATATTGGGGTGACGTGCACCCACAATTTTTGCTACTGCTATACAGTGCCATTGTCTCACTGGGAATTCAAAGAATATATTGGGGTTACGTGCACCCACAATTTTTACTACTGGTATACAGTGCCAGTTTCTGACTGGGAATTCAAAGAATATATTGGGGTTATAAATACCCTCATTTCTTGCTACTGCCATATAGTGCCAGTTTCTGACTGGTAATTCAAAGAATATATTGGGGTTATGTACACCCACAATTTTTACTACTGGTATACAGTGCCAGTTTCTGACTGGGAATTCAAAGAATATATTGGGGTTATAAATACCCTCATTTCTTGCTACTGCCATATAGTGCCAGTTTCTGACTGGGAATTCAAAGAATATATTGGGGTTATAAATACCCTCATTTCTTGCTACTGGTATATAGTGCCATTGTCTGACTGGGAATTCAAAGAATATATGGGGGTTATGTACACCCACAATTTTTAATACTGGTATACAGTGCCATTGTCTGACTGGGAATTCAAAGAATATATTGGGGTTATGTGCACCCACAATTTTTACTACTGGTATACAGTGCCATTGTCTGACTGGGAATTCAAAGAATATATGGGGGTTACGTGCACCCACAATTTTTGCTACTGCTATACAGTGCCATTGTCTCACTGGGAATTCAAAGAATATATTGGGGTTATGTGCACCCACAATTTTTACTACTGGTATATAGTGCCATTGTCTGACTGGGAATTCAAAGAATATATGGGGGTTACGTGCACCCACAATTTTTGCTACTGCTATACAGTGCCATTGTCTGACTGGGAATTCAAAGAATATATTGGGGTTATGTGCACCCACTATTTTTACTACTGGTATATAGTGCCATTGTCTGACTGGGAATTCAAAGAATATATGGGGGTTATGTGCACCCACAATTTTTACTACTGGTATATAGTGCCATTGTCTGACCGGGAATTCAAAGAATATATGGGGGTTATGTGCACCCACAATTTTTACTACTGGTATATAGTGCCATTGTCTGACTGGGAATTCAAAGAATATATGGGGGTTATGTGCACCCACAATTTTTAATACTGGTATACAGTGCCATTGTCTGACTGGGAATTCAAAGAATATATTGGGGTTACGTGCACCCACAATTTTTACTACTGGTATACAGTGCCATTGTCTGACTGGGAATTCAAAGAATATATGGGGGTTACGTGCACCCACAATTTTTACTACTGGTATACAGTGCCATTGTCTGACTGGGAATTCAAAGAATATATTGGGGTTATGTGCACCCACAATTTTTACTACTGGTATACAGTGCCATTGTCTGACTGGGAATTCAAAGAATATATGGGCGTTACGTGCACCCACAATTTTTACTACTGGTATACAGTGCCATTGTCTGACTGGGAATTCAAAGAATATATTGGGGTTATGTGCACCCACTATTTTTAATACTGGTATACAGTGCCATTGTCTGACTGGGAATTCAAAGAATATATGGGGGTTACGTGCACCCACAATTTTTACTACTGGTATACAGTGCCATTGTCTGACTGGGAATTCAAAGAATATATGGGGGTTACGTGCACCCACAATTTTTGCTACTGCTATACAGTGCCATTGTCTGACTGGGAATTCAAAGAATATATTGGGGTTATGTGCACCCACTATTTTTACTACTGGTATACAGTGCCATTGTCTGACTGGGAATTCAAAGAATATATGGGGGTTACGTGCACCCACAATTTTTGCTACTGGTATACAGTGCCATTGTCTCACTGGGAATTCCACAAATAATTTGGGGATTCATTCACCCTACATCTCAGGCTCTTGCCATATTCACCCAGGTTGTCAGTGCTGCACCAGCTCGTTCCCAGACAGCTCGGCCCGAAAAACACGTTACCTATATAGAGGATTTGGACAATGAAGACAACATGTTCTAAATCTAATGTCTGCACCTTCTCCAGAATTAAAATAAAGGCAGCGTTTAACTTTCAAATAGCACTGCACAAAGGAAGAGCTTATCAGCTTGTCTCATGACATGCTACTGAAAAGTTTCATTTGTGTATCTTAATGTAAATATAGTTGTATAAGCTTTTTGGGTTTTAGGCACTGCCAAGTTATTTATTACCACCCGCTCCCTTATAATGATGATGACGCCAAAGTCACTGTGGGTGTTCAGAGCTCACAGCTTTGGGTGACATTTGTCTTGCTCTCTGTCGGTACCAGCTGTCTTTTTGGATACCGTAAAGTTATGTTGACTTTATTAACAGCTATAGAAGCTTTAGCCAGGTTGTGACGGTGTGTAACCCTAACAACACTAAGTGGGATACACATTAATAGTCAGTCTATGTACGCTAAACGTATCACTGAAGTAATTTTTTTTCCCTCTCCCCTAATATAAGAAAGGAACAGACATTAGACCTAGACCGGGGTTCGAGGCTTGAAAAAATCCAGTATTATTTGTTCTTCATGATGTGAAATATGTGTTGAAAAGCAACCCAAGATGAAGTCAGCCATGTGTGCCAGTGTGTTACTTGGCATGCCTTTGCTGGCCCCAACTGTAAGGGTCACTCTCCATTTCCTCCATTTTCCACTCCCCTTCACACCATTTGTGGTGAAGCAATGGGATGCACTGAAGTGCACCCTCTAGCCTCGTGTGGGACAGGGACATCAGATGCCACTCCAACCCCCTCGTCTTCCTCCGCCAGCCAACGGTGCGAAGATGAGAGGAGTGTGCTCTGAATGTTTTCTGCCTAGCAGAGGCTAGTTCTCACTTACGAAAATGGCCCCACTTTGACCTGTATATCAGGCACAATGGTGTAGGTTTCAAAGAAACATGGCACCAACAAGTTGGAAAACGTGGGCCATGCGTGGACCGTGTTTGAGTCTGGCAAGCTCCAGATCTGCTACCAGGTTCCAGCCATTATCACAGGCGCAAAAATGCCAGGCCCCAGGTGTAGCAGGGAAAAAAAAATGCCATCTCAGCCAGGATGGCATCCCTGACCTCGGAGGCACTGTGCTGTCTGTCCCCCAAGCTGATCAGTTTCAGCACGGCCTGCTGACATCTCCCCATGCCAGTGTTACAGTGTTTTCCGCTAGTAGCTGGGGTGGAGGTTGCAGCTTCGTAGGGTTTCAGTCTACTCCTGCCATGAATTTTGGCCTGGGAGAGGAGATAGGCCACCCCAGTTTGCACCCGGGGAACAGACTCCACCACATTCACCCTGCCTGTCATTAAAGATAAGCACTGCAGCATCCCTGACCACAGGCGCTTGTCCATGTGTCGGTGGTCAAGTGGACCTTGCAGCAAAGCGCAGAGCTCTGGGCCCGACTGATGTTATGGGACACATGCAGGCGCAAGGCAGAGACAGCACACCAAGAGAAGTAGTAACGGCTAGGCCCAGCATAGGGAGGTGCCCCAGCTGCCATCTGCTGACGGAAGGCCTGGGTCTCCAGAAGCATAAACAAACACCAACATCTCCAGGGCCAGCAGTTTATCGATGAGGCTGTTACAGGCTTGGGCATGGGGGTGGGTTGTATTGTACTTCTGCCTGCAATGAAAAGCTTGGGAAATGTGGAGTGGCTGGGAAGAGGCGCATGATGGTGCAGGCCAAAAGGGCGCATGAGGGTGAACTCCCCAATGTGTCAGAGATAGGTGTGTAGGTGTCCTTGCATCATATACTTGCACCATATTTGGCTTTGGAAGTTAATTTTGTGCCAAAAAGTGGTTAAGACAGCGATCCCTCAGCTACTCCCGTTACACTGTCTATTGAAGTTACCATCTGTGGAAGTGGACCACCATTTCTAAGATCCCAAAGGAAGCAGGCAAGAGATGTGCAGTTCAGAAAAAAAGATGAGAAAATAAGTTTAGGCTGTAGAGCACAGAGGGATCGGAGAGGACAGAGCTGGTGTCGGCCAGGTATTCCCACAACATGCGCCTATACTTGTCCCTCCTGGTGACACTAGGCCCCTGAGTGGCAGTAATTTGTCCAGGGGGGCCATTAACGTGTTCCAGACCTAGGAATAAGTCTTCCAACAGGGTAGAGTTTTGCATGCCTTTGCTTCTACCCACTGTTTTTGCTGCTTAGCTTCCCTCCACATCTACTCTGCTTTCACCCCTAAACATCACCCCAGTTTATGCCTTTGCTTCTACCCAGGTTTTTTGTTGATTTAGCTTCCCTCTACATCTACACTGCTTTAGCCCCTAGACATCACCCCTGTCCATGTGGGGTCGGTGGCCTCGTCATCCACCAACTCCTCTTCCAATTGCGCACTGCCCCCTTACTGCAAACCGCACATGACCACAGCTTGCCTTGATGGCAACTGTGTCTCATGATCCCCACTTAGGTCCAGACAAGTCGGTGGCGGGTCCAAAACCCCAAAATTGGAAGGAAATGGCAGATGCTGCAGTATTTCTAACACCTGTTCCTGGTGCTCGGGCCTGGTCTGTGTTGTACCCTGCACCCTGCTTAACGCATCTGCCATATCCGAAGTTGTGCTGAGCGCATGCTAATGTTTCGTGTCCAGTGCAATGGATGGGATGGGATTTCACATAAGTCTGCCACCCATGGCCACTCATGGTTGAGCAACTGAGGGAGTTGACTTTGACGAACCCGAGGGTTTTGGAGTTGGAACTACATCAAAGGTCTGTGCTGCTCACACACTCTGCTCAACACATGATATGTTTAGTGCCAGCAGTGTGGAGACGTCGCACAACAGCCGTTGTTCCAGCAGGTACAGGCGTTGTAGGAGTGCATAGAGGCTAGCAGCGGCAACTATACACTTTAAAAACTATCCGCACAAGCGCCACACTTTCACCAGTAGCTCAGGAACATTGGGGTACCTTTTTCAAAAGATTAGCAGCAATGAGTTAAAAACGTGGCCCAGGCATGGAATATGTTGCAGGCTGCCAAGCTACAGAGCCAATCCCAGGTTACGGCCATTATCACACATGACAACATGCCTGGGCCCAGGTGCAGTGGCAAAAACCACATTGCCGTCTCATCGAGGATGGCATGACTCACTTTGTAGGCAGTGTGCTGTCTGGCCCCCAAGCTGATGAGCTTCAGCACGGCCCGCTGACGTCTCCCCACACCAGTGTTGCAGCGTTTCCAGCTCGTAGCTGGGGTCAATTTAACAGCGGAGGAGGGTGGTGTTTCAGCCCTCCTCCCAGGAATGTTGTGTGGGGAGACAAGTCAGGCCACCACATTTTGCGACCCGGTCCACGCCTCAACTACATTCAACCACTGTGCCCAAATTGAAAGGTAGCGTCCCTGTCCGCATGCACTTGTCCATTCGTAACTGGTCACATGGAACTTTAGGGCTAAGCGCTGAATTTAGGGACCGCCTCATGTTTGGGGGAAAGTGCTGGTGTGGACGGCACAGTGCGGTGGCGCAGTAGACACTCTGCCCAAAAAGGGCAGAGTGTCCCCCAGCCGGGATTCCAACATCTCCTGGGCCAGATTTCTTGAGATGAGGCCGTTGAAGCCTTGGGCATGTGGGTGGGTTGCGCTGTACTTTAGCATGAAATGAAAGGCTTGGGAGATGGGGAGTTGCTGGGAAGAGGCGCATGATGGCGCGGGCAAAAGGAGAAATGGCAGGAAAAGGTGAGGATAAGGGTGAACTCCCCAAAGTGTCAGAGGCAGATGTGGAGGTGTCCTGGCTCCTGGTCTGGACTGCAGCGCCAGCCCTGTCAACAGTGGAAGAGGCAGTGGCCGCCAGGCCAAACGACGATTATCCTGCGCTTGCTCTCACCCACTGAGCCCAGGGCTTGCCTTCCAAATGATGGCACCCGCAAGAGGTGGTGAGATTCCTCTCCGCAGATCTCCAAACCATCTTGGACTTGCAAATTGCACTAAATTTGTCATGTAACTGACATGTATATGATGAGTCTATCCATTGTCTGTTCATTTTGGTGAAAGTCAGCCTGTCAGCTGACAGACAGCTGTGCTTGTCAGTGATGATGTCACCGGCTGCTTGTACCCCCAGTTTTTGCTGCTTAGCTTGCCTCCACATCCACACTGCTTTTGCCCCTACACATCACCCCTATCCATGCCTGTGCCTCTAGCCATAAGTCTGCCACCCATGGAAACTCATGGTGCAGAAAGTGAGGGAGCTGACTCTGAGGAACCCTTGGGTTTTGTAGCTGGTACTCCATCAAAGGTCTCTGCAGCTCACACACCCTGCTGAACATACGGTATCTAGGGTTAGAGCGTGTGGTGACCTCGCACAACAGTAGGTGCTTCAGGCAGATGTAGGCCTTGCTGGAGTGTATTGCGGCTAGCTCCAGGTACTGTAGACTTGGGAAAGTGGGTGTCCAAGTGCCGCACTTTCACCCTTAGCTCAGCTAATTTGGGGTATGTTTTTAAAAATCATTGCACCACTACATTGAACATGTGGGCCAGGCATGGAACGTGTTGGAGGCTGGCAAGCTCCAGAGCCCTCCAACAAGCTAAAAAACCTGGCCCCAGGGGCAGCGGGGATAAACAAATTGCCATCTCATCCAGGATGGCATCCCTGACCTCAGAGGCAGTGTGCTGTCCGTCTCCCAAGCTGATGAGCTTCAGCCCAGCCTGCTGACGTCTCCCCACACCAGTGTTGCAGCGTTTTCAGCTCGTAGCTGGGGTCAATCTAACAGCGGAGGAGGAGGAGGGTGGTGTTTCAGCCCTCCTCCCAGGAATGTTTTGTGGGGAAACAAGTCAGGAAAATTCTTGAAACGGGAGAGTTTTGCATCTTTGCCCTTGCTGCCTATGGACATCCCTTTGCCTCTAGCCACCATTTTCCCTGCTTTGCTTGCCTCCACATCCACACTGCTTTTGCCCCTAGACATCACCCCAGTCCATGCCTTAGCTTGTACCCCCAGTTTTTCCTGCTTAGCTTGCCTCCACATCCACACTGCTTTTGCCCCTAGACATCACCCCAGTCCATGCCTTAGCTTGTACCCCCAGTTTTTCCTGCTTAGCTTGCCTCCACATCCACACTGCTTTTGCCCCTAGACATCACCCCAGTCCATGCCTTAGCTTGTACCCCCAGTTTTTCCTGCTTAGCTTGCCTCCACATCCACACTGCTTTTGCCCCTAGACATCATCCCTATCCATGCCTCTTCCCCTAGCCATAACTCTGCCACCCCTGGAAACTCATGGTGCAGAAACTTTGGTTGCTGACTTTGAGGAACCCTTGGGTTTTGTAGATGGAACTCCATCAAAGGTCTGTGCAGCTCACACACCCTGCTCAAGATATGGTATTGTAGGGTTTCAGCGTGTGTGAATGACGGACAACAGCCTGTGTTTGGACAGATGTAGGCCTTGCTAGAGTGTTTTTAGGCTAGCAGCGACTCCTGTGCACTTGCAAAAGTGGGCGCACAAGCGCCGCATTTTCAACAGTAGCTTCGGTACATTTGGGTATGTTTTTAAAAAACTTTGCACCACTAGGTTAGACGTGGGCCAAACATGGAACGTGTTGGAGGCTGGCAAGCTCCAGAGCCGCTACCAGGTTCCAGCCATTATCACAGGCGTAAAAATGCCAGGCCCCAGGTGTAGCAGGGAAAAAAAAATGCCATCTCAGCCAGGATGGCATCCCTGACCTCGGAGGCACTGTGCTGTCTGTCCCCCAAGCTGATGAGCTTCAGCACCGCCTGCTGACGTCTCCCCACACCAGTGTTTTAGCGTTTGCCGCTAGTAGCTGTGGTGGAGGTTGCAGCGTCGTAGGGTTTCAGTCTACTCCTGCCATGAATTTTGGCCTGGGAGAGGAGATAGGCCACCCCAGTTTGCACCCGGGGAACAGACTCCACCACATTCACCCTGCCTGTCATTAAAGATAAGCACTGCAGCATCCCTGACCACAGGCGCTTGTCCAAGTGTCGGTGGTCAAGTGGACCTTGCAGCAAAGCGCGGAACTAAGGGCCCACCTGATGTTGAGTGACACGTGCTGGTGCAAGGCGGGGACGCCACACCGGGAGAAGTTGAGACGGCTAGGGACGGCATAGTGAGGTGCCACAGTTGCCATCAGGTCCGGGAAGGCGGGAGTTTCAACAAGCCGGAACGCCAACCTCTCCTGGGCCAGCAGTTTAGCGATGTTGGCGTTCTAGGCTTGCGTGGGTGGGTGGTTAGCGGTGTATTTCTGCCGGCGCTCCAATGTCTGAGAGATGGTGGGTTGTTGTAAAGAAGCGCCTGATGGTGCCTTTGATGGTGCAGGAGAAGGAGATAAGACAGAAACAGGGGAGGATGAGGGAGAAGTCAACAAAGTGGCGGAGGCAGATGAAGTGATGTCCTGGCTCGTCCTCTGGAGTGCATCGCCAGCACTGTGAGCAGAGGCAGTGGCATGAACGGCGGGCGACGTTTGTCCTGCCGTTGCTGCCTGCCACTGATTCCATTGCTTGGATTCCAAATGACGGTGCATTGAAGTGGTGGACAGGTTGCTCTTCTCAGGGCCCCTACTCGATTTCGAGAGGCAAATTGTGTAGACGACACTATATCTGTCCTCGGCGCATTCCTTGAAAAAACTCTACACCTTCAAGAAACGTGCCCTCGATGGGGGAGTTTTTCTGGGCTGGGTACAAAAGGGAACATCTTCGGACATTCCGGGTCTGGCCTGGCTTCGGCAAAGCAGCTGACCTCTGCCTCTGGACATGTCTCTGCCTCTAGCTACCCTTTTTGGTGCTGCACCTGCCTCAACATCCACACTACTTTCCCAGCTTGACATCTGCCTTGTCCAGGTGGGGTCGGTGTCCTCGTCGTCCACCACCTCCTCTTCCAACTCCTGTCTCGCCTCCTCCTCCTGCACAATGCGCATGTCAACTGGCTGCCCTGACAGCAACTGCGTCTCATCGTCGTCGATGAGGGTGGGTTGCTGGTCATCCGCCACCAAATCGACCGGAGATGGAATGGAGGAGACTCTAGTGTTTGAGCATCTGGACACAGATACTCGTCTGTTAGGTCCGTGGAATCGCGAAATGGAGGGGCAGGTTGCGGTACAGTCAAAGGAAGGGAGAACAGCTCTGGGGAGCAGGGACAGTTGGGGTTATTGTTCTGGGAAGATTGGGAATTTTGGGTGGAAGGAGAACAAGACTGTTGGGTAAGAGGAGGTAGAGGCTGCCTGGCTGGTGGACAATGTGCTTTAAGCGTTATCCGACAGCCATTGCAAGACCTGTTCCTGGTTCTCGGGCCTACTAATCTTTGTACCATTCAGCCTAGTTAATGTGGAACTTTTGTGCAAAGCGCAGAACTTAGGGCCCGCCTGATGTTAAGGGACACACGCTGGTACAAGGCTCAACTCACCCTAAGTGCCAAAAACACTGCTGGTGCAAGGCTCTACTCATGCCAAGGGCCTCAATCTCTGCTGGTAGCTCAGCTTAAGGTCATGTAACTTTGTTTGGAAGGGCTCATGTTAAGGGCTAGAAAAGTGAATTTTGGAAGGTCTTACCACATCACGCACACACACACACACACACACACACACACACACACACACACACACACTCAAAATGACAGTTAAGGGTGAGGGCTTTTGGATTTCCCATTGCCTATTCCATTTGTGGTTGTCATGGGGAACGTGATTTAAAGGGGTGGTTGTTACTGTTTGTTGAGCTTAAATTGGGGTTTGTGTCCATCCATTTGGGGAGTAAAGAAGGTTTCCAGGTATTTTCCCACTTTGATAGAGGTTTTTTTGAATGTGGAAAGTGTGTAGTTGTTAGGCTGTGATGTTGGGGTAATAGAGGGTCTTTGGTGTGTTAGATGCCCCCAGACATGCTTCCCCTGCTGTCCCAGTGTCATTCCAGAGGTGTTGGCATCATTTCCTGGGGTGTCATAGTGGACTTGGTGACCCTCCAGACACGGATTTGGGTTTCCCCCTTAACGAGTATCTGTTCCCCATAGACTATAATGGGGTTCGAAACCCATTCGAACACACGAACATTGAGCGGCTGTTCGATTCGAATTTCGAACCTCGAACATTTTAGTGTTCGCTCATGTCTATTAAATGACACTCATGAGAAGTTTATGTGGCCCAAAGCAGTCATGTATCTTTTGCACAATTTTATCGCCACTTCTCAGCAGTGCAGATGAGAAAGTGGGAAAATCACAAGATCAAGGTCATCCATCCAGTTATACTGCATGCTCCAAGGCGCTGCTCAACTAGTTTTGCTTTCTGGAAGTTGCTCTTGTTATATGATATTAGAAGGGGCTAAAGCTGGACACGCATCTGCAATAGTTGTTTGGGGGGGGGGGATCAGCCACCTTTGGCTCTCCAGCTGCTGTGAAACTACAACTCCCAGCATGCTCCATTCACTTCCATGGGAGCTCGAAGAACAACAGAGCAGTATGCATGCTCAGCTTGTCCAAGCATGCATGTGTTCTGAACAGGGAGAAGGGAGTAAGTTGCTTCCAGACACCTGGGGGGGGGGGGATTATCTCCTAAGAGGACATCTATTAAATCATGTGTCAGAGCAGAAGCAGTTTAGCACAGGGCGTTTGCTACTTTACAACAGAAGTCAATGGACAACATATGCAACTATGTATCACCCTGCAGGCTAAAGGGGTTGCCCACTATGGAAAATCCTTTTTGGTTAAGTTTAACCTGCTGGACCACCTGAAGCATTGCGCTTTGAATCAATGGTCCATTCATGTAATGCATGGATATGCCAGGTCCTGCAGGGTCACAGATGCCACTCACCAGTATCCAAGGCTCAGAGTTATTCTTTCACCCCTGAAAATAACTCAATGAGACGGCAGATACATGGGATATGCAACTAGTATTTACACTTACTGTAGAAGGCATTAAATGAGAAGGCGATGGATTGGACTTCTATCTTAAGTAGTCTATATTTATGCCTTGCAGTATGTCTATGTAAAATAAGAATTTAAAGGGGCTGCTCATATGTCTTTATGGGACTCCTCACTGGACTGTATTCTCCACCCTGAAGAAGGGGTCAAACCACATTTCTAATAATTACAACACTGCATGACAATCAGCCTCCAGACTGCGCCCTGCAGGCATGATATTGTGTGTGTCATTGCTTTCAAGATATTGACAGTATCTTACATTGCAAGGCAACTAGACAAGAAATGCAAGCTCTGTGCTTACAAATAAGCAGGTTTCAGGAGTCCTGCAACGCTCGCACATTTCACCTATGGAAAGAGCTGAGTCTACAAGAGATTACGCTGAATCTGTCCCTGTTTACTGCAAATGTGTCAAACAACCAGAAAAGAGAAATTCTGCAACTTCCTAAGATAGCTTGTGCTTCAATTTTTCACCATTTCAAGATCTCTGCCTTCCAGCAATAAATGGCAGCATTACGGTGCACATACAGAGGCTGTAAAACCCAGTCCTACTAAACACGGCCGCACAAATGTCTCCCCTGTTCTGATAGTTTACTACAATGGCTAACCTGAATAAGTTGTTGCAGCATGAAATCTTATCGCAGAGGACAACAAAAACCAAGGAAACGTCACTGAAAAATTACAGACGTTCAGTTTAAATCTGCTACAAGTCTATAGAAGAAGAAAGCTAAATCCAAAAACAAAAAGTTTCCAAACGTTGCAGAACTTATTACGCAGTTACTCTAAGGCATACATGTATACATAGCAAGGCTATGGTGGCTGTGTGACCTCTAGTATAGTTGAGTAACACACTCAAGAAAAAATGGGAATAGAAACCCATGCGCAGATGTGAACCGATTCAAAGCTAAAGGGATTTTATTCAAGGATACATGCACACAATCAGGATTTACATGCAAAGTATCTGCACCAAAATCCACATCTATACATTCGGAAAATGGCACTGGCTTGGATTTTGATGCAGTTTTTTTTAAATCCAAACTAAAAAAAAAAAAATTAAAAAAGTTAACATTTGCAAAGTTCAATTTCTGTGTGTGATATAAATTCACATGCTGTACATTACATAAATAATCTTGTTGACTTGTGTAGATTTTCCATATTGAAATCCATACCAAAAAATCCCCACGTGATCCCGAGATTGACCTTGAGATTGGTAGATATGGAGAATAGAACTAAGGCTATCTTGATTTCGGCTGAGAGGCGACCTTCTGAATCAGAAACCTCCTCCAGTAATCTATCAACAACAAAGACCAAGCAAACACTAAACCCCTTCTCTCCCGGCACAGTCTAGGGGGTCCAGGACGGCCAATTGTTGTCTATTTCTAGGGCTTGCAGAACTTTATTAATTTCTCATCCAATTCTAGATTTATTGCCCCTTTAAGGATATAAACTCCTGACACCACCTTGCCACGGGTTACACAATTCACCGCTGCAGGCGTTCGGTAGGCTTATAGCTATAGCAACCAGCATACGGGAACATCAGTGATAGAGGGAAGAGATGTAGCATTAACCCCGCGTTGTCCATCCCCAAGGAGCTTAATACAATTATACGCTCAAGAAAATTTTGCAAGAGAAGTTGCAAAGTACTGACCTGAAAAAGAATCTGAAGCAACATTTACAGGTCGGCCTTTTCATCTTCTGGCCCTCTGATGGACATCACAGGCAGGTTAGAGGGCGCTACACGGAGGACAGACCTTCTTCTACGCTTACACGGCAGACCTGCAGGCGACACAAGTTAGGGATAAATATGAGATGTAACCTTGGGGAGAATCATCCAATGACGGTATAGGCAGGAGATTCTTATACCGGGGGTACGAAGGGGTTAACTAGGTGACCTGCGCCTTTAGCTCATTGTCCCTGCTTGTGGGTACAAGTAAAGTCACATTCAGGAAGCTGTAGCCGCTTATGGTGGATTCTTTAGACACCCCAACAATAAACCAAGAAATCCTGAAGTAGCAGAGGCGAGGTGGTCACTTGGCACTGGCAAACTTCTCTCTACTACTGGTATTGAACTCTGCTAACACGAAACGTCGACTTCCGCCTCGGCCATCGCAGCTGCATCGTGGTTTTCCGCTATACAGAGGAAACCACTTCGAATATTCTGGGCACGAAAAATAGTAGCGAACAACCAGTGAAACCAACATGTCCCCGGGGAAGAAAGTTCCACCTTAATTTGTACCTATCTATCTGCCTTTCTTGCAGATGCTGTCACATCTCATGAAGAAAATGGCGCAGAATTGCGTAAAACTTAATGCTATAATGGAAACCAATGGACACCACTATAAGTCAAAGGGATCACCACGTTTTCTGCACCGCACCATCAGTGCCCACCAGATCCTACAGTCGTGTGAATAGATCCATTACATTTAAAGAGCCATGTGATATCCCGATACTAGACTGCCCTGTCATGTGAATAAGCCCTTAAGGGTCTCATGGCTTCCACTGCAAGGTCGGTCTTTTAGATGGTAAAAATAACACAGCGTGTAGAACTATTCTTAACATGAAAGACAACTTAATCTGCGACTAAGTCAACATAGTTACACTCCGTCCTGCAAAGCCCCAACCACTCACCCTAGCCGCGCTCAGCTCAACACACTCAGCTCTGCTACATCCCATTTCCACACATCCATATTTAACCTCATTAGCACGCTCAGCATTGACCATGAACTTTCTGGAATACATGACTTTCCAAATCCTCAAGACGCTGCAGTGCAGGACTGGAAGAAGTAATACGGCGACCTCCCAGGACTGGGAAATGTTGTAATAAGGGCACAGTATGAATAAAACATCCGTCATATCAGCCCCACTGTGATGAACTAGACAGCAGCCACTTTACAAATCCTTATGCGAGGAATCAAAAATAGAAATCCAAGACGCTGGTGCCAAAACGCGTTACCTTATCCGCTACCATGCCATGATCCGCGCTCTTTGAAGGAGTCGGGGTGTAGAATTTCTGGGATGGATGGAGACAATCACACGTTGTCCGGGCTGAACATTTCTCCATGTTGAGAAGTGTCAGAATTCACCTAGCTGTGGCTACTGCATATTTGCTGGGAGCTATGTGGCGGCGCTCCGCCTCGCTCCACATGTATTCTGCTGTGTAAGAGTCATGAGAAGGATCAGATGATTGTAAGAGGAGAGGGGAGGTGGAGAGAGGCCGGTGCTGGAGGCAGGACCACCGCTCACATTCTGCTATGGGCTTGTGTTACTGCTTGGCCAGCTGTGACTCTGCTCGGATGTCTGGCACAGCTAGATAGAGTTCCGTTGCTTGTATAGCGCCAACATATTCCATGGCGTTGTACATCAGCTCCAGCACCCAGTCCTGAATCCCCATAAACAAGTGATGAACATACAATCTTCACGCAGGGTCTGACCCAATATGATACGACTCAGCTTTCCCTAGTACAGAAAGGCATCCCTTTGCTCATTTTTTTTTTTATATCTGTTTCAGGGAAAGTTGGGTGAGAACCAATAGGGCAGTCATTATAGGTTACTTGGGTCTTTCCCAGGTCTGACCAGTTGGGGCAAGTTCACACAATGATTTAAGTGGATGGAAGCAGAATAGTAATAGCGAGGCCTGGCCACCGTATAGTCTGGGACCCATCTGCTCCTGGCACTGTATTCTCGAGGCTGCAACAGCTGATCAGTGGGGGTGCCAAGTGCAGGATGGCCACTAGAGATAGGTGAACTAAGACTCTTTTCGGGTTTGGATGGCGCGGGTCCAGATTTGTGTCAGGATATACAAGTTTGGATAGAGCCGGAAGTGAAATTATTATACGCTGGGGTTTAGCTCAAAAACCAAACAGTTTGGGATATTCGGCTCAAACCCGGATCGCACCCTCTTCAACGGCCCTAATCTGATGATCCTAAGGATGGCCAGTCAATAGCTATTCTTGGACAGCCCCTTTAAGGTTCATGCACATAGTCAGGAGTTACATATATCAGTATGTATACGCATTGTGTGGATTTTTGTGCGGATTTTCATACAAGTACATGCAGATTTTGGTGTGGATTTTGGCACGTAGATTTTGAAGCCATTTCTTTTTTGCATGCATGTTGTAAAATAAGAAATACATTGAAATGCTGCAGACTTTACAATCCATACCATAGATCCAGACCATACAGAACAAAATCTGCATCATCTACATCAGATATACTATTTCCCATGGACTTTAATGCTGACGGATTGAAATCAGCACCGAAAATCCGTACGTGACCTTGCTTGTGTACATGTACTCCTAAAGGGGTTGTCCAGCCATAGCAAGATACCTCCTTTGTAACTGCAAACAAGATTTGCTGTTCTGCCCTCTGTGACCCAGTTGGACGCGGGTACAAAGTAGCTTCATATACAAATGTCTGCGCACAACAGTACAGCTCTGTTCTGGGAATCTGGCACACAGTCAGGAGCTCGGTATTGTTCATGGCATTAGGGCTTTAATCTGTACTTGAGAGCACGAAGATGCCTTACAAGTCTCCTTATGTAAACTGGAGGAGAAACGTCTCCGGCATCAACCATCAATGGAAGCCATATGGCGCTCAATTCTGCCCTTACATTCAGGTAATCAAATCTCATTTTTTTATATCCATACAATCTTGTCACAAACATCTCTATCATATCCGTACAATGTAATCCCACATGTTTTTGCCATATCCATACAACGCACACGTTACACCTGACGGCATATGACTCGGCAAGCATTGTGGCACACCTTCCTCTTCGTGACAGCTCAGGTTGCACCAGTGTATTCTGGCAGTCTATTGTCAAGCTGACTACTCATAACATAGGGGCAACTGAGGTTACCCTGTACAAGGGCTCCACTGCAAAATACATTTCTGCACCCCTGAAGTGCAATGAGGTCACATTTGTGGAATATAAGAAAAAATAAAAGTTGTATAAGATTAAGAGAGGAGGTCTACTTTACTCCAAAAACAGCGCCAATCGCGTCCCGAGCGTGTGCCTGGCATTGCAGCATTCACTTGAATGGGACTGAACTGCATGAACAAGAGCGGTGCTATTTATTGGGATAGAAAGTGGAGCCCTATTTTTATCCCGCACAGCCCAGCAATAATCCCCCAAATAATGAATCCATATATTTTTATACTTTCTTTCAGTTGGCCCCATGCAAAAGATCCTGTAATACCAGACTCATAGACACGCCGCCATCACATACCACACCTTACATATTCATCTCGATACTCAAGGTTTAAGCTTTAGGTTTGGCTCACTGGGAACTTCCCCCGTGTAAAGTCACTTCTTCAGGTAACTGAGTGGACGAGACCGGCGGTGACTAGAACAGTATACCTGTATAGAGTAATGTTACAGGGCAAAGGCAAGGGTGTAGTAGAGGTAACACCCAAGCCCTGTCACCTGAGGGACCCGAGGGGTCCTACACTACTGGCTCTTAACTTTTCAAGCACCCAATAGTAAGAAAACATCCCAACTGAGCACCTCTAAAGGATCTCGTAAATGTTATCAAAATAAGACTTCATTTGGAGTCTCAGTTACGAAATGACTCCCTCAGTGCCCCTATATGTAATATAATGTCTCCCTCAGTGCCCTAAACAGTCCCTTCAGTGCACTCACATATAATGGTCCCCCCACTGCCCCTATGTAATATAATAACTCCCATAATACTCCCCTCAGTGCCCCAACATGTAGTATAATGGCACCCACACTCAGTAGAATGTCCTCCTCAGTGCCAACATAATGGTCCCCTCAGTGTCCTCTCATAATATAATGACCTCCAGTGACCTACACATAATAAAATGGCCCCCACAAAGCCCCCATGTAGTATAATGACTCCCATAGTGCCTCTATATATAAAATAATAACCACCACATATAAAGAGGAAATAGAAAGAAAAGGCTCAGCACATATAATGGCTCCTACAGTGTCCCCTGGGCCGGCAGAGAGGGGAGCAGCGCGGTGACATCTGAAGCTCCTCAGGATGGCAGTAACTGCGTTGAGCGCCCCCTTCAGTACTGATAGAAGTGCTCATTGCACTTGTAAAGTAAGGATGACATCCGTGGCAGTGCACAGACATTCATCCTTGGTGTGGGAGCCAGTGGTATAGACCGAGGCATTGCAGGGCATAAATGTACTCCTGGTTGGGAGCCACTGATCTAGACTGTGTAATAAACAACAGTAATATAAATGGTATATAGCATGTGGGGGAGGGGGAAGCTTCAGTCACCTACTCCCGTATGCACACTCACCTACTGGCACCAGATGGATTCACATGAATATAATACATCGAAGCATTAGCCAAATGTCCAACAAACTGGGCAGCCATTATTACAGAGGATGCAGAGGTAGAAGTATACAGCGTCTTATCTATAAGGGGCCCAAAGCTTGTCTGCCGCATAAGACAGTGACACATAAAGATCTATGATGGTTGCAAGAGAAGGGGAAGCAGTGGTCTACTGTCACCGACTGCCGGATGACAAAAATCTCTCAATTTAGAAACAGGGACATTTGCTGTGTGCAACTTGGTTTTGCAATGTGGACAGAACTGAATTTTTCCAGCACTGGGAGAAGGAGTTTTGTGCCAACAACACCCTCATTATATGGCGTCCCAGCTGAGATGCTGAAACAATCATGGGCACAGCGCAAGGAATGAGTTCAGCGGCAGGCCAGCTTCACAGCTGCCGAAAGGCAGGAGCAGGCGAATTATCGACGCCAACAATACGCTCATTATATGGTGTCCCAGCGAGCTGCTGAGATGCCGGAATAATCACAGGCACGGTGTGAGGAACAAGGTCAGCAGCAGGACCTACACAAAGAGAATTTAACAACGGTGCTCATCCAAAGGAGTGACGGGAGTAACATTCAGATGAGAGATAATGGTATTCGGCTATTGTTATTCTGTCTGTAAAATACATATAATAATATAATACATGGTCATGTAAATAGAGAGTAGAGATTCCCCAAGATGGTTATGTATCTTGTGAGGCCTGTTCACCGTACTAGAGGATTCTTAGACCATAATAGCCGCAGGCTCGCCTTGTGCTGCACTCCCTGACCTGTAGGGTTAATCTAGTAATACACAGCTCAGTCATAGTATACAGTCATAGTATATATCCATTAAGGCAAGGAGATATCTAGTACCACTTACCTGCAGGCAATGAAAAGTTAGATGGGATAGAATCCAACCTAATCCAATCTTGGTTCCCCCAGGAATCCTTATAACTGAGCCTGTAGCTATTATATTCAAGGCAAACTGCCTAAAAATAGTGGCATGTGTTACAATTGTCTATGTCCTATGGCCGGTATTACATGTTGCAGAGTGAAGATGTTCACATTATCATTTCTCGGTTGTAGAGACAGAAACCTTCTTAGATCTGTTTTCCAGCATCGCTTGCGGTTCCCTTTCTTTCCGACACTTACTGTAAGTCAATTAGAGAAATTCTCCTATATAAGGTGCCCGGTGGAAATGACTCCTGTAATAAACAGGAGTGAGCAATTAATACCCTGCAAGAAGATGGAGAGACTCTAGTGCTCTTTGGGAACTTTGCAACTCATGACCCATACTTAGGATTGGTGGGGGCCTGAATCCTGGCACCCCACAATCTGCTGGTTGAAGAGGTCATGCACTGCAGTCTTATTAACAGGCACAATTGTACAGTGGCTGTGCTGTACTACACAGTAACACAGTAAGCTGCACTACGTGGTATAGCCACTACAAAAGGATGGCGCTGTGCCTGGTAAACTATGAAGAGGCTGCAGCACTGGACCAAAAACCCCAACAGTAGAATCAAAGTATTACACAATTTCAATCAAGTAGCTGTCTGTGTAATACATGGATGTGTTGAGTCCTCCAAAGTATGTGCGGCTCTTGTAGCTATTCTCTGCCGATAAATGATGGTCCGGACTGGGGGAAGCTTTTTTTTTTTTTTTAATACTGAAAATGGGTTCCTGCGTGCAGTATGTGTGAACTATCCCTCATTTCCTTTCACCCCATGGCTCATGTTCTTCAGCCAGGCTGTAATAAACAATATAGTAAGGTGTGAAAGTCAACTACCTCAAGTCCCATAGGGAATAGGTCCCCATCATGTCCACTAGACCATTTAATACCTATTATTACTGTCACTGCAGAAAGCAGGCTCTATATCCTCCACTTACTCTGTGTCTTACGTTAGATTGTCCTGGACATTGGGATATAGTCATTCATTTACAAGGGTCTATGCGCCAATTCACTTTTTTTTACTATTGTGTAGGGAGAGTTTTGTTGGACATTTTTGGAATATATTTTATTAACCTATTTTACTTCCTTTCAATAGAACACAGGCTCTTAAGTTCTCCCTAGAAACGCAAAGTGCTGCCAGGGGAATTCTGTACACAATGGGGCAGATCTATTAATAGGTCTTAAAGGAAAACCTGTCTTTGTTGCCCATAGCAAGAGAGAGGTGATGTGACTGGTTGCTGCTCAGTGTCTATGGACTCTCCCTGGCAGCACACAGAGCCTTGCTAGGGATAACTTTGGAGCTTTTTTTCTATTAAAAATCGGTCAATGCAATCTATTACAAAAACATTCACCAACCCCCCCCCCCCCTTTACACACTAACATTAAAAAAAGGGAAATAAATACAGTTCAATGGTCTTCCTGGCATAATGAAATAAATAATAGATCTATACCCATGATGATCACCTGCTAGACACCATCACTCTCTTTGTCCTGCTGGACACCCAAGAAACAGCAAATCTGGTGCAAGCAGTGGCCGAGGAAGCAAGGAACATACAGGACCTGGTGACTATTGGCACAGCAGCAGCTAGGGGTTGGTCGATGTGAGGATCACTGTTATTTACTTACTTATTCCTTGCTGATCATTCAGCAAACAAAAGTTCTCCCGGACAACACCTTTAATATACAATCTCACTATACAGAGCACAATATTAGGGATTATGCACCCTTCCTGGTGAAGACAGGCTAACAATTGGAAACTTCAATACTGTAAACCCTTGGCTCTATGCCGGAACTTACGAGAAGCCATACATTCCTATGTCATGTGGTCACTGACTGGTCACATTATTAATACCTATGGGGTAGAAAGAAACTGCCAAGCACCGCACTCCTCTGTCTGTCAGTTTAATAGACTTTCACTGGGACAGTCTATGTACATGCTCGACCAACAATCTCGACTGCACGGTGAGGGCTTGGGACCTCCAGATTAAGAAAAGATAAGATAATCCTTTAATAGTCCCACAGTGGGGAAATTTCAGTATGTTACAGCAGCAAAGTAATACAGATACAGGATAATACACAGTAATATATTACAGAAGGAGACACACATAAACTGAGAAGAGAAGATATACTAGGAGTCCATAGCAGCTAAGGAACAGAAGAAAGAAGGAAGACTTCATAGTCATTAGTGATCCATGTACAGCCTATTGACAAGTGTCTCTGGGATAGGAATAAAAAGCAAACTGTTCTTTTCATATAACATTCAGCCGACCCTAAAGAAACCATTTATGAATAAAACTAGAAAAATTTTAATTTACGATTTTCACCTTTAAGGTCCTGTTCTCATGGTGGAATTTGGCACAGATTTTGGCACATCAAAATCAAATTCCATCCTGAATCTGCCTCGCATTGTTTTCAATGGGAAGTAGAGATCAAAGCAGAGCGGTGAAAAAACAAGTGTCCTCCTCCTTCTGTGATGGATTCAGATGGAGAACACTAGACACGTGACATTGTGCTGACTATCCCCATTCATCGGAGACTAATTAATGGGGAAAAGTTGGAGTGGAAATGGAAGATGAATTTGAGGCAGAAGTTCACTTCAAAGTCCTCTTCCATTTCCAACATGAGAACATACCCTAAGAAAAGCCTTCTACCTTGGACTTGGAGACCTCTACTGTCCTTGAGCCACATTCTTCTGAACTTACCAATTTGGGCAGACCAGGGGAAAATTTTATGAGCGTGGCGTCTCCTAACTCTCCTCCGTGAGATGACGTCAGGTAAGGACACGATGGATCCAATTATTAAGAGATACGGCTCCAGTAAAGTAATCTGGACTTTATTCCCTCTCTTGGTACAAAGCAGATCACCCTTGACTGAAGCAAGCATGCACCTTTATGGTGGAAAGGGTGGTGGACAAATCTGTAGCAGAGCCCTCCACCCATCATGTGACATTTATATAGGGTAATATCAGCCATACACATGTAGCTTCGACCCATCACAGATGAAGATTTCCAACCTGGTCAACCACATTTTTGTTCACAAAAGTTCTCTGTTCGCCATAAAAAAAAAAAAAAAAAAAAAAAAAAAAAAAATCACACTCATTCAGTTGGCTGAAATTTTGGCCGACTTATCATGGGTATGCAGCATTACACATCTCCTTGGTGGTTTGCTACACATATGGACTTGTGTAATCTTATCTAGTACATACAGATGGCTTGGCGTCCCAGGATCATGGAGAACAGAATATACCCATCTATGAAGATAAGGTGCAGAAATCAGCAAGGCTCAGCAATGTCTGCTCTGCCAGCTCCAGATCTGCTCCACATCCTACATAACATGCACTTTCCACAACTAAGCACTTTCCATTCACACATCACCAGTCACAACTTGCTGTTTTTTAATCTTTAAAGCATAGCTTTTCTGTCTCAATACGGGTAATTATACAGAACAAAGCTGTAATGTAATATGTAGCCTACCGTATACCACTGCGTTGATTAACCCTACATATATGGGAGGGGGGTGCAGATTGTCCATGAATACATAATAATGGCTTAAGTCATCAATATCAGATTGGTGAGGGTCCAACACCCAGAAACCAATCATCTCATATTTGTACAATGTAAGGAGCCAGAAGCAGATGCCTCCATATACTGTGCAATGACCATGCCGTACTATTGCAGTTGTGCTCCCTCCAACCACTAGGACAAGGGTCTCGAATGGGTCAGTTATCTCTCTTCGCTCTGTGGCTTCAATCATAGTACAGTATGGCACCAACAAAAACAGCCACCTTCATGTTTGTAGATACTATAGGGGTCAAGCCGAGATATCCCCTATTGAGCTATGGTGCTCCCATATAGGGTGCGTTCTTGGTCTTCCACTCCTGTTCTTGGGATTGGTGGAAGTCCCACCTATCGACGGGGGATAACTTCATAATTTGGTACAACCCCATTCTAGTGATTGTAGTCTCTCCATGACCAGATATTGATCACTCTAGAAGACCTCAGCATTAAAAGCTGAAGGGGTATGGTGCATGGAAACCCACGTGTCTTTCGTTCTAATGACTAATGGGTGTCCTCATGCACCTTGAAGGCGTTTCACCTCCTCAGACCTCTGCCAAATCAGTTGATCGAAGGGGCTAAGGCGATGTTTAGACACAGCGCCATACATTTACTGGTGACGTTTCCTCTGTCTCATTCACTTGTATGAAGATAATACCAGATAGGCCATTAAAATTATAGCACTGGAAACCCTTGCACTATACGTTGATTCTCGGATTGTTACAACAGTATTAGGAAGCTCAGCACAACCAATGCAGGTTTTCCTGGAATAACCACAAGAGTACATTTTCCGAGAAGAAAGCTTCAATTACAGAAAAGTGGTTTTTTTCCCCATTAAAAACCCACTCAATTAGAAAATCGTTTTAAATTATTCCCGAACTTGTTCCCATCTTCTCTTCGGTATCAGATCGGTAGCCGTCTGACACATGGACTCTAGAACAATCTTCTAGTGCAGGCCACCTCTGGTGCCGGAACCAAAACGGAGTCAGAAACAGAAGGCTCCGTCCACTGTAGAGCAGGGGTGCCGGAGAACAGCAGCCACTGCCGCTATAGAGTGGACAGAGCTTTCTAGTTCCAGCTCTGTCCTCTGTATAAGTTTCAGAACCAGAAACTGCCCAGAACAGCTGATCATTGTAGGGTCGGGTGTTCATACCGAGGGATAGGTCATTAGGATCAAAGATTCCCCCCTCCAACATGAAAAATCCCTTTCACCCCCCAAAACAAAATATAGTCTAAGACTGGACATGCTGAAGTCCACCTTGTTCCATCCTTCTTCCCTTGCCAACATCTGCCTTCAGAGTTCTAATATCCATATACCGCCATTAGATGTTTGGTGGGTCTTGCCAAAACTTGTAGGAGGGTTGACCAACAATCTTCTAATGTGTATCACCATCTTATGTGCTCTGTATGGCCACGAGACTCATCTTACACCTCTGTATGGCCACAAGCATCAAAAGCACTCACAATAGATCACCTATGGTCTCCAAACGTTTCTGGGAAACACAATTATCCAAAAATCTAGATTTCATCCATTCCAATTCTAAAATTGGATTTTTTTTTAAGTACATTTCATCTTCGATTATAAGTGGTACCAGATGGGGGTCTTGTGGACACCTCTCCCCTTCCTTATTGAAAGTTCCTATATGCACAGAAATATCAAGGTTAGTAATAGTCAGCCACGCCTGGCTGTTCACATACATATTAGATTGTGGGGTTTCCAAATTGGGAGTCTAGCAGATGACACACTGGTGGCTTATCCTTGCCCAAAACCTTTCATTGAAACCAGTCATTGCAAATCAAGTGAGTACAGCAAATAGAAGTGGCTAAAAAACTCATGTGTAGACCCAACCCAAGACGTATGGTTTCATTGATGATTTTGAAGACCCAGTGGATCATCTTACATTTATATAGCGTCCTGGACTTTCTTCTGAAGGAAATTGTCAGGCACAAAACAAAGGGTCAGAATGATGGATTTCCACAAGGTTGGTGGTTTGATATGTGATAAAATGTACTTCACTCTCCCACATCACAATACAGGCATGCTAGATAAGGCCAAGGAGATCAGAAGGAACAGCTGTATGCTGAACAAGCAAACCAGCTACAAACATCAGTAGTCTCTCGTGCCGCCATCCCTTCATCAGCAAACAGCCTATGTGTGACAGCTACATATGGTTGTGTAATGGTTAATGTATCACTGAGGTCAAAGACTCAGACTAGATCCTTCTGAATAGTAAACCATTCCCTACAGGGGGATAAACTGCTTGGCCGAGCTGAGTGTGCAAGTGGATAGGGAACACAGACATAGGCAGTATTATAGTAGTTATATTCTTGTACATAGGAGCAGTATTATAGTAGTTATATTCTTGTACATAGGAGCAGTATTATAGTAGTTATATTCTTGTACATAGGAGCAGTATTATAGTAGTTATATTCTTGTACATAGGAGCAGTATTATAGTAGTTATATTCTTGTACATAGGACTTAGTATTATAGTAGTTATATTCTTGTACATAGGAGCAGTATTAAAGTAGTTATATTCTTGTACATAGGAGTAGTATTATAGTAGTTATATTCTTGTACATAGGAGCAGTATTATAGTAGTTATATTCTAGTACATAGGACGTAGTATTATAGTAGTTATATTCTTGTACATAGGGGCAGTATTATAGTAGTTATATTCTTGTACATAGGAGCAGTATTATAGTAGTTATATTCTTGTACATAGGAGCAGTATTATAGTAGTTATATTCTTGTACATAGGAGCAGTATTATAGTAGTTATATTCTTGTACATAGGACGTAGTATTATAGTAGTTATATTCTTGTACATAGGAGGCAGTATTATAGTAGTTATATTCTTGTACATAGGAGTAATATTAGAGTAGTTATATTCTTGTACATAGGAGCAGTATTATAGTAGTTATATTCTTGTACATAGGAGCAGTATTATAGTAGTTATATTCTTGTACATAGGAGCAGTATTATAGTAGTTATATTCTTGTATATAGGAGCAGTATTATGGTAGTTATATTCTTGTACATAGGAGTGGTATTATAGTAGTTATATTCTTGTACATAGGAGCGGTATTATAGTAGTTATATTCTTGTACATAGGGGCAGTATTATACTAGTTATATTCTTGTACATAGGAGGCAGTATTATAGTAGTTATATACTTGTACATAGGGGGAAGTATTATAGTAGTTATATTCTTGTACATAGGAGTAATATTAGAGTAGTTATATTCTTGTACATAGGGGGAAGTATTATAGTAGTTATATTCTTGTACATAGGAGTAATATTATAGTAGTTATATTCTTGTAGATAGGGGCTGTATTATAGTAGTTATATTCTTGTACATAGTGGTAGTATTTAGAGATGAGCAAACAGTGTTCTATCGAACACATGTTCGATCGGATATCGGGCTGTTCAATGTGTTCGATTCGAATCGAACATCACGTGGCAAACTCCAAAAAAATTTGATTCCCCTCCCACCTTCCCTGGCGCTTTTTTTGCACCAATAACAGCGCAGGGGAGGTGGGACAGGAACTACGACACTGGAGGCATCGGAAAAAATCGGAAAAAGTCATTGGCTGCCGAAATCAGGTGACCTCCATTTTAGACGAATAGTGGATTTCAAATCCGGGTCATATGAGAATGTGAACTTTGTGACTAAGAGACAGGGATAGCTGTACAGGCAGGGATAGCTAGGGATAACCTTTATTTAGGTAGGAATGTTATTAAAAATAACTTTTTGGGGCTCTATCGGGTGTGTAATTGTAATTTTTGTACATAAACTTTTTCCCATAGGAATGCATTGGCCAGCGCTGATTGGCCAGAGTACGGAATTCAACCAATCACCGCTGGCTCTGCTGGAGGAGGCGGAGTCTAAGATCGCTCCACACCAGTCTCCATTCAGGTCCGACCTTAGACTCCGCCTCCTCCGGCAGAGCCAGCGCTGATTGGCCGAAGGCTGGCCAATGCATTCCTATTGGTAGCAGTGCTGAGCCAGTTCTGCTCAACTACACCGTGTGCCGGTCAGCCCATCTGATATAGCAGAGCCGAGTCTGCACACTCGGCTCTGCTACATCTGATGTAGCAGAGCCAAGTGTGCATAAGGGTTCTAGTGCACCCTCGGCTCTGCTACATCAGATGGGCTGACCGGCACACGGTGTAGTTGAGCAGAACTGGCTCAGCACTGCTACCAATAGGAATGCATTGGCCAGCCTTCAGCCAATCAGCGCTGGCTCTGCCGGAGGAGGCGGAGTCTAAGGTCGGACCTGAATGGAGACTGGTGTGGAGCGATCTTAGACTCCGCCTCCTCCAGCAGAGCCAGCGGTGATTGGTCGAATTCCGTACTCTGGCCAATCAGCGCTGGCCAATGCATTCCTATGGGGAAAAGTTAGCTTGCGAAAATCGCAAGCTGACAGGGATTTCCATGAAATAAAGTGACTTTTATGCCCCCAGACATGCTTCCCCAGTGTCATTTCAGGGTGTTGGTATCATTTCCTGGGGTGTCATAGTGGACTTGGTGACCCTCCAGACACGGATTTGGGTTTCCCCCTTAACGAGTATATGTTCCCCATAGACTATAATGGGGTTCGAAACCCGTTCGAACACTCGAACGGTGAGCGGCTGTTCGAATCGAATTTCGAACCTCGAACATTTTAGTGTTCGCTCATCTCTAGTAGTATTATATTAGTTATATTCTTGTACGTAGGAGTAATATTATGGTAGTTATATTATTGTACATAGGAGCAGTATTATAGTAGTTATATTCTTGTACATAGGAGCAGTATTATAGTAGTTATATTCTTGTACATAGGTGTATTATAGTAGTTATATTCTTGTACATAGGAGTAGTATTATAGTAGTTATATTATTGTACATAGGAGTAGTATTATAGTAGTTATATTTTTCTACATAGGAGCAGTATTATAGTAGTTATATTCTTGTACATAGGAGTAGTATTATAGTAGTTATATTCTTGTACATAGGGGCAGTATTATAGTAGTTCTATTCTTGTACATAGGAGTAGTATTATAGTAGTTATATTCTTGTACATAGGAGTAGTATTATAGTAGTTATATTATTGTACATAGGAGTAGTATTATAGTAGTTATATTTTTCTACATAGGAGCAGTATTATAGTAGTTATATTCTTGTACATAGGAGTAGTATTATAGTAGTTATATTCTTGTACATAGGGGCAGTATTATAGTAGTTCTATTCTTGTACATAGGAGTAGTATTATAGTAGTTCTATTATTGTACATAGGAGTAGTATTATAGTAGTTATATTCTTGTACATAGGAGTAGTATTATAGTAGTTATATTCTTGTACATAGGAGCAGTATTATAGTAGTTATATTCTTGTACATAGGAGCAGTATTATAGTAGTTGTATTCTGAAGCATTGATGGCAGAATTATAGTGTATTTTAGTAAGTATGGGACAGTATTCTAATAGCCGACTACCTGGACTTGTAAATGAATATGTACATTTTTAGACCTTTCTGAACTCTATATACCTATCCTTCAGCCCAGAACAAGAAACTATAACAATGGCGCTCACCCTGAAGCATGATAGGAGTAACATTCAGAATAGAAAAAAAGGCATTTTGCTATTTGTAAAATGCTTCCGTCATTCACAATAGACAGTTTTGTATACAATACCTGACCATGCAAACAGAGAGCGGAGTTTCCCAAGTTATGTATCCTGTAGGGCCTGTTCAGCCTACTAGAGGTGTCTTAGAATATACTAGCCTCGGGCAGTAAGTCATGTGCCAATGAGTAGACTTCAGAGCACGCCTTGGGCTGCGCGTCAAATCCTATAAGGTTAACTTAGAGATACACCTTAGAGTAATAGTATATATCCATTAAGGCAGGGACATATCTAGCACCACATACCTTCAGGGGATGAAAAGTTGGATGGGACTTAATCCTCAAGGAATTCTTGTAAGTGAGCCAAAGGCAAATGACCCAGAAATAGTGGGATTTATTACAATGACCTGCACCCTATGGCCAGTACTAGGCTGGATTTACATATTCGTATTCGAGCAATGCTTTGATCTTAAAGAGACATACACCAGACAGAGATCTGTGACATGGGGAATGCTCTTCTATTTGTAAAAGCATGTAGGGATTAAGTGCAGCGACCAGAGAGCACCTGCAGGCGTATACTGTGTGTCTGCACTAAACCACTACACAAACATAAAAGTCTACCATATAGTGACATGCAGTCAGGCGCATCCTGCTGTGTTTAGAATGGAGGCCGAGGTCAGTGCAAGTCATGGACCTCCTGATCCCAGGCACACAACATGTGGATATCACATGCTGGAGGTCACATCAAACTGGCCCAATATTATGTGAGCCTAAGGCTAGGGAATACAAGAGGAGCACTGTAAAGAGGCGAGAATCCTATTACTGGCCGGGGGTAGAGACAGACTAATTATATAGTGCATTTATAGCACCGACATATACTGCAGCGCTGTGTGCAGATCGCACGCATCAGTTCCTGTCCCTAAATAGCCAATAACAGGATTAATTTCATTGGAAACCATATAAACTCTTCGCCTAATATTCAATATTGGTGACAATTACTTTCTCTGGTTGCTTGGCCAGCTTTAGACCTCCGTCAGATAATTGTATCCTCTGGGTGAACCCAGCAGCAAGTATTCAATTCTCCCTACAGCGCCTCTACAGGAAAAATGAAGCATTACACAGTGACCATTAAAATCAATTTTAACCCCTTCCCGCCGATGGCACTTTTTGACTTCCTGATTAAGCTCGATTTTTCAAAACTGACATGTGTCACTTTATGTGGCAATAACTTTGGAACGCTTTAACTTACCAAAGTGATTTTAAGATTTTTTTTCGTAACACATTGTACTTCATGTTAGTGGTAAATTTTGGTTGATATGTTTTGTGTTTAATTATAAAAAAAATTGGAAATTTGGTGGAAATTTTGAAAAATATGCATTTTATAAAGTTTGAAATGATGTGCATTACATACAGATAGTCAGACCGCCAAAATTATATCATAAATCTCATGTCCCAGATCTCTGCTTTATGTCGGCATCAAACTTTAGTCACCCTTTTAATTTTTACGGACATTATAAGATTTACAAGTGAAACAACAATATTCAAAATTTTCAAGAAATTTCCAAAACCCATTTTTTAAAGGGCCTAATCCAGTTATGAAAGCGTTTTGAAAGACCCTTGTATTAAAGCCCCCCATAAATCACCCCATTTTCAAAACTGCACCCCTTAAATAAGCCAAAACAACATATACCTAGTAATTTAACCCTATAAGTGCTTAACAGGAATTAATACAAAATGGAGGTGAAATTTTCAAATTTGAATTTATTTTACTAATATTTTCGTTTAGCCCTAGAATTTGCACATTCACAAGGGCTTAAAGGAGAAAACGCATCCCACAATTTGTTGTGCAAGTTCTCCCGACTACCATAGTACCCCACTTGTGGGTGTAAACTAATATATGGACGCACAGCGAGACGCAGGAGGGAAGGCGCGCCAAAGAGCTTTTAGAGGGCAGATCTGGCTGTGATCAGTTTCAGGAACCATGTCGCATTTACAAAGTCCTTGAGGAGTCAAAACAGTGGAAACCTCTAGAAAGTGACCCCATTTTGAAAACTGCCCCCCTCAAAGAATTTATCAAGTCATGTAGTAGCATTAGTAACCCCGAAGTGAATATGTAAGCTGTGCGGAGTAAATTGGGTACACCAAATCCCATTCTATTTTCCCACTAGCTCCTATGACACGGACGGGGAAGAGGGGCATTCTGGGGGATCAGCGCTGGTGTCTTCTCGCTCTAAATATGGGGGGTCCCCTGAAAACGCTCGCACCGCTTACACATTTCCTTCTAGTCGCAGCCACTTATGTCCTAATGATTTGGCGACTTTTGGGGTTTTTGTCTTCACATTGTACAAGGTAGATTTTTATTCTTATTTTCTGGCAATGTGGCCATATGAGGGCTTGGTGTTTGCGGTATTAGATGAGCTTCTCAATGCCACCGTTTTTGGGCCTGTAACTTATTGACTACATTTTATTAACTCTTTCTGGGTGGGATGTAAAAGGAAACATCAATTCTGGCATTGCTTTTTAGCATTTTTTTTTTTATGCAGCGTACAGCATAAGTAACATGTTACTTTTATTCTGCGGGTCAGTACAGTTACGGCGATACCTCATTTATATTATTTTTTAATGCGTTGCTATTTGTGCAGAATAGAATTCAATTTAGGGAAAAAAATCTATTGTTTTTGCATCGCCATCTTCTGAAAGGCATAACGTTTTTATTTTTCGCTAGACAGAGCTGGTTGAGGGCTTATTTTTTGCGGGAAGACCTCTTCTTTTTATTGGTACCATTTTGGTTTTCATCTGACCATTTGATTACTTTTTATTGAACATTTTGTAAGGGAAAGGTGGTGAATAATCATTATTTTGTGCGGTTTTCTACGTTTTTTTTTTTACGACATTCGCCGTTCGGGTTAAATAATGTTTTAATTTTATTGTTCAGGTTATTACGGACGCGGCGATACCAAATATGTAATGTTTTTTTCTATTTTTCTTTATTTTACATAAAACATTTTATATGGGGAAAAAGGGATTTTTGGGGCTTTATTTATTTATAATTTATTTTAAACTTATTTAAACTTTTTTATTTTTACTTTTTTTTCACTTTTTTTTTTCTGTCCCCATGGGGGATTGAAGCAGTGATCGGCTGATCACTGCTTCAATAGAGATACGCTGCAATACACGTGTTACACGTGTATTGCATTGTATAGGAAGCTGTCAGCATGTGTAGATGCACAGGCTGACAGCTTCATTTACGGCAGGATCGGCCAGGCGCAAGGACGGGGTAAGTGAAGGGGCAGACCCGGGGTCACTGATCAGACCCCGGGCTGCCCCCTACGAACACCGGCACCCCCCGAAACCGGCGCGGGGGGTGCCGATCGGCACCATATGACACTGTAACCCCGGAGGTGCCGGTGGTCATGTTGATCACCGGCATCTCAGGGGTTAACACCCGTGATCGGACCCGGTTCTGACCGCGGGTGTTACGGGGCATTGTCAGCCGTGTATTACGGCTGACACCCGCTGTGCATGGTGCGCACACAGTTTCTGTGTGCGCACCATGCATCCGCAGTAATAGTACGGCGGTTTGCGGGAAGCCCTTCCCTGCAGCGCCGTACTATTACGGCGAATGTCGGGAAGGGGTTAATGGTGACTTTTAATCAACGGACCCCATACACTGTAATGGGGTCTGTGTGCTTTCCGCACGGTATCCGCACGAGTCATGTAGAGAGGAAAGTAGATCATGAATTACCTTCCTCTCCACATGACACACTGACCCCATTATAGTCTACGGGGTGCGTCTGCTTTCATTGCTCACCACTTGTCAATGCGTTCAGTATTCCCAACAGAGTACCGAATGCAGATGTGAACCAGGCCTTAGTGTTTGTTCTATATTGTCAGGTTTTCCTGTATCGTTTCTGTAATACTGGAGAAATATGATAAAATAAATAAAGCCAATGTGCGCGTGTGAACAATGCAAACAGGGAATATGCATTTTTAAACTGAAAAAAAAAATAAAAAATCAAGCCCTGAATTTCCGAATTCTGGAGTCAAAAAGTTACAGCGTAGAGTTTTTGTCTGCAGTGGGGGGAAAAACGCAGCATTTCAAAGTGTGTGAGGTTTTGTTTAATCTCATCCCCACACTACGGAAAGGCTGCATTTTTGCTACGGAATTGCGTGCATTTTCCCTATGTATTTAATAGCGGAAGAAAAAAAAGCTGTAAAAACTCCAAAGCACATGCTTGGGGACATAAAGCAGCCCGTTTTTGCTGTATCTATTTTTTTTACACCGTTTTTTTAGTTGTGATTCGCTATGTGGGGGCCTTAACCGAAAAACAATGTCAATGTGGATCATGAGCGCAAAGACGAAAAAAAAAAGTTTTTGATCAATGAAAACTCTTATAGATGACAAGGGAAATAACTGCGCCTATGTGTGCCCACCTCTCCACCCCGCATGGGGTCTCCGCTCTCACTATTGTTGGGGGTCCCTTTCCTATAACACATTCATAACCTATCCTGTGATTGTCTCTGCAGTCCTACACAAGGCTGAGATATTACAGCTGTGCCACATTACAAACACAGCTCTGCTAAATGTCAAAGATACAGTAACACAACTATGTAAAAGTCTACACAAATGTCCCACTCACTCGATGACCCGAGTCAAGTTAAATCCTAGCGGATGATATTTGCACAGGAAGGAGTCTATGGAAATGTTACCTTAGTATTAGTAGCTGGTGACATTATTACCATGGACTTGTTACATTGTATCCAATCCTCATGTCTATAATAGATTCTTACTATATTGTGTATATCAAATATACAGGGAATACATGAAACACAGGCAGAGAGAGAGCAGAGTGTACAAGGGGTCAGACATAGCAGAGATGTCTTTGCAGTATTGCACTACGCGCTGACATAACACAGCACTTCTTATGTTCACAGTTACATTGCGGTTTCTAGACAGAATGGAAATTGTGACTCGTTGCCAGATTTGTTGCACAACAGATACAACCAGAATCAAGCAGACGCTATGACTTAGTTGCAGTCCTATGTAAAGCCACATGTCGCCAGGAATAAAAGCCGCGCTGCACCTGACAAACTCAGCTCTGCTGCATCAGACTTCAAGCACACAAATGGAACAAACCTGCCAGGCATTTGCACCTTTTTTTGTTTTTTTGGTACATGTACAAAATTATTCATTTGCACCTGTTGTTTTAGCGATATCGCACCTCTCACCATATCGCGGTTTTGTCGGGAATCGGGGACATGGTCTATTTTCAGTAACTTTTTTAAATAAAATTTCCCAGTTCTAAAATCCTTTCCAATACCTGGACGGCGTAAAATAAAGCCGTCATGTCAGAATCATCATTCCAATACTGTCTATGTTGCGAATTTTGTGCAAGGTTTATGACGCAAGTGCGACTGTTCATACATTAGGCTCATGTACTGATAACATGGAAAAAGGTGCGAATTCTCTCCAGTACCTGGACCGCGTAACGTAAAGCGGTCAGGTCACACGGCGCTGGAATCATGACTATGTGGCGAATTCTATGCAGGGTTTATGACGCAAGTACAACAGTTAATACATTAGGATCATGTACGGTAAAAGGTGCAAGCAATAAAGAGCGCCATTGATAAGCAGCCGCTAACGTAAAGGGGCTATTTACATGACGTATTTATGACATTATAAGCTAGGTCCCATCTTTGCCCATTTTCACGGACCCCTCTGAAGATTAAACGGCACTGCTTTATCCATTCTCTCTGCAATTGTGTGAGCTCAACCCAGCTGAAGTCGACAAACTCAAGCCCGCTACAGCACCAGACATATTCCACTCTGCTGCATCCAACAAACTCAGCCCCGCTACATCTCTACTTTGTAGATAAACATCCATACACCAACCACATGTCCTAGACAGAACCTTCCAACCATGGCACAGGAATGCAGAGACCACCCTAGCCCCCAACCCAGGCAAAACCAAAGACCACCAGGAGACTTACATGGCTGAGGAGAGGGTCTTCCAAGGCTTCACCTCCAGCTATGAGGACAATGAGGTGGCAGTAGACTGGTATGAGTGGAAGTCTTAGAGGAAGAGAACAGACTGAGCTCCACAAGTCCCATCCCAGGAAACATGCGGCTCCTGGTCATAGAGCAGGATGAGCTATACAGGGGGAGGGGAGATGTAAGGCGGGTGGGGGGCCGGGTAGTCACAAGGCTGGAACTCAGGGATAGAAACAAAGTTCTGGAGGAGGAAGAGCCCAAACAATGGGAGCAGGAAGGGCCCTCCACTGGGGTGTGAGGGGTCGCACTGAGGGAATACTAAGGGTAGTGTCTCATCTAAGAGCTCATTCACACTGCTGTGCAAAAGTAGATTTTCAAGTGTACACCTGAGGGTAAGACGAGTTCATTGAGACTGAGGAATCCGAGAAATTATCATTATGAGTTAGCCATTAAAAAAAGGTATCACCTACTGAAGACTTGCAAGTTTTTTGTTTTTTATATTTCATACCCGCTGGCTAACACGGTACAAAAAAACAAACATTTTCCTTTCTCAGATCGGTCACACGGATCATTAACCCCTTCCTGCCGCGGGCATATTTCGATTTTCGTTTTTGACTCGCCTCCTTCTAAACCCCATAACTTTTTCATGTCTCCGTTCTCAGAACCATATGAGATCTTAATGTTTGCGGGACAAATTGTTCTTCATGACGCCGCCATTATTTATTCTGTACAATGTACTGGGAAGCTGGAAACAAATTCAGAATGGGGTGGACTTGAAAAAAAAAGTGCATATGTGTAATTTTCTTTCGGGCTTCATTTTTATGACGTTTACTGTGCCGCCAAAATGACATGTCCCCTGTATTCTGTATTCTACCAAATTTATATGGTTTTATTTACATTTTAACTCCAAAACTGTGCCATAATTTTTTTTTTTCTTAAAGTCGCCATATTCTGACACCTGTAACTTTTTTATACTAACATGTACGGGAATATATAGGGCATCTTTTTTTTTTTTTGCAGGACTGGCTGTACTTTTTAATTTTATCCTTTTGTGGAATTGCTATTACACATAAAAACCTCTTGGCTTATTTTGGTCCAGACAAAAAACGCTTCCTAATTTGGGCGATTTTGGAGCATTTTCTGGAGCAGTTTTTGGTAAAAAAAAAAAAAAAACTGCTGTTTTGGTAAAAACTGCTTCAGAAAATGCCAGGAGGTTTTCCCTCCCCTAAAGTGAATGGACCGTAAAAAAAATGCGACGCATTTTCGGTTGCGTTTTTCACCTCCCGTTCACTTCTATTGCTTTCCTCAGGCGGAATCCGCCTGAAGAAAGGTCATGTCGCTTCTTTTTTTCTGCTAGCAGCAAAAAACTGCTAGCAGAAAAACGAAAACTAGCAGTCTCCATAGACCACCATTGTATGGAGGCAGATTTTGAGGCGAAATCCGCTGTCAAAATCTGCCTCATTGCCCCCGTGTGAACGAGCCCTTAGAGTTTCCATTAAATTTGCCATTCCTTCTGTAGCCACTCCTGGGTTTAGCTCTAAAAAAGGGTCCATTCACACGGAGGAAAATGGCGCTGAATTTTCAGCGCTGAAAAAAAAAATCCGCTAGCGGAAAAAAAAGCTAGCAGAACCCATTGAAATCAATGGGAGGCTTTTTTCAGCACTTAAAGAGGACCTTTCATGGGTTTGGGCCGAGGCAGTTTTATATACTGCTGGAAAGCTTACAGTGCGCTGAATTCTGTCTGCAAAGACCCCCGAGTATAATGATAGTGTTTGTGGGGCCCGCGGTGTCACTTGCCGATCCCAGCCCAGCCAGGATCGGCAAGTGAATAGGGCCCGTAATGGTCTATTTAAAAAAAAAAAAAAAAAATGCAGCGGTAACAGCTGTCACCGGGCCCCCTAATGGCCCGGGCCCTGTGGCAGCCACCTCCGTTGCCTCTATGGTACCGTATTTTTCGGACTATAAGACGCACCTAGGTTTTAGAGGAGGAAAATAGGGGAAAAAAATTTTGAAGCAAAAAATGGTAAAATATATAATATATGGGAGTTGTAGTTTTGCAACAGCTGCAAGGCCACATTGACAGGTGACCCTGCAGCAGTACGGGGACGTATAGAGTGGTTTTTTTTTTGCGGGGCCAGAAGTACTTTTTAGTTATACCATTTTGGGGAATATCTATCGCTTAGATCACCTTGTATTGAAAAAAAACCCGGTGGTTTATGATATATGATTTCCTACTTTTATATATATATTCTAGGGACAGGAGGTGATTTAGAACTTTTATTTATTTCATATTTTTATTATATATTTTTAAAGCTTTTTTTTTTTTTTTTTTACTATTTTATTCCCCCCCGGGGGCTTGAACCTGCGGTCATTTGATTGCAAGTCCCATAGACGGCAATACAACTGTATTGCCGTCTATGGGACATTCTGTATATTAGTATTACGGCTGGTCATAGACCCAGCCGCAATACTAATATATAGCCGTGACAGGCCTGGGAGCCTCATTAGGCTCCCGGCTGTCACCCGAACAGGTCGGCTCCTGCGATATCGCCGCGCAGGAGCCGGCCTGCAACTTTACAGGTACGGGGCCGGTGGGGACCGGCCCCGGGGGAGAAGGGGCCACCGATACTGACCCGGCATCCGCTGTACTAGAGAGGCGGATGCCGGCGAGGGATAGACGCTGGCACAGGTGCCGGGGCCTGAGACATCGCTACGCTCCTCTGCCCTGCATGAAGCCAGCGGCGGGGGGACGGAGGAGCGGAATAGCATCACCCCTGCCGCTGCTGGCTTCATGCAGGACAGGGGAGCGCAGCGATGTCTCAGGCCCCGGCACCTGCATCTATCTCTTGCCGGCATCCGCCTCTCTATTACGGCGGATGCCAGGCGCCACATTCGGACTATAAGACGCACCCTTCTTTTCCCCCCAAATTTGGGGGAAAAAAAGTGCGTCTTATAGTCCGAAAAATACGGTAGTTACGCCACTGGCAGAATTGTTGCAGAAATCTCTGCGATTGCTCCTTTTATCTAAATGGAGTTGTCTTGGTGTCAAACCCCATTCTAAAGAATAGGACAATGAACTTTCTGCAACAAACCTGCTGCGTGTAAAGTCTACTTTGCGTGTTGTATGTGACCCCATACGTATCTGATAACCAAGAGGTTATTTACCTTAGCAAAGCGCAGATATATTACCTCTGGGGATTGCATTACCATGACAACTAATAACATACGTTATTGTTATATTATACTACCGGAGCTATCATTTTTACACCTTATATAATGGATCCATTGTCATCAATTCTTTTCCACCAACTTTTATTAATGTAATGCAATAGGAATCATAAGTAAATGTACAGAAACTCGACCTCAGAACTCCTCCAAAAGGTGCAAATTCCCTGTAGGTTTAGGAGAATTCCGTTCTAACATGATGTTTCCTGCCCAGAGACTGGGACAAGTAGTAACCGGCTAGTAGCAGCCTCTGGGTCTCATTGGTGACCTATGACATGGCCAGTACTGAGGGTAGATCTTGTCTCTTGTGAGGGTCCATTCACACGGAGGAAAATGGCGCTTTATTTGGCGCTGAATTTTCAGTACTGAAAAAAAGCCTCCCATTGATATCAATGGGTTCTGCTAGCTTTTTTTCCCACTAGTAGAAAATTCCGCTAGTGGAAAAAAAAGCTAGCGGAACTCATTGATATCATTGAAAATTCAGCACCAAATAAAGTGCCATTTTCCTCCGTGTGAATGGACCCTCATATGGTTTGCTGGAATCTGCACGTTAGGCCAACATTAACGCATGCTAAACAAATTTCTGACACTTTCTCTGCTATGCCTGACAAGGGGATGGACTACCGTATATACTCGAGTATAAGCCGACCCGAGTATAAGCCGAGGCCCCTAATTTTACCACAAAAAACTGGGAAAACTTATTGACTCGAGTATAAGCCGAGGGGGGGGGAAATGCAGCAGCTACTGGAAAATTTCAAAAATTAAAATGGTCAGAGTTTTTGGGAGCAGTAGTTACTGGGGAAGGGGAGGGGGTGTTTTGGTTGTCTGTCTGCCCCTTCCCTGAGCTTGAGGACTGGTTTTCTTCCCCCACTTGTAATTCAGTCTGGCTGACTATAGGGTATCTGCAGTGCTCCTATTAACCCCTTCCTGACAGAACAGGAGCACTGCAGATCCCCTATATTCAGTAGACCGGGCACTGTCAGACACAGGGATATCTAATGTGTTTGTGTTTCACAGTAATTTTCTACTTTTATATGTATTCTAGGGAAAGGAGGGATTGACAACTTTTATTTATTTTATTTTATTTTTATTATATTATTTTAAAGCTTCTTTTTTATCACTATTTTATGGGAGATTCTATACATTACTATTGTGGCTGGTCTTAGACACCCCTCCCCCCCCCAAAAAAAATTAATAAATAAATAAGTTTTTTTTTTTTTTTTTTTTGCTTGACTCGAGTATAAGCCGAGGGGGGCTTTTTCAACACAAAAACTGTGCTGAAAAATTCGACTTATACTCGAGTATATACGGTAATAATAAAAGGGTTTACACTGTCTTACCTTTATACAATTTTTGTAAATTTTCCATAATGTGTTAAATAAATAAGTTTTATCTTATGAAGGTCTCAAAAATGGCATGTTATAAACCCCACACCCAACCTATACCTATAACCCTATATAAAATTATTCCCTTTATGAATTTTAATGGTGGACAATGTGGAAAAAAATTAATGTTATTGATTTCATTCCTTCCTCCATTATTAAAAAAAAATTATGTAAATTGAGCACTACAATGTATACATCCAAAATGATGACCAAAAAAATCTCATGCCCCTGGAAAACAAGGTCTGAAGTTCTTGGCTGACAGAAGAAGATGCGTCCTTCTGATCCTAAGCACATTCCCAAACGGACAAGAAATGAAATTCCTTATGAAGGTAAGGGCATTTAACCCTTTCATGTTAATGCTTAGCCCAACTCCATTTATAGCACGGGCTAAGACTAGATTGACATGAAAGTGGTCCAAAACACTTCTATATTACTTTACAGATTTTTTTCCCACTCCTGCCTAAAACTTTTGTCAGTTTTGTATGTATGTGAAGCTACACACCTCCAAGTACGGCTTGAACAATTATACAATACTAGCTTCTGCCTGCGACTTCATCTGCGTGTTGTTGCCGTTGATGATCCGCCTATATTCAGCAAATTGCTGCTGTGAATGGTTTGCCTGCTCTGGCATTTTGGCAGCTCGCAAGCTGCTCTGCTGCTGACCTTGTTCCTCACACCGTGCCTGTGATTGTTCCAGCATCTCAGCAGCTCGCTGGGATGCCAAATAATGAGCATGTTGTTGGTGTTGATGATTCACCTTCTCCAGCGTTTCTGCAGCTGTCAAGCTGGTCTGCTGCTGAATGCGTTCCTCGCGCTGTGCCCGTGATTGTTCCGGCATCTCAGCAGCTCGCGACGCAATGTAATGCATATGTTGTTGGCGTTGATGATCCTTCTCAGCTGCGCTTGAGGAGAACTATGAGACTTTTGGCTTCCTTCATAGTTGTTGTTGTTTGCGACAAATTAGATTCTCTTTTTCCAGGCATGTTGAAAATTAGCAAACTGCCAATTTGGATTAAAGATGTCACTTTGTCTGCACTGGAGCAGATCAGATAACAAGCAAATGTGTATACACACTGAGAGTTAGTGTGTGTTTACACACAGAAATAACAGCCCCGGCTTTCTCAGAAGTTGAGATAAAAGCAGTGTAAGGGTGCATTCACACTGAGTAAACGCTAGCTTATTCTGAACGTAAAACACGTTCAGAATAAGCGGCGTCTAAAGCAGCTCCATTCATTTCTATGGGAGCGGGGATACGAGCGCTCCCCATAGAAATGAATGGGCTGCTTCTTTCACTCCGTGCAGTCCCATTGAAGTGAATGGGGAGTGCCGGCGTGTACGCTCCGGCATGAGCAGAGCTTGCCGTATACGCCGGCACTCCCCATTCACTTCAATGGGACTGCACGGAGTGAAAGAAGCAGCCCATTCATTTCTATGGGGAGCGCTCGTATCCCCGCTCCCATAGAAATGAATGGAGCTGCTTTAGACGCCGCTTATTCTGAGCGTGTTTTACGTTCAGAATAAGCTAGCGTTTACTCAGTGTGAATTCACCCTAATATAGTATGTGAACATAAATTCAGAACAGTCATGAAGCCATGTCATTTACCTATGTTTTAATTGAGGTTACATACTATCTATGTGCCAAATTTCATTCAAATCCATTCAGCCGTTTTTGCGTGATTGAAGAACAAACATACAAACATACAAACTTTCACATATATAATATTAGTAGGATAGGATAGGATGTAGGGAGATGTTCCAGAAACAAGAATACTCATCTATGCATAGACAATACCTAAAACCATTATTGGTCAGAAGAAGAGTAACCTATGACATTCGGAGATCTCTTATTGAGGTCCTTCTCTTTTTTCCTTCATCCTGACCAAACCTCTGCAATGTATTCTTCTAGTTACAACTGAACTTTGCAACTTTTACAGAACGTCCCCACCCTGTAAACATTGACTAGGGATGAGAAGCATTGGAGTTCATGCCATGTAATGATGGGTCAAGAAACTTTTGGACAGTGACAGAAGGTTTTTTTTTTAATGTATCTTCTATACACCTCCTCTTTGGATTTGAAGCCACCAAGATGTGATCGAAGTGTAGACTTTCTACTTTGATTAAGGCTACAGTCACATCTTCACCGGAATCTCTGTTGGAGTCTCTGTCACAGAGTCCACCAAAAACTGCAGAGGAAAAAGTCCTGCATGGAGGACTTTTTCCTCCACCAGTTTCAGTTTAAAAACAATGGGCGCCTGATGGACTCCATTATAGTTAATGGGGTCTTCCGGGATCCATGTATAACCACTGTTTTAGCATTTCACCTCTCTAGTGTTTGGGTCCATCGGAGGGAAACCGCCCTAGTGTGAACCTAGCATCAAGGGATTTTGCAAAAATATTTCTCAAAATGTTTAGGGATTACAGTTATATTTTTACACAGTTCACCCAAAAATAATAGGACGAAGTAAAATGATACATCCAAGCGATAGCTTTAATATTTCTAAGTAAGTCCTTTGTGGTCAATGACTGGCTGAAGTCACGAACACATGGACAACACCAAATACCGAACTTCCCTTGAGAAGCTTTACCAGACCATTCTGTTGCTGATTCTTTATGGGTCCTTCAGTTTTGTCTTCAGGAAGTGTAAAGCATGCTCAGTTGGGTTAAGATCAAGTGATCTGTTGGCCAGAGAAGAATATTCAATTACATTGCCTTAAGCTCTCGGGATACTTTTGCGGTATGTTATGCCATTATCCTTCGGTTTTGTTATGTATCAATTTTTCAAACTCATCTAACTCACATATATATACTGTATATTCTGTTTGTATGTCTGCCCATCTCTCTGTTCTTTATGCGTGACCAAATGACTGGACCGATCCTCACCAAATTTGGCAAACAGATACATCAGGTGTCCAGGAAGGTTTTAGACCAGATCCCAGCTCTCTAAGATTTACTGTTCCTGAGATATAGTATTCCCAAAACAATGGCCTGCCCATACAAACCTGCAAGTCTTCCACTCATATTCCAACTGCCATACACACAGTCACATGTCCCTTATCAGTCTATAGAAGCTCACTGGCATTTAGTCTCCACATGCACACAGCTTTACTCCAGGTTTCCATAACAACCCAGCCATTTTCTTCACTGCTGTAGGTCAGCTTTAAATGGGCAAGGCACTGTAGATGACACTGTTACACAATGTCACATACACACAGCCTTACTCCAGGTTTCCATAACAACCAATCTTTTTACTCCAGGTATCCTTAACAACTGATCACAGGTTTTTCACTGATATCCAAACTGAGATACACATGATCACGTGACACTCATGGACCAATGGGAACTCACAGGTTCATCAGTCTTCACATACACACAGCTTTACACTAGATTTCCATAGCAACCAACCAATGGGGCCACTACACAAACAAAAAATAAAATATACCCATGCAAAGCCAGGTCCTCCTTCTAGTCATTACTAAACACAAGTGATCTAGTTCCATTGAAAAGACAGATCTTGGCTTCCTGCAACCTACTATTGGGAGAAGTGTCATTCTCAAATTTATAAAGGAGTTCTACTTTAATGTCACTCTAGTACATACATGTTTCTATCTTTGTTTTACAGTGTATTATGGACTGGGATAACAATAAGCCTAACATCTTAAGCACTTAACATCTTCATGTAATTGTACCTTTCCCACGGTTATGGGTCAGGATATACTAGTTGTACAGTTCTATACAAGGCAGAGAAAACAATTGTCAAGCAAGGAAAATACCATGATGATGGCTGCATTTTTTTTTTTGCTATGTACATCCTGTTTCGATTGAGATTATAGATTTTGCTGCTGCATTGTTGTAGCAACAATTTGCAAAGCATCCTAGATGTCTTTTTAAAAGAAGATATCCCAAGCTATTCTGTTTACAGGTGGAATTTGCTAAATGAAGTCAGGAAGGAATGTATTATGGAGTTATTACTTAAGCAATATCCTGATATGTAGCTGGTAAGGGATAGGATCAAAAGACTGCAAGAAAAAAAAAACTACCTATAATCTAACAATGCTCCAGTTAAAGAGGGACTTCTACCACCTTCATCTATTCAAGATCTGAGCATCTTTTTATAGGCTGCACTTCACTGATTCTAGCACAGTTGGAATTTTCTCTCTAGCCCCCAGCGTTCCTGAACAACAAGCCCAGGAATTTTGGTGCCTGATGTGCTATTTGAGCTCTGTAATATCAGGTGGGCGGTGTCATGCAGGGGGTGTGATTCAGAGCTCCAATCAGAGGCAGCCAATGTCAGAGCTCAGAATCACACCCCTTGTCTGCTCCTGCCTGACACCGCCCTCCTGACAGTACAGAGTCTAAATAGTATATCAGGCACCAAAACTAACAGCATTGATTGCTCAGGAATGGTAGGGGCTAGAGAAAAAATTCCAACTGTATCATAATCGATGAAGCAATGTCTAGCAATTGATGTAAAGAGCTAGACTTGTTGGAGATGGTAAAGCAAAGTCTAAGGCTACTCCAAGGGATTCACCAGACCCTGCTGCAAGGTAGGATGGACTTGACTGCTCTGGATCCAGGTGGAACAACATGATATAAAATAGATATACTAAAGCTGGGTTCACACAGGGTTTTTTTGGGCTGGATTTTTATGCGCAAAATTTGCTCCAAAAAACCTCTCCTGTAGCTAGTCGCAACTGTATGATGGTGCAGTGCACACAGAGTTTTCTGGCAACCAGTCACAGCATACCACTCCGGATTAGGCCCAAATGAATGAGCCTAGTCGGGAGGGAGTCGTGCGCCGCGGATTCCGAGGTTGAATCAGAGAAAGGGCAGGTTGCTTTTTTTTCTGCTTGCAGAAAAAGGAACCCATTGAATTCAATGGGAGGCGGTTTTTTGGAATGGATTCTGAGGCGGATTCCACGTCAATATCCGGATCAAAAAATACTGTGTGAACCTGGCTTTACAGGGTAAGGACCAAACAAGGAAACCTATGTCAGGCAGAAAATGTAATACAATATTTGGGGACAAAAAACAGGAAAATATAGAAATAGCGAAAATGAAAGCAGAGGCGTACCCAATAGTCAAGACCACATTCAAGTCCAGAAGTTGTCAGATAAATCCAAATCACGATCTACTTTTCTGTTCGCATGTTCTGTGCGGAGAGCACACAGACCCCATTATAGTCTATGGGGTCCATGTGCTTTCACTGTACACCGCTTGAACAGATTACCAAACGCAGATGTGAACTAACATTACGGCTGAGTTCACACAGGGTATTTTGGTCAGGATTTTGAGGCTGGATTCGCCCCAAAATCCTGACCAAAAAGACGGCTCCCATTGAAATCCTGGTTCACATCTGCATTCAGGTTTCCGTTCGGAGAGTCTGCTTGGACACTCCCCAAACAGAAACCTATATGCACCCCCTTGCGTCATACCTTCAAACCGCCCCGTCTTGCTTGCGCTCCGAAACTTCCTCTTACTCTCTCCCTGTAACCGCCTCCAGCGTCTCTCATCACCGTTTCTTGCGTGCTTTCTTTGTCTGTCCACAAGAAAATGGCGCTCGGGCATGTGCAGTAGCGCTCAGAAGGGAGTGTTACTGCACGTGCCTGAAATTTCAATGTATAGGAGTGAGATGAGAGACGCTGGAGGCGGTCACAGGGGGAGAGGAGGAGGAATTTTCGGCGTGCAAGCTAAAGAGGGTCCGGTTTCAAGGTATGACACAGGGGGGTGCACGGTGGCTTGGAAGAACGCCCCGGGTGCACAGACAGGCTCATTTACATATCGGTTTTACTGGTATGTTATAAAAACAGGGGGGGGACCTTTAAAAAAGGAGTATCAGCGTCCCTCTGCAACCACTATTATGTCCCACAGTGGCTATGGAGCATAATAGAGTTGGGTGGGCAACTGTGGGACATAATAGAGGTTTCAGGGGGCCACTGTGGGACATAATATATATAGACGCACACCCTTCCCCCGCTACCTGATGCGGACGATCAAAAGAAAAACCAATCAAGGTTTTACTAATAGACATGCTGTATAAAATCTGTACCGTTCTGCTGGAAAGCCACAACAAAAAACAATGCACAAAGTTTTTGGGTTTTTTTGCCAAAATGATTGTCATCAGATCTCACCCCAGATTTATGTGCCTCAAAATGTTTGTACTAAAAAACACAGCAAAATAATTCCTAGAAAAACCTGTTTGTTATTCCATGAAATGTGCTATTACTGTGTCTCAAAATTGTACAATTTTGGTAAAGGTGCCCTGATTCCAGTGATATTTGTTTAATTTCGAGGTTCATTTCAGTAAAGTGTTAATGAATACACAAGCTTAGAATAGATTCCTCTGATACTGGTCGTGTTCTGCAGACAGCGGTCAGACCTGACTCTTCTATTGTTGACTCTAAATAGAAATTTGGGTCAATTCTGTCCGTCTTGACCAGATAAAACTTGCTGATCAACAACAAACAGAACAGATGAGCTTTCTGAATTTTTCCAGCATCATAATGAGCGCCATTGTCAGTCCAACCTATTGATCTGAAGGTTTATGTTGCGGAGCCCCTGGTGAGTCTGAGCGAGACTCAAGTGGTGAATCATGGATGGAAGCAGAACAGGTGAAATTAGACAGTTGGCTAGAATCAGCCATATGCTTGACTTTGGACCTTAAAGAGGACCTTTCACTTCCTGGGGCACTTGCGGTGTAATATACCGTTAGAAAGCCGTCAGCGCACTATTGGCTTTCCCATTCTGTGCCCCCGGTAAAGAGCTATTGGTGCTGTTACTGTAGCTCTTCACTGTCAGAAGGGCGTTTCTGACAGTCAGTCAGGAACTCCCTTCCTTACAGTAACGTCTGGTGCGCTGTACTGTGAGAGGAGGCATTCCTTAGCATTCAGAGCCAGAAGATGCTGCGAGGCGCTGCAAGGAGAAGACTTCTCGGAGGATCCAGCCCGTCCCTCACTCGTGGACTAGGTAAGTATAATTTGATCGAATGTTGCCTACCCCTGAAATGAGCATTTTCCCCCCATAGACTATAATAGGGTTTGATATTCGATTCAAGTAGTCGAATATTGAGGGGCTACTCGAAACAAATATCGAACCTCAAACATTTTACTGTTCACTCATCTCTAATGATAACGGCAACGATAGCTCTTCACCGGGGGCACAGAACGGGAAATTCAGCGCATTGTTGGTTTTTTAGCAATGTATTACACTGCATGTACCCCAGGAGGTGTAAGGTCCTCTTTAATCACACGTCCATCTTTGTTCTCCCCAGACAGGACACAGTCTGATTGATTTAAAGGCGTTCTCCAGATAAAAATCAAAACGCATGGGCCGCCAGGTTGGGTGTAAAAGAAAAAAAACTTTCAAAAAGCAAAATCACTGATCCTACCACTCCATTGTACAGCCCTGATCTCTGTTCTCTCCGCTCAGACCAGAAGTGGAGAGGCCAACACGACGATGACCAGACAGAGGGAATCAGGAATGGGACTGTGTAACGTAGCACTGGGGTTAGGTATGACTTTTTACTTTTAAGAGAACCTTTCATGTCCTCATGCACATGCGGTTTTATATACCACTAGAAAACCAATAGCGCGCTCAATTCAGTGCACTGTCAACTTTCCTGTTCTGTGCCCCAGGGCTGGAGATATCGGTGCCGTTATTTTCGGCACTAATCTCTGCCCACTGTCAGAAGGGCGTTCCTCATAGCTCAGCGCCATTACTATGAACGAGTACTGTCAGGGCAGGGTATTCCTACAACCCAGCTAGACTGCCAGGATTGCCGTTCTGACAGTGGGCAGGGATCAGTGCCAAAACTAACAGCACCGATTTCTCCAGCCCTGGGGCACAGAACGGGAAAGTTGACATTGCACTGAATTCAGTGAAACGTCCTCCTTAGTTCCTCACCTCCTTCCCGGCAGCTGCTGGGTTTCAGCTTATTCCTAGAGGGTTGTTCCAAGTTCCTAGCAAAACACAGTTTTTTTCCGCAACATTTTTCATTGTATTTTCGCAGAGTTTTCCTATCGATATGAAAAACACCAGCAGATATAATTGACATGCTGCGATTTACAGAAACGGGAGTGTTTTTGAAAACATAGCCTTTCTGCTGCGGAATTTTTTTTGCAATGTGTGGATGGGATTAGGCAGAATCCCATCCACTTTGCAGGTACAATAAAATGCTGCATTTTTTGTCGCAACATGGGGCTTCAGCCTTAAGGATGTCTTTTGTCCATGGTTGATCCGATTTTCACTCACACAACCATTTTTCTTAACATCTTGCCATACTTTTCAAGGTATTGAGTCCGTGTAAAATGGAGAGCCCACCGACCCTTGACTTCATGGAAAATGGAGAGCCCACCGACCCTTGACTTCATGGAAAATGGAGAGCCCACCGACCATTGACTCCATGGAAAATGGAGAGCCCACCGACCATTGACTCCATGGAAAATGGAGAGCCCACAGACCATTGACTCCATGGAAAATAGAGAGCCCACCGACCATTGACTCCATGGAAAATAGAGAGCCCACCGACCATTGACTCCATGGAAAATGGAGAGCCCACCGACCATTGACTCCATGGAAAATGGAGAGCCCACAGACCATTGACTCCATGGAAAATGGAGAGCCCACCGACCATTGACTCCATGGAAAATGGAGAGCCCACAGACCATTGACTCCATGGAAAATAGAGAGCCCACCGACCATTGACTCCATGGAAAATAGAGAGCCCACCGACCATTGACTCCATGGAAAATGGAGAGCCCACCGACCATTGACTCCATGGAAAATGGAGAGCCCACAGACCATTGACTCCATGGAAAATGGAGAGCCCACCGACCATTGACTCCATGGAAAATAGAGAGCCCACAGACCATTGACTCCATGGAAAATGGAGAGCCCACCGACCATTGACTCCATGGAAAATGGAGAGCCCACCGACCATTGACTCCATGGAAAATGGAGAGCCCACCGACCATTGACTCCATGGAAAATGGAGAGCCCACCGACCATTGACTCCATGGAAAATGGAGAGCCCACAGACCACATGGGCTGTAAACTATTCTCTTTGGGAGAGATACCCTCAAAGACCCTTTTTTTAATGCAAATTTAGTTGCTTGGTTCATAAAAGTTTTGACCTTATTCACACATCCATTTTTCACAGGTGTGTACGGTTTATATTTTCCATGGACAGCATAAAATCCTACAGATTTTTTGGCTATGTTTTGTCCATGGTTGATGCGTTTTTCACATTAACCATTTTTTAATATAATTATTATCTTACAATGCCTGGATGACTCCATGTTCTGTCTGTGATTTTCATGGCCCATAACTATTAATAATACCGCCAAATGGGCCAAAATAGAGCATGCCTCCATTTATTTTTCTCTGACCACCATGAACAAATGGTGTGAAACGCACATTAAGGCCAGGGCCCCCATGGGACAGAAACGCCGCAATTTACTTGCGTCAGAAACGCTGAGAGTAAATTTGTGGCTTTTTACAGTACAGGCAAAGTTTATGAGATTCTAGCAAATCCCATGCCCACTCTGCCGTAAAAACCACTGTGCGGACGCACCGCTATTTCCAAAACTGGCGCGGTTTTGGAAATCACAGCATGTCAATTACACCTATGGAAACGCCGGTGGTTTCCCCATAGGTATAATTGTAACCGAAAGTCCTCAGAGGAAAACTCCACAATCTTTCTGATTAAAGCGCTGTGGGAAGAACCACGTGCGTTGCTGCCGCATTTTTTCCCGCAGCACTTTTTTTCTGCCGGGTCATCCTGTGGGGCCTTAGCCTTAAAATCAAGGGTCATGTGGAGAAAACAGACAGCACACGTTGGCAAAAAAACATATGTGTGAATGAGACCTTAATCAGAGTAATTTCGTTTGGGTATGTGCACCATGGATGAATACACGGTGGATTTTCTATTTGGTTTTTCAGGCAGGATATTGGCAGTATATTACAGTAGCAGGAAAGTGGGTGAGATTTCAACGGATCAAGGTTGCAAAAAAATTATACTGCAGATTTCAGCCTTTGTAACGCAAAGGGGATCTGACCCTATTAATTTATGTGAACGTCGACTGCATTAAAATTCATTCATGTGAATGAGGACTAGTCATATGACCAATATTTTACCAGACCATCAATACATATAAAACACATGTTCTCGATGAACCCTTTTTCACGGATCCCTCCATACAACGAAGGATCTGTGAGTATGGGACAAATGGCCAATATGAATAATTTTTATATTGCTTACTTATATGGCGCCATTATATCCAGACATTGTCAATCACTGTCGCATATAGGGCTCTCAATCCAGGTTCCCTACCAGTATGTCGGATAGACACGTAGCAGTCTAGTAGTTCTCCTTGCTCAGTCTGAAAATCCGTCTTTCCTTTGCAGTTCGGCGCAGACCTCTTACCTTATCAGACAGTGGATCAAAGAGACGTCTCTGTAATAATTCCATGAATGGCTTATAATGTAATATAAAAACAGGTTGTTAAGTCATTTAAGAGATGAGTGAAGAATTGTAAGAGCCGTATGGGAAAAGAATGTTCCTCTGGGCAGTCAGTTGTGTTCGCGATGGGCCCCCTGCCACGCTAATGGAGTTAGTCATTTAGAGGATCTCCGCAGCGAAAACATCCTGACTGCCAATAATGTAGGAACCACGTGTGTACGGCGGAGAGAAATGGCCTGGAGGGACTCTAGAGTTAGATGAGATCAGAAAAGACAACGAGTATTGTAAGTCTGAAAACGCTCGAGGGACAGAGACATAAGATTCTAGATAACTGGTCCCGGCACAAATATCTATGAGCCTAGCAGGCTATAGTAAAAATCAAAATGACACAGACGGCAGTGAACCCCGCCAGCCATCAGCGGATGGAAAAACGCTGTAGATAGTGTTACTCCATAGGAGCTGAGGCTCGGATCCGGTGCAAGAACTGATGCGTCTTGTACCCGAATCGATCCCATTGAAAGCTATGGGATATCTGATAATAAGGCCGTACATATGTAATAGTGCCCCATATTAGATAAGACCCAGTGAAAACTGACTTGTATTGAACATTTCTCTTATACTTCCATTAGGGAGCCTTCACACGGAGTAAACACGCGTGTATTTTTGCAAAATATACGTGTAAAAATAAGACTCCCATTGACTTCAATGACATTTTACAGGTGTATTTTTACATGTGTAAAAAATATAATTGAAGTCAATGGGAGTCTTATTTTTACATATGTATTTTGCAAAAATACACGCGCGTTTACTCCGTGTGAAGGCTCCCTTAGGGTGAATTCACACTGAGTAAACGCTAGCTTATTCTGAACGTAAAACACGTTCAGAATAAGCGGCGTCTAAAGCAGCTCCATTCATCTTTATGGGAGCCGGCATACGAGCGCTCCCCATAGAAATGAATGGGATGCTGCTTTCACTCCGAGCAGTCCCATTGAAGTGAATGGGGAGTGCCGGCGTGTACGCTCCGGCATGAGCAGAGCTTACCGTACACGCCGGCACTCCCCATTCACTTCAATGGGACTGCTCGGAGTGAAAGCAGCATCCCATTCATTTCTATGGGGAGCGCTCGTATGCCGGCTCCCATAGAAATGAATGGAGCTGCTTTAGACGCCGCTTATTCTGAACGTGTTTTACGTTCAGAATAAGCTAGCGTTTACTCAGTGTGAATTCACCCTTAGTCTGTTTTTAGAACAATAGAAGTCAATGTGTACAGGTACACGTGTTTTAACATCAGTTATAAAGGACAGGTCCTATTCTGTCTATTTCTCTGGCCTTACGGACCTATTGCGAGTCTATGGGCCAGTTTTAAGCAACGGTTTTTGGGTTATGTGTCAGCACATGAGTGGGTTTGGTGAAAATTAAGACCAAAAAGGTTAATCCATACTTTTAACTGATAGACAAATTTTTGCAAAATGGAGGCTAAACGCCGTCTTATGTTCGTTATTTTCTCAGTTTTGTGCATGAGGCCTAAGGGCTTTAAGTATGTTTGTTTAGTTATGAAAACACTAAATTTATGAGTTTGCCTCCATTGCTTGTTGCCCTGGGCCCCATTTCCTATATACCTGACCTTCACTGCACTACAGTAGCGATGTCTATCTGCCATGTTTATGGCGGTAGTTTACTGCTTTATGACATACAAGTACATACAACATAGTTGTATACTGTGACTGTGTGTCAGAAGCGCTGCCTTCACCTGCTCAGTTGTATCACGTGCTGTGTGTCAGCTCGAGGCGTCAGCTGTCATGTGTTGTCTCAGGTTATACCTCGGGTTACACAGCTGGAAACCTCACAGAACAGGATCAGACGTAGTCGCCTCTCACCCGAAGTAAAAGGAGACGTTCTGTTGTTGTGGAAACACAAAGGGTTAATTAAGAAGGTAAAACAGGCACACGAGGTAAGGTGCAACCTGTAAATATTGGTTGTGTGAACCCGACCATTAAAAAGATCGCCTGCTATAGAATAATAACATAGATGGACAGCCTGGAGCGGCTAAAAATCTTCCATATTTATGAAGGTCCACACAACAGATTCATAAACATGTCTAACACTATGAATGGGATGGTATTGATAAACGGGCCCCCTTGAGCGTAGAAGTGAACTGATTCTGTTGGATAGACGAGTGATGGTGGATTATCTGAATAAATATGAAGAGGTGAAGACAGCAATGCATCATGGCTCGCAGCTCAGACTCGTAAGGGAATAGGAAAGTAGACGTATGAACCAAGTGTATAGAAAAACAGGGCTGCTGCAGATAGATAGGTTAGGGTCACCGGAACCAAACAAGATCTCCCTCTTCTGAATCGGGGGCTCCGTTGCTGAGATATCACTGTTTTTATCAATATACAGATGAGATCTTTGCATACCTCCCAACCCTCCCGATTTCCGCGGGACATTCACGAATTCGATGTCCTGTCCCGTGGTCCCGGTCGGTGGGAGGTATGTCCCGATTTCAACTTATCGGCGTCCAACATTGTTAAACATTGAGGGGTACATAATGTAGGGGGCCTATGAAACTTGGGGTATATGGGGGAGCGAGAACGGCATGACACTGGGGCAAATTAAGGGGGTAGAGATGGCATGACACGGGCAGATGAAGGGGGGAGAATGGCATGACATGGCACTGGGGCAGATGAAGGGGGGGAAAACGGCATGGCACTGGGGCAGGTGAAGGGGGGGAGAACGGCATGGCATGGCACTGGGGCAGGTGAAGGGGGGGAGAACGGCATGACACTGGGGCAGATGAAGAGGGAAACGGCATGACACTGGAGCAGATGAGGAGGGGGAGTACAGCATGACGCTGGGGCAGATGAAGGGGGGAGACATGAATCTGGGGGCAGAGATGGGGGGACATTAATCTGGGGGCAGAAATGGGGGGACATGAAACTGGGGGCAGAGATAGAGGGGGGACATGAAACTGGGGGCAGAGATAGAGGGGGGACATGAAACTGGGGGCAGATAAAGGGGTTATATGAAGCTGGCAGAGATGGAGGGGGGAAATATAATTTACAGGTGACTGTAGGAAGATTATACTGTGTGGGGGCACATGAAAAATGAATGAGAATGGCTCAACAAAAGTGGGCGGAGCTACGTTTGCCACGGCGCGTACATTGGGGAGGTATGATCTTTAGAGTAATGAAGGTGTCGTCATTGCTCCAAAGAGCTTTAGCATATTGACAAAAATGGCGATCTCAGCAACAACGACATTGGTTCACAAGGGGAAAATCGTTTTTTGATCCAGATGACCTGACAAATCTATCCACCTGCTGACAGACTCCCTTCAAATCTACGACTAAATCTACTCCACTAACAGATTTGATGGATTAATCCAAATTTCCTGAACTCTTCACATCTTTCTTTTCTCGACAATAAGATCAAATCTATATCTGTGAACATATACACTGAATGACAGGACTTGGCATCTGGTACCTTCCTACTCACTTTCCTGCGCCCTCTACATAGTCTCTCATATTAAAATTAGAAAAAAATTGAAGGGTCAAAATGGCATAAAAATAGCGTTCTTTTATTTTATGTATTTACAACCTTGAAAAAAATTAAAATAATAATAATAAAATATAACGTCTCAAGTAAATGATAGACATGATGGCCGTTCTTGTCTTGTTCTTAATTCTCTTAGGCCCTTGTTTCCCTCCATTAACTTCTTCTCTGCATCATATAACTCCAATAATGCATTTTATTTATTTTCCATAAATCAATAGTGTGTGCAAAGGTAATAACCTTCATCATAAAGGATTATCTTATCTCATATATGTCACTGACTCATTCCATATGGTGTAGGGATCAGGGATAGGACCTGCTCTATAATCATCCATGTTATTAGAATCTCTGAATCTTCCATGGGCGTGAATACATAACGGAATACACTCAGATATCACTTTGAATATCATCCATGTGCATTCTGCTGCAAACTCGGCCCCACACTGGGTGCGCACGTACTTGTGTGCATGGGGTCTAAGTCTTATTAAGGTCATCTATTACATACGGGGTTAAGATGGCTGCATTGAGCAGGGTGGAATTGAACAATCAATATATAGCTGGTTATCTTATCACAGCTTCCAGGAATCTTGTCCTTGACATCATTTCTAATCTATATGGAAATAAGACATCAGCTTTTACACAATGTAAGCTTCCAGGTGAAAGTGCATGACTTCTGAGCTTTACCCCTTAAAGAGGTTATTTGAAGCACAAAATTAAAGGGATTGTCTAGGATTTTTTTCTTGACATAGACCACAAATACCTGACAGCCAACTGGACGATATGGGGTCCATTGAGCCTTCTGTATGCTGGGGTCTCACGTAGCGTAAACACTAGAGATGAGCGAACACTGTTCGGATCAGCCGATCCGAACAGCACGCTCCCATAGAAATGAATGGAAGCACCTGTGATGCTGACTTTGTCGGCGGCCGGCCAGCGTCACAGGTGCTTCCATTCATTTCTATGGGAGCGTGCTGTTCGGATCGGCTAATCCGAACAGTGTTCGCTCATATCTAGTAAACACCAAAATTTTTTTGCGGCGCAAAAACCACAACATTTTATAGTACCTGGTTAAACCCATCCACACATTGTAGAAAAAAATCTGCAGCGCACATGTTGTAATTTCAAATAATGTCACATTTTTATAAATCTAAGTATGACAATTATATTTACGGTATTTGGCTGTGGTCCATTATGTGGGGCCTTGGACTTAAAATTTTTGGTCAGAGTATCTGCACTGTACTAAAACCTCACAGACCCCTTCATCGTCAATGGTCTGTTAGTATCCATTTGGAGGTCTTGGGCAGGGCTGGTTTAGACAAACTGTGGCCTTCAATGGAAAGAGACTCCACAGTCATGTGACCAAAATGGCGGCTGGAACTAGATGGTATCTAGTATATAAAATTTATTAGTAGTAGTAGTAGTACCGGCTGATCATGTGACCTTAGGTCACGTGACTGTGGAGTCTCGTTCCATTGAGTTTTTCCTATTATGAATTACGCACTGTGGACCTTGGAGTTGGTATTCAGCATCCGGACAATTTACGGGGAAGCGGTCTACTCACCTTTAACTGATGAATCTTTGCATCCGGATACGGGATTTATTCTTGTGATATTATAACTTACCTTTCACTGATGATTCTTGTATCCAAACACTGGATCCATTTTTACGGTATTATTGTAATTTCATATACGTAACATCGGGGTAAATGAAGTGTTTTATTATTGGCAGTGCCATTGGAGCTCACATAAAGTACGTTTCTATGCATTTTGATGAATTATGGAGTAATGTTATTTCTATTAATTCTAGTCAAAGCACCACATAGGGCTAATAAACTTTTTGTAGGTTGTTTTTGCAGATGAAATTTTTTTTTTTCTTTTCTCTTTCTCTTCCTTTAATAAAAAGAAGGATACTAGTTTATCTGGTTTTCTTTTATTGCTATTATAATGCGCTACTGTATAAGTGCAATTGTGTATTCACACCAGTGGAAGTTTTCTTTTAATTTGTATGTTTTTCATTAAGACCTAGATTGTGGGGTTAATTAGTGGGAGTATATATCCCAGCATGTGAGATCATTTCAACATCGCTATGAGATGCAGTCGCATCGAAATGCGTACGCTCCTTTTTTTCCAACTGGTGCTCTACACAACCGCACACTTCATAATAGGAAAAACTCAATGGAACGAGACTCCACAGTCATGTGACCAAAGGTCACATGATCGGCCGGTACTAGATACTAACATATCAGTCGCATCCAAACGCGTAGGCTCCTTTTTTTCCAACTGGTTCTCTACACAACCGCATACTACGAAAATCATGAGAGTTTTTTCTCTCTCTGGCTGAATCTCTATTGTTGCATCGGGTGAATTTTTTCTTTTTTTGTTTTATGGACATGAATTAAAAGTTATATTTTATTCATTGTGCTGAAATTTTTATTGCATTTATTAGTACAAATAACATCCTTTGTTCCGGACACTTGGATGGATCCTGCTTCTGCTGTTTGGTGCAAATTGGAGCTCTATAGATAATCTTCTGTAAAAGCAATACTTCTAGAATCTAGACAATAGGTTGTATTAAATGTAGAATATGACGGGACTAATGAATTTTCCTGAACTTTCTCCATTGTGAGATCTTTGGAAACTAATTGCCGTTTGGTCATGGAAGATCTGTGTTCGTTTATTGGAAATAGTAGATTTTGTCCCCCATATGAGAGTCCGTCATTGCTTATATTCTTATATCATTACTTTATTATTTATCATTCTTTATTTTAGTAATATAACTTTTTTGTTCTCACTGTCCTTAGAACCCACCATAAACATTTTGGTACATTGAAGAATTAGTACTTACTGGTAATTCAGTTTCTGGTAAGTCCTCCATGACAGCACCATAGGAGATGAATCTCCACCCACTATTAGGGACAGGAAAAGCACACAAGAGGTTAAATAGCCCCTCAACTTCCTCCCTCTTCAGTGTATTCCAGATGACCACTATTAGCATAACCTAAACCGAATATAGTCTAGTCAATGGGAGGGAATGTCAGGGTGCTGTCGTGGAGGGCTTTAGACAAAATAACTGTGAACAACCGCTTCCGGTAACCATCAATGAGTTTCTTACAAGGCTCTGCTGGAATTTTAGTGTGGGTCATTGTCCTGCTGGAAGACCCATGACCTCTGAGGGAGACCCAGCTTTGTCACACTGAGCCCTACATTATGCTGCACAATGTGTTGGTAGTCTTCAGACTTCATAATGCCATGCACACGGTCAAGCAGTCCAGTGCCAGAGGCAGCAAAGCAACCCCAAAACATCAGGGAACCTCCGCCATGTCTGACTGTAGGGACCGTGTTCTTTTCTTTGAAGGCCTCTTTTTTTTCCTGTAAACTCTATGTTGATGCCTTTTCCTACTTTTGTCTCCTCTGACCAGAGAACATTCTTCCAGAACGTTTTTGGCTTTCTCAGGTAAGTTTTGGTAAACTCCAGCCTGGTTTTTTTATGTCTCTGGGTAAGAAGTGGGGTCTTCCTGGGTCTCCTACCATACAGTTCCTTTTCATTCAGACGCAGACGGATAGTAGGGGGTGACACTGTTGTACCCTCAGACTGTAGGGCAGCTTGAACTTGTTTGGATGTTAGTCGAGGTTCTTTATCCACCATCCGCACAATCTTGCGTTGAAATCTCTCATCAATGTTTCTTTTCCGTCCACATCTAGGGAGGTTAACCACAGTGCCATGGGCTTTAAACTTCTTGATGACACTGCGCACGGTAGACACAGGAACATTCAGGTCTTTGGAGATGGACTTGTAGCCTTGAGATTGCTCATGCTTCCTCACAATTTTGCTTCTCAAGTCCTCAGACAGTTCTTTGGTCTTCTTTCTTTTCTCCATGCTCAATGTGGTACACACAAGGACACAGGACAGAGGTTGAGTCAACTTTAATCCATTTCAACTGGCTGCAAGTGTGATTTAGTTATTGCCACCACCTGTTAGGTGCCTCAGGTAAGTAACAGGTGCTGTTAATTGCAAAAATTAGAGAAGCATCACAAGATTTTTCAAACTGTGCCAATACTTTTGTCCACCTCCTTTTTTATGTTTGCTGTGGAATTATATCCAATTTGGCTTTTTGACAATTCTTTTTGTGGTTTTCCATTGAAGACAAATTAAATGAAGATAATACCAAAGAATTTGTGCTTGCAATCATGAAAATGAGTATTATCTGACAGAATTGCAGGGGTGCCAATTCTTTTGGCCAACACTGTATATCGCTGATCCAAACAGTAGGTAGGGCAGAGATAATAAGTACAAAATATGACCTTAGATCAGCCGATCCTATGAACTGTAGTGAACTCTACTGAGGAAGTTCTCTCGAAAACTCTATCTCCAATTATGCTTCTAAATCTAAACCAAAGAAAGCTACTCAGCTTACTGCGGAGGGCTGCCCATGCACATGAGATACCTGTCTAGTCAAAGCTCCTGCAAAACACTTCTGGCAACAACCCATCAGCCCAAGAACAAAAATAGGCAAGCGTGACACCTGCTTAGACAACGCTTGTAAAAGTGGCCCAAAGCCAAACTGTTTGGGTAGCACAGCGGGTCCACAAGTCACTGTCCATCACACAAACACATCCTATGGTGGGGCTGAATGCCTGAACTCATAGAGCATCATGTCCACCACTAAACAGATGTAAATGATCATAATTCTGACCCTGACCTCTTATAGGAATTTATGAAAGCAAAACTTTTTCATATCTGGTACATCAAAAAATTGTGGATTTCCTGATGTGTTTTGGGGAGTGGTGGCAGAGGCACACTCTGCTTCATTAAAGGGATCCTATCATTAAAACTCAATTTTTTGACCCTAACATGTAGGAATATCCTGAAGAAAGGCTATTCTTCTCCTACCTTTTGATGTCTTCTTCGCGCCGCCATTTGGTAGAAATCCTGGTTTTGTCGATATGCAAATGAGTTCTCTCGCAGCACTGGGGGCGTCCCCAATGCTACGAGAGAACTCTCCAGCGCCGCCTCCATCTTCTTCAGGAAAGGGCTCTCTTCGCGGCTTCTTCCGGCGGTGGCTTCAAACTTCTAGGCCTCGGGCAGCCGACTGCGCATGCCTGCCAGCCACAACAAAATACTAGCGGCCATTTCATTGTGGCCGGCGGGCATGCGCAGTCGGCTTTGTAATGGATATTTGGCTTACAAAGGGTTACATTTTAACAGGGGGTTGAGTTTTGTTTTCTATCCTTTGCAGGCAGCTGAAGTCACTGAGCTCCCTGTATACTGTGATGGTTAGCATCTGTGAGTGCGCAGAGCCGGTTTCACTTGACATGGTGCCTATCTCTTAGATGGCTGTTTATTTGGATTAGGTCTGTTTTGACATGCAATATGTTTGTGTCATGCAGTCTGTTGGCCTCTTATCTGCTTCCCATTCATAATATACAACCCAACAGTCCTGAGAACCTGATACCGAAATTCCCAGCAAATGGGGCACAGGGGGCTTTATAGTACTACTTACGGTGCAAATATCATCTCTATGCCGAATTAACCTTTGACTTGTAAAGTCTATTAAAACGCATCGACATCTTAATAAATTTTTTGCATATTTACTTTTGCACCTGAGAAGTTTAGCGGTCAGTAGGGGGTCGATGTGTGCTATAATGTGCCCCACTTTCTATCATAAATTATAGTAAATCTGTCAACTCCTTCCAATTCTGGTCACTGTTTGAAAAGTAGCAACTGGGGAAACTGTAACATGATGCAAATTTTTATGCAAAAACAGATCGATCGGGGTCGATCAGAAGCTGATAAGTTATGTTTCCTAGCAAGGTAGGATTTCAGCGGTGCTTCTAATAAATTTTTGGCAACTCCCATTGATTGCAGTACCAGCACCAGGCCACTATACAGGGCACTGGCTCTATGTGGAATGGTAGCCCTTAAAGTGAATAACGAAAAGGGCAGAGACTATGTTTTTTTTTTTAGGTAACTGCTGCCTTATGTTTTGTTTTAAATGACACCTCCCCTTTGTTGGTTTTTGAAATAGCTTACCTCACCTTGCCCTCCCCCGTTTGCCTTTCCCGCGTCAATTTCGCGCCTTTTAGGTGTTGAGGGGCGGGGGAGGGGAGGTGGAGTCAGGGGGTATTACCAGACGGAACAGAGTTTACTTATCTGGGGTACGTGGGCGGAGTCAGCACCTTCTTCCCCAGCATCGGCGAGAGGAACTCCCTCCCACCCTACCCTTGCGGTTTTGCCTGTTTTTGGTTTCCTTTTTTGCTTTTCTGTTTTTTCTTTCTTGCAGTTGTTGCAGCGTGGCGGAAGGCCATGCCCCGCGGTGGGAAGGAGTTTGTCAACAAGTCCACTGTTCACCAGTGGGCAACCTCTGGAGAAGTCGTACAGGAAGAAGGCGGGGCATGAAGGGGTTTTTTGTTTTGTAAATGTTGTTGTTAAAATGTTAAATTATAATTAAATACGCTGTGGCCAATCACAGTTTAAACCACATCAAAGGCCTGCGTGTTTTATTTATAGGAGGTGTCAGAAGTTGGTAATTGGTTAAAAAAAGGTTTACACATCCCAATAGTCTATATGTCACTGTGTATAGTAATATTATATCATGGTGGTCTGAGCTAGTTGGAAAAGAAAAGGCAAGGGAATGACTGCAATAGAAAGGACATTGCTTGCGAGTCTATGAATGTCATTGTTTGCTCTGCCTCTGGCCATGTCTGAACAGGGCTGGATTTCTCTGTATGTTTTTATTGATTTAGATTACAGAAGATCTTTTATTATCATTGCTCCTAAGTACAAAAGTCAGGAATGGAAAATTACCATGATATAACCAGTCAGTGTCGCTACATTCTGGATACAGCTCATACATTATAATCTGCGGATAAGTGTGACAGGTAGAGACAGACTGCAGCCATGATGTAAAATCATCCAGCACCTGTGGAGTTAAAGCTCTAACAAGAGACACAGGAAGTGGTCACTGACACAGCAGGGTGTGCTGGGAGGGAGACAGTGATCCAGGGGAGTAAATAGGGAAAGGGAAGAGACACCATGTTGGTCCTGAAGCAAAGCTAGAAACCTGGGACTGTAGAACAGAACAGTGAGAACAGAAGGGAGTTTAGCTGAGCAGCTGAAGGCCAGAACTGATAGAGACATCCATCTTTCCCAGTGATAAGTACAACTGCCAGTATACAGTGATATCTGTTATGAAAGACTCATGTACTGTATGTGATAGCTGTGGAGACTGTGTGAAGAGAAGAGAAGTAAAACCTTAACAACAGCTGCTGTCTGGGATTGTCCCTTCGTCTAAGCTCTCTAATATCCAAGAACTCATATACACTATGTCCTACCTCGCCCCGCTGTGAGACGGACATACGACATTGGTGGCCCGTACGGGGATATTTAGAGACAAGATCAGACTGCCAGCAGTGGGATTCTGGGTAAAGACTGCCACAACAATTAAAGACTCAGTATCATAAAGACAGCTATGGATGTTGAGACACGGCTTAACAGCATCAGTAAGTTGCTCCTTCAATTGACTTATGAGGAACTGGGCGCTGTAGCTGCACATGTGAAAGTGTCAGAAGAACAGGTCTCTAAGACATGCAACCACAGACAGCTCTTAACAGCCATCAACAAGCAGATGGATGAGCTAGGGGATAGTGAGGAGGAGGATGTCTTGTGCACATTCCTTAATGATTTAATGAAGTTCATCACCAGCTTGAGACCGGGGTGTAAAGAGGCAGTGCAAGACACTGAGAGTGAGAAATCCCTCCCACAGACTGAGCTGCAGGAATTAAAAGAGCAATTGGTAGCATTGAAGAGAGCTGTGCAAGAATCAACCAAAACCCCTGAACGAGCAGCAGAACCCAGTAGAACTCTTAGCCCACCCAGGTTAGGGAAGTCAAGACAACAGACCTCTCTAGCATCACAAATCACCATCAGGAAAGATTTCAAGATCCTGGGACAGATTGGAGAACGTGAACAAAAAGAGAAACTGTCTTACACAAACCTGATGCACCAGATAGAGGCAGGATTGCAGAAAGGCTATCTGCCGGAAGAAATTATCGAGGCAGTGGTAAAAGCTATCAGCCCAGGACTGAATTTGCGGAACATGCTAGAAATGAAAAGTCACTTGACCTTACCACAACTGAAAATGATCTTAAAAGGGCACTACAAAGAAGAAAACACCTCAGAGCTGTTCCATAGACTCATCAACATCTCTCAAGATACCAAGGAATCTCCTCAAAGCTTCTTGTTCAGAGCCATAGAACTCAAAGACAAGCTGTTGTTTGCATCAAGTGAAGTAGATGCAGAGGAAAGGTTTGATGCAGGACTAGTACAGAAGAAGTTTTTGAGATCTTTAGGAACCGGGTTAATAAGTAAAGACAAAGTTACAAATGAAGCAGTACCTGGAAGATCCTAACATTCCAGATGAAACCTTAATTGAGAAGATGAACGAGGCAGCTAGCTTGGAGTCTGAGAGTGAACAAAAATTAAAGAAGGGCTCTATAACTAAAATGACCAAGCTGGGCCAGCTGAAAATGAATATGCCTAGCGATCAGCCGGAAGGTAGGCGAGAAGATTCTCCTACACATCCACTTGCTGTGCACACCAAATCATCTTTGACAGAGAAAACAGCCGACATTAATTGGGAGAAAGCATTTGGGGAACTCCGAGCTGAATTAGCGGAAGTGAAAAAGTTGATTCGCGTTAAACCAGAGCCAAGACCAGTCAGATCTGGAGGGGGTTTTCAGAACAGAAGACGACCTGCTTGTGAAGTATGTCGAGTGTCAAATCGAAGTGCCGCCTGTGTCCATTGTTGGGGGTGTGGTGAAGAAGGATATTATGCCAGTGGATGTCCAAAGTCACAATCCTCTAAGCAGATGAAGTCCCAAACACAAACACCACCCCTCCCCAGAACAGCTTCAGATATACAGAAGTTGTATCAGTCTTATCCCCAGGTGTGTGATCGTCTCTAACAGTTACAGCAAGGCGGACAGGGGCATCAACCACTCGGCGATCAGTGTGATAGTCTGATCAGGCATCCCCAAGGGCAAGGACAGTTCTCAGGTAGTGAAGACAGACTCATTAGCCTAATTAGTGAGAAATGCGACAAAGCATGAAGTGAGGCTGAACCCCAAGACTGTGTTAGGCCATCTAGAAACCATTAACACTGTGTATCCTGCCAATGTGAGACCAGCGCAGTTCTCTTCCATGAATTCGGTGGTACAACCCAGTAACAATGGTGGTCCAGTCGAAAGACCTGTACAAACTACACCAGAACTGTGGGATCCCCCAGTACCTCTGGAACAGCTGAGTGCTGAAGAACTGCCGGTAGTGAAACAGATGCTGAGGGAAGAATGCCATGCATTCTCTAAAGATGACTCTGACATAGGCTGTATACCCTCATTGAACCTGAAGATCAATTTGAGAGACACTACCCCAGTAACTAAAAGTTATATGTCTATACCTAAACCATTACACCAAGAAGTGAAAGAATATCTGCAGGATCTAATCAACAGGGGATGGATCCAAAAGTCTAAATCATCCTATTCCTCCCTGATCGTATGTGTCAGGAAGAAAGATGGTACATTGAGACTCTGTTGTGACTACAGGGAACTGAATAGGAAGTCAATCCCTGACCGGCACCCAATCCCTAAAATTCAAGACATGCTGGATAACTTATCAGGAAGTACCTGGTTCTCTGTTCTTGACCAAGGGAAGGCCTATCACCAAGGTTTTGTGAAAGAGTCCAGCCGACATTTAACAGCCTTCATCACACCATGGGGACTGTATGAGTGGATCCGTATACCGTTTGGGCTTAGTTCTGCTCCTGCAGAATTCCAGAAGAGTATGGAAACATGTTTAGAAGGATTAAGAGTAGAGATGAGCGAACAGTGTTCTATCGAACACATGTTCGATCGGATATCAGGGTGTTCGCCATGTTCGAATCGAATCGAACACCGCGTGGTAAAGTGCGCCAAAATTCGATTCCCCTCCCACCTTCCCTGGCGCCTTTTTTGCACCAATAACAGCGCAGGGGAGGTGGGACAGGAACTACGACACCGGGGGCATTGAAAAAAATTGGAAAAAGTCATTGGCTGCCGAAATCAGGTGACCTCCATTTTAGACGAATAGTGGATTTCAAATCCGGGTCATATGAGAATGTGAACTTTGTGACTATGAGACAGGGATAGCTGTACAGGCAGGGATAGCTAGGGATAACCTTTATTTAGGGGGGAATGTTATTAAAAATAACTTTTTGGGGCTCTATCGGGTGTGTAATTGTGATTTTTGTGAGATAAACTTTTTCCCATAGGGATGCATTGGCCAGCGCTGATTGGCCAGAGTACGGAACTCGACCAATCAGCGCTGGCTCTGCTGGAGGAGGCGGAGTCTAAGATCGCTCCACACCAGTCTCCATTCAGGTCCGACCTTAGACTCCGCCTCCTCCAGCAGAGCCAGCGCTGATTGGCCGAATTCCGTACTCTGGCCAATCAGCACTGGCTAATGCATTGTATTGGCGTGATGAAGCAGTGCTGAATGTGTGTGCTTAGCACACACATTCAGCTCTACTTCATCGGGCTAATAGAATGCATTGGCCAATCAGCGCTGGCCAATGCATTCTATTAGCTTGATGAAGCAGAGTGTGCACAAGGGTTCAAGCGCACCCTCGGCTCTGATGTAGCAGAGCCGAGGGTGCACTTGAACCCTTGTGCACCCTCGGCTCTGCTACATCAGCGCCGAGGGTGCGCTTGAACCCTTGTGCACCCTCGGCTCTGCTACATCAGAGCCGAGGGTGCGCTTGAACCCTTGTGCACACTCTGCTTCATCAAGCTAATAGAATGCATTGGCCAGCGCTGATTGGCCAATGCATTCTATTAGCCCGATGAAGTAGAGCTGAATGTGTGTGCTAAGCACACACATTCAGCACTGCTTCATCACGCCAATACAATGCATTAGCCAGTGCTGATTGGCCAGAGTACGGAATTCGGCCAATCAGCGCTGGCTCTGCTGGAGGAGGCGGAGTCTAAGGTCGGACCTGGATGGAGACTGGTGTGGAGCGATCTTAGACTCCGCCTCCTCCAGCAGAGCCAGCGCTGATTGGTCGAGTTCCGTACTCTGGCCAATCAGCGCTGGCCAATGCATTCTATTAGCCCGATGAAGTAGAGCTGAATGTGTGTGCTTAGCACACACATTCAGCTCTACTTCACCGGGCTAATAGAATGCATTGGCCAATCAGCGCTGGCCAATGCATTCTATTAGCGTGAACTGAGTTTGCACAGGGGTTCTAGTGCACCCTCGGCTCTGCTACATCAGATTGCTACATCTGATGTAGCAGTGCCGAGTGTGCATCAGATGTGTAGTTGAGCAAAACTGACTCAGCACTGCTAAGTCTCTGCATTCGCATAGGAATGCATTGGCCAGCCTTTGGCCAATCAGCGCTGGCTCTGCCGGAGGAGGCGGAGTCTAAGGTCGGACCTGAATGGAGACTGGTGTGGAGCGATCTTAGACTCCGCCTCCTCCAGCAGAGCCAGCGCTGATTGGTCGAGTTCCGTACTCTGGCCAATCAGCGCTGGCCAATGCATTCTATTAGCCCGATGAAGTAGAGCTGAATGTGTGTGCTAAGCACACACATTCAGCACTGCTTCATCACGCCAATACAATGCATTAGCCAGTGCTGATTGGCCAGAGTACGGAATTCGGCCAATCAGCGCTGGCTCTGCTGGAGGAGGCGGAGTCTAAGGTCGGACCTGAATGGAGACTGGTGTGGAGCGATCTTAGACTCCGCCTCCTCCAGCAGAGCCAGCGCTGATTGGTCGAGTTCCGTACTCTGGCCAATCAGCGCTGGCCAATGCATTCTATTAGCGTGAACTGAGTTTGCACAGGGGTTCTAGTGCACCCTCGGCTCTGCTACATCAGATTGCTACATCTGATGTAGCAGTGCCGAGTGTGCATCAGATGTGTAGTTGAGCAAAACTGACTCAGCACTGCTAAGTCTCTGCATTCGCATAGGAATGCATTGGCCAGCCTTCGGCCAATCAGCGCTGGCTCTGTCGGAGGAGGCGGAGTCTAAGGTCGGACCTGAATGGAGACTGGTGTGGAGCGATCTTAGACTCCGCCTCCTCCAGCAGAGCCAGCGCTGATTGGTCGAGTTCCGTACTCTGGCCAATCAGCACTGGCCAATGCATTTCTATGGGGAAAAGTTAGCTTGCGAAAATCGCAAACTGACAGGGATTTCCATGAAATAAAGTGACTTTTATGCCCCCAGACATGCTTCCCCTGCTGTCCCAGTGTCATTCCAGGGTGTTGGTATCATTTCCTGGGGTGTCATAGTGGACTTGGTGACCCTCCAGACACGAATTTGGGTTTCCCCCTTAACGAGTTTATGTTCCCCATAGACTATAATGGGGTTCGAAACCCATTCGAACACTCGAACAGTGAGCGGCTGTTCGAATCGAATTTCGAACCTCGAACATTTTAGTGTTCGCTCATCTCTAATTAAGAGATGACATTTGCCAGCCGTACTTAGACGATACGGTGGTACACAGCAAGACCTTTGCTGAACATGTCGAACATGTGAGATCAGTACTCCAACGTTACCAGCAACATGGAGTAAAGTTGACACCAAAGAAGTGTGAACTGTTCAAGAGACAGGTTCGATTTCTGGGAAAAATCGTGTCTGGAGATGGTTATACCATGGACCCAGCAGAGATCGCTCCAGTAATGTCATTGAAAGACAAGCCTCCATCTACAGTGGGAGAGTTGAGGAAGATCTTGGGATTCCTCTCCTACTACAGAACATATATCAAGAACTTTTCCCGGATTGCAGCTCCACTATATACCCTCTTGGGTGTGCCAATCAGCTCACCCACATCAGTAAATAGGAAAAAGACCAGAGGCGGGTCACAGCCGAAGGAAAGAAACACTGTTTCTGCGCAGCAACCAATCAATTGGACTGCAGGACACCAGGAAGTACTAGAAGAACTAGTGAATTATCTTGTGAAACCGCCCATCATGGGATATCCAGATTTTAACCACCCTTTCGTCCTTCACTGTGATGCTTCGCAGGTGGGGCTTGGAGCTGCCCTGTATCAACGACAGAATGGCCAGCTAAGAGTCATCGGCTATGGTTCCAGAACACTGACAGCCGCTGAGAAAAACTATCATCTACATTCTGGGAAACTCGAGTTCCTTGCAATGAAGTGGGCTATCTGCAAACGATTTAGGGATTATCTGTATTACAGTCAAGAGTTTGAGGTCTACACTGATAATAATCCTTTGACATATGTCCTCACGACAGCAAAACTGAATGCGACTGGTCAGAGGTGGGTAGCAGAACTGGCTGACTTCAACTTCAGTATTAAGTACAGGCCAGGAAGATGCAATGCTGATGCAGATGGATTGTCTAGGATGCCGTTAGAGCCTGAAGAATTTATGCAAGCTTGCTCAGAGGAAATCTGCCCGGGAACCATTATGAGCACCACTCAGGCGATAGAAATCCAGAAGCAGGAATATACACCACTGTGGTGTCCATTGACAGTAGCAAGCGCTATGGAAGGGAGGGAACAAGATTATACCCCCATGTCCCTCCAACAACTGTCAAAAGAATCTATCAGGAAAGCGCAACAAGAAGATGAAACAATTGGAAGAGTCCTCCAGTATATGGACCAGAACAGGGTTCCAGGAAGACGAGAGAGGGAGTCGGAATCACCAGAAGTAACTACTTTACTGAGAGAATGGTCAAAGCTGTACTTCAGCTCAGACGGTATCTTATACCGTCAGAGAGGACTGAACCAACAGTTAGTGTTACCTAGAGTATACCACAGATTGGCTTTCAAAGAACTCCATGAGGAGATGGGACACCTGGGAGTAGAAAGAACAGTGAACCTAATTCGTGAACGGTTCTTCTGGCCCTATATGCAAAGAGATATTGAAAGTTTTGTGACCAGAAAATGTGGGTGTTTGAAAGACAAACATCCTAACAAGGCGACCAGAGCGCCCATGGGCCACATCCAAACTACTTACCCATTTGAAATGGTTTCAATAGACTTCCTACACCTGGAGAAGTGCAAGGGTGGATATGAATACATCCTAGTGGTAATGGACCATTTTACTCGATTTGCTCAAGCGTATGCCACTACTAATAAATCAGGCAGGACAGCAGCAGAAAAGATCTTCAATGATTTTGCTCTGAAGTTTGGATTTCCTACCAAACTACATCATGACCAAGGAAGAGAGTTTGAGAACCAACTCTTTGCCAAGTTAGGGAAATACTGTAGAATCCAAAGATCGCACACTACGCCCTATCACCCAGAAGGAAACGGACAAGTAGAACGCTTCAATAGGACATTACTGTCAATGTTGAGGACTCTGACAACTGCTGAGAAAAGAGACTGGAAGAATTCTGTAACAAAAATGGTACATGCCTATAACTGCACCAAGAGTGAAGCAACAGGTTACTCGCCATTCTTCCTTTTGTTTGGTCGATCCCCAAGGCTACCCATTGATATTATGTTTGATACCCCAGTTTCAGAAACATACAAGACGTATCCTGAGTATGTCCGGGTATGGAGGGAACGTATGAATGAAGCATACAACATAGCATCAAAAGTGAATGCGGAAGAACAGAAAAAGAGCAAAGAATACTATGACAGAAGATGTCATGGAGCTGAATTGACACCGGGAAGTCGTGTGTTAGTCAGAAACCTACGAGAGAAAGGGGGTCCAGGAAAACTTCGATCATATTGGGAAGAGAAGGTTTATGTGGTTGTGAGGAGAAAATCTGATGACAGCCCTGTTTATGAAGTAAGAACAGAAATAGGAGATAATAAAACAAGAATATTGCACCGAAATCTACTCCTACCATGTGATTACCTGCCACCACAGCAAGCTATTCAGGAAGTTGATAAACGTCGATCAAAACCTCTCAGACAACGACCTAGGAAGGAAGTTATTGATGGAAGTGATGACAGTGAGAGTTCAGATGAGGAAAATCAAACCCTTGAATTCCGTATACCGAACAGACGCGGAACCAACATTCCTCAACAAAGTGAGTTATGTCCTGAGGCTCCTGAGTTTGTACCTCAAAATGCACCCAATAATTGTATGGTCTCAGATGATCAGTCACCAGTTACTGAAGAAACGGTTGAAGAGGTAAGAGCAGAGGAACCCCTAGAAGATGCAGAAATAGGTTGTCCAATGGAAGAGCAAGGACCTACAGATGCAGTTCCGAACACATCAGAGAATGAACTAACAAGCGACATGGAAGCAGAGACCATTGAAGCTGCTGGAACTGAACCATCAAGAGAACTACCCAGCAGGAAAGTATCAAGTAGAGAAGTAAGAAAACCGGTAATCCTGACCTATGACACACTAGGAGAACCAAGAGAAGTACCAAGAACTGTCCAGTTCAGAAAGGTGTGGACACCTAGGGATCAGGTAAGACGACCAGAGTGGTATCTACCCACAATCTACTTTACCGAGGACTTTAACTGTGATGAATAGACTGGTTTGGTTATCTTGAATAGAAGCAACCTACTTTGAGGATAGTTGTTCAGAGCTGGTTGAAGACGGAGGAAGAGCTCCAGCTGAAGAATGAAAAAAAGGTTATTGTTAATGTTATGTTTAGTCAGGTTATGGTTATCGTTGATGTGTTAATGTTAAAGGAAGTACTATGGACACTGTCTCACATCTCTTCACTAAGGACAGTAGAAGGGACAATGGAGACATCCACCAGTTAGATACTGGGATCCTGGATGTGGGAGACGTCCTACAATCAGGAAAAAGGGGTGTTGACCTTTGAGTAAGGACAGTTCCAATTGGGTCCAAATTAACCATACGTAGGCCATATTTTTGGGCCAATGTCAGGGACGACATGAAATTAGCGGGGGAGAGTGTGACAGGTAGAGACAGACTGCAGCCATGATGTAAAATCATCCAGCACCTGTGGAGTTAAAGCTCTAACAAGAGACACAGGAAGTGGTCACTGACACAGCAGGGTGTGCTGGGAGGGAGACAGTGATCCAGGGGAGTAAATAGGGAAAAGGGAAGAGACACCATGTTGGTCCTGAAGCAAAGCTAGGAACTTGGGACTGTAGAACAGAACAGTGATAACAGAAGTGAGTTTAGCTGAGCAGCTGAAGGCCAGAACTGATTGAGACATCCATCTTTCCCAGTGATAAGTACAACTGCCAGTATACAGTGATATCTGTTATGAAAGACTCATGTACTGTATGTGATAGCTGTGGAGACTGTGTGAAGAGAAGAGAAGTAAAACCTTAACAACAACTGCTGTCTGGGATTGTCCCTTCGTCTAAGCTCTCTAATATCCAAGAACTCATATACACTATGTCCTACCTCGCCCCGCTGTGAGACGGACATACGACATAAGCCTTTACCTGGAATATACGATCAGCAAACACAGCAGAACAAAGGCTACTAAAATATTTGCAAATACTGAATGATTTAGATAATGCTAAAGTCTGTTACTGCTATATTTACTGTGCTACATGTACTAATTTGCATTGTATGATAATGAAACAGGTCAAGTAGACAAGTAAATTTGCAAGGTAATATAATATGCGGTATGGTCAGGAGCCCGAACAAGCCCCAGCCACACAAGCATAGGCAACCTTGCATGTGCCCGGAAAAAAGGAGGACTCTGCTTCCATACTCACCTAGGCTAGAAAGGAGTGAAATAGCTCCCTTCCCCCCAGGAATCTGACTATATTGTCCCCGCCTGTGACATGCACCAACAGTGATATAACTCATTTTTTAAATAAGTCATAATCCTGTATGGACACCTCATAAGCAGTGTTTGGGAAAATACCTTGGGAAAGTATTTTAGGGCCCCTTCACACAGCGTAAGCGCTCGGCTCATTCCGAGCCGTACATGCGAGCACTTGTAAACACTTCCCATTCACTTCAATGGGAGTGCGCGTAAAGCCGGCTTTACGAGTGCTCCCAATGAAGTGAATGGGAAGTGTTTAGAAGCGCTCGCGTGTACAGCTCGGAATGAGCCGAGCGCTTACGCCGTGTGTAGGGGCCCTAAAATACAAAATACTTATGACTGAAGTATTTTAAATACAAATACTAAATACTACTTGAAAAGTATTTTAAAAATACTAAAATACTTGAAAAATGTAAACAAAAAATTTGTTAAAAACAAAAAATGGAACAATTGAACAGAGACAAAAAAGCGTAATATATAGGTTTAAAACATCGTTTAACCCCTTAACGACCGGCCCATAGGGAATCTACGTCGGCACTTGCAGGTCCTTCCTGACTGCCCTATAGGAAAACTACGTCGGGCAGTCAGGGAAGGATTCCCTGTAAGTGCCGACATAATTGGATGGGATTTTAGCTGTATCTAACAGCTAAGACCCCATTCCATAACCCCCCATCGGAGGGGTCTCCGATCGGGGGGTTTTAACCCCTTCAGTTCCGTGATCAAACATGATCACGGAACTGAAGCGGTTCCGTGACGGTGCCGGCTGAATCGGCACCCCCCGCGGCGAGATCGAGGGGTGCCGATGTCTCTAACATGGAGCCTGGGGTCTGGCCAGTGACCCCAAGCTCCAAGAGACCCCCAATACCTGGTTGATCCTGCCGCTTTAAGAGGAAGTCAGACGCAGGCAGCCCCTGCGTCTGACTTCCTCCAGACGCTGCAAGACACTGACAGTTGTGTCCTGCAGCGTCTAATAGAGAATTAGTGATGCTTTTATCAAAGCATCACTAATCCAAGTGTCCTAAAGGGACACATAAAAAAGTAAAAAAACAAAAAGTGAAAAATAAATAAATAAAGTGTCTGATAAAAATGAATAAAGTTATAAAGCCCCAAAATTCCCTTTTTTCTATAGAAAATGAATTATGTTAAAAAAAACCCTAAAAGTTAATAAAAACAATACATATTTGGTATCGTCGCGTCCGTAACAATCTGAACAATAAAACTGCAACAATATTTAATGTATACGGTGATCGTCGGAAAAAAAAAACGGAAAAAACCCGCCGGAAGTAGTGATTTTTCGCCATCTCACCTTACAAAATATGCTATAAAAAGTGATCAAAAAGTCATAATCACCGCACAACAGTACCAATAAAAAGCGCACATTGTCCCGCAAAAAATAAGCCCTCAACCAACACTGTCAACCAAAAAATAAAAATGTTACGCCTCTCAGAAGATGGCGATACAAAAAACATTGATTTATGTCCCTAAATGTGTTTTTATTCTACAGAATTAGTATCGCATTAAAAAATAACATAAATGAGGTATCGCTGTAACCGTACCGACCCGCAGAATAAAGGTCACATGATACTTATACTGTACGCTGCATGGCGAAAAATTTAAAAGGTAGAATGCAATGCCAGAATTGATTTTTCTTTAGAAAATCCAGCAAAAAAGAGTTAATAAAATGTATTCAATAAGTTGTAGGCACCCAAAAATGGTGTCATTACAAAATGCATCTCATCCCACAAACAACAAGCCCTTATATGGCCACGTCACCAGAAAAATAAAGAAAATATATCATCTAGTAATGTGAAGACAAACAACCCCAAAATCGCCAAATCATTAGAACACAACTGGCTGCGGCAGGAAGGGAATATATAAGCTGTGCGAGCGAATATCAGGGGACACCCCCAGATTTAGAGCTTATGAGCGAAAAGACACCAGAAGTGACCCCCAGAGTGACTCCCCCAATCATAGGAGCTACTGGGACATAGTAGGGAATTTGGTGTTCCCAATGTCCTCCGCACAGCTTATATATTCCCTCTTCGCCATCCGCTGTGCAGTCACGTCTGGGATACTAATACTCACTACACCCCCTGATAAATTCTTTGAGGGGTGCAGTTTTCAAAATGGGGTCACTCCTTTGGGGATTCCAATTTTCTGGTACCTTACAGGCTCTACAAACATGACATGGCATCCAGATACCAAACATCTGAATCTGTACTCCAAAAGCCGCATAGCGCTCCTTCCCTTCTGCGCCCTGCTGTGTACCCCAACTGCAGATTATGCCCCATGTATGCCACATGTATGACACTGGTGTACCCGGGATAACATACGTAATGTCATATGTGGGTATAAACTGATATTAGGGCACAGCCGGACACAGAAGGGAAGAACGGTTATTGGGTTTTTGGAGCACAGACGGTTTGGTTTTTGGATGCCATGACACTTTTGCAGAGCTGAAGCGCCAGTAAAGTGGAATCCCCTGATATGTGACCTTATTTTGGAAACTACACCCCTGAAGGATTTCTCCAGGGGTACAGAGAGCATTTTAACCCCCAAATGTTGCTATAACTTATTATCCATAAATGAATACGCAGATGATTGTGAAAGGTGAAAATGACCATTTTTCCAGGAATACGTCATTTCAGTGCCTAATATGTTGTGCCCGCCTTGTATCAGAGATGAACGCTCTAAAAGCTGTTGTGCCCGGGATACCCGCTTACCAGTGTTTGGAGTGTCTCTGCTGACATAAGTCGGGCACAACTTATCAGATACTGAAATGGCGAATCTCTGGAAAACTTCATTTTTAACTTCTCATTATCAGCCGCAATTTCATTTCTGGAAACCAAATAAATGCAACCCTCAAGGGTTAAAATGCTCGCTACACCGCTTGATAAATGCCATCTGTGGGCTAGTGTCCAAAATGGGGTGACATGTCTGCGGATTACACTTTATTGGCAATTCAGGGGCTTTGCAAAAGTGACGTCCAAAAACCAAACTGTGCTCCAAAAACCAAAATAGCGCTCCTTCCCTTCTGTGCCCGGCTGTACCCAAACAGCCGATTCTACCCACACATGGCATTAAGTCCATTATCCAGGGTACACCAGTGTCATACATGTGGGCATACACCGCCATTTGGGTACACAGCAGGGCGCAGATGTGAAGGAGCGCTATGTGCTTTTGGAGTGCAGATTTAGATTGTTGGTGTTTGGACACCATGTCATATTTGCTGAGACCCTAAAATTTCCCCTACAAAATGGGGTCACTTCTTGGCGAATTCCAGTTTACTGGCACCTCCAGGGCTCTGCAAAAACAACATGGCGCCCCAAAAGTCCCTCTAACTCTGTACCCCAATAGCTAAAAAGCGCAGTGCTTCTTCCCTTCTGAGCCCTGCTGTGTTCCCAAGCAGCAGTTTACACCCACATATATAATTTTTTGCCCCTCGGGATGGCCCCTTAATAGTTTTAGGAGTGCAGGTCTCTGACAACACAAAGTGGGTGCAACGTATTGGGCACCGAGATGGCAGATTTCTTTAAAAATTTCAATTTTCATTCTGTACATTAATTTTTGGGAAGCATTTTTAGGCTCAAAATGATAATACCCCTTGATACATTCCTTGATGGGTGTAGTTTTTAAAATGGGGTCACATCTGAGGACTTTCCATTGTATTGATACTTTAGGGGCTCTGCTAATGCGACATGGCACCTGAAAACTATTCCAGCAACATCTGCCCTCCAAAAGCCAAATAGCGCTCTTCTCATTCTAAGCCCCACCATGTTCCCATACAGCAGATTATGGCCACATATGGGGTATTGCCGTGTTCAGGAGAAATTGTGTAACAAACTGTGGGGGCTTTTTCTCTTTTAACCCCTTGTGAAAATGAAAACTTTGGGGATAAAGGGACATTTTAGTAATTTTTAACCTACACATCCTAAGGTTAGTAAAATCTGTGAAACGGCTATAGGGTCAAAATGCTCACTATACCCCTCAATGAATACCTTAAGGGGTCTAGTTTATAAAATGGGGTCATTTATGGGGGTTTTCAATTGTTTTGGTAACTCAAATCTTGTTTGAATGTGCAATGGGCCTGAAATATCTGCAAGCAAAATTTGTGTCTTGAAATCCAGTTGGTGCTCCCTTCTTTTTGGGCCCTGCCGTGCGTCCGTACATAGAATTAAGGCCACAAAGTGTACATTTTTGAACACGGGAGAAATGGGGCCATCTATTTTGGGGTGTTTTTCTTCATTTTCATGCCTTGTGTGCAAAAAAACTGCCTTTAAAATGACTCTTGTGTAAAAAATATGAGAATTTTTTGTTTGACGCAAATTCTTTTAAAACCTATGGGGTCAAAATACTCACTATACCCCTCAATGAATACCTCAAGGGGTCTAGTTTATAAAATGGTGTCATTTATGGGGGTTTTCAATTATTTTGGTAACTCAAATCTTGTTTAAATGTGCAATGGGCCTGAAACATTTAGAAGCAAAAATTGTGTCTTGAAATCCAGTTGGTGCTCCCTTCTTTTTGGGCCCTACCGTGCGTCCGTACATAGGATTAAGGCCACAAAGTGTACATTTTTGAACACAGGAGAAATGGGGTCATCTATTTTGGGGTGTTTTTCTTCATTTTCATGTGTTATGTGCAAAAAAACTGCCTATAAAATGACACTTGTGTAAAAAATATGATTTTTTTTTTGTTTGACGCAAATTTTCTCAAAACTTATGGGGTCAAAGTACTCTCTATACCCCTCAATGAATACCCTAAGGGGTCTAGTTTATAAAATGGGGTCATTTATGGGGGTTTTCAATTGCTTTGGTAACTCAAATCTTGTTTGAATGTGCAATGGGCCTAAAATATCTGCAAGCAAAATTTGTGTTTTGAAATCCAATTGGCCCTCCTTACCTCTTAGGCCCTACTATATGTGTGTACATAGGACTAAGGCCACAAAATGAACATATTTTAACACGGGAGAAGTGGGGTGATATATTTTGGGGTGTGTTTCTTCTTTTTGATGTGTTGTGTGCAAAAAAACTGGCTTTAAAATGACATATATTTGAAGAAAATGAAAATGTCATTTTTTTCATCATTTGTAATAATTCTTGCAAAACAATATTTATTTGATCAAAATACTCACTATACCCCTCAACGAATACCTGAAGGGGTCTAGTTTTCCAAATTGGGTCATTTAATGGGAGGTTCTGTCATTATTCCACCAATTCCTGTCTGCAAACAGAGCTTGGTACAGGAAAAAATGACAAACTCAAAATTTCCAAAATTTGCTTATAAACTTGATAAACTTGTAAATTGTCTAAGTTACTCAAATATGCTAAAATTATTTCAAATATGCTTGAAACACAAAAGGAACATTTGGAAGTATATAACTACTAACTTTTTTGCCCTGTATTATTGTGTATATGTGAGATATCGCAGCTAAAAATGGAAAACATTGAAAAATTTTAAAAATTTTCAGCATTTGCGAGTTTTTAAATAAATTTACGCAAGTTATATCAGTCTAATTTTACCTTCTCAGTAAAGTACAACATGTCACGAAAAAACAATATCAGAATCGCTTGGATGTGCTATACTGTTACAGAATTATTCACTGATAAAGTGACACAGGGCAAATTTCCAAAATTTGGCTTGGTCATTAAGGTCCAAAATAGGCTGGTCACTAAGGGGTTAATAAAAAACGCAAATAAAAATCTAATCATTTTATGGGAAAAAATACTGAATTTATTAATTTTTTTATTGAACGGTATTGGCAACAGTATCCCGATTCTCGAAAAGCACAAAATGTGCATTCAAAAAACCTAAAAAAATATGCGGTAAAAAAATGCAAAAGAACCTAATTTACTGTATTTCACGACATAATCATACAGTAATGTATTCCTGATCGGATACTTTTTTTAAAAAAACAAGGAAAAACATAGAAATTGTTCATTTTTATCATTAATAAATTAACAAGTTAACGCAGCGTGGGCGAGATTCTCGTCAATTCTTGTGAATCGCGGGACACGTGAGAATATTCTTTAACGTATTTTACTTATTTTAAAAAAGGATATTCATTTTGTTTTTTATATTTTATATGATTATATTTAATTTTTTATTTTAAGTCGGCATTTTATTTTAATTTTTAATAGTGTGGTAAAAAATAAATCGTCCAAAAAAAAAAAAAAAAAAAAAAAAGTAAAAGGCTTTTATCACTTTCAGCTCACGCACCCCTAAACCGTACGTCTGGTTTTAAAAATTTGCTTCGGAGTTGGGGATTGTAAAATTAAAACCAAACCATGATGTAATAAAATAACTTACCCTTAAGTGCTTAAGGAAGTTGGACGTTGAGTTTATTTGACCCGTGAGTAACTTGTTTGGCCAGGCCTTGCAGTAAGCAGACACTTTTTGTCCTGCCCCTACGCTTTGGATTTAGTCTTATTAATTTTGAAAAAAGTTCCGTCCAAAATTGCAGGGAGATGTGGGTCTTCGAGATCTGAATCATCGTCGATTCCGTCCTCTTCACTGGTCTTACGATTTTCCTCCATTTTTGAAGTAATTTTACGGAATGGATTGTGCAATCGGGATGATTAAAAACTAAAAATACTTGCGTTGCTGGAACGCGCTGGAATTTTCCCTCCTCTAGTAGCACCTCGCACGAGATACGATAAACGAGAGTGATGACGTGACTAGTGCTGTTGTTTTTTTGTTTTTTTTAAGTGCGGTGAGGCGGGTTATTTAAATTACAACATTTGTTTTGAATTTAGACAGTAATTAAAATACTTCAAATACTTCCTAAAAGTATTTTAATTACAAATACAAAATACTGAACAAAAAAAGGATTTTAATTACTAAATACAAATACCTGACAAGTATTTTAAATACTATTTTAATTACTTGTATTTTAAATACTCCGAACACTGCTCATAAGATATGATGTATCTGGCCTGTGATGCAGAATGGTATACAAATCCAGGCATACAGGGGCAGATCGAGGGCCAGGCCGGACCCAGCGCCGCCAGCCCGGGCGATTTTTAATTTATTTTTTTTCCTTTTTTCTTTGAACCAGCGCAGGAGAGCTGCCGCTCTCCATGCGTTGGTTCAGACGTCTATGTATCAGCGTAGGCGGCGTCATCACGCCGCCTACGCTGATATGTAGACGTCTGCCAAGAGAAGAGGATCGCGGAGGCAGTGGGGGCAGTAGCAGCGCGATCAGTAAGTATAATAAAAAAAATTTTGTTTTATAATAGGCCGCTACGGTAGCGTCCTATTTACCAACCTCCCTGGACCTGATCACTGGCGCCCCCGCTTCCCCTTGTACTATAGGCCGCAGAGGCCGTCAGTGAATAGACCCGAGCCAGGCCGCGATCCCACTGCCGCTATTATTATACTCGGGGGTCTTTTCAGACCCCCGAGTATAATAATCGGAGACTCAGGGGAGGTGAGGGAACATAATCAACAATGTTACTCACCTCTCCGGGATCAGATGTTAATCCTAGCTGGCTTTGGGCCGATATGGTAATGCCCAGACGTCACGTGGTCTGGTATATTACCATATAGGCCCAAAGCCTGTGCTAGCAGTACCATATAAGCCCGAAGCCTGCTAGGATTAAAGAGGACCTTTCATGGGTTTGGGCAAAGGCAGTTCTATATGTATATAGAACTGCCTTTGCCCAAACCATGAAAGGTCCTCTTTAACATCGGATCCCGGAGAGGTGAGTAACAGTGTTTATTATGTTCTCTCATCTCCCCTGGGGCTCCGATTAGTATACTCAGGGGTCTGAAAAGACCCCCGAGTATAATAATAGAGCTTGAAGTGTCCACTGTGGCCCCTGTAACCTCTATTATGCCCCACAGTTTATTGTGCCACTGTGGGGCATAATATAGGCTGCAGGGGCCGCTGTGGGATATATATATATATATATATATATATATATAGAGAGAGAGAGAGAGAGAGAGAGAGAGGTTGGGTGTGTGGAGAAGTGAGGAGTCAAAGATGTCTATGTTTCAAACTTTACAGAGTCAAGTCACAGCTGAAAGAAGTGGTCATGGCAGTCCAAAGGGAAGAGACGGGAAATGTGGGGAGACATCTCCTGTGAGTATTACTGCATTGTATTTATTGTAATGGCAGGATGTAATGGCACAAAATATGAATCGCATTTGAAAAACGCATTTTTAGGGCTAATTTTTTCAAAAAATCATGGGGGGGACCCCCAGACCCACTGTTCCCCTGGGGGGTACCCGCCAGACCCCCCGGTAAGTAGGTCTCCACCAAAGTCAATTGCCCAGGGCCCCGCAAAGCTTGGATCCACCACTGCAGGCATACCAAACATGAAATCATAATCCTTTCATCCAATACATAAATTGTGATGTTTCATAAAGAGTCTTGGTGCTTGGGTCTGGAGAAGAATCTGTGGTCCCTGTCTATACTCCCGCACACGGGTTTTTGTAACACATACATTATGACATAGGTGGCTTTGAAATTATATTTTTCCATAATTCCATAAAGACCCCATAATTGCACTTCTGGTTCCTCCCAAAAATTTAGGCTCGGTTCGCCCATCCTTAGTAATGAGACTTAGAATTAATACATACATAACTACTTACAAAGAACAACATTCATAAGTAGAAAACAATGGGATATATTCATGATTCATAATAACTATTACATGTTAGACGATTATCTATTTTGGACAATGCCTTCATGTTAGAATGGTCTGCCAAAAATAAGCAACTCATGGAGTTACACAGATTATTTTAGATTTAGTGGTAAGAGTTGATGATGGCAATTTTGTTGAAACGATCATCCTGCTTCTCTAAGGGCCCCTTCACACGGCGTAAGTGCTCGGCTCATTCCGAGCCGTACATGCGAGCGCTTCTAAACACTTCCCATTCACTTCAATGGGAGCGCGTGTAAAGCCGGCTTTACAAGCGCTCCCATTGAAGTGAATGGGAAGTGTTTAGAAGCGCTCGCGTGTACGGCTCGGAATGAGCCGAGCGCTTACGCTGTGTGAAGGGGCCCTCAGTCCAATAATCCGTGAACTCTTAAAGTCTGTCAACTGGCAAAATGTCTTTGAGCACGTCATGGAGGCATATCTAGCAATTGATGATCACTCACCAAGATGTACACTACCCAAAAGTAGCCTTTTTTATAGGGCAGTGGGAGATGCACTTTTACGCCCTCTTGTGGCAAGGCCCAGTGTCTAATCAAAGCACAATTGTAATCATTTACAGATCTACCTTTTTGTCAGTGAGAGTACATAGGAAACACTCAGTGGCACAACTATCGCCGGGCCCCTGCTGCTTTTTTTTTTTTTTTTTTTTTTTTTTAAATAGGCCGTTACCTGCTGGAGTAACCCCAAATAACAGGCCCTATTTACTTACCGATCCCCATTCCTGTTAATGGCTGCTTCCACTTTTCCTTCTGCCCTTCAGGGGGCCCTGTGTGTCCAATATAATGTAAAACTGATATGGGATGCACAGGGCTCCCTGGAGGGCAGAAGGAGAAATGGAGGCAGCCACGTATAGGACAGTGTATCTGTGAGTAAGGCCCCGGCCTGAGACAAGGTTATCTGTTCACCTGGCTGTTCCTTTCGGACCAAAGTCTAAGCGGTGGCAGCAGTGGACAGGAGTTGGAATAGGTAAATTAAAATCGGTTGTCACCTGTTGGAGTGATCCAGTAGGTAGCGGCCTAACATATTTATTTTGTGGTCTGTATGCGGAGGCAATATATTGGTATATTGCACCCATTACACATGTGGAGTCCTGTAACAGCAGAATATACCATGAGATCATTAAACGGGGCATTATTCCGTTGTGGTGGCTGGGGGAAGGGGGGGCAGTCAAAAGCTTGCTATGGTGCCTTGTCTTATTGGATTGAAGATTCAGGGGCTACAGATTACAGGAGCATTGTCACCAATCTGGGATCCCTATAATGTCCTATATAGAATATTCTACATTGGTTGAATCCTAAAAAATAAACCAGTGTTTTCCATTCCAAGCCCAGAAACATTTAAGCAATTAAACCTCCACCTATAAATCCATCATTCGGGTGATTTAGCTTTCATGGCTTTGGTTACAAAAGTTCCTCGATTACTATGGGGTGGATTAGGCAATGCATTTAATGGACTGATATTATAGACTGTGGTGTCGGTGCAGCCCTGGTTTATGACTTGGGTGTCACTTATTACTATCTTTATACGGCTAATTTTGCATACACCTAACTTTATAAGAGCCAGTTACAGCAGATTTAGTCTGCTAAAGGTAAAGCCATCATTAGATCCTCATCATGTTGAACCTGTTCATCCAGTGCAACGTCAATTAAATGATCTTGATTAAAGAGAACTTTTCATGTCCTCGGGCACATGTGGTTTTATATACCACTAGAAAGCCAATAGTGCGCTGAAATCAGCTCATCGTCAGCTTTCTAGCGGAATACTGCATGTGCCCAAGGACATGAAAGGTCCTTTTTAAAAGGGTTTTTGATCCTTTAAAATTTCTGACAAAAAAACATTACTAATAGAGATGAGCGAGTACTGTTCGGATCAACAGCACGCTCGCATAGAAATGAATGGACGTAGTCGGCACGCGGGGGGTTAAGCAGCCGGCCGCCGTCAAAGCGGAAGTACCAGGTGCATCCATTCATTTCTATGGAGCGTGCTGTTCGGATCAGCTCATCTCTAATTACTAACAAAGACTGCCCCCCCACCACACATGGTGTAATGCCCCATTTACACACAGTATAATATCCCATACTGGCTCCTCCTCACAGTATAATGTCTCATAGTGGCCCCCCTCACAGTATAAAGTTCCATAGCGGCCCCTCCACAAAGTATAATGTCCCGTATCACCTCCACACAGTATAATGTCCCATAGTGGCTTCTATAAAGTAGTGTCATATTCAATATGGGTGTGGGTGCAAATTTTTCATAGTAAGTACAGAAGCTCCGCAGCATGTATTGTGTGCAAGGCTTTCTGTGTTATCACCAGTATCACCAGCACCTTCCATACATGGGACACTTATTTTATGTTATCAGTAGTAGTACTAATATTATTATCATTGCACAACTTTTTCTGTTATTATTATTATTATTACTATTATTATTATTACTATTATTGCACTCCACGTCACCAAAAAGTAAAAGACAAGAAGTTCTGGAAATTACATGATAGATAGACATCTTAATAATATGCAAATGATAAAAAAAATGGAGATAAAAATCTCAATTTATTCAGTATCGAGTATCACACTCCTAAAATGATGTCTCCTGTAATTTTCCTTTCCTTATATTAGGAGGAATATTAGGGAGGGTCCCTGTGCTGCCTCATATTCAAGAGAAGGAAAATTACCGATGAGACAATTTTATCTTTCCTTTCATTCTCTTCAGCAGAAACATAATGGAACAAAAGCAGTATCAAGATGGAGAGCATTGCATCACTGCATGGGGCAACTGTCTGCAACACTGGCATCCCTGTCCAGCCTACAATGATTAGCAAAGGTTGAGAAAGAAGACCATGTGGCAGCTCTGGCTATCTGCTTGAGGTCCACATAATTACATTCTTGACCATGAGGTAGACATAGAGCGAGTGGAATAAGCCGTTATCGGATATGTCTTCCAAAGTATAACAGTGGAGAATGCTGTCCTTAATCCAGCAAGCGGGTGTTGTTCTGCTGGCATGAGACCCTTTATGGGTCTGTTCTGCTGGCATGAGACCCTTTATTAGTGCCTCGAAAGTGGGCAGGAGGGAACACATAGATGTTTTCTTGTTTCAAGGTGAGGCATCCAAGAAGGTTGGATTGTCCTGATAACCTATGAGCCTTCCTGTTGCCCCTTGTGGCTAGGACATGCAGGGAAGGAGTTCCCTATCTGCTAGTGATCATGTGAAACACTTGCAAGCTTAAGGCCCATTCGGCTGGCTTGACTGGATTCCTACTGAGCCAATCTGCTTCCCTGTTCGAAACTTCCCTCGGGTGTACGGCAGACAGGTATTTCTCTGCGCAGAGGAACATCTTCATGCCTTCTTGAATGTGAAGTGGGTTCCTGGTTCCCCCCTGCTTGTTCAGGTAAAAAACAATAAAGGAGTTGTCCAACTATCTGAGAACCACTTTTCCTGTTAACCATGGCTGAACCTCCAAGAAAGCTAGTCTTATCTCTCTGTGGGACTCCAAGCACCCCATGATAATCTGGAACCCAAGAGAGCAACCCATCCTCTGGGTGAGACACCGGTATTGATCACCACTTGACACTCAGGGAACAATGATCTTCCCTCTAAGAATTTGGGATTGAGTCACCAGGTTTTGTTCCAGATCTTCATTGCAGCATCAATGAACCTGTGGTCTCATCTGCTGTGCTAAGATGTTGCTCTGTAACTTTCTGAAGTGAAACCTGGCCCCGGGACTGTTTCCAGAGAAGATGTCACACTGAGAGAGAGCGCCGGACAACGTGTTTGTTTGTGTAATGACAGTCACCTCTATTACAACATTGTCTGACCTCTGTATAAGCAATGCCGCCCCTGCTACCTCTTGTGTCACCCCCTCTACCTCGAAGATTGTAAGCTCTTGCGAGCAGGGCCCTCTGTCCCATTGTGTGAAATGACTCTCTTTGTAATGTATCTTTCTGTCTGTATTTGAACCCTACAAATTGTACAGCGCTGCGGAATATGTTGGCGCTATATAAATAAAAATTTATTATTATTTATTAACGTGAAGAGGCCAAAAAGAGATGAGGGAAGGTGAGTAGAATTTTTTAAAATGTTTTATACACCTCCCCTGCACCTCTACCTATTACTGTATACTCTGGGTTCTGAAGAGATTTGCTTTTGGTTCTGTCCACTGGTCCCTGAACAGTGGAATAATAAGGAGGTACGTCCCATGAATACCATGATATACTTTGACAGTGGTGGTGTGAGGTGAATAGAGCTGGACGTCAGGTAGCTGGACGTCAGGCTCATAGCTCAATGTCATGCAGACACCTTTGTTTGTGCTGCTGACACTATCTGTCGCCCCAGGCTTGGGATGTGACATAGAATTTCACTTGTAGTTCACTATGTGCCACAACCAGGCGAGCTGTCCTCAGTGCAACTCTTTCTGCTATTCCAGTTCGTCGTCATTCTCCCAACCACAAGGACACAGAACATTGAGCAGTTGCTGACATCTCGGCCTAGGTACATAGTGATCTGCTGTAGTGATGAACCAAGGTCTCTCAGCTCTAGGATTCTGTCCATGCCAGTTTAGAAAAAGTGGCAATAACTGGCATGTCGACCAGGAGGTGTCACACAATCATCTCACACCACGTGATCCAATTTTTGAGGTTTCATTCGACTATGAACATTGCTTTCCATATGGCTTTTGTACCCCTCCCATATGCAACAGATTGGAGCTAGGGTCTTTGCAGATCTTAGTGACACCTGACACTATTTCCATAGCCTTGTGGCTTGTCCTCTTTGGTGTTACTATTTCAATGTTGTGGGGTGTATATACTGTATACAGAATCACCCGTACAGCTCAGTCTATCATTTTCTGCCTTTTTTTTTCTTACATCTACCACTTGCTTAATATAGTGTATAGCTCTGACCCAAAGCCCATTGTTACTTAAATTATATCTGTACTGTGACATCACTGTGTATGTTATCCCTGTACTGTGACATCACTGTGTGTATTATCCCTGTACTGTGACATCACTGTGTGTATTATCCCTGTACTGTGACATCACTGTGTGTATTATCCCTGTACTGTGACATCACTGTGTGTATTATCCCTGTACTGTGACATCACTGTGTATGTTATCCCTGTACTGTGACATCACTGTGTGTGTGTTATCCCTGTACTGTGACATCACTGTGTGTATTATCCCTGTACTGTGACATCACTGTGTGTATTATCTCTGTACTGTGACATCACTGTGTGTATTATCCAGTACTGTGACATCACTGTGTGTATTATCCCTGTACTGTGACATCACTGTGTGTATTATCTCTGTACTGTGACATCACTGTGTGTATTATCTCTGTACTGTGACATCACTGTGTGTATTATCCCTGTACTGTGACATCACTGTGTGTATTATCTCTGTACTGTGACATCACTGTGTGTATTATCCCTGTACTGTGACATCACTGTGTATGTTATCCCTGTACTGTGACATCACTGTGTGTATTATCTCTGTACTGTGACATCACTGTGTGTATTATCCCTGTACTGTGACATCACTGTGTGTATTATCTCTGTACTGTGACATCACTGTGTGTATTATCCCTGTACTGTGACATCACTGTGTATTATCCCTGTACTGTGACATCACTGTGTGTATTATCTCTGTACTGTGACATCACTGTGTGTATTATCCCTGTACTGTGACATCACTGTGTGTATTATCCCTGTACTGTGACATCACTGTGTGTATTATCCTGTACTGTGACATCACTGTGTGTATTATCCCTGTACTGTGACATCACTGTGTGTATTATCCCTGTACTGTGACATCACTGTGTGTATTATCCCTGTACTGTGACATCACTGTGTGTATTATCTCTGTACTGTGACATCACTGTGTGTATTATCCCTGTACTGTGACATCACTGTGTGTATTATTTCTATACACTGACATCACTATATTTATTATTCCTAAATTGTTGTAAAGTTGTGGACTTTCTGCATACGGTGGTCATGGTACGCTGGGCTATATTAAAAGTGTTGATATGGGGTCACATGGCTTTTACAATCCAGACTACATCCTTAAATCGTTAGAGGGTTAATTTTAGTGCCAATCTGTATAATTGAATACCAAAAAGGAAATCCTTGCAAATAGTGTCTAAAAGAAAAAAAAGATTGCAAAGATCCATATAGTTTCCCAGTTTTTCCATATACTACCCCAGTATGTTCTGCTATACGTTTGTGCACCCTACACAGTGTTTCGGCCTTGTGTGATGAGCAGTATGAGGTCGGTGCACACTCCAACAGAACAATTATTCCCTGTTCTCTACAGACACAATGTGATGAACTGATACACTCCTGTCTCTATCTTATTACTGACGCACATTAGAGACTAAAGCAAATTCCCAGGCTCTAAGGTCCATGGGGTTATCAAAGTTCATAATTATTACAGAGCTTTCCATTGTCTTGTGAGATTAATATTGCACAAGAATATTCTGTTAATTATTCAGATGAAGTTTCCATGGGGTCATGATGTTACAACCAAGATTTCACATTAAATTTCTTTGCTCCTTCATAGCCTGTCATACTGTTCAGGACCTTCATAGTCTGCGTCCGACTGCGGGTCCTTCAAAGCCTGAAATCCTATTTGGGCCCTACATAGCCTGAGATCCTGTTCAGGTACTTCATAGCCTGGGATCATGTTTGGGTACTTCAAAGTCTGGGATCAGGTTCAGGTACTTCATATTCTGGGATCAGAATCGGGTCCTTCATCGTTTGGGATTCTATTCAGGTACTTCATAGACTTGGATCCTGGTTGGGTCCCTCATAGCCTGGGATCTTGGTTGGGTCCTTCATAGCCTGAGATCCTGTTCAGGTACTTCATAGCCTGGGATCCTATTTAGGTACTTCATAGCCTGGGATCATGTTTGGGTCCTACATAGCCTGGGATTCTGTTTGGGTCCTTCATAGCCTGGCATCCTGTTTGGGTCCTTCATAACCTGGGATCCTGTTTGGGTCCATCATAGCTTGGCATCCTGTTTGGGTCCTTCATAGCCTGGGATCCTGTTTGGGTCCTTTATAGCCTGGGATCCTGTTTGGGTCCTTCATAGCCTGGCATCCTGTTTGGGTCCTTCATAACCTGGGATCCTGTTTGGGTCCATCATAGCTTGGCATCCTGTTTGGGTCCTTCATAGCCTGGGATCCTGTTTGGGTCCTTTATAGCCTGGGATCCTGTTTGGGTCCTTCATAGCCTGGGATCCTGTTCAGGTACTTCATAGCCTGGGATCCTGTTTGGGTCCTTCATAGCCTGGGATCCTGTTTGGGTCCTTCATAGCCTGGGATCCTGTTTGGGTCCTTCATCATCTGGGATCCTATTCGGGTACTTCATAGACTTGGATCCTGTTTGGATCCTTGGTAGCTTGGGTTCTTCATAGCCAGAGTTCCTATTTGGACCTTCCTTTCTGAATCAATAGTCAAGTTACTATGGTCAAGTGCTGGGAGAGGTACAGACAAAAAAAAAGCTGTCCCTCCCCAGGTCAAAAAAGTGACAAGCAACCCCAGTCATATTTAGTAAAGGGTGGTTTGGTGCCCAAAATGAAATGGGGCAATCTTTGCAATAAAAGGTACCCAGGCAGTGTCAGTGTTATAAACAGAGGAGACAAGCCTCAGTGCGCCATTTTAAATTTGTTTTCAGCCTGCATAATGCCGCCCTACAGTGCCAATATAATAATGCTATATACAGGCATAATAGCACCAAATTGTTTCCAAACATGTCTTTGTTCACATCTGTTGGATCAGAAGAACCTGAATGTCAGCCTACAATGTATAGGACATGAAGCCAGTACCTGCCCCATATTTAAGGAAAAAGTCATAGTAAGAAAGTTGTCTATGAGCATGGAGAGCTGGTGAAGAGTGTCTCACTGTACACAGTCGCCATATTGACCTCTTGTCCTTAGGAGACCTGGACGTTGATGTAAATTTATTTGACATCCTGACTGGACTTTGTTTTGCATAAGAATAAACACACTCCCTATTCATGAGCAGATCAACCTGAAAGAACTTGGGGCTTATTTGTTTTCTATGGTAGCTTAAGTGTGTATACAGGTCACTGGCAATGTAAATTTGGCAATCATATTCATATATAATTTCCCCATTGTGGGACTATTAAAGGATTATCTTATTTTATCTTAATTTATCTTATTAAGCATTATATCTATATATATATATATATATATATATATATATATATATATATATATCATGATGGTGGTTGATGTACAGATATTTACTCAGTTTCAGTAGAGCAAATACACATTTGATTGCATAATATAGAGATATATTTAGATATTTGTATTGTAGCTACCTTCATTGATATATACTACAGGCTATACATACATATATGTATATATATATATATATATATATATATATATATATATATATATATATACACACACACACACACAGAGTTGGCACCCCTGCAATTCTGTCAGATAATACTCAGTGTCTTCCAGAAAATGATTGCAAGCACAAACTCTTTGGTAATATCTTCATTTATTTTGCTTGCAATGAAAAAACACAAAAGAGAATGAAAAAAAAAGTCATTGATCATTTTACACAAAACTCCAAAAATGGGCCGGACAAAAGTATTGGCCCCCTCAGCCTAATACTTGGTAGCACAACCTTTAGACACAATAACTGCGCACAACCGCTTCCGGTAACCAGCAATGAGTTTCTTACAAGGCTCTGCTGGAATTTTAGACCATTCTTCTTTGGCAAACTGCTCCAGGTCCCCCCTGAGATGTGAAGGGGGCCTTCTACAAACTGCCATCAAGAGATCTCTCCTCCCCCACAGGTCTTCTATGGGATTCAGGGCTGGACTCATTGCTGCCACTTTACAAGTCTCCAGTGCTTTCTCTCACCACCATTTTCTAGTGCTGACCTGAAGTGTGTTTTGGGTCATTGTCCTGCTGGAAGACCCATGACCTCTGAGGGAGACCCAGCTTTCTCACACTGGGCCCTTCATTATGCTGCAAAATTTGTTGGTAGTCTTCAGACTTCATAATGCCATGCACACGGTCAAGCAGTCCAGTGCCAGAGGCAGCAAAGCAACCCCAAAACATCAGGGAACCTCCGCCATGTTTGACTGTAGGGACCGTGTTCTTTTTTTTTGAAGGCCTCTTTTTTTTTCCTGTAAACTCTATGTTGATGCCTTTTCCTACTTCTGTCTCATCTGACCAGAGAACATTCTTCCAAAACATTTTTGGCAAACTCCAGCCTGGCTTTTTTTATGTCTCTGGGTAAGAAGTGGGGTCTTCCTGGGTCTCCTACCATACAGTCCCTTTTCATTCAGACGCCGACGGATAGTACGGGTTGACACTGTTGTATCCTCGGACTGCAGGGTAGCTTGAACTTGTTTGCATGTTAGTCGAGGTTTTAAACTTCTTGATGACACTGCGCACGGTAGACACAGGAACATTCAGGTCTTTGGAGATGGACTTGTAGCCTTGAGATTGCTCATGCTTCCTCTCAATTTTGCTTCTCAAGTCCTCAGACAGTTCTTTGGTCTTCTTTCTTTTCTCCATGCTCAATGTGGTACACACAAGGACACAGGACAGAGGTTGAGTCAACTTTAATCCATTTCAACTGGCTGCAAGTGTGATTTAGTTATTGCCACCACCTGTTAGGTGCCTCAGGTAAGTAACAGGTGCTGTTAATTACACAAATTAGAGAAGCATCACATGATTTTTCAAACAGTGCCAATACTTTTGTCCACCCCCTTTTTTATGTTTGGTGTTGAATTATATCCAATTTGGCTTTTTGACAATTCTTTTTGTGGTTTTCCATTGAAGACAAAATAAATGAAGATAATAATACCAAATAATTTGTAATTGCAATCATTTCCTGGAAGAAAATGAGTATTATCTGACAGAATTGCAGGGGTGCCAATAGTTTTGGCCAACACTGTATATATATTTTACTATATATATATATATATATATATATATATATATATATATATATATATATATATATATTACTATACAAAATACATAATAATATATATAAATATATAAATATATATATATATATATATATATATATATAAAATACTATACATAATACTATACATAATATATATATTTTACTATATAGATACAATACAAATATATATATAAAACAACTTATTATGTTGGGGTTTACATGCCCTCACGACTTGTTAAATAGGACCTTTCTGATTCCAGCATATTTGGATTTTTTTCCATAGCCCCCACCATTCCTGAGCAATCCATGCTGTTAGTTTTGATGCCTGTCATACCATTTAGGTTCTGTACTGTCAGAAGGGCGGTGTCAGGTAGGAGCAGATGAGGGATGTGATTCAGAGCTCCAATTAGGGGCAACCAGTATCAGAGCTCAGATTCCCCCCCCTCTTGCCAACTCTTGCCTGATAGCGCCCTGCTGACAGTATAGAGTCTGAACATCATATGAGGCACCAAAACTACATGCACTGACAATTCATGAATGGTGGGGCCTTCAGCATTACAAAGGATGCAACTGTGCTGGAATCAGTGCCAAAGAAAGGATGCAAAGATCTGGAGTTACTGGAGGAAGTGAAAGGTCTCTTTTAATTGTTATGATGATAAAAGGTTAATTAAATTTTCATAAAAATATAAAGTCACACTTGGTAAACTTCAGCGTTCTGTTGTTTGGATCGGAGAAATCTGTTCCCTGGTATTAAACACAATAACTGATTCTAGGTTTGGTAAACACGTCTCTCCCCCGTGACCAGTCCTCACCGCACAGCAGGAAAAAAGTGTCTTCTTGAGACTAATCAAATTGTAGAACTTCTCTTGGGGATGTCACCATAGACACCAGCTCGATATTTCACCATGTTGATATTTGTAACATTAATATGACATGTGTGCCAGTGCAGATATATACATAATATATACCCTCAGGAGCATAATGCAAAGCTAATGAGTCCTTGTGCGTCAAAGTAATGTTCTCGGCTCATAGAAACCAAAGAGTCATATTAATCTATATTCTATATATATCTATATATATAAAACTCAAATCCTGTAGTAGTCTGCTCTATACAAATCCACAGTTCTCGCCCGATTTGCAGGGGCCACTATTGGGGATAATACTGTGTGCAGGGGCCACTATGGGGCATAATACTGTGTGCAGGGGCCACTGTGGGGCATAATACTGTGTGCAGGGGCCACTGTGGGGCATAATACTGTGTGTAGGGGCCACTGTGGGGGATAATACTGTGTGCAGGGGCCACTATGGGGGATAATACTGTGTGCAGGGGCCACTATGGGGGATAATACTGTGTGCAGGGGCCACTATGGGGGATAATACTGTGTGCAGGGGCCACTATGGGGCATAATACTGTGTGCAGGGGCCACTATGGGGCATAATACTGTGTGCAGGGGCCACTATGGGGGATAATACTGTGTGCAGGGGCCACTATGGGGGATAATACTGTGTGCAGGGGCCACTATGGGGATAATACTGTGTGCAGGGGCCACTATGGGGGATAATACTGTGTGCAGGGGCCACTATGGGACATAATACTGTGTGCAGGGGCCTCTATGGTGGATATTACAGTGTGCAGGGGCCACTATGGGACATAATACTGTGTGCAGGGGCCACTATGGGGGATAATACTGTGTGCAGGGGCCACTATGGGGGATAATACTGTGTGCAGGGGCCACTATTGGGCATAATAGAGTGTGCAGGAATGCGTAGGAGGGGGTCGGTTGAGGTCTTCGGCGTCGGTTGGGGGGGGGCATGTCAAAAGTTCGCCACGGGGCCCCGCCATTCCTAGTTACGCCACTGGCCCTATATATATAATGGGGAAATGTGGAAATGTATACAGGAGCTTTCATCACTGAAGCTGCTGAGGTAAAGTCAAAGCTGGACTCTGATTTTTTGCTATGGGCAACTCCACAAGTCTGCCTGTGAGGCGGCTCCTTCAGGCCCTAGTAATACTGTGATGGCCGCTCTGTATTACTAGTCATCCTATTACATCTCTTATCAGTGTCAGGTGAATACTAAAAGCTCAGAATACTAAGGACTGGTTTTTTAAATGCCGCCCAAAAAATGACCATCTATTGGGCAAATTTATCCAAAAGCTAAGAGCGCAGAATTGTGTCAAAGAGCTGAGACAAGTAAACAAAGTGACTCGCAGCGTGAAAAGAAACGGATGAGACAGGCTAAATGTAAGGGCCCGTTCACACGGAGTAAACACGCGTGTAAAATACACGTGTAAAAATAATCCCATCCACTTTGAAAGTACTCTAAACGCTGCGATTTTTCCCACGGGGGAATAATTACGGTGTTTCCGGTCCGTGGGGCCCCAGCCCTAGGGAGCAAATGTTTTCATTCCGCGTATTCCTTTGCTACCAAGCGACATGCCCTTCCCAATCCGACTTGCATTTGCTATGACTATAAACAAAGCACAAGGTCAATCCCTTAAAGTAGCCGGCATTCATTTGGAGAGCCTGTGTTTCTCACATGGACAGTGGTACGTCGCTTGCTCTAGAGTGGGTAACCCCAAAATCTTTTCATATACAGGTATAAACCTGAAGGTAAAACCAGAAACATTGTGTACCAAACAGCACCACAATAGATAGTTGTATAACTGTAAACCAATGTTACTCTTTGGTCCGTGAACTACTTATAGATGACCCTGGAGGGAGGGGGAGGGGTGCACTATGTTGTTAAAATTGTTTGTGTAAGGGGCATACATTTTAATTTTTGATTAAAAAAATAGTTCAAGAAAAAGATGTAATAGTTTATACTACATAATATGTATTGAACGTTTAAAATCAATAAAAATGTCAAATTAGTAATTAAAAAAACCAACAAATTAGTGAAATGCCAAAATAATAAAATTTTAAAGTGGTAAAAAGATTTCGTGTAGCTCTGACAATGTCAAATTCAGTGTGACACTGAAAATTTTACTTTAGCATAACCAACAATTTAACATATTTTTCGTGAGCGAAGCTGCTGGTATTCTACTAGTATATACAGTCCTATGAAAAAGTTTGGGCCCCCCTATTAATCTTAATCATTTTTAGTTCTAAATATTTTGGTATTTGCAACAGCCATTTCAGTTTGATATATCTAATAACTGATGGACACAGTAATATTTCAGGATTGAAATGAGGTTTATTGTACTAACAGAAAATGTGCAATATGCATTAAACCAAAATTTGACCGGTGCAAAAGTCTGGGCACCTCAACAGAAAAGTGACATTAATATTTAGTAGATCCTCCTTTTGCCTCTAGTCGCTTCCTGCAGCTTTTAATCAGTTCCTGGATCCTGGATGAAGGGATTTTGGACATTATACTCTGGGGTCCTTTCAGACCCTTGAGTATAACAATACTGTTTGTGGGGCCCGGGGCGTCACTTATCGATCCCGGCCGCTGCCAGGATTGGTAAGTAAATAGGGCCTGTTACCGTCTGGAGTAACTCCAGCCTGTAACGGCCTGTTCAAAAAAAATAAAAAAAAATATGCAGCAGTAGTGGCTGTCGCCGGGCCCCCTAATGTCCCAGGCCCTGTGACAGCCGCTACCACTGCTACCCCGATAGTTACGCCCCTGGTGTAAACGTTTTATATGTTTGTGTAAGGTGTTAAAAAAACAGTTGTAATGGTTTATACTACATAATATGTATTGAATATATAAAATTAATAAAAATATTGAAATTAAAAAAGAAAGTTGCTCACATCAATATTACGACAAATTACTAAAATGCCAAAATAATAAAAATTTAAAGTGGAAAAAAGGATTTCGTGTAGCTCTGAGGATGTCGCTGTCAGTGTGACACTGAGAATTTTACTTTAGCATAACCAACAATTTAACATATTTTCTGCGAGCGAAGCCGCCGGGTATTCTACTAGTGAAATATATTACTAACATAATAAATCACTATATATCAAATGAAATAATATACTATAATGTATATAATGTAATGCAAATGTTTCAGGCAGGTGCCTAAAATATCGCGGTGTTAATAGTTTATTTTTGTCAATTATCAAAATGAAAGGAATAGAGGAAAGAGAAAGGTAAATCCCATCAATATTTGGTGTGACCTTTGGAGGAGGAGTCCTGGAAGTGATGATACGGCCCCCGCAGATATAGCCCTGATCTCAACATCTCCCAGTCTGTCGAGCAAGTTAACACCACAGAAGATCTTCTGATGCATCGTGGGACCAAAAGAGTGGACAACTGGACCTCTAAAATAGCAGACACCAACAGAGCCCAAGGGCCCCTATTGACTATAATGGGGCCTATCAGATGTTCTTTTTTATAGGGATTCTTTTTTTTTTTTTTTTTTCAAATTTATTTTTATTGAAAATATTTTTAAGAATACAAACAAGAAATTTATAGCAACAGTTTAGAAATATAAAACCGTATAACAAGGGTAAGGTGTAACAGTAGTAGCACCGCAGTATGGTAGGGTAGTGAGTGGAGAAGGAAGAGAGGACAATATTGAATCATATTTCCGATTGACCTAACCAAATTTTAAAGGTAGTACATTTGGTGGAAAGGAGGGAAGAAAAGTAGAATATCAGGCAAATATGCTCATCTATATTCCTATGTATACTCTATGGAAGGCAAGTTGTGAATGTACACAAAAAGTTACTATATTAGAGGAAAGTAGCCGGGTTCCAGAGTTGCCACTTCTCTTTTTCTAGTACCCATCGTTTCTTTTGTGAGGCAAATTTTAATTCCAAATCTTTTGCACCATTAACTCTTTCTCTGACTTCGGAGATGTGCAGGGGTTTTGAACTTTTCCAGGAAGATGCAATAATGCTTCTAGATGCCAGTATAATATGGGAGACGACTGTAGCAGTGGGTATTTGTAGGAGTTCAGTGTTGAGGAAGCATAGTGCTAGGCTTGGGGTAGATGTTAGGTGAAGGTTAAGTGAGTTGTTGAGAGCAGAAAAAACGGTAAGCCAAAAAGTGTGAACTATAGGGCAGGACCACCAGGCGTGAAAATAAGTACCTTTGTTGCCGCATCCTCTCCAGCATAGGTCAGGATAGTTTGGATCCATTTTGGCCAGCTTAGCTGGTGTGATGTGCCAACGTAATAAAATCTTACGGGACAGTTCAATATGGTGTATGCCCTTAGATATGCGATTCGTCCACATGAAGGCTTTGTGCCATAATGAGAGATCAAACACTTGTTCCAAGTCGGTTTCCCAACGCATCATATATTTAGGTTTTGCATCATCACTGGGTGTGGTAAGATTTCCATAAAAGAGTGAGATTCCTCCAGAAGATTTCTTAGAGTTCATGAAAAATAGATAGGCAGTTCTAGGGAAGGTGTAGGTGGTGAACTGGTGAGACGCTAAGGCGTGACGGATTTGTAGGTATTTGAAGAAGTCTCTAGTTGGTATATGAAACTTCGAGGTTAGGAATGCAAAAGGAACCAAGGAACCACCGTCCAGTATGTCAGCGATATTTCGGATTCCTTTATCTTCCCATGTGGTGAGGTCGAGATCAGGGACAATGGTGTAAAGATAACGGATTGGCAGAGAAGTCACTGGTATTGTATCCATCTTTGGAGTCAATTTAGAGTAAGTTACCCACGCATTACATGTAGCTTTAACACTATATAAGCTAGGGGAGGGGGGTTTAGCAAGAGTTATGTTATCCACTTCGTTCTTTGGTGTTAGAAGTCGGATGGAATGTCCGTGAACATAGAAGTCTTCTATCTGTGACCATCTGTTCTGTGGTTGACGCCACCAAGATTTAGCTTGGTCTAGTAAGGATGCGATCTGGTACTTACGTATGTCAGGTAGCCCCATGCCTCCGACCTTCCAGGACATAGTCATAGTGTTGACATTAATTCTGGGTTTCTTATAGCTCCAGATAAAATTATTTAGTGCTTTTTGGAAATTGTTAAAGAAGGAAATAGGAATGTGTATTGGAAGTGTTCTGAGCTGATACAAAATTATAGGAAGGACTAACATTTTAAGGATGGAGATTCTGCCTATCCAGGATAGAGGTAGTTTGTGATAACAATCCAGTTTTTTCTTAACCTTGTCTAATAAATGTGGAAAGTTTTCTTTATAGAGGATGGAACTGGGAGATGTCAGGTTAATACCTAAATATTTAATCTTTTTTTTCATTCCATTGAAAGGCAGACATGGTTAAAAGCTTGGTTCTGCAAGAGTTAGAGACACCCAGATTAAGAATGTGTGATTTGTTTTCATTGACCTTATAATAGGACACATTGCCGAATAGTTTAAGCGTTTGTTGGATTATAGGGAGGGATTTAACAGGGTCGGTAATGGCTAAAATGATGTCATCGGCATACAGGCCAATCTTGTGGGTAGTCTTCCCTACTTTAAGACCCGAGATGTTTTGATTTTTTCTTATATGCTCTGCTAGCGGTTCCATAATCATAGCAAAGATGATAGGAGATAATGGACATCCCTGACGGGTGCTATTTGTGATAGTAAATTTATCTGAAATATAGCCCGAGTTGTATACTCTGCCCGAGGGGTTGGAATAGAGTGCAAGAATAGCGTCTTGGATGTTTCCGGTAAATCCAAATTTTATCAGTACTTTTTTCAGGAAGTTCCAATGCACTCTATCAAACGCCTTCTCTGCATCTAAGGCCAGAAGCAGAGAAGGCGTTTGGGTCAGTTCAGCATGTTGAATTAGGTCTATGAACCTGCGTGTACCATCTGTTGTTTGTCTGCCAGCAATAAAACCTACCTGGTCTGGATGAATAATAGTTGGCATTATTGATGTTAATCTTTTAGCTAAGATTTTTGCAGAAATCTTTACATCGGTGTTTAAGAGCGATATGGGGCGAAAGTTCGCTGGGATAATTGGGTCTTTGCCCGGTTTTGGGAGAGTGATAAGTGTAGCTGATAGCATCTCTTCTGGGAATTCTTTTTTATTTATTGCTTCATTAAACATCGATGTTAAGTGGGGTGCTAGCAGGTCTGCAAATTTTTTGTAATAACCATTCGTAAATCCATCCGGGCCGGGTGCTTTACCAATTTTTAATGTTGTAATTGCCTGTAGTGTTTCTTGTGATGTAATAGGCATGGAAAGAGCTTCAAGTTGAGAGTTAGAGATTTGGGGTAGATTTAGCTCGTCTAAGAATGCAGAAATGTCTTCAGCAGATGGTTGATAAATACTTTTATCATTTTTTAAGTTGTAAAGGTTTTCGTAATATTGTTTGAAATGGTTTACTATTAGTTGGGGGTTTATAATTTTTTCTTTGTTCTGGTTTATCAGATAGGAGATTCGTTGGTTTACAGATCTTTTTTTCGCCTGACTAGCTAGGAATTTACCGGGTCGGTTACTATGTGCATAGTAATTTAACTTATATCTGGTCAGTAATTTATTATAAGAATCTGTGAGTAATTGTTGTAGTTGGTTTCTTGAATCTCTTAACTTGGAGGTAACTAGGTCAGTAGGATTACGCTTATGTACAATCTCCAGTTCAGATATACTTTTTAATAATTGTTGCGATTCTTTGTGTCTCAGTTTTTTCCTGATTGATGCAAGTTGTATAAGTATACCGCGAAGAAACGCCTTATGTGCATTCCAAACTATAGAGTTATCTAATTGACTGATAGAGTTAAGCCGAAAATATTCAGAGATACGCTCTGCTAGAGTGGTTTGATAGTCGGAGTGGCAGAGTAGAGAGTCATCTAGTCTCCAAAGATATATATTCGGTGGATAAGACTGTTGGTGTAGTGTTATAGAGATAGGAGCATGGTCTGACCATGTTATTGAGCCAATGTTTGTGGATTTAATCAGATTGAGATTAAAGTGATTTAGAAGGAATATGTCGATCCTGGAGTATGTTTGATGAGGGGAAGAGAAAAATGTGTAATCTCTTTCAGTAACATGTGTACACCTCCAGGCATCGACATATCCCTCCTTGAGTGACAAATTACGAATAGATGACATGTGCCTAGAGGTAGATGTGGAGTCGAGGTCTGGGAACATAATATCGTTTAGATCACCACCTATTATTACTATGCCTTTTGCTTTTTTCCGTAGTTTCGCAAAAATTTTTGCTAGAAATTCGTGTTGTTTCGTATTTGGGGCATAAATGTTGGCTAGAGTGTACTGAATATTATTAATTTGGCAGATTATAAATAGGAAACGTCCCTGTGTGTCAGTAATAATCTGTTCAAGTGTGAATACCACTGAGTTAGCAATGGCTATCAGTACTCCTTTCTTTTTTGTATCAGCTGAGGATAAGTAAACATGTGGGAATTTAGGGTGAGTTATTTTAGGGGTTTTAGTAATCGAGAAGTGCGTCTCTTGTGTGAACAGTACGTCACACTTGAGAGTTAGGGCTTCTTTCCATAATAAATGTCGTTTATAAGGACTGTTAAGTCCTTTAGCATTTATGGAAGAAATTGTTAAATCCATTTTTGTCTAGGGGTCGTGTTGATATATAAACTATTGGGTGTCTATATGTGGGAATAGGTTTTGTACTCACTATAATACATGAAGCAGGATAGTGTACAGCGGAATTTGGGTCCGGGTCGGTCGGAGGCATGAGGCTGTCTGTCAGGATGTTTAAGAGGGTGCTACAGGAACAGAAAACAAAGACATAAGCAAAACATACATAACAAGAATAAACCAGGAAAAAAATAAATGATGCCAGTAAAGTACTTAGCATTGCGATGAATAAACGGAGGTACGGCTCCGGAAAGTAGAGCCCATTCAGCATAAAGCCCGTGAGGGCCTGATCTGTAGGTTAAAGAACCAGCATAGGGAGTTTTGCGTAGTTAGGAGTGATTGCCGCGTTTTCCAACAATTTTCCAGTCCTCAGTAATTAAGGCCGGAGAGAACGGATGATGTTGTGGAGAAAGAGTCGGGGGAGATGCGTTTGTAGGAAGTCGCCAGTTATCAAGAAGTAGTAAGCCTTTTTCTGGGTTGTTAATTATGAAGGTGGAGCCATCTTTGGTGATAATTAATTTGGTTGGAAAGCCCCATTTGTATTTGATGTTGTTAGTGCGTAGAGTTGCTGTGACTTGGCTAAATGCCCTGCGAGCTTGTAACGTTGCTGCGGACAGGTCAGGAAACAGCTTGATATTAGAATATGGATTAGGTAATGAGCCTTTCTTTCTGGCTTCCAGTAGTAAAGTTTCTTTTGTACAGTAGAAGTGAATTTTAGCGAGAATGTCTCTAGGGGCTTTTTCGGGCGCATTTCTAGCTTTTGGTATGCGGTGCGCTCTATCAATAGTGAGATCCAGGTCAGAAGAGGTGGGTGATAGGGATTTAAACATGGCTGTTAGATAGTTGGAGATATCATTAGGTGCCACATCTTCTGATACGCCTCTAATCTTTATGTTGTTATGACGTGACCTGTCTTCCAGGTCCGTAACCTTGTCTCTCAGGCGTTGTATTTCCACATCAGCTTCATTAAATGCAGATACTAGCTCATTATGTGACTGTGCGACTTCAGACATTTTGTTTTCCAGATGAGATGTGCGATCACCTAGGTCACCAATAGTGGATTGCAGATTAGCTATTGCAGAATTAAAGTTAGCACAGATATTAGCTTGTAAAGTGGTTAGCATAACTTGTATAGAGCGCTCTGAAGCTGGGACATCAGGGGTTAAACAGGGCTCCTGCTCATACACAGTGATAGCAGAGCTGCTGTCTGAACTGCACATGCTGCTGCTGGAGTTATTTCTACTTGTTGGAGCCTGCTGGCTCTTCTTACTCACAGGTTCCTTTGCAGATGGGGACGACAGTGGTGAGAGGGCTAACTCCCTTTTGTGTTTCCTCTGTGAGTCAAGCATCGGAGGTATGGGCAGCCGTTGTGGGGTCTGGGGCTGCGGTTGTGTAGTGGCTGGGACATCTCTCTTTGAGTGCGGTGAGGAGGCGCCATCTTGCGCGCCAGAGGCGCGTGGTGGCTGAACTGTGAAGTCCGATATCAGCGTGATATCGGGCTTCCCCGATTTCCTCCTGGTCATGACGGGTGCCGGGTGTATTCCGACAGGCTGCGGTGCTGTGCGCGGAGCAGTGAAGGCTGTGTGGGCTCCCTGAGCTGGTGTACGATGCGGGCTTGTGTCGGAGCTCCGGGATCAAGCGGCCATTACGTAGTGCGGCCAAGCTCCGCCCTTTTTATAGGGATTCTATCATTAGAAAAGGCTATTCTTCTCTTGCTTTTATTTTTCTGATCTGCACCGCCGTTCCTGAGAAACATCTTCTTTCTTCCATATGTAAATGAGTTTCAGACATCACTAGGGGTGTTCTCCTGTGCGAAAACTCTCCAGGACACCTCCGTCTTCTTCTCCGGACCACCTCTTCTCCCGCGCCACCTTCATCCAAAAGCGCCGATTGCATATGTCCGTCAGCCATTTTCCTGTGGCCAAACGGGAGAGAGGATGAAGACTTTTGGATGAAGACACGAAGGTGACGCGGGAGAAATAGGTTTTGGTCTGTTGTCACTATGCATGTGGTCACTTATCTTACAACAATCCTATACTACAGTCCAGAGCTGCATTCACAATTCTGCTGCTTGTTATTGGAAACAGTCAGCAGACTTGTGGACTGTTACTTTGTAGTTTAGGTAGAGTCTTCTATATTACTGTACAACGTCTGATGACTCTACCTGACAGTCTTATGCTTCAGCCTATGTCTTCTATTTCTTAAGACTCAGTAACATTATGCAATAAACTTCCAAGGATCATATTCATTAGATGGTCTCCTAAATGTAACCTTGAATCACACATATAATAGTTTGTATAAACAACGGCGGAGCAGACAGTTCACTGTAACAGTTTATATTGGGTGTGACCTTCATCTTACTGACCTCAACTGAGTCATGGGTGAATCTTCCATGTATCAGCAAGTCTTTCTAAAATGTGTGACGGAAGAGTGTAGCCAGTGGCGTAACTAGGAATGGCGGTGCCCCGTGGCGAACTTTTGACATGGCCCCCCCCAGTCCGAAAAGACCCCTGAGTATAATGATAGCAACAGTAGCGACTGTCAATGGGCCCCTAATGTCCCGGGTCCTGTGGCAGCTGCCTCCGCTGCTATGGCGGTAGTTATGCCACTGAGTGTAGCTGTATCCTAAGGGTAAAAGCGTTCATGTTTTTGACTAGTACCCCTAGTTAAAGGAACATACCAGGTGAATATAAACACACACCATAATGTCCAGTGCAGAACACAGGGAAGTGGGGCGTGACAAAGGGGGATACAAAAATGGTAAGGATGTATACCTTGTTACTCTCAAAAGTTTCAAAAGGGGGTCAGGAGGAGGAAGGAGCCACTGCAATGAAAGAAAGACACACTGCCATTACACCAAGTGCTTTACAGCCTCACCCAATGCTAGATATTTACTGCCACACTGTGCATTACTGATATATAATGTCCTCCATGCTGCTGCCTTGAAGTCTATGTCATAGACAGAAGAGCAAGGTCTTCTTTTCCCTCTGTGTGCAGTGTATGGGAGACCTCATAGCAGCTGGTCGCCAACCACTAGCTCGGGGAGAAGTAAAAATTAGGAACTGCAGAGAGGAAAACTAAAAAAAAATAAATTCTAAAACAGGTTATCTTCCATCTCACATGTATACATGGCAGCTGACTAGATAAAGGACAGCAGTGTAAGCAGTTCACTACAATCCATAACATTGGACGTGATCACTATCTTACTGACCTTCAACAAATTACAGCTCTGTGTTCAGTAAACAATGTAATAAGTCACTTGTTACATTATATCCTAATGACAATGTTATTTATGGGTCAGGTCAGTGCTTAGAGTCCATGGAGCAGAAAATTGTGTTAAATGTGTGATTTAGGAGGATATTACACACCTTAGCTGCACTACAGGGACAATAACTCTGAGCGTTCTGCCAGGTAACTCTGTAAATACATTACAGTACAATTCCTGAATTAGTATCCAGAGCTGCGTTCACAGTTGTGTGCTTACCTGTGCGCCTGTGATCCACAGGGAGGGTCCGATGTCCCTGCATTGGGGACTGTGCAGAATTCAGATCACTAGAAAGCACTACATGCAGAAGACGGAAACCTGTCATGCCGAGTCCGGCCGTGAGCGCCGGTGAGCGTTTTATGCTCTCCACGGCAAAACAGTTTTTTTTTTTAAACCGGACAGAGTACTGCATGTCCAACTCTGTGTCCAGTTTAAAAAAAAAAAAAAACTTTTGCCATGGAGCGCATAAAACGCACCCCGGCGCTCACAGCCAGACACCTTTCAAACCCATTCAAATGATTGGGTATGAAAGAGTCCTGCAGCTTTCCGTCTCCTGCTCTGTTTTGTGCAGGAAGCGGAAACCTGTATGGATGGAGACCGGGCGCAGATGTGAACGAGCCCTTATGTGTACAGTACAGTGGTATTATGTGTACTATATTATGGTAGTATGTGTACTATATTATGGTGGTATTTGTACTATACTATGGCGGTATTATGTGTATAGTACAGTGGTATTGTGTACTATACTATGGTGGTATTATGTGTACTATACTATGGCAGTATTATGTGTACTATACTATGGTGGTATTATGTGTACTATACTATGGTGGTATTATGTGTATAGTACAGTGGTATTGTGTACTATACTATGGTGGTATTATGTGTACTATACTATGGTGGTATGTGTACAGTACAGTGGTATTGTGTGTACTATATTATGGTAGTATGTGTACGGTACAGTAGTATGTGTACTATATTATGGTGGTATTTGTACTATACTATGGCGGTATTATGTGTACTATACTATGGCGGTATTATGTGTACTATATTATGGTGGTATTATGTGTACTATATTATGTGTACACCACCATGGTATTTGTTTGGCACTCTATAGTAGTATTTGTTTCCTGGAGTGGCTCCAGCATCACAACACACTGAATGTTGAGGCCAAGTCCGAATGTTTGAGAATTCCTGCACTCCACGGTGTCTGTAGATATTTATATCCGTATCGGAATAACAGTATATTAGAAAATTGCAGAACGTTTCACCATCACTTTTTACGAGGGTGAATGATCCCTAACACACACATTGGGGCGCAGTTTTCACAATATACTTTATTACATAGCTACACTTGCTCATTTTACATCTGTAAACATTTACACAAGATGGTTACTTAAAGTGGTTGTCAGTAAATTCCAACCGCTACTAAACACAGCCGTGGGTGACGCCAGGCAGCAGCTGTAAAGGCGCCAGTTAATCATTTCCGTTGTGTTTGTAGGAGAGCGCCGGGTCCGTTCCCTGCTGAATTCAGCTGCTGGGTGATGAGTCTGGGACGACACAAAAGCTGTTGATGTCTTGGCATGGCTCCGCCGCTGCTGTGTAAGGCACTGTGTGTTACATTAAGTATCTGGCACCAAGCCGGGCCTCTGAGTGCGAGTCCTTGAGGGTTATTTCATCGGCTGTTTAAGGTCAAACAATCCAGTGCCCCCTTTTACAACTTTTCCAACCACGAGGCATGCGGAGGGTGACTGAAGATTGTCCTTTGCACCTGTTAATACACAACAATCCTTGTATTAGACAAAACAAAACTGTATCCATGTAGCAGGACTAAGTAACATAATGGATCTATGTACATTACATAAGAGTTTCGAATAGTACTTGCTCATCTCTAACAGCCAGATGTGGCAATGACAAACAAAGACTGTTTGCTGGGGATATGGACTCCAAAACGTAGGTGATGACACCCAAAACCCATGCAGATCAGCTGTTTGTAAGCTCTCTGTGCTTTACAGGTCATGTGATGTCATGTTTAATCGGTCACATGACCTATTCAAGTGAATGGGCTGAGATGCAATACCAAGCACAGACACTATACAAGGTACGGCGCTGGTGGTTCCAGTAAAAGGGCCACAACACTTCACAACTGAACAATATGGTCTCTTAAAACAGAGGGTCAGTGCGGGTCCCTGGTGTCTGTCCATGTTCTAGTGAGGACTTTTACAAAGGATTCGTCATCAATCTTATAAGCCCAGAAAACCCCCTTTAAAGGGCGACCCCTCTACACAGCCAATTTAGTATTCAGAAATCCTAGTATTATCAGTTTCTGTAAAAGCTGGGTGGTAAGCAAAGTCAGCCACGACAGCTCCCACCTCTCCCAACACCTTGGTACATAGCCATAGAAAAGTCTGTTATGGATCGTTTAATAACTAAGCAGGTTTTTCATTCTGGAGTCTGGGAAAGCTGGGTGGTGTCCACCATTAGAGCTGGGTTGGCTTTTCCTAAATTAGACTAGCAGTCGGTTCGCTTTCAGAAGTAAACCTAGATTTGTGGGAGAAGCTTACAAATGCCAAACACTGTGGAGGAAAGGAATCGGAGGCTTAGCCCAGGAAATCGGATGAAGAGGCGCGAGGTCATGTGATGCTTATAAAATAAGCGTATGAGAAGAAAGAGGAAATGGCTGACTAAAACAAAGCAACATGACCACACCGATGCGACACAGAAATACTAACACGTCACCAGTAGCCAGAAGTCCTACTCAGCTCTCTAATATGGCAGGCACCCAGCTTTCCCTGTCCCAGAAATATAATTCTGTTTCCTCTTTTACCAATATCTCTTAGTAAATGTGTTAGCAAAGCTCAAATGTCATGTAGATGACTCTGACATGTGGTTTTCACCCAGCTTTTCCAGAATCGGATATAGTTAACATCTCTTATGTCATGTACTTGCTATGTGCCCTGTGCTATCCTACTATTATAAATGTAAAAGTTTGTGTGTTTGGATGTTTGTCCCTCAATCACTCAAAAACGGCTGAACGGATTTTAATGAAATTTGGCACATAGATAGATTGTAACCTCGATTAAAACATAGGCTACTTTTTATCCCAGTAAATGACATGGCTTCACGACTGTTATGAATTTATGTTCACATACTATATTATGCTGCTCCTGCAGCAGCTTATCTCAGCCAGGGATGTTATCTCTCTGTGTAAACACTCAGCTAACCCTCAGTCCATTGTGTACATGCATTTGCATATTATCTCATCAGCTCCAGGCAACATACTGACACATTGGATGGGAAAACACCTTTAATCCAGATTGGCAGTTTGCTACTTTTAAACACGCCGGGAAAAAGAAAATCTAATTTGTCACAAAATTCTAAAACAACAACAGCTATGAAGGTAGCCAGAAGTCACAGATTTCTCCTCAAGCGGAGATAAGGGGGATCATCGGCGCCAACAACAAACTCATTATATGGAGTCCCAGCGAGCTGCCGGAACAATCACAGACACAGTGCAAGGGACAAATTTAGCAGCAGGCCAGTTTGACAACTGCCGAAATGCTGGAGCAGGCGGATTATCAACGCCAACAACAGGCTCATTATATGGCTTCCCAGCGAGCTGCTGAGATGCCGGAACAATCACAGGCACAGTGCGACGAATGAGTTCAGTCGCAGCCCGGCTTGACAGCTGCCGAAACAAGTAGATAATCATGCCAACAACACGCTCATTATATGGTGTCCCAGCGAGCTGCTAGGATGCCAGAACAATTACAGGCACAGCGTGAGGAACAAGTTCAGCAGCAGGACAGCTTGAGAGCTGGTGAAACGCCAGAGCAGGCTACCTGAGATCTGGCGCACGCGCACTTGAGCTGAAGTGTACGCCTCTAGCTTCAGTAAAGAACTGCACCAAAATGGGGAACACAGCAGTACGGAGAGTGTAAAACTTTTATATATTTAGTACAGACATGGAGGCCTTTACAACGGGGCTATTTGGACAATAAATCCATAAGGACCTGGGGGTGGTTTAGTGCCCCATATCACCATGAGAGGTTCCCTTTACATCCTAATACCTCCTTAAAGGAGCATGCCAGACAAAGCTAAAGACTAGAGCAGATCTTCAAGGGAGTTGCATGACACTGACATTGTCTTCATGTTTTCTGAATGGTTGCCATGCACCGCCCCCTTATGACCTGCGCTAGGCATAACATTAGATATACATTTGGCTCCCAGCGTCCATTTAGGACCATTCCTCGCCAACTGATCTACTACCGTTAAAGGGGTGTTCCCCCCTGATAATGGGTTAATAAAACAATATCAATGCCCGGCTGGTATTGACTTTATGGACCTTTTCAATTCTCAGGAAGTGCCTGCTCGGCCAATCACTGGCCACCGAGGTGACCCCACCCTGCCAATGATTGGGCATTTCTTGTCTGTCAAGAGGAGACCAGGAAGCAGAGCCCGAACAGTGTCAATCGGGATCAGCACAGGGAACAGAGGACTTTTACCCATTATATAACATTTGTTGGAAAATCCCTTTAAGGCCTATTCACGTGTGGAGATAGTCAACCAGATGACCGTTCCTTCCAGGTCTCTGTTCCACATCAACTTGTGTGTACGAATGGCAGATGACAAAAAGTCTGTCCATGTAAACAGGCCTTTAGCTCTTATGACCTTGGCTGTGGACTAAACACAACTATCTCCACCGACACTAAAAGTGTGAACAGAGCTGTATATCCATCACATACAGGAGCCACGGCCTCTATATACACAGACTAAGCCGCATACACACTCAGCCTTTTATGGTGAAACAGAAGACCGGGTCTTTAAATAGCAGAGACACTAGTATCTCTGCGGGGAGCGGGTCATGTGACGTCCCAGCAGCTGAAGACAAAGCGTCTCATGATCTCGTAAGGAATGTATAGAAAGTATGGACATGTATGGAATGTCAGATAGCAGGTAAATATATGATCTATACTGTACTACCTCACAATGCAATGAGGCTTGGAGTATACTACCAATACAAAGATGTAGCAGAGCTGAACTGGTTTGCTGCTATGTACAGCCTGTGAATGGGGACCCCTTAATTTCAGAATCAGGGGGTCCCCTTAAAAGGTCACATCTTTACCATCCCCTATAACGTAATACTACCGCCATGTGTATGTACTAAGTATATGCCCAGTCCTCCATGTTACCCAGCTAGGCTGGCACAGACTACTACAAGAGCTGCCAGTGGGGTACAAACTGGTATGGAGAAAGGTCATCACTTTTGATGCCGGGAGCGATCACTGAACAATGAGACTTGTAGTCCGTATCACAACTCAATAGGAGACTGGACACAATAATGGAGACCGAGGTGATGACCACGCCTCTCGTAGCACCACGACCCGTGACATCCCCGCGTTCCTGTTCTAGACTACTTACCACTCAATGTAGCATCCTTTAAGAACTTGTAGCTGGTCTCAAAGGTCATTTGCTGGAAAGGAGACGAGTTGGACTGAATCCCGAAGCGACTGAGAGGCCGGTAAGTTCCCTCAAAGCACATGTAGTCTGATACTAGGGAGAGATGGCGGGGGTCTACTTCAATACCTGGAAAAAATGATGGGATAGTTAGAATCTATAGATTTTTTCTATGCTGCTCCTATGCATCTCCATGATAACAGACTACAACCAAAATCTGTGTAGTCTGACTTGCTTCAATCTGCCCTCTTGCCGCCTTTGTTACCAAAAATCAATGAACACCTTGGGAAGAATCTTAAGATCAGCGTCTCCTACACCAGGATCAGACCACACAGAGTTTGTGTTTGTAGTCTGTTATCAAGGAGATGCTTAGGTCTGCACAGGAGCGGTAAACACAAAGCGGTAGGAAGTTTTTAAGAATATCTGCTTATTCTTCCATGACGTGGCGATCCTTACCATATACAGCAAACACGTCTTTAATCTCCTTCTGCACCACCCTGACCGCAGCTTCTATGCCGTACGTGTTGGCCATTGCATGGATATCATTTGTATACAGGCGCTTTAGGTTCAGGACCTGTGGGAAGGGATCGCAGGTACATTGATGAGAATGATGGATCCTACAGCATTGGTATGAACTGAAGCCAACGGCACTTATGTCGCCCGTATCCAGCGCCCTGAATATACGCTCAGGATTTTACACTTGGATACATATTGGCATATCTCACTCTGCTGGAATAATATCCATTTCGCTTGTATAAAGAGACTCAAGTATTATTGACTCATCTCATAGACTTTGCAGACGCCGCTGGCGACGAGCCCGCCGTACATCAATGAGTAACTGAGGAAACCGACCCAATGTCAGCAGCCAACACAATGTCTCATTCACACGTTGGGAAATCCATTGTTTTGTTCAGCGGAACGCGGCCAGGGACTTTTCTCTATTGTTCTCCTTATCGACCCTGTGGTTAGAAGTGGGGTGGATCGCAATAGAAGACCACACGAGCAGACAGGGCCACATAGAAGCGCAGATGTCATCTGACTACTATAAGCAGTGCCCTCACAGTCATATGCTCACCGCTCCTGTTGTAAATCTGCACCCCCAAAACACCTATATATAGCATACACAGCGCCCCCTGCACTTACAAAGGGTCATATACCAGTCCTAAAATCTCCGTTATAGTATATAACTGTATTCTCATGAAAAACCATTCCAAAGCCTCTTTTCCTATAACACTACATTGTGTCGTTCCTCTGTTATTCCTCTTGGAAATGTATGAACTGATTACCACTAGTAGGATGTATCCCTGCACCATGGGCATTTATTGAGACTAGCATTCTGTACACCAGTCTTAATAATGGCCCCAACTGACGTAAGATGTGCCTGAAGTATTAAGAGGCTTGGCGCCGCACTCCCATGTGCCAGGCAGAACGTGGTGGTGTAGAATTCCTCTATAACTCAGGCTGGTCTTCTGGTGTAAGTAAAAGTAAAATAAGACCTCGAGACAAAGACGTGCCACAACTATTCTCATCTACACCAGTTCTCTGGTATAGCGAGAATAGTAAAATTCCCCCATTGTGACGATGCGAGTACTGAATTGACTTTGTCAAATGGAAACACATCTACTTATTTATACGTTTCTCGGAGGAATAAAAGAGGAACGACACAACCCAGGATTCTAATTTCATGTGACTGTAAGTGTTTATTTAACCTGGCATGTCAGGACGGCCATCAGGTTCTCTTGATCACGCACTTGTGTTGCTACAGCTTCCCTACTACCTGTTGTGCCCCAGACAAGGGCCTAGTTTGCCTATACAGTAGATAACATGTAATGGAGGAGACCTCGGTTACATGGACTTACATCTGCGTAGTTAAACATTTCCTGGAGGTTGATGCCCTCTGTGTTCATGACCAGCTCCTTCTCTCCGTTTTGATTTGTGGTTTCGTTGAGGAGGCAGCGGGTTATTCCTCGGGTCTCGTGAATAACAACGTTGTGTGCCATGGAGGAGATGAGAGATGAGAGATCGAAGTGGACCTTCATGAGCGGCAGCTTCAATGTGATCTGTAGAGGAGGAGTCAGCACATTACACATAGCAATAGACATACAGTAATGCAGCCTATAATGATGGCTCGCCATACAGTATTGCGCAAAAGTTTTAGGCAGGTGTGGAAAACGCTGCGATGCAAGAATGCTTTCAGGACTAGAAGTGTTAATAGTTGAAGTCTGTCAACTAAAATAAAATGAATGAAGAGAAATGTAAATCCCATCAGGAAGAGACTACGACTATCTGGAGTAAGGTGAATGGGAGTCCTCAAATGACCGACAGGGGATAGGGGTACCGCTCCATTACTGCACATTTACTGTTCCTAGGACCCTTTTAGACTTTACACGTACACGCTCGGCCTGCTCATCTTCACAGACCACTATGTGTGACAAAATAAGGACCTTCATTTGAAAATGGAGTCTGTGTGTAGTGTAATGTTACGGAGCTTTATTGTGAAGTTATGTGCTCCCATGCAGAGCACCAACCTCCTCTCTACTCCTCTGTTGCACATCATAGGGCAGATTTATTAACCAATCTTAAATTTTATAAAATACAAAGATTGGCTCCTTTCTGTGAAATCCTGAACTTTTATTCTATTTCCCTTGCTCCTCTATTGACAGCTGTTCCCTGCTACTCATTGTGTAATGTACGGGCTGTGAGGGTCACTTCAAATGGCTATATCTCAGGTTTTAGAAAAATGACAAACTTGCGTTAGGTGTCATATGAAAGAGGAGATTCTCAATAAGGATGCAGTTCTATACAGAAGATTTGCAGAGATATCACTGCTTGAAAACACAGTTGGGATTGGGATATTCATACACAGCTGCAGCTAGAAATATCCCAATCTCGACTGTTTTCTACCAGTGATGTCTGTAAATCACACAGGTAGAACAGCAACAGTATCATATGAAAGATGAGAACCTCATGATCATAGGACACCAAATAAAGTAGATTACAAAATATAATAATGACACAAATACTGGCAGAAAATCAAAAGTTGTCAGAAAGTGTAAAGGGACTGTTTCACGTCTTCAGCACACTGTCTGCTTTCCCAGTATGCACCCCTATGCTAGAGATATCAATGCCAATTTTCAGCACCGATATGTCCCCACTGTCAGAAGGGTGGGCCTTACAGATATCTCTGGGCTGTAAGGAACCCCTGATAGTATTCTTCCATAGCCTTGTACTGTCGGGGGAGCGTTCCTCACAGCCCAACATTCATGCTTAGGTTGTAAGGCCCCGCCCTTCTGACAGTGGGTAAATATCGGTGCCGAAATTATCTCCAAAAACGGGACACATACCAGGAAAGTGCACTGACCATGGCCAAGACACAAGACTCCATTCTTCTGGCCATGTTCAGGATCTGCTATTCCGATAGCTCCAATATACAATAATCTTCACAAGTGTCCGCAAGATCTTACCTCACACCACAAGCTTTTCTCTGTGTCATAAGAATAGTCTTCGATTTGGGTATTGAGGCCCAGGACGTGGTTTACCCTGTTCTCGGTCAGCACCTCCTTTGTTAGGTTTGTTTGGTTATTTTTGGTTTTGAAGGATCTCGCTTGTAAGGGTTCAGGATTGTCCTCTATCGGGAAGGCCTCCTCCTCCTCCTCAACACCCTCTTGCTCTTTTTCAGCAGAAGGGTTCTCCTCATTCTGTTCTTCTTCATTCTCGGGTCCATTCACCGCCGCTGCCTCCTCCTCCTCCTCTCCTTCTTCACTTTCATAGTCAACCTACCAGAAAAATGACCATGAAGACACGGAAACAAATGTATCGCTCCAATACTATAGTCTACAGAATGTGGTACAAGAAGCTGCCCATAACTTCCCTTCTGGGTTACCATTATGGGTTTTTCGAGTTGAAGCAGTCACAGGAATTTGTCTGAAAGCTCAGCAGGGAATAGTCTATGTATTATGTCAAAATGAAGGGGGAAAAAATGGAGGAACAAGGAAATTCCGGATACAAACGGAAAGTGAGGATTAGAGAACAGGTCCTGGAGCAAAGGAAGAGACGTGGCAACACCGTCACATTACATACAGACACATTCTACTAATAAAGAGGACAGTAAACACCCAGTTATAGATTTATCCATACATTACAGAGGAAGGGATAGCACATTGCAAGGGTATGCCATCACTGTAGGCCCCGTGGGGTCTCTGACCTCTGAGACCACAACCAATTCTAACAATGAAGGAATCAGTACTGTGACCTCTTCACAATCTATTCTGGCACAGCGGCGGTCCTGGCCATCACCGTACAAGTACAGGTACTGCTGTGTGGCCCGATAAACACCAGTCACAGGTTCTCAGCACTGAATCAGTCCTGCAGCCCCTTCATTTTTAGGATCAATGTGGTGTCAAACCCCACACTGATCATAAAGTGATGGCCTATCTAAGAGACACGCCAACACTTTATGAGCGTGGAAAAAATCCCTTTAAGAGAGATGGACTTGGCTGGGGTCATCTTGACCAGGATTCTTACCTCCTCTTCTTGCTTTTTTCTCATTTTTACATCAGTAGCATCGGTATCGCCCTCATTGGCATCCGCATCTACGATTTTTGGTTCGGCAGCCTCACCGTCTTCGTTCTCCTAATAGGCAAACACATGACGACATGATCTCTATTACTGTATGAGGTGACATGGACAGGGCAGAATGCAACGCTCTGAGCTTTGTGAGAAGAGCTGTGTAAGCTACACATGTCCTAACCAAGGCAGTACTGTAAGTCACATCTCTCAGCTCCTACTGGGCAAAGCAGTGATCGGTGACTACAGATTAACAACAGAGTCTACAGTGAGCCTGAGGTGGTCTGAGACAACCCCCCCACCCCACCTGTGTGCCATCATTTGCCCTGTACAGTTTCTCGAGACCCCAGTGGCGTGATATGAGGCTCACTCCATGCCAACCATGGGGGGGATAAGTAGTCAGTGTCAATATAGAGGAAGGGGAGTGGGGTCCTTTGTCTGGCTATAGGGCGGAAAAGATCAACTGTATATCAAATCAGATATAAAATTATGAAGAAGGTGAAACCTTTCTATGACGGTTCTTTCTATAGGGGGTTTTGTTATTACAGACACCTATTCCCTATCCACAAGATATAGGATACCTGTCAGATCGATGGGGGTCTGACCGCTAGGACCCCCAGCGATAAGGTGAACAGAGCCCAAAAATATCTGTGTCCTCCATGTGAATGAAGCACCAATGCACATGCCCAACCAGCACAACCATTCACTTCTATGGGGCTGCCATTAAATGCAGTCCCAGAAGCTCCATAGAAGTGAATGAAGCATCGATTGGACAAGTGCACCAGTATCTTATCCTCACAGAGGACGAAGGGGGAATTTAATGCCGTTCTCCTGTTCTCTGGGGAGAATGGGGCATATATCTATATATCTAACTAGAGAGAGATTCACTAAAACACAAACCATCTCACTATCATAAACGTGACTCTGCCGGAGGCCATGGCGGCAGACACCTGAATAAGCAGCCTGTTATCTTTCATTGTCAGTTCATTAAAATGTGAAGGTCAATAAAACGAGAAAGCAGCAAGCTGGCCGTATCCATACTTGGCGCCAAGGCATCAAGTAAACAGAGGGCGCAGGATGAACGCAGTCACTGGTTCTTTGTATTATATGTCATGGCAGCCTCAGATAAGAGCCTGGTGATAAGCGGAGGAAGCTTATTCAACAAACAGCCGGCCCAGACCCCGGTGCTACACCACAACAAGGATTAGGGAAGTTTGTAGGATTAAAGTGTTTGTATAGGACAAAAAGCAGCGAGTATTCATTAGCCTGACCCCGCTGTAAAACTAACATATCATAAATCCCTTAAAGCAGGCAAGCCAGCGTTCCCCAACATGTCAGCTTTAGTAATAAATGTATACTACGTTGTGTTCCTTTGTTATCCCTCCAGGAAATGTATGAAAACAGTCACTATGGGCACCTGTCCCGCAACATAGCCTTTTCATCATGGGTTGGCGCAGGTTGCCACAACGGTGACACTACAATTGCTGCTGGATTTCTTGAGACTATAGTGTCATTGTCACAGCAAAGTGAATTGCAACGTGACCCCATTTACCTTCACTATGTTGTAATGTAATATAGCAAAAGGGCGATCTTCAGCGAAAAATCGCTGTGTAGCCCACCACCGTCTGACAATATCAGTGCTGTCAGAGAGTGCAAATATGGGAATTAATCATGTCAGAAGAAGGACAAGCTACAAATCTGAATATTAGAAAATCTACAGGGAACGTATGCATGCTGCCAAATATTGCTTACCCCTGCTCTACACATGGGGCTGTGTAATGGCTACTCTTAGGTCTCGCATACACGTAACAGAAAAGTCAGCTGAACATGCAGTTTCTTATGTGTATGGGGGAGGGGAATGTCTATCTAAATGATTGAGGACTGAGCTGCAATACCAAGGACAACCACTAAAAAATGTATGGCGCTGTGCTTGGCAAGTAATAAAGAGGCTGCAGCAATTAGTATCATAGTAATGAGTAACCCCTTTCTTGTCCGACCCTTCGTTCCCCTGGGAAGTAAGCTGCCTCCAGAGTCTAGAGAGGACAGCAGCTTCATCACCATCCCATTGAAAACACATGCACGCTAGGTTGAGCCTAGTATAAATGTGTATAGGAGGGACAGGAGGAATTGCCACCATTCCGTGTTACTCACCTGTGACTCGTCTGCTTCTCCGTCGTCATTCTGATCTTTCTGAAACGCCTTTCTGCTGGTCACGTCACTATAGAAGGCAAGTCTTGTGCTTCTCCTTTTGATGGCATCTAACATAAATCGGAAGAACCTGCAGATTGATGAATACGTTACTCTTCTGAGTACAGTGCCCCCTATGGCCCATAATGGCCAATGAAGAATCTGAAAGTGGCCACAGGCATTACAGTACGACCATGCAGTCCATATACTGGACCAATGAGCGGATGGGGTGGTGGATGCATAGGGAGTGTTCTCTAGCCCGTTGCAAAGCTACAACTCCTAGCATAACCTGCAGATGTCCTGTTAGGAGTTGTAGTTTTGCAATAGCCGTAAAGCAAAGCTTTGAAGACCACAGATCTCTGCAGCAAGGAAAAATCGGGCTTCTTATGGTGGCCATACACAAAGCCGAGCATAAGGCGCCTGGCCACTGTGCCATATCAGGAGCTATGTGAAGATGGTAAATAGGACTGCGGCATATGGGGCTTGTGTGCATGTGCCAACCTGCAAAGGAAGCCCCAGTAAGCCCAGGACAAAATGGAGCCGTCCTCAAAGTCTAATAAAGCATATAGTGAGATGAACAAACCTGGTCTCCATGAAGTGTAGAACTTCCTCAGGTCGCAAGCACTTCTCCTGACGGTAGTATTCATATGGCAGGAAGTGGAACTTTATTTTAAAGATGTGAAATTTTTGGGATTTCTGATCAATGTGGAAGGTTTCCTCTACATCTAGCTTGTGCAATACCTAGAACAGGAAAAATATCTCTCTATTAATGCTGCCACTAGGGGGAGCAAACTGAAGACTGATTGAAGTGTCAGATTGTAACAGCTGCTTCTGCTTCACAGACTATGTGATATCACATTCATCAATCATGTGACCTGTACGCAGCTCAGTCCCATTCTGTAAAGCGCAGTGGTCTTTAAAAACAGCTGATCGTCAGAGGGCCCAAGTATCGGACCCCCGTCAATCTTTAACTGGAAACCCCCTTTAAGTTGTCTAATCTAGGAATGGATCTTAAAGGGGTTTTCCTAGATTGATATTGATGACCTGTCCTAAAGGTAGGGCATCAATATTGCTGGTGGTCCAACACGTGGCACCCCTAAGATCAGCTACCCAGAGTACAGCATATGGATTAGAAATGGGACTGCTTTGTGCACTGTGTAGTGGCTGTCCTGCACGATGTCCTAGAAATCCCTTTAAAGTCCACAAAATATGGAGCGTACACGTTACAGACAGGCTATTTACTCAAGGTCTCCTTAGTTAACCATTCTCTACATTCCCAGTAATCCAAGCGGTTATAACATACGGGGAAGGATAAGGATAAGGGCAATGGCAATAAGGGCAATGAGTACAGTGTCTGGGTGACCTTGGCAGGCAGGTACCGTATTTTTCGGACTATAAGACGCACTTTTTTTCCCCAAAATTTTTGGGGAAAATAAGGGTGCGTCTTATAGTCTGAAGGTGGCGCTGGCACCCGCTGTAATAGGGAGGCGGAAGCCGGCAAGTGATAGACGCCATTACAGGTGCCGGGGCCTGAGACATCGCTGCCCTGTCCTGCATGAAGCCAGCAGCGGGAGGAGTGATGCTGCTATTCCGCTCCTCCGTCCCCCCGCCGCTGGCTTCATGCAGGGCAGGGCAGCGATGTCTCAGGCCCCGGCGTCTATCCCTCCCCGGCATCCGCCTCTCTAGTACAGCGGATGCCGGGTCAGTATCCGTGGCCCCTTCTCCCCCGGGGCTGGTCCCCACCGGCCCCGTACCTGTGAGGTTGCAGGCCGGCTCCTGCGCGGCGATATCGCAGGAGCCGACCTGTTCGGGTGAGAGTCGGGAGCCAAATGAGGCTCCCCGGCCTGTCACGGCTATATTAGTATTGCGGCTAGTCTCTATGACCAGCCGTAATACTAATAGACAGAATGTCCCATAGACGGCAATACAGTTGTATTGCCGTCTATGGGACTTTCGATCAAGTGACTGCAGGTTCAAGCCCCCGGGGGGGGAATAAAATAGTAAAAAAAAAAAAAAAAAAAAACCCTTTAAAAATATGAAATAAATAAAAGTTCTAAATCACCTCCTGTTTTTTTTCAATACAAGGTGATCTAAGCAATAGATATCCCCCAAAATGGTATAACTAAAAAGTACAGCTGGCCCCACAAAAAAAACGCCCTATACATCCCCGTACAGCTGCAGGGTCACCTGTCAATGTGGCCTTGCAGCTGTTGCAAAACTACAACTCCCATATATTAAATATTTTACCAGTTTTTGCTTCAAATTTTTTTTTCCCTATTTTCCTCCTCTAAAACCTGGGTGCGTCTTATAGTCCGAAAAATACGGTACATATAGTGTTCTCCGAGTATGATCTTGTAGAATACAGAAGTGTCTCTTTAAGAGAGTTCTCTCTGTGGTTTGGCTGCTCACGACTCTCTCACTGAACATAATTTACTAGCTGGCATATATATGACTAATAAATACTTCCTTCCCGCTTACAGAAGACGGAGCCGCAGAAACGCAAACAGCCCAGACAGAGATCTTATCGGTTTATAGGCAAATAAACAGCATTAGAGATTCACTTTTTGCAGAGATACTATGTGATAAGTCTGTGTAGGGAGAATAACAACCAAATTATAGGTAACCAGTAGCCAAAGTACAGCGATAACCCTATAACCCTGCCATCTTAAAGGAACACTCAACCCAGAACAAGACTAGAAATGTAGCTGTCCTCACAGGTAGTCAGCCTGCAACGTTCTCTGCAGGAGCCAGACACAGTCAGTCTTGTAGAAAAAAATCTGCAGAGAACAAAGGGGTTCGATGTTCAGGTGATAGACCGACTGAGGGGATAGAGCTATCTTTTTATGCTCAGTCAGAAAGAGCAGAGAAGGAAAACTCCTGCTGTTTCATAGAATAGAGGGGGGAGGTTCCTGCTGCAGACAGTTTATAGGGCAAGGGGGGAGGCTCCTGCTGCAGGTTTATAGCACAGAGAGGAGACCCCTGTTGCAGTTAGTTGCTTTATAGGGCAGAGGCAGGAGACCTATACTGAAGCCAATTGTTTTATAGGGCAAGGGTGATGTGTTATCTCTGCTGAAGCCAGTTGTTTTATAGGGCAGAGGGAAGACGGCAATAATTCCTGCTGGCTTTGGTCAGAAGTTTAGCATTTATGCAATGCACTATACCAGTGCTCAGATTTAAGAAATCAACTCCCCCTCCCCTTCATCATAAGAGGTCGGCTACGCTGTTAATTCCAGTGACAGTCTTCCTTCTGTTCCTTAGCTGCTATGGACTCCTAGTATATCTTCTCCTCTCAGCATACGTGTGTCCTGTAATATATTACTGTGTATTATCCTGTATCTGTATTACTATGCTGCTGTGCTGTAACATATAGAAATTTCCTCACTGTGGGACTATTAAAGGATTATTTATACACACACATTTTTTTTTTTTTTTTTTTTTTGGGGGGGGGGGGGTCAGGGCCAAATCTCAACATTACTTATGCCACATGACAAGCCCAGCTCTGCTACATAACGGCTCCCTGATAGTTGCACCAGCTATATACTAGTGTTCTCTCCAATGTAAGCCCCTATTCGAGGACAGAATCGCCGCAGCCTAGCACAAGTAGACCGTGATTTTGCTCACCTCGGCCACGCACACACGGGTCAGCTGCTTCTTCAGTTTTTTCACTTTCTTCACAGCTTTCTTAGTGGGGAGGACAGGCACGCTCATCATGGGAGTTCTAATAGTGCTGCTTGCCATCAATAAAATTTCTCTAAGCCTAAAAAGAAGTAGAAAAGATAAAAAAAAAAGTGTTTAAATAAGATGATGATAGAAAGGTGTCACCTGCTTAGGACTCCTCCCTCCTGACTATCAGCCATAATGGAATCATGCTCCTTTACACAACCAGATGTAATACTATATTTCTCCTGTAGTGGCCACTGCAGGGAATAGGAGTAGCTGATGAGAGTGGGGATGGGATCCTGTTATGTTTTCCAAGGCTTCTATGCATCAAATCAATGGGACAGAAACCAGATCGGACCACTTACCTGGGAATACCCAGAGTGACGTTCATCTCTCCTCTGCCGGCAAAGTGGAAAGTGTTCAGTGTCATCTGGGTGGAGGGTTCTCCGATGCTCTGAGCTGCAAGAAGGCCCACCGCATCCCCGGGGTCACACAGAGCCCTTTGCCATTTTAGCTGTAGCAAATTCCTTAAACTTTATCCAAAAAAGGGGAAAAACCAGCTGTAATGACGTGTAATATAACATAATATGCAAAATATTCACAAGGAGCAATATTACAAGATTATCCCCGCTTGATGCGGAGTACCTCCATAGTCTGTAAAGCGTGTACAAACTGGAGGGCGTCTTTATACATAATTTTGGAGACCCGCTGACCTGGACCAATTCCACCACATATAAAGTACATGTTGCGATCAATCACCTTTCAGATGACATCTTGGAAGATTCATAGCTGGAACTGTTCTGCATATCCCGTTGCCAAATGTACTCATCGACTTTGGCTTGAAATTTTTCGGACACGGATCCAAAATAGAGATCTGGTCGGAGCACTGAGAGGCAGGGGTCAGGCAGGCGAGACGACCGCTTTATGTATTTCTTCTGCTGCTTTGGGTCCAGGGAATTCCAATGCTCCGCAAGCTGGGGACAAAAAAAAAAAAAAATCATATTTACTTGGAAAAAAAAAAAAAATGGAGATTTTGCCTTTAAGCGGCTGCGCAGGATTAAAACATGGTTACTTTCAGCCCACAACAGCACCACACTTGCCCACAGGTTGGGTGTGATATTGCAGCTAAGCACTGTTAAGTTGAGTAATCAGAGTCGTAAAAATAAATGTATGTTTTCGGAAAAAAACAGCCATTGATCTAATCCCAGACATACAGTGTTGGCCAAAAGTATTGGCACCCCTGCAATTCTGTCAGATAATACTCATTTTCTTCCAGAATGATTGCAAGCACAAATTCTTTGGTACTATTATCTTTATTTAATTTGTCTTCAATGGAAAACCACAAAAAGAATTGTCAAAAAGCCAAATTGGATATAATTCCACACCAAACATAAAAAAGGGGGTGGACAAAAGTATTGGCACTGTTTGAAAAATCATGTGATGCTTCTCTAATTTGTGTAATTAACAGCACCTGTTACTTACCTGAGGCACATAACAGGTGGTGGCAATAACTAAATCACACTTGCAGCCAGTTGAAATGGATTAAAAGTTGACTCAACCTCTGTCCTGTGTCCTTGTGTGTACGACATTGAGCATGGAGAAAAGAAAGAAGACCAAAGAACTGTCTGAGGACTTGAGAAGCAAAATTGTGAGGAAGCATGAGCAATCTCAAGGCTACAAGTCCATCTCCAAAGACCTGAATGTTCCTGTGTCTACCGTGGGCAATGTCATCAAGAAGTTTAAAGCCCATGGCACTGTGGCTAACCTCCCTAGATGTGGACGGAAAAGAAAAACTGACGAGATTTCAACGTAAGATTGTGCGGACGGTGGATAAAGAACCTCGACTAACATCCAAATAAGTTCAAGCCGCTCTGCAGTCCGAGGGTACAACAGTGTCACCCCGTACTATCCGTCAGTGTCTGAATGAGAAGGGACTGTATGGTAGGAGACCCAGGAAGACCCCACTTCTTACCCAGAGACATAAAAAAGCCAGGCTGGAGTTTGCCAAAACTTACCTGAGAAAGCCAAAAACGTTTTGGAAGAATGTTCTCTGGTCAGATGAGACAAAAGTAGGAAAAGGCATCAACATAGAGTTTACAGGGAAAAAAAAAGGCCTTCAAAGAAAAGAACACGTTCCCTACAGTCAAACATGGCGGAGGTTCCCTGATGTTTTGGGGTTGCTTTGCTGCAGTTTGGAGAAAGCCCCCTTCACATCTCAGGGACGACCTGGAGCAGTTTGCCAAAGAAGAATGGTCTAAAATTCCAGCAGAGCCTTGTAAGAAACTCATTGCTGGTTACCGGAAGCGGTTGTTCGCAGTTATTGTGTCTAAAGGTTGTGCTACCAAGTATTAGGCTGAGGGGGCCAATACTTTTGTCCGGCCCATTTTTGGAGTTTTGTGTAAAATGATCAATGATTTGACTTTTTTTTCATTCTCTTTTGTGTTTTTTCATTGCAAGCAAAATAAATGAAGATATTAATGCCAAAGAGTTTGTGATTGCAATCATTTTCTGGAAGAACATGAGTATTATCTGACAGAATTGCAGGGGGGCCAATACTTTTGGCCAACACTGTACCATTTTAATATTTGTTAAAGCACAGTCCTAGCCTATAGGTCACATATCTCAAAGATCAGTCTCACCCGACATGCGGCCATGCTCCTCCCTTTTTCCAATTCCTCAGAAAAATGCGCTTTAAAAGCCGGCATCTTCTTTTGGGAGTACATGAGGAAGGCACCGATCCTTTCGGAAGGTGTAGGATGGGTGGCTCTCCACTTTCGGATAGACAAGCTATGTTGGCTAGCTTGCTCAGAATCCATTTTAGATAAGACTTCATCCAAGCGCTTTGACCGTTTGATCACCTATTAAAGGAAAGACGATTATCAGCAATCTGTACAAGACCGAACAACGTTCATAAGTATTGGAAGAAGCAAGTCCAGGACCTCATTACGTAGGAACATCACATGACCAGACAACAACATCAAAGTAGAAAAAAGAACAAAGGATAAAAGTAAAACCTAAAGATTATGTCCACCCTATATAGAACTATTCAGCATATACTGTCAGCTTGCAAATATGTTAGATCCTTTATTATACCCCAGAGCTGCGCTCACTATTCTGCTGGTACAGTCACTGTGTACATACATTACATTACTTATCCTGTACTGATCCTGAGTTACATCCTGTATTATACTCCAGAGCTGCGCTCACTATTCTGCTGGTACAGTCACTGTGTACATACATTACATTACTTATCCCGTACTGATCCTGAGTTACACCCTGTATTATACTCCAGAGCTGCGCTCACGATTCTGCTGGTACAGTCACTGTGTACATACATTACATCCTGTACTGATCCTGAGTTACATCCTGTATTATACTGCAGAGCTGCACTCGCTATTCTGCTGGTGCAGTCACTGTGTACATACATTACATCCTGTACTGATCCTGAGTTATATCCTGTATTATACTCCAGAGTTGTGCTCACTATTCTGCTGGTGCAGTCACTGTGTACATACATTACATTACTTATCCTGTACTGATCCTGAGTTACATCCTGTATTATACTCCAGAGCTGCGCTCACTATTCTGCTGGTGCAGTCACTGTGTACATACATTACATTACTTATCCTGTACTGATCCTGAGTTACATCCTGTATTATACTCCAGAGCTGCGTTCACTATTCTGCTGGTGCAGTCACTGTGTACATACATTACTTATCCTGTACTGATCCTGAGTTACATCCTGTATTATACTCCAGAGCTGCACTCACTTTTCTGCTGGTACAGTCACTGTGCACATACATTACTTATCCTGTACTGATCCTGAGTTACATCCTGTATCATACTCCAGAGCTGCGCTCACTATTCTGCTGGTGCAGTCACTGTGTACATACAGTACATTACTTATCCTGTACTGATCCTGAGTTACATCCTGTATTATACTCCAGAGCTGCACTCACTATTCTGCTGGTGCAGTCACTGGATGGAGGAGGGGTAATGCTATGGGGTAATTTTTTCAAGGGTCAGCCTACACCCTTTGTTCTGGTAAGGGGAAATCTCAATGCTTCAGTATATCATATGACAATTGTATCCTTCCGTCTTTGTGGGACCAGTATAGGGAAGGCCCATTTCTGTTCCAGCATGACTGTCCTCCTGACCATTGACTTTGTACATGGAGGATCTGACTCATTATCATTATTAATCAATGGTCGGAAAACCCTGGTTACCTGGTACTGAGCTACCGTGTTCCTGACCTTACACCTCTCAGGATGGATCGTTCAATGATTCCAAAGGTTATAGTGCACAGAAGCTTCACACATGGGCCACAGCAAACATCATAAATACCAGGATTAAAGATTATTTCATGACTTTGTAATATCCCCATCCATATCAGTGGAGACCATATGGCATATGTATACATTATACCTCCATGTGAAAGATAATATCTGCCTCACCGTACGCCTCATACAGCCCCATCATTATAGATTCCATTCTATGAATGGGTTCAAATAACTTTTTAGGGATTAATGGGAAATCTCCTGGCGTGGAGCTTGTGCTCATACACAGAAGCCAATCTGAGGAGGCCGAGCTGCAGTGTGTAGTATAAGAGCAGCAGGCACTAGTGGATATTGTAGGTGTCTCTTCTACAGGGTAGAGGACATGTACAATAAGCTCAACCAGCACCCATCTCCCCTGTACATCCACACATAGGACATTTGCAGTGAATTTCCACGTCTTGTGCCAACATTCTCTACCTATTTGTTAATCCACCTTCACAGGGGACAGCTTTTTAGTAAACAAGCACATTTTTGGCTTTATCCTCCGACTAGGGCAGAGGTTCTCAAACTTATTTTGTCTACCGCCCACTTCGAGAATTAATTATTTTCTAGCGCCCCCCCCAATTTTTTTTTACTTTACTACATCTTAAGAATCACAATTGCAGTCATTATGTTAATAATTAAATTATGTGTGTCACGTGAAAATAAGACTTTCTGATGAGGGTAATGTAAAACACCATTTTGTAATATTAGGAAAACTTTTATTCATGTTATTAAAACAAACATTTCAATTTTAATTTTAAAACTAATCTAATGTGAAGGATGAATTTGATGATTTTTAACAAGTTTGTTAATATCAGGCTCGAATTTACTCAAAAACAGCCGTAAGTCACCGCGTTCGGTAATCTGCAACCGATTTCTCTTTTTAGTTAGCAACGTTGCCACAGCAGTAAATCCACGTTCACACAAATACGATGATGGGAATGCTATCAAAAATCGTTGAACGATGGACCACAATCCAGGGTACAATTTACGGAGTACAATGTACGGAGTTTCCTAAAGGACCTGGCTCCTCTGCCCACTAGCAGCCTGCTCTATATAATAAAGCTTTATCCTAGTGAACAGAGAGACCAGGTCCTTTAGCCCAGTAGGATTTAGACTGCTTTATATAAGAAAGCAGCACTTATTCCACACACCCCTCTATCTCACAGCAGGGAGCTAGGTGATGTGTATGTGTGGTGCAGACACAGGCTGGCTCCGTACACTCAGCCCCCCCTCTCCCCCCACACAGCAGGGAGCTACGTCATGTGGCTCCCTCAGCAATGAGCAGGGCGCCAGGTGCTAGTGTCCATAATGAAGTGAATAAAGTAAGATAGTGGACAAACAAAGCAGTTTTGCTGAAGCAGTGTATTTAGGAAAAGTCTTAAATCCACATTAACAAGCAGTATAGATAGAATCATTGTTATGATACCATCCCTTTAAATTAGCCATCGCCCCCCTAAACCGCTTCAACGCCCCCCAATCTTCTCTGTGCCCTTACTGCCCCCCCTATAGGCCTCCAGCGCCCACAAGGGGGTGTTATCGCCCACTTTGAGAAAGACTGGACTAGGGGGACATAAGTGTGAACAGCATGTGCACTGAACCCTATAATAAGACAGTATGCAGTAGGCTCCCTCTAGTGGTGACACTTCAATCATGAATTTCATTCATGATTATCTTTTAGTCATCTTCCTTGGGAAATCTGTTTATTAATACAGAAAAAAAAGGAGCAGCACAAGTCACTTAAGAAGGACATACCTCATAGTTTTCAGCAATAAAAGGAAACTGCTTTGGCTGCAGAAATTGGGTCTTGGGTACGTCCAGTCCATCTTCACCATACAGGAACTGTACCACGCTGCCATCGCTGTCACGCACTGTCAGGTCATACTGAACCACCAGCCCCTCCAGATGCTTAATGACGCACCTAGAAGAGAAGGAAGAGGGGTTTAAAGACAATATATGCGTCTCTGCCAGCGATCTTTGACTAGACCAATCACTAGTAAGCAAATGAGATGGAGAACTTGCCCACTGACCTCTGAAGATACCCGGAACGACTCGTCTTCACCGCAGTGTCCACCAGACCTTCTCTGCCAGCCATACAGTGAAAGTAGAACTCCTAAAGAGGTGCAATAATATACACAGGCTCAGGCAGGAGAAAGATGGCCGCAGCTGCTTACAGAAGGGCCATGTAAGTTACACAGTCAACGGTTACTGCCCTTGTCACCATTAAGGGTTAACAGTCTTCTTCGTGCTATTTATTGGGGAATCCATTACCATTAGAAACCCTTTAAGATGCCCTATAATCTGTTCATCTCACCACGACAGTATAGAAGAGGAGAAAACCTACTCCATACAAGATGGCTCACACTTACTTGAGGTTTGATGCCAGTGAGAAAGCGGCCGCTCACAAAGCCACCAGATCGTGGTGCGAAGTCGTACGGTTGGAAACAAGGCAGGGATTTCCCAGAAGGCATCAGTGGTGGTCGCCGACCTTCCAATTCAATTTGACCCAAAAGACACGAAATCTGAAAGCAATATAATCAGACATTAGGACAGTGACTGTATACAGCCAGCCATGTAGAAGCAAGAAAGCCAAAGACATGGCCCTGTGGTTAAAGCAGTTATGAAGACAAGCCCTTGCCCATAGGCTTCATCTCTGGCTGGAGAAGCCTGTGCGGTCACATCTCCATTCACAGCAGATACAAGATGGGAGGTCAAGGGACCTGTATGGTATAACCTGTGGATGTGCCAGAAACATCCAAAGTGCGAATACCCATTTAAAGGAAACCGAGATAAAGCCAGTCCCGTATGGTACCTGCATAGTATTCACAGTCGATCCTTTCGCTCCAGACTGGACCATCAGCTGTAGATTATTTTCTGGAAAATGTCTGTGGAGACCAAGCGGCATACACACCTAGAAGACACAACAACATCTAACTGAGGACATCCTAGAGACGTAACACCCCAGCACGCTCCAGGAAGACAGAAGACCCCCCAGAACTTGTGTACTTCCAGATACTCACCTTATTTATCTCATTGCTCAACTGATTCACCTCCTCCTTGAACTTCAGGTCAACCATGTTGAAGTCCCTCTGGTCCTTATTTAGGTGAGCGTCCTCCCATTTCTCCTTGGCCTCCTCATCTGAAGCCAATGAGGAGAGGTTGAAGGCAGCTCGGACAGCCTAGATGTAATGAAACAATGCCCGTCATTCACTGCTCCCTATCAACGTGGTACAACTCCAGCTCTTGACCTACTAACGGTCAGGAAAGTTCTCCTGACATGTCCGATTATTTATGAACATGAAACTTTTCTTAGAATGAGACTGTGCCGTTCCTCTGTTACTCTTCCTGAAAATGTATCAATAGACAACTTTATTCATTTGGACTTCAATGCAGTGATACTGCGTTCACATCCTGTTCCCTGGATGAGTAAGGGTCCCAGCAGTCAGACCCCCTCTGATCAGGCCTAGTGAATGAACCAGGAGTCAGGACAGGGCTAACACTGTATGTCGGGGACAAGGTGCTCGGCTTGGTCGACATACTACAGCTCTGACAACAGGACAAGCGCCAGCTGTCAATACCATAAATCCTACAAACAATACAGCACCAAAGTTTCCATAGAACCGCTCCAGCCCCCCAAGATACGGGCACTGAACAGCGATGATAGAAATTTCAGGAAATGTACGGAGATTGATGTCTCATTTACAAAGACTTCGTGTCAGGCTGAGAAAGGAACAGCTGGCTCACTTCTGATAACGTATTGATGGGAACGAGCAGCAACATAATGGGGTTATTTTCACAATTGATCTGTCAGGAAAGGCTTATAGATTAATGAGCATAAAGTACACATTCACCTCGGAGAGCACCAGGCCTCAATAGCACTCATGGTAGATAGGTGGGAATGGTACGGTAACGGAGGGGGTCTCATCTACAGCTACTCAGTTATAAGCTCTTCTAGTACACTATACAAGAAGTGATTGGTGCAAAATGTCGGACACTGGCTGTGGACGCTGACAAGATTCAGCTCCATCTCTCCCTGCAAGAGCAGTCACAGATCTCTCCTACAGGTAATGGCGTAGCTATAAGGGGAGCAGCTACAAGCCCATGGACTGTGAAGGGGCCCCGAAAGGTCCCTTGGTACATAAAATATAGCACAAGATAGGTTGGGGCCCCATTACAGATTTTGCTTTAGAGCTTCAAGTTATGTCTCGCTCCTGACGCGGTGTATGCTCCTTCATTCAGGAAGCTACAGCAATAGACTGCTCATGTGCAAGTGCCTGAAAAAAGATGGAGGCAAATAGGAAAGGGTATTGGGCGGGCGTGAATGCAAAATAATAAATACGTCCCCCCTCTAACACTCCGGGGTCCCTGTTGGCTCCAACGCCCTGGTCCGATGCACGTCATTGCTAGATGGTTGATTTGGCCTGTGATTGGTCACGGCGATCATGTGCTATTTACACGCATGATCGGCGTGACAGTAATCCACACGGGGCTTACAGGGGTGCGCAAAGTTTGCACCAAGCTGCCAGGTGGACTAAGTCTGACTACATATAAGAGGTCTCCTAGTTGCATCCGTTTCTGGACAACCTACATGACCTACAGGGTACCTCATATGCACATAACCCAGAATCCCCAGTCTGCCATGCTATACATACATTAGTGCTTGCATGCAAGACTTCAGGAAAACTGGGCAACATTCAGACTAGTAGCTGAATCAGCAGCCATATTGGCTCTCCAATAGCTAATTGGACATTGATGGCCCATCTTGAAACATACCCTTCCTCCACACAGAGGGGAGACCTCGATAATCTTCTCCCTGGCTTTATCAGCATACGGACGTACCAGAATATCCTCCACCCCTGTAAGGTAGCACAGTTACCAGACATGCACATGATGGACACAGCGGAACAGAAATATCATTGCAAATGGAACAAACATAACAAACATACCCATAGTGAAGCCACGATAGAGCTGCAGGTACGCTGTGAACAGCCGGGCTAGGCACGTCAGCAGCTGCCCACTGGTTTCACCACCGTACAGCTCATAGCAACAGTGGACAAGGCCGAAGGAGGAGCTGCCATAATGAGCCTTGTCCAAGACGCCGCAGAGAAGCTCCCCATCTCGTATGATGACCTGGAAGATCAGAAGTGTACAGGAGGTCACCAGCCTGGGACATAGGACACATACCAGCTCAATTCTCACTATACCATATGGATTCCATATTAGACATAGATGTCAGCTCTGCATACTGCTCACCTGAGACTCGCACATGGAGTCTGGATTAAACCCAGGGATGGACCGAGGCGTTTCCTTCACCCACGCTTTCCCACCTATCTTTGCTTTTCCAGTCAGGTTGAGCGGTAGGAAGTGATCTGGGATTACGTTGATCAGTAATGTAGAGACCACCTGTGACGGAGAAGAGAGAATACGAGTAATCCTACACGGAGAGGAACACGGGATAAAATGGCCGTTTTGCACCTGAGGGCACCCATTTTGATAGATCCCTCATGGAAAGGCAATTTGACACATGGGAGGTTAAATGAACTGTGTAAGGTTCTAAAAACAGCACCACCCCTGAGCACAGGTCATGTAAGGTATTACATCTTGCCCCATTGATTTCAATGGAGTGGATAATCTATCGATAGGTGTGGCAGAAAAGGCCGCCATGTTTTACATTTTTTGTACAAACATGTCCAGCTTTATTCAATGGCAGCTAACAAAATTTTATTGAAATGCCAAACCAGAAATGCTTCCCCCTCCCCTTACACAATGCACTTTCTAATCTGTACCTGGGATGGTCAGTTCATTTGTCAACTCCACTTTTAGGCTGGGTTCACACAATGTATTTTGGCACGTAACGGGGAACGTAGACGGCGCGGGAGCCTTTGCGGGCCGTGTATGCTCCCATTGTTTTCAATGGGAGCCGGTACCGTATACGCGGCACTATTTTGCGGCGGCCGCAAAATAGCGCCGCGTATACGGTAGCAGCTCCCATTGAAAACAATGGGAGCGTATACGGCCCGCAAAAGCTCCCGCGCCGTCTACGTTCCCCGTTAAGTGCCATAATACATCGTGTGAACCCAGCTTTAGGGGAAGGAAAACCTAGATGTCCCTATAGTGGACAGACAGAGCAACAGCAGCTACTAGAAATAATGCCCAAGCAATGAGGGAGAGGAAGACACTGGGTAAGTTTCACCCCTTTCAGAACAAGACTAATGAAATTTTAACTCTTGCCTTTCTGGTAACCTTAACCTAAAATAAGTAGCCATTGCATCCATCTCCAACAACAACCATGTATTCAATACTGGTATAGCAAGCTTCATTGTATTTAATGTCCAGCAGTCCATTGTTACTAAACCGTATTAACTAGAGATGAGCGAACACTATTCGAAAAAGCCGTTTCGAATAGCACGCTTCCATAGAAATGAATGGAAACGGCCGGCACGCAGACTTTGCCGGCAGCTGGCCACTTAACCCCCCGCATGCCAGCTACATCCATTCATTTCTATGGGAGCGTGTGATTCGAATCGGCTGTTGGCTCACACAGCTGAAGGTTTGTGACAATGTATTCAATACACCAGAAGCTACAATGCCTCTCAAGTCCTGGACACAAACTTGGGGGACTATCATTATAATATTTCAGTAGGATTCCCAATGGTTGGGCGCCAATCTAACATTTTCCTCCTGTTCCTTGGACAGTTGAGGTTATCCAATTTCTAAGATTGATGGCCAACACTTGGGACTCCTGCAGATCACGGGTACTGAGGTATTTCCCCATAGACTTCAATGGGACCCCATGTGTCGGACGCCCACAGATCGAATTTTGATGGCCATCAGATAACCACCCAATATAAAAACTAAAGACGTTACCTGTTTTCCGGTCCACAGTTTGCAGGGTTTCATAATGGCCGGAGGCAGGATTTTGACCCGGCCCTTCTTATCAGTCAGTCCTCTATATACCAGCTCCATATATTGATCTCTGGTAAAGAAGCAACCACGGATGGTCATGCTGGCTCCAGATACCATGTGATCTTGGATGAGGCCGGCTAAGGGTGTACCATCCTGACGGAAAGGAACACAACACATTAGGCTCATAAATTCAAGGAGATGAATCTATCACATTTTACACCAAGAATGAGTAAAGCTGCAAATTATGGTACTCGGCCCTTTTAGTTCCAAAATATGCAATATTGGCATAGTTGTGCAACGCACTTTTCCAAAGAGTGGTCCTATCAGAGCCAGGGCTAGCGGGAGGGGACACGATCCCTGCATTCCCTACAGATTTACACCATACCTTCAATCAAAGCATTCCTCCCTCCTTACCTTGGGCACTAAATACTGCTCGTCGGTACACGCTATGGTGTAGGCCTCAGCCCGACCCAGCTCACTTTGAGGAAAATGAGCGTTCATTTCATCTCCGTCAAAGTCAGCATTATAAGCCTTGCAGTTGGCATAGTGCAGCCTCAGCACTTTCTCTCCCGGCAGGATGCGGGCCTTGTGCGCTTGGATGGACGGCTTGTGCAGCGTGGGCTGCCGGTTGAGTAGCAGGACATCACCGTTCTTAACATGACGATATACCTGAGATGCAAGGAGAGGCAGAAAACATGGGGTTAACAGATCTTATCCATTTCTACATGACATTCTGCAGACCACCAGGGATACATGCCTTAGTTACATCACATCCCTATAAGCACTGCGGCCTCTACACGACTTACCAAGCAGAGTGCCGTACATTGGTATGCTAGCTATACTCGGTATTGGAGCTCAGCCTCATTCACTTGAAAGGGACTGATCTGCACAAAGGCCATGTGATCGATAAACGCCATGTCACATGAACTGTGAAGCCTAAGAGGTTTTGCAAACAGTTGATCTGTGGAGGATCCCAGGTGTCAGACCCCTGATCTTCAACCGATAGCCTATCGTAGGGATTGGTCATCAATAAGAAAGTCCCAGAAAACCCCTTTAACGTCTTTTCTGCCACAGACTATGAAATCTTACCATGAACCCACTGACTTCCAAAGACTACCCGGGATGCTGGTATTGAATTATTCACTACCCTAGGCAACCAGGGATACAGACATCAGGGACCATCAAGGATGACAAGAATAATTCCTTCACTGCCCTAGACCACCTGGAATCTAACTATAAATGCACTAGACCACCAGGCATGGGAGTCAATAACCCATTGACTGCCCTAGAAGACCAAGAATTGTACCAAAAACCAATTCAATAACCTAGAACCAAACGCAGGTGGACACTGACCATTTTGGTGCTCTAGACCACCAGGGTTGTTACCTGAATTGAGCTATATGACAATATTTTATTCTACTGAGGACTGACTAGCTTGGAGCCAATAGTGTTCCAGCAACCCCCAAGCACCCTTGCGCATGCGTGTGACCACCGTCCCGGGGTCCCTCATAGTGCAGTGGGTCCCTGGAACCATTCCTCACCCTTTGCCCCCTCCCGCGTACCCCCATTTACCCACCACGACCCAGGACCCCCTGCTCCCTACCCCAAATGGTTACCACTTTGGCCCCACCCCCCGTTACCCACTGCTCCCCCGTTACCTGCTGCCCCCCACTCATGCCACCCATCCCCTCCTTCCCAAACTGCCCTGCCGTGCGCACGTTGCATCACCGCATGCAGACTTGTCTTGTCGTTAGCGACAGCGGGGCAAGTAACCCTTCCACAGCAGTGGTTGAACCGTTGAGTCCCCCGGCATGCGCGCACTGTCGGCACAGCGGAGGGACTTCTTGCGCACCTACAGCACGGCTGCTCGCTCCGGATGGTCCAGAGCTTGCAGTGGGAGGCATGTGCTACAGCGTGTACAGCATCCTCAGCGCCGCCCACACAATACCACGGGCCTATTGGAAAGCAGCTGAAGCAGAGCGGATGACATCATCTCGGCTCCATTAGCCTTGCGGAATGGCAAATTCGGGGCTTGCGGTGGCGTTGTGTGGGCATTTAGCGGCTTAATATGTAGCATATGTATCTTTCCAGGTTCCAAGGTATGCATGTTCCAAATTTTAGCCCAATCCCTGCAGCCGTTTTCGCGTGATTGAAGAACAAACATCCAAACACACAAACTTTATAATATTAGGATAGTAAGTATCTGGCTGCACCAAGACCTCCACAGTATGGAGCTGCTGTAGCCAACACAGATAACAATAAGCAAGTGACCCATCTTAAATGAAGGTCACATGCCATAATATGGAGTATAGAAAGGAGTTGATATATAGACTTGTATACACCAACACAGTCACTTACGATTTTTGCCGCCAATCTGTGTGTACCCGTGGATGGTGTCAGCAGCTGCTTGGCAATGGCCTCACGCTGTGTCTGGTCAGAAGAAGTCAATATTGTGTGATACCCATCTTCAGCAATCACCATAGTTGCCCCTGGGTGGACAGAGGGTCCATTTATAACCGCCTGCCTCAACTCCTGCACATTCCAGGATGTGACAGGCTGGGGATAGGTCAACTTGGTGGCAAATACCTAAAAGGAGATACAGCATACGTGTGAGCATACAGAGTCGGCATAGCGTTAATGTACATGATTGCTAAAATATGTTAAAAATGTGTCTCATAATATACCTATAAAGTAATATTATGGAACCCAGGCTCATCAACAGCACAGTAAGTAAGCTTATACGCTCCCATCTTTAAAGGGGACATCCACTTTCTAATATTAATGCCCTATCTAAAGCATAGGTCATCAATATTAGCTCTGCAGAAGTCCAACAACCAGGACCCCCGCAGATCAGTTGTTCAAGCTAAGCACGGCTCTAGATAATGCTTACATGCAAGTAGCCATGATGCTTACTCGCTATACAAAATGTAGCGGTGGCTTCATATACTACAGCGCTATCCCACTGAAGTATATGAGGCAGCATTGCAGTGCCACTACATTTTGTACATTTGTGCCTTGGAACAGCTGATGTGAGCTCTGAATATTACGTAGGTGGATAACCCCATTAACACCTGCATTCACTGTATGCAGAGGATTTGGCTGTCTGTATAAGGAAAACAAACCTCCCTTTCCATGAGCTCTATCAGCCACTAAATAAAGGTAAAAGGGTTCACACGTTAGTGTCAAATAAATATGTCCTCTTGTGTATTTTGGGGGAGTGGCGGCGTCTTGTCAGGTAGAGCTATGAATGGAGTCTATGGCTGGTGACAGGTTCTTGTTAAAACCCATCTGCTGTACCTTCAGATACATACCATAGGGATGCCAATCTCATTAGTATTGATGTACATGTCTGGGCAAATAACAGATCGCGCTGCATAGTCCACACGCTTTCCCATCATGTGTTTCCTAAAGAGACCTTCCTTCTTCTCAAGCATCTGTAACAGAAATAAAAGATTCACGTGGTGGCATAAAAATACATTTACATATTAATGTAATTTACATAAAAGATACTTTTATTATATTTAACTGATCCTGAGTTACATCCTGTATTATACTCCAGAGCTGCACTCACTATTCTGCTGGTACAGTCAATGTGTACATACATTACATTACTTATCCTGTACTGATCCTGAGTTACATCCTGTATTATACTCCAGAGCTGCACTCACTATTCTGCTGGTACAGTCACTATGTACATACATTACATTACTTATCCTGTACAGATCCTGAGTTACATCCTGTATTATACTCCAGAGCTGCGCTCACTATTCTGCTGGTGCAGTCACTGTGTACATACATTACATTACTTATCCTGTACTGATCCTGAGTTATATCCTGCATTATACTCCAGAGCTGCACTCACTATTCTGCTGGTGCAGTCACTGTGTACATACATTACATTACTTATCCTGTACTGATCCTGAGTTACATCCTGTATTATACTCCAGAGCTGCACTCACTATTCTGCTGGTACAGTCACTGTGTACATACATTACATTACTTATCCTGTACTGATCCTGAGTTACATCCTGTATTATACTCCAGAGCTGCACTCACTATTCTGCTGGTACAGTCACTGTGTATATACATTACATTACTTATCCTGTACAGATCCTGAGTTACATCCTGTATTATACTCCAGAGCTGCACTCACTATTCTGCTGGTACAGTCACTGTGTACATACATTACATTACTTATCCTGTACAGATCCTGAGTTACATCCTGTATTATACTACAGAGCTGCGCTCACTATTCTGCTGCTGCAGTCACTGTGTACATACATTACATTACTTATCCTGTACTGATCCTGAGTTACATCCTGTATTATACTACAGAGCTGCGCTCACTATTCTGCTGCTGCAGTCACTGTGTACATACATTACATTACTTATCCTGTACAGATCCTGAGTTACATCCTGTATTATACTACAGAGCTGCGCTCACTATTCTGCTGCTGCAGTCACTGTGTACATGCATTACATTACTTATCCTGTACTGATCCTGAGTTATATCCTGTATTATACTCCAGAGCTGCACTCACTATTCTGCTGGTACAGTCACTGTGTACATACATTACATTACTTATCCTGTACTGATCCTGAGTTACATCCTGTATTTTACTCCAGAGCTGCGCTCACTGTTCTGCTGGTACAGTCACTGTGTACATACATTACATTACTTATCCTGTACTGATCCTGAGTTACATCCTGTATTTTACTCCAGAGCTGCACTCACTATTCTGCTGGTACAGTCACTGTGTACATACATTACATTACTTATCCTGTACTGATCCTGAGTTACATCCTGTATTATACTCCAGAGCTGTACTCACTATTCTGCTGGTACAGTCACTGTGTATATACATTACATTACTAATCCTGTACTGATCCTGAGTTACATCCTGTATTATACTCCAGAGCTGCGCTCACTATTCTGCTGGTAATCCCAATTGCCTTCTTTGTTAGAGAAGCTAAGCGAAACAGTTTCTGACAACAAACTTGATGACTGTTTCCAATAACAGTAGAAGAATAGAGGGTTTCTCCATATACTATAGACTTCTACAGAGCGAGAAAGCAGCACTCCCCCCTTTTTCCCTATGACGTTTATAAGCCATATCCTGTGAACATCTGAAGTAGGAGAGCCCCTTTAACCTCGACATGGTAGCGTCTGTACCTGATGTCACTAACACTCTCCACACATACACTTGGCATCCTTTTGACCAGTGTCAGATCCGAACTAGAGAACTAAAGACCCCTCAATCAGACATTTACCTGACGCACACCGGGATACTTATCAGCCATGATTCTGTCCATCTCACTATCAAACACAATGTTGACGTGTGCCTGCAGACGGACCCAAGAGTTGTAAAATTTATCTGTCAGGGTCAAGCCAGACAACGTGTTTAAGAAGGCTCGGTCGATGCCTTGCTCTTGCTCAGGATTTTCCTGAAAACCGAAGAAGGAAGATATTAATTCATGGTAAAAGGTTACTCCAGTCACAGCAAGTTACCCCCGACCGATCACAGGAAGCACCGCCCAATTCATTTCAATGGAATCACTTGAGACTGCTGCGTGCAGTGTTTCGGTCACAGCCCGTTAGGCCTAAGGATTGGGGGTCATTTGCTCATCAGTGGGGATCTGACCACTAGGACCGCCACTGATCAGCAAATTACCCTCTATCCTTAAAGAGGACCTTTCACCACTTTTGGGCACATGCAGCGTTATATACTGCTGGAAAGCTGACAGTGCGCTGATTTCAGCGCACTGTCGGCTTTCCCGATCCGTGCCCGGTGTAAAGCGCTATCGGTCCCGGGACCGTAGCGCTTTAGTGTCAGAAGGGCGTTTCTGACCATTAGCCAGAGACGTCCTTCTGCCTCGCGGCGCCTATCGCGCTGTGCTGTGGAGCGGGGAGGAACTCCCCCCTCCCGCTCCTGATAATGCTGGTCTATGGACGAGCTGTGCGAGCAGAGGGAGGGGGCGTTCCTCCCGGCTCCACAGTACAGCGCGATTGGCGCCGCGAGGCAGAAGGACGTCTCTGGCTAATGGTCAGAAACGCCCTTCTGACACTAAAGCGCTACGGTCCCGGGACCGATAGCGCTTTACACCGGGCACGGATCGGGAAAGCCGACAGTGCGCTGAAATCAGCGCACTGTCAGCTTTCCAGCAGTATATAACACTGCATGTGCCCAAAAGTGGTGAAAGGTCCTCTTTAAGATAGGGAGTAACTGGCTGTGACCAAAATACCCCTTTCAAGTCGTAGCCTTCTGTAACCATTCAAGACTATATTCACCAATGAGAGCAGTGGGCGCCATCTAGTTATGTTATATAATATTACCATCAAAATATTAGCCACTGTTTTTAGTGGGAACCCAAATGCCATGTGATCAGAAGGATGGAGGACCAAAATTCCCCAGAATGCCTCCTTGTGTGCGTGCTTGTGTGATCGGTGCTTCAGCACCCACAGTCCCATGAAAATGAATGGAGTGCTACTGCACTTGTGTGACCATCAGGGGAGGCGTCAGGGGGACTTGCGTTTTTTAGTTATCCTGATCAATTGGGGACCCAGTATTTGGGACCTCAGCGATTGGACACTTATCACCTATCCACAGGACAGGGATTAGAGTCCATAGTGGCACAACTCCTTGTCTTAAGACTCCATACACACCAGCATCAAAACTTTTTAACACTGCGTTTATACGGAAGAAAATAAAGGGAAATTCCTCTTCATTTTCCACCGTCGTATTCAGTGGTGGGATTTCTGCAATGGAATGACGATACCCCGACATCCGCAGTCCGTTGAGGCTTTCCTCTTGTTCGCTGAGTCCATGGCAAGATTGAACAGGACAATGATTCCCCCCCCCACACACACACATCCTGCTGCGATCTCTGTCTCCCATTGAAAACAATGGGTAGCATATTCAGGATGGAATCTGAAACTGATCCGGGGGCGGAATCCTTGGCCGATTCCTCCATGTGACCCTAGTCTTTACCAGAAGCAATCTGTCATGTGTTGTGATATACTATACCCATCAAGTGAAGGAGATCGGAAAAATGTAACCTCAGACTAAACCAATGGCAGCTGGGAACACCAGTAACACAAGGAAGTGCCGGGCAATGTCCTCAGGTAGACGACATTAAGTCTTACCTCAGTCTCAGTATCAAGTGGAGTCTTGGTCTGGTCCTCGGCCATGACTGCCAGTAGCTTCTGTATGACGGACACATCTTTCAGGACGGCCTGCAGATTAACAGTCTGTCCATTGGTGTACATTTGATCTCCCATGCGATTGACAGGCCGGTAACTGCAAAGACAGAAGGGTCCATCATAAGGAAGACAACAGAAATGGAGGAGAGCAAGTCCAAGAAGAAATGTCACAGTGGACAGAGATGGCTGCTGGAGAAGATGCAGACAGATCTAGACTGACTCCTTCAGACAGCTACGTCCTGTCCTAGAAACTGATCAGCCGTTTCAGCTACCTCAGGACCAACGTCCTTAGTACCCGGTCACACAGTGTGCTGCCATCCCAACACTGACTCTCTTAGGCAGTCAGTCACTATGATATCCCGACTCTCTCCACCTCCTTCCTGTGCAGGTCCCATCATGGCCACTTGCGACGAGTGAGGCAGGAAGTAGCCAACTTCTCCTCCGAACTTAGATTTCAATGGATAAAGTCAGGGAGTATTGAACTACAAATTACCGTGATGGAGGAACCACCAAAAGATCAAGGAAGAACGCATCTGGGGAAAACTTCTCATCTACCGCCATGCCAGAAAATAGGTACTGTAGGAAGAAACCTGGAAGCATAAAATAAGGAGCGGTCACAAGACAGGATCAAACATGGACAAGGAGGTGTGCTTTATTGCATCCAAATAGAGATATGTGTAAACCTTGACAACCTTCCTCAGTACAACAGATGCATAGTGGTGACACAGGTAGGGTGGAAATCACAAGGAAATCCTACCTTTCTTTTTCTGATCTGCACCGCCGTTCTTGGGAATTGTCTTTTTTATTATGCAAATGAGTCCTCAGAAAACACAGGTGGCGTCCCCTGTGCTCTCCGAAGACGCTCCAGCGACACCTCTGTCTTCTACTGTCGATGCCTCTCTCCTGCGTTGTCAGCCGGCAAAGCCAACTGCGCAAGTCAGTTCGGCCATTTTCCTATGGCCGCCCATATAAGAGGCCACAGGAAAATGGCCGAACGGACATGTGCAATCGGCTCTACCGGCTGACGTTGCAGCAGAGAGGTGTCAACAGAAGACAGGGGAGTCACTGGAGCGTCTTCAGGGGGCACAGGGGTCGCCACCTTTGCTTTCTGAAGACTCATCTGCAGAAGAAGTTAAAAAGAAAATTCTAAGGAGCGGCGGTGCGGATAAGAAAAAGAAAAGGAGGACTTTCTAAAGACTATTCCAACGTGGTCTTTGTAGAAAAGGAATTCTAATGATAGACTCTCTTTAACACAAAGGGGGCCACACCACACTGCAGCCTTGCAGCACTGGAGTCCTGGTGTTCAAATCCCGCCAAGGGCAAAAAACCATCTGCAAGGAGTTTGTATGTTCTCCCTGTGTTTGCATGGATTTGCATCCCATATTCCAAAGACATATTGATAGGGAAAATGTACATTGTGAGCTCTATGTGGGGCTCACAATCTACATAAAGAAAAAAAAAATCCCTTTAACACAGTAGAGCTGTTGCCATATACAAGTCTTAGATCACCGCTCAAATCATTGGCTGTAGTGCTGTAAAGCAAGGGCCATTTTCCACTAGGTAGCTTTGTAATGGATACCAGTTATGAGTCAATCCTCCGGCTCTAGAGGCAAAGTGAATAAGCCGCATAGATGTGATGGTCACATAATTCTGATTACGTTGTGTACCACTAGATACAGTACACAGTATAGACATGACATTACCTTCATTTTCCCAGAGAGCCTCTATGTGCTCCTTTGTCGTGTTCGGCGTCATGTAGCCTCGATGGGTGAGCTCCACTACTTCCTTTTCTGAAAAGGAAGTACGAAAAGGTGAAAACTCGTCTGAAACAAGAAAAGGTCGCCAAGAAATGCTTAACACGAGACGTCAAAAGTTGGGAAGTAACTGGTCTTAGAGAGAAACTTTGGCAAGATGACATCCTTAGGATAAGTTACCATTGACTGATTGGTGGGGGCATGGGACTGTGCTGCAGTACCAGAAATAGCCACAACTGTATGTATGGCACTATGCTTGGGTAAACAATGAAGGGGTCCATGGGCATACTACAGCACTGATCTACTGCGATGGTCAGCGCTAAGGTCACCGTACCCTTAAGTAGTCTATGACAGTCCTTACAAGATTTCCCCCAATGTCTGAACGATGGGGGTGAAACCATCAAGACCCCCACCAATCATGAGAAGACAAGTAGTGGGGTGCTGGACATAGCCAACTACTGTACTGAGCAATCGCATAGAGATGAAGGAGGGTCAGCACACACAGACATGCCATTTATATGGGGCACACAGGTTCTCATGATAGTGGGGTCCAGCGTCAGAGAAGTAGATCACCTTACCTACACAAATATCTGACTTTCGATTCACCCAGTCTATTACAGGTAATACAAGTACAACTTCCCCACATCGGGGCAGATTAAGCTACTCACTTTCAGGTTCAGGCTCTTCTGATACGTTATTCTCTTTGTCGGAGGCCATCATCATAGTGAGCTTGGAGTTGTGTTCTTTCCGTACTACGGAGCACGGCGCACTGAGGAACACAGAAATCACTGTCAGGACCCAAGAGCTGGAATAAAACTGGTATCAAGGCTGCGACTCCACCTCTACATTACAGAACCCATATTTAACCATGTTCCTTGTACCCTACTATGTTTGGGAGAATTTGGCTTCCACTCTGACTGTCAAGGGGGTTGTGATTTCTCGGGCAAGTGAATGGCCTGACTGTTCAGTATTGCACTGGCACAAGTATGGGTCCCATATTGCAAAGCGCTATAACGGCCTATAGGTCTGTCCTGTTATCCTAGCAGTGGAACAGGCCTGGGGAGAGGGTTTGTTTCATATTTATAGCAAGATTAATATAAAAACATCATTTATAAAAGTATTAAAGGGATTCTACCATTAAACTACCTTTTTTTTCTAATGAACACGTTGGAATAGCCTTAAGAAAGGCTATTTGTCTCCTACCTTTAGACGTGGTCTCCGCCGCGCCGTTCCGTAGAAATACCGGTTTTAACCGGTATGCAAATGAGCTCTTCGAAGCAATGAGGGCGGGCCCCAGCGCTGAAACACCGATGAGCGCGTCCCCATTGCTGCCCGAGAGCTCTTTCCTGCGCCGCCTCCTTGTTCTGCAGCAACTCCGCCTCTTCTGGCTTCTCTTGCTCTTGTAGTTCTATACAGGAGCATAGAGAGGCCACCCCAAAATGGCCGCGGGTCGGCTCCTGTATTGAACTGCAAGAGCGGCTACCCCAAAATGGCCACCAGCCGGCTCCTGTATTGAACTGCAAGAGCGGCCACCCAAAAATGGCCATTTTGGGGTGGCCTCTCTATGTTCCTGTATAGAACTACAAGAGCAAGAGAAGCCAGAAGAGGCGGAGCTGCTGCAGAAGAAGGAGGCGGCGCAGGAAAGAGCTCTCGGGCAGCAATGGGGATGCGCTCATCGGCCTTTCAGCGCTGGGGCCCGCCCCCATTGCTGCGGAGAGCTCATATGCATACCGGTTAAAACCGGTATTTCTACGGAACGGCGCGGCGGAGACCACGTCTAAAGGTAGGAGACGAATAGCCTTTCTTAAGGCTATTCCGACGTGTTCATTAGGAAAAAAAGTAGTTTAATGGTAGAATCCCTTTAATCACAACACCCCTTTAAATTGTGATGCTTTGCAGCATTATGAAGTCCAAAGTATTGTGTAAGTGATTAAATAAATTGCAACTTCTAATGTATATTTTCTATACGGTACTGGCCATAACCCGAACAAACAGACACTGACATTACTTAAAACCTAATGAAAAAAAATAAAACAAATGTATGTAAATAGATGTATGATAATAATTTAACTCAAAATCTAACTATTTGCACCTAAAACGCCACAAAATTCAAGTCATCCTGCAAAAAAAACGAGATAAAAAAAAAAAATTCAAGCTAAAATAAGATAATCTTAAAATAACAAATGAACATAAAAATAAATCAATTGAATCGAATTGCCCAAAATTCTTTCTCGGTCTCCTCCGTGACTCACTGGCAATAAGGACACCTCTTGGATTTCATGTAAACTTTCCAGAATTGAGTGATAAGTTTGTGCCTGATCATAGAGATGTTCTTCACCTACGGAAAAGAATTCAGAGACGTAACGTAAGTACCTGCGCTGTCATCCTATACAGAGCGCCCCCTGCTGCAGAGCATGCTGGGAATGCAACATCAATTTCTCGTTGCAGTTACTTACACGGGACTCCTCCTGCTTCTCAGGGAAGGCTTTCAGCACGTTTCTGGTGTAGTTTTCCAGTTCTTCACGAATCTCCTCCCCGGTGGGGTTGTTATTTTCTAAAAACTGCAGGCACAGATAAAACACAAGGAAGTTATCAAATCTACTTTATCTTAAATATTGTCTTCCGGGAAATCCCTGGTTGTATAGGAGATTCATGCCCTATAGATAAGGCCTCACTCACCTGGTTGAGGACACACTCCACCTCATGCACCTCCTTGAGCGCTCCCCTGTCTAGTAGCTTCAGCTGGTTCAGTAGTAGGTGGATGGCGGAACGAGAACATGTCAGCAGATGGCAGTAGAAGCAGGAGCCTCGCACTAGCAAAAAGAGTTTCTACACGGCGCAAGGAGAAGAGATTATTACACTGATGAGCCAATGACAATTTCATCACTTTTAAGAAGTCAACTATATAAAATGCAGTACCGCATGCAACCAGCATGTGGCAGCACAGAATAAGATTATAGGACTGTAGCAGTCATATCACATTGCAAACCGTAGTGCAGTCAAATCTGCTCACAATGAGGAGGTGTAACTGGTATTTTGGATGGCAACTAAAGATGTCTTAAAGGAGTTAGTGGATGGGCTATACTTAGGAGAGGTTATCAATATTAGATCTGACCTCACCAGATCAGCCGCTCTGGAAAGGTTTACATGCCAGAAGTCACTCATGGAAAATTGTACATCTTTATATTATACAAACGATAATATTTGTCTCTTAAAATTGTCCTGAACGTGTCCAACCCCTTATAATCTTATTCACTTTACTGGTACTGTAAAAACTCTGCATTTACACAACACCGGGCCTCGGCCTTACAGTGGTTCTTCCATAAGCATAATTTATCCCAAGAGTTGGTAGATACAAGGGCTTGGCAGTCAGTCAGTCCCACATGTACCCCAGTAGGTATACCCCACTGCTATATATTACACATGGTACTACTGCATACAGATTCCCCCTGCCCAGGACAGACACTCACACATAGCCCCTGATGCTTTGCTTCAATCAGTACTGATGGAGGTTTTCATTGCAGTTACTGGCGCCGCTGGCGGTGAGCGACAATCATCAGTCACCATGTGCTGACATCACAGCAGACCCCACAACACAACACTGCAATGAATGGCGCTCACCGCTCGCTCCCGAGCGCAATAAGAACCTTTATCAGTACTGATGGAAGCGCTCATTGTGCTTCTATAGGATCCTGCATGCAGCGCTGCATATAATATAACACATCCCTGGGTTCGGGGACCGTTACGTTACATGTGGGGACCATTACAAAGCTATTAGAAGTCATTTATAAGAGATCGCTACTTTGGGGTACTTAGCTGGGACATTTTCTCGCTAGGAGAGTACTTGAAAAGAATGAAAAACACTGCCATAGACCATGAACAGAGCAGCAGTATGTAGGACCACCATCCCATCCTGGGGACATGGATATCATTCTAGTGGGAGTCTCAGTGGTGTAGATAAGTTCAGCAGTGAGGAATCAGCAAAGCAAAAATATTATTTCTTAAAAAAATGTATCCCCCGGATAACCTCTAAAGGGGCAGCGATTCTCTCCGATCCCTGGCTGCTGCTGTCCTGACACCTCCATACTGCTCTCTACTCCTTATCCTGCAGAAGATATCGCTCCATTTTGTGCATGTCAACAGGAACCATGAAATAGAGAGCAGCAGAAGCCCGGGAAGTGCACAAGCAACAATGGCAGCTCCTCTGACAGGACAGGAGACCCAGGCATGCCATGTTTAGGGAGTCCATGTCTCACAAGTCATAGTACAAATGGCATCAGAACACCTACATCAAACAGCAGAGGATTGTACACGGTCAGAGGCAGCTCAATATGGCCGAGATGTCCGGGGCAGTTGATGAAATCCTGAGAACAGGTGGCGCATACTTCTTTACTGTCTGCAGGGCCCAGGGCCAGGTCGTACAGGCCATTCTTCAAGGGATTGCCTGCAGGGTCCAGGTACTGGGGATTGGAAACAGCCAATACACTCAGCTTCCTAAAACAGAAAGTGACACAGGTGACAAGTCTGACAAGAAGCAGCAACCGAGGCCGAGGCAAAGACTGACAGAACTTATATCAATATTATGTATGTATCAAATGTGGCCGCCAACAACCAGATGTTATTATGTCTGCTGACTGGTGCAGATACAAATATGTACAAGGTTCAAGATCTCTGCCAGATTATAGAAACATTTATACAACACATATCTTGTCACTGATCTCACTGAACAGCCAGGCTCACTATACAGCAGAATAGTGAGTGCAGCTCTGGAGTATAATACAGGATGTAACTCAGGATCAGTACAGGATAAGTAATGTAATGTATGTACACAGTGACTGTACCAGCAGAATAGTGAGTGCAGCTCTGGAGTATAATACAGGATGTAACTCAGGATCAGTACAGGATATGTAATGTAATGTATGTACACAGTGACTGTACCAGCAGAATAGTGAGTGCAGCTCTGGAGTATAATACAGGATGTAACTCAGGATCAGTACAGGATAAGTAATGTAATGTATGTACATAGTGACTGTACCAGCAGAATAGTGAGTGCAGCTCTGGAGTATAATACAGGATGTAACTCAGGATCAGTACAGGATAAGTAATGTAATGTATGTACACAGTGACTGTACCAGCAGAATAGTGAGAGCAGCTCTGGGGTATAATACAGGATGTAACTCAGGATCAGTACAGGATAAGTAATGTAATGTATGTACACAGTGACTGCACCAGCAGAATAGTGATTGCAGCTCTGGGGTATAATACAGGATGTAACTCAGGATCAGTACAGGATATGTAATGTAATGTATGTACACAGTGACTGTACCAGCAGAATAGTGAGCACAGCTCTGGGGTATAATACAGGATGTAACTCAGGATCAGTACAGGATAAGTAATGTAATGTATGTACACAGTGACTGTACCAGCAGAATAGTGAGTGCAGCTCTGGAGTATAATACAGGATGTAACTCAGGATCAGTACAGGATAAGTAATGTAATGTATGTACACAGTGACTGCACCAGCAGAATAGTGAGTGCAGCTCTGGAGTATAATACAGGATGTAACTCAGGATCAGTACAGGATAAGTAATGTAATGTATGTACACAGTGACTGCACCAGCAGAATAGTGATTGCAGCTCTGGGGTATAATACAGGATGTAACTCAGGATCAGTACAGGATATGTAATGTAATGTATGTACACAGTGACTGTACCAGCAGAATAGTGAGCACAGCTCTGGGGTATAATACAGGATGTAACTCAGGATCAGTACAGGATAAGTAATGTAATGTATGTACACAGTGACTGTACCAGCAGAATAGTGAGTGCAGCTCTGGAGTATAATACAGGATGTAACTCAGGATCAGTACAGGATAAGTAATGTAATGTATGTACACAGTGACTGTACCAGCAGAATAGTGAGTGCAGCTCTGGAGTATAATACAGGATGTAACTCAGGATCAGTACAGGATAAGTAATGTAATGTATGTACACAGTGACTGTACCAGCAGAATAGTGAGTGCAGCTCTGGGGTATAATACAGGAAGTAACTCAGGATCAGTACAGGATAAGTAATGTAATGTATGTACACAGTGACTGTACCAGCAGAATAGTGATTGCAGCTCTGGAGTATAATACAGGATGTAACTCAGGATCAGTACAGGATAAGTAATGTAATGTATGTACACAGTGACTGTACCAGCAGAATAGTGAGTGCAGCTCTGGAGTATAATACAGGCTATAGCTCAGGATCAGTACAGGATAAGTAATGTAATGTATGTACACAGTGACTGCACCAGCAGAATAGTGATTGCAGCTCTGGAGTATAATACAGGATGTAACTCAGGATCAGTACAGGATCAGTAATGTAATGTATGTACACAGTGACTGCACCAGCAGAATAGTGAGCGCAGCTCTGGGGTATAATACAGGATGTAACTCAGGATCAGTACAGGATATGTAATGTAATGTATGTACACAGTGACTGTACCAGCAGAATAGTGAGTGCAGCTCTGGAGTATAATACAGGATGTAACTCAGGATCAGTACAGGATATGTAATGTAATGTATGTACACAGTGACTGTACCAGCAGAATAGTGAGCGCAGCTCTGGGGTATAATACAGGATGTAACTCAGGATCAGTACAGGATATGTAATGTAATGTATGTACACAGTGACTGTACCAGCAGAATAGTGAGCACAGCTCTGGGGTATAATACAGGATGTAACTCAGGATCAGTACAGGATAAGTAATGTAATGTATGTACACAGTGACTGCACCAGCAGAATAGTGATTGCAGCTCTGGGGTATAATACAGGATGTAACTCAGGATCAGTACAGGATAAGTAATGTAATGTATGTACACAGTGACTGCACCAGCAGAATAGTGATTGCAGCTCTGGGGTATAATACAGGATGTAACTCAGGATCAGTACAGGATATGTAATGTAATGTATGTACACAGTGACTGTACCAGCAGAATAGTGAGTGCAGCTCTGGAGTATAATACAGGATGTAACTCAGGATCAGTACAGGATATGTAATGTAATGTATGTACACAGTGACTGTACCAGCAGAATAGTGAGCACAGCTCTGGGGTATAATACAGGATGTAACTCAGGATCAGTACAGGATAAGTAATGTAATGTATGTACACAGTGACTGTACCAGCAGAATAGTGAGTGCAGCTCTGGAGTATAATACAGGATGTAACTCAGGATCAGTACAGGATAAGTAATGTAATGTATGTACACAGTGACTGTACCAGCAGAATAGTGAGTGCAGCTCTGGGGTATAATACAGGATGTAACTCAGGATCAGTACAGGATAAGTAATGTAATGTATGTACACAGTGACTGTACCAGCAGAATAGTGAGTGCAGCTCTGGGGTATAATACAGGATGTAACTCAGGATCAGTACAGGATAAGTAATGTAATGTATGTACACAGTGACTGCACCAGCAGAATAGTGATTGCAGCTCTGGAGTATAATACAGGATGTAACTCAGGATCAGTACAGGATAAGTAATGTAATGTATGTACACAGTGACTGCACCAGCAGAATAGTGAGCGCAGCTCTGGAGTATAATACAGGATGTAACTCAGGATCAGTACAGGATATGTAATGTAATGTATGTACACAGTGACTGTACCAGCAGAATAGTGAGTGCAGCTCTGGAGTATAATACAGGATGTAACTCAGGATCAGTACAGGATATGTAATGTAATGTATGTACACAGTGACTGTACCAGCAGAATAGTGAGCACAGCTCTGGGGTATAATACAGGATGTAACTCAGGATCAGTACAGGATAAGTAATGTAATGCATGTACACAGTGACTGTACCAGCAGAATAGTGAGTGAGCTCCGGAGTAAAACTCACACACTTAAGTATATATACATGACTATAGCTAATATGCTATGATATATATTTATTTCAGTAGCCGGGGTCAGTATACACAGTATACAGTATAATAACATACAGCAGTCCAGCATGCAGCACATGGTACACATATGACGTCACGTGTGACATATAAGATGTATGATATAAACGATATAACAGGACAGCCGGTTACCTGATTTCCTCTGAAGAATAAATACAGAATGAGATGTCCTGCAGGCGCCGCCATGGCACGTCCTTAGAGAAGATCATGGTGTAGAGTGCGAGCTCTCCGGCCGCAGATCCCTCACGTCTACACACACGTGCAGGACCCGGAAGCTGGACTATTCCACTGTTCAGCTCATACGGGGGAGGATCTGGTGAACACCACCTGTCACTCACTACAAACAGTTTGACTGTTCTTTGTTACCCGATACAGCAGACACAAATCCCTGTATTTTTTCATAGAAAGAAGCTGAGTTACACAATGAGAGTTATAGGTATGACATAAGAACGGCTCCCCCTTCCCGCTTGGTACAGTCCTGTAGCTGAGGTTCTATCAATATGGCGCTGCCCTGTGGTCCGCTGCGGGCTGCCTGTCTCAGGACGGGTACACTGCTCAGGTAGAGAGGGGGGATTGTAGGGATGGGGAGCAGAGTGTGCTAATTATGATCATTGGGTTGTAAGGACGAGACCATTCCATTTGTAGGGGAATGGGGAGATGTGGCGTTTATCACCTCTATTAGAGGACATGGCGGAGAACTACAAGTGCCAGGCTGTCATGTATGTTTGGTAATGCCTGCCTTCCTGGGACTTGTAGTTCTCTACCATTTAGAAGCTATACTATTGCTTTCTGGGACTTGTGGTTCTCCCAGTATCTGGAGCTTGTACAGTTTGGTTTAGTACTTTTCTGGGACACCTGTAGCTGCTTAAAGGAAACGTCCATCTATAATCTTGGACTGTAAATATACTGCAGACAGAGAGTGGTTGTCAGTGGAACCAGTCAGCAAGTATGTTGTCACATGTCACTGGTTTGTGTGTGTGTTCTGACTCTTCTCCCAATACTAAGCACTGTGTCTTACGTTACGTAGCGGTTGTGCTTGGTATTATAGCTCAGCCCCATTTACTTGAATGGGACTGAGCCATGTGATCACTGAATGTGACGTTATTGGTACAAAGAAGAGTCTGCAGCATTTGTGAGCACTACAGTCTTTGCAATCCGCAGACTGTCGGGGTCCCAGATGTTGGACCCCCCACCAATCAGTGGTGGTGAACCTGTGCTAAGGATAGGTCCTCTATGTGTAAGTCCTTAAAAGATGTTATCTATGACCTTAGGGTAGGCCATCAATATTTGAGTTGTGGGGTGGGAGTCTGACCTCTAGGCCCCAGTGATCAGGACAGTGATGGCAATAATGGGACTGTATGATGGGGTATCATTGGGGTGATCATATTTCCTTGGTGTTACCTTATATATTCTTTGTATACGACCCTGCGTAGTGCAGAAACCCTACTAAAGGAATCTCCAACAGGCTGCTGTTGATGGAGCGGTTCAGATCTCCTTCCAGCAGCTTGCTGACAGTTTCCGGGCAGTAGGAAGACCTTTTTCTATACGGCACACTTGTTTTCTATTTATCTATATTCGGTTGTGTCCTTATCCAAGATTTCTGATCTTTCTTCTAGACAATGGCCAGTGAAGTCCTCTCCGTCTGCAGGTATGTAAATGCTGATAACTACGCCTGGCCTTTGTATATAGAGTAATGGGTATCTGAAAGCATCGGTAATATTGTAGGGGAGGATGCAACCAATATGGCCGCCATCACAGTCCTGCATAGCAATCAAGTCTACATTATTGTCATGTGTTTTGTTTTTATTTTTTTGTCTTTAGCACTGTTTAGGCCACTGGTAAACCCCTGCGTGTCCAATAATGTGCGACATTGGTCAGCGTTGTGCGTTCCACTTGCCAGATCCACCCAGAGCGTCTTCCTTCCAGCAACCCATAGTGTATCCCCTACCCAGAGCGGCGCCATTCTAAGCAGGTAAGTGGGGTCTCCCTGGTGTTACCAGTGCTAGCCATTCCCATGAGACAGTGGGGTTGCTAGGAATACTCTGCTTAATACCTGTGACATGGGCTTGTCAGACGTTATTTCACAGCATATCTACATTAACTCCTTCCTGCTCTGCAGTATATATACAGCGCAAGCGGGAGAGTTAACCTGAAACTTCATGTACAGTGATGCTGTGGGCTCAACTGGCACTCCAGTTACAGCCATTGAACCCTGACAGGGGTTGTCCAGCTTCTTGATATTGATCCACTATTCTTAGGACCAGTGGCATAACTACCGCCATAGCAGCGGAGGCAGTTGCCACAGGGCCCGGGACATTAGGGGGCCCGGTGACAGCTACTACCGCTGCTATCGTTATACTTGGGGGGGTGTTTTCGGACCCCCGAGTATAACGATTGGCGGACCGGGAGAGGTAAGAAACGTAAAAAACATGTAACTTACCTCTCCACGATCCTGCCAAGCCTTCTTCCTGACGTCACATGAACCCGGCCTGCGTCCCGGGTCATAAGAAACGCGATAATGTTATTACTATAGATTACATTATATATAGGGACTAGATGATCTCCTGAATTGACTGAGATCGCTTAGGACCTTAGCAAACTTTGGCAGGATAGGTGACTCAATTGAACCAGGGAGACGCTATTACATAGGTTTTTCTGGTATGGGTTAGATCTCAACAATAGGGGGGAGGTTTCTCATTGCTACCCCACCTGGCAGATCTGAACATTATGCTATGGGACTTATACATTTCAAGGGCTAAAAAGCATTGGGATACAATAAGCGAGAACTAGTGTCTGTATTCAGTTCAGTCCCCTTTTAGCTATTCTATATCTGACACTTATACTTACCTAGTCCTAAATTTGAAAATGAATAGAAGGATTTTGGCTGCAGTTATATTATTAGTCAGTGAGTTTTAAATCACTTACCAGTGCACTATTATGTATGATAAGTGTTTCTATATTTTAACTTTCAGATATCAATAAAAGTGAATTTTAATATTTACAGTGGGGCAAAAAAGTATTTAGTCAGTCACCAATAGAGCAAGTTCCACCACTTAAAAAGATGAGAGGCGTCTGTAATTTACATCATAGGTAGACCTCAACTATGAGAGACAAATTTGCAAATTATGGTGGAAAATAAGTATTTGGTCAGTAACAAAATTTCATCTCAATACTTTATCTATCCTTTGTTGGCAATGACAGAGGTCAAACGTTTTCTGTAAGTCTTCACAAGGTTGGCACACACTGTTGTTGGTGTGTTGGCCCATTCCTCCATGCAGATCTCCTCTAAAGCAGTGATGTTTTGGGACTGTCGCTTGGCAACACAGACTTTCAACTCCCTCCAAAGGTTTTCTATAGGGTTGAGATCTGGAGACTGGCTAGGCCACTCCAGGACCTTGAAATGCTTCTTACAAAGCCACTCCTTCGTTGCCCTGGCGGTGTGCTTTGGATCATTGTCATGTTGAAAGACCCAGCCACGTTTCATCTTCAATGCCCTTGCTGATGGAAGGAGGTTTGCACTCAAAATCTCACGATACATGGCCCCATTCATTCTTTCATGTACCCGGATCAGTCGTCCTGGCCCCTCTGCAGAGAAACAGCCCCAAAGCATGATGTTTCCACCCCCATGCTTTACAGTAGGTATGGTGTTTGATGGATGCAACTCAGTATTCTTTTTCCTCCAAACACGTAAAGTGGTGTTTCTACCAAACAGTTCCAGTTTGGTTTCATCAGACCATAGGACATTCTCCCAATACTCTTCTGGATCATCCAAATGCTCTCTAGCAAACTTCAGACGGGCCCGGACATGTACTGGCTTAAGCAGTGGGACACGTCTGGCACTGCAGGATCTGAGTCCCTGGCGGCGTAGTGTGTTACTGATGGTAGGCTTTGTAACATTGGTCCCAGCTCTCTGCAGTTCATTCACTAGGTCCCCCCGCGTTGTTCTGGGATTTTTGCTCACTGTTATTGTGATCATTTTGACCCCACGGGGTGAGATTTTGCGTGGAGCCCCAGAGCGAGGGAGATTATCAGTGGTCTTATATGTCTTCCATTTTCTAATTATTGCTCCCACAGTTGATTTCTTCAATCCAAGCTGGTTGCCTATTGCAGATTCAGTCTTCCCAGCCTGGTGCAGGGCTACAATTTTGTTTCTGGTGTCCTTTGACAGCTCTTTGGTCTTCACCATAGTGGAGTTTGGAGTCTGACTGTTTGAGGGTGTGCACAGGTGTCTTTTTATACTGATAACAAGTTTAAACAGTTGCCATTACTACAGGTAATGAGTGGAGGAAAGAGGAGACTCTTAAAGAAGAAGTTACAGGTCTGTGAGAGCCAGAAATCTTGATTGTTTGTAGGTGACCAAATACTTATTTTCCACCATAATTTGCAAATAAATTCTTATAAAATCAGACAATGTGAATTTCTGGATTTGTTTTCTCATTTTGTCTCTCATAGTTGAGGTCTACCTATGATGTAAATTACAGACGCCTCTCATCGTTTTAAGTGGTGGAACTTGCACTATTGGTGACTGACTAAATACTTTTTTGCCCCACTGTATATCCTCTTGGGGTGGATCTGGGACTTTACCACTATTGTACATTTATTTACTTCCATCCCTTTTTTTTGCCTTTTTAGAGTAAATCCATTACTTCCCAGCATCCTTCAGCAGCCGTCAAGGACAGTCACCTATATAAGTGTTCGGAAAGGAAAGAGGAAGACTGTGAGATCTGTAACCCAACGATTTATGCGTCTGCACTGTGGACTGTGGATTCGGAGAAAGGTATTTTTGATAAATAGATTTCAATCTATAGTGTCTATGTAGGTCCTGACTTAAGAGAGGTATTTAAAGAGGACTTTTCATGGTTTGGGGTACAGGCAGTTGTATATACTGCTGGAAAGCCGACAGTGGGCTGAATTCAGCGTACTGTCGGCTTTCACGATCTGTGCCCCGGGTGCAGAGCTAGCAGTCCCGATACCATAGCTTTTTACAGTCAGAAGGGAGTTTCTGACAGTCTGTCAGGAACGTCCTTCTGTACAAGCTGCGCCTATAGTGCTGTACTGTGTGAGCGGGGAGGAACGCCCCCTCCCTCTGCTCACAGTGCTCATCCATAGACGAGTATTATCAGGAGGGGAGGGGGCGCACTGTCTGCTTTCCAGCAGTATATAGAACTGCCTGTGCCCCAAACCATGAAAGGTCCTCTTTAAAGAGGACCTTTTACCATCTGGGGCACATGCGGTGTAATACACCGCTAGAAAGCTAAATTCAGCGCACTATCGGCTTTCACGTTCTGTTCCCCTGGTGAAGAGCAATCAGTGCCAGTACCGTTGGTCTTCACTGTCAGAACGGCGTTTCTGACAATCAGTCAGGAACGCCTTTCCTCACAGCAGCGTCTACGGCGCTGTACTGTGAGAGGGGGCGTTGCTTACTATCCAACGATGACAGTGAGAGCCTCACCACTCTCACAGTACAGCGCTATAGACTCTGCTGTGAGGAAGGACGTTCCTGACTGTCAGAAACGCCCTTCTGACAGTGAAGAGCTACGGTACAGGCACCGATAGCTCAACGGGGCACAGAACGTGAAAGCCGATAGTGTGCTGAATTCAGCGCACTGTCAGTTTTCTAGCGGTATATAAAACCCGCATGTGCCCCAGGTGGTGAAAGGTCCTCTTTAAGTTGGAACAAGTTGCCCCCTATCCTTTAGACCAGTGTTCTTTTATGGTGCTGGGGGTGATATCCCCTATCCATGAAGGCTATGAGGCTGTTGGCCCCTATGGGTAGAAGATAATTGTAAGGCTCAGTGACAGGGTAGCTTTTAGTCTAGTGTTGGAGATTAGAGAAAATACTGCTTTAGTAACACAGTACAATCTTCCCCCGTATACTTGCTGTGAGCCTTTATGGACAGTACTGTGTCTGCTATATATAGTCTTCTCCTACACTGCACTGTGAGCTGACTAGGCACTGATATCAGATGCAGTCTATAAGTTGTCCATAACCTCTACACATAACACGCGATTGACTGTCCAGATAGGAAATCCTCCTGTCTGGTTCTTTAACAATACACAGATAAGGAGACCACTTTAATGCTAATATCCATTTACAGGCTGGTTATAAAAAGAAGCTGTGGAAGAAGACGGCTGCCAGAAAGAAGCGTCTCCGAGAAATCGTGTTCTGTAACAAAACACAGAGCAAATTGCTGGACAAGATGACCACGTCTTTCTGGAAGAGGAGGAACTGGTACGTCAACGACCCCTACCAGAAGTACCACGACCGCACCAACCTCAATATGTAGACCTCAACCTCTATATCAATCTATGATGTCTAATAAAGTATATAGAAACCTGGGGTTTTCATGTGTGAATTTATCAAACCAAGTTACATTATACTTCCGGTCGAATTGCTGTTAAGGATTAGAAAAACATGACTGCTCCAGATCCGCCCTGGATTACACATATGTTAGAAACTTGGGGCTAATATATTTGCACTCCAGCACTCTGCCTATCACCTTCTGACATACACCCCCCTCCCTCCTTTTTCGGACCTGTAGGGGTGGAAACTTTTGACCCACATACAATAGGTCCTGGAGAGAGCATTGGCATTTCCCTTGGCAACTTCTCTGGCTCAATACCCTAAAGATATGCCTCTATGTCATCTGTGGACGTCATCTTTTGCAGGGAACTCTGCATGGCACTTTGGGCAGTGACCTGTAGTCGCTGGGTCTCTTTTGAACCAGCACACTCTCCAGCTTTTTCTGTCAACCAGAGCCTTGCTGAGCTGCGTTAGCATCTCCATAAGTTCACCTCCTGCTGCTGTGCTTGCTGTTGTCGCCTCTTGGCTTCCATCAGGGCTTTTCGCTGCTGTGCCTGAGTCTGCTGCTCCTGTAGGATGACCTGCCCAAACTGTTTTACAAAGCCCTCCATGCTGGCAGTCTCCTTTCTAATCTCTCCTGCAGCCTTCACCCAGGACATAGGAGAGAAGAAAAAAAAAATGTGTATTTCTCTTTAAGGCTGTTCAACTTGAGTCTGCCCGCATCCTCCACCATATGTGGGGAAGTTGGTTCAGTAGAAGCAGTTGTGCAGACCCAAACAGTCAAGACAGGGATACAAAATATTCAGCAAACTGGTTTATTTAGAAAAAAAACAGGAAAATATATAAACCTTGATTTCAGGTACAAAATGAGCAAAACAAAATACAGCTTTAACTTCAGGCAAAAACAAAATAAAAAACCTGCTCGTCTGAACAACTAACTAAACAGAACTGATAACCTAACTACCGTATTTTTCGGACTATAAGACGCACTTTTTTCCCCCAAAATTTCGGAGGAAAATGAGGGTGCGTCTTATAGTCTGAATGTGGGTTTGCAGCATGGCCGCGCTACTGCCACCGCTGGTTTTCTTCAGCGGCAGTAGCGCGGCAATCCGCAGGCCCCGGCAGCTAAGACAGTCCCCGGCATCTGCTGTAATAGACCGGCGGATGCCGGGGAGTGTCTTAGCTGCCGGGGCCTGCGGATTGCCGCGCTACTGCCACCGCTGGTTTTCTTCAGCGGCAGGAGTGTGACAATACTGCAGGCCCCGGCAGCTAAGACACTCCCCGGCATCCGCCGGTCTATTACAGCAGATGCCGGGGACTGTCTTAGCTGCCGGGGCCTGCGGATTGCCGCGCTACTGCCGCTGAAGAAAACCAGTGGTGGCAGTAGCACGGCCATGCTGCAAACCCACTGCTCCTCCGCAGGTCCCGACAGTCAGTTAGCCCCCCCCCCCCCCCCGGCCTCATACCTTTAGTGATGCAGGCCGGCTCCTGCACGGCGAGGCCGCAGGAGCTGGCCTGTTCCGATGACAGCCGGGAGCCTAATGAAGGCTCCCAGGCCTGTCATAGATATATATTACTATCGCGGCTGGTCTATGACCCTCCGCGATAGTAATGTATAGAATCTCCCATAGACGGCAATACACTTGTATTGCCGTCTATGGGACTTGCAATCAAATGATTGCAGGTTCAAGCCCCCTAGGCGGGGGATATTAAAATAGTAAAAAAAAAAAAAAAAAAACCACTTTAAAAAAATATAATAAAAAATAAAATAAATAAAAGTTCACCTCCTTTCCCTAGAATACATATAAAAGTATAACATTACTGTGAAACATATACATTAGGTATCCCTGTGTCTGAAAATGCCCGGTCTACACCTGGCCCCACAAAAAATACGCCCTATACATCCCCGTACAGCTGCAGGGTCACCTGTCAATGTGGCCTTGCAGCTGTTCCAAAACTACAACTCCCATATATTAAATATTTTACCATTTTTTGCCTGAAATTTTTTTTCCCCTATTTTTCTCCTCTAAAACCGTCTTATAGTCCAGTGCGTCTTATAGTCCGAAAAATACGGTATATGTGTGGCTTACTTCCAGCCATATGAACAAAACAAGCGCGATATAGTCTGACCAGAGTCAGGGTTACAGGACAGAACCAGACACCTCCTTTCACCTCATGGAACTGCATTAGAATGCAGACTCTGCAGCATTTTTATGGCCCAGTAATGATCCAAGGATCTACACCTGTGCTGAGGCCTACTCCAGATCTGCCCTGGACCACACATATGAAAGAAACCTGGGGCTCCAGCACTCTGCACAATGTTCCATTCCGATGACTATAGAGCAGGTCCTAACCACTCTGTGACATTGGAATGGAACCACTCATTGAAGTGGGGGCCCAGATGACACTTGGATGACATCTGAGTGCCTTGTTCTTCTATGAAATCATTTCTTTCTGGCGTGCACATTCGGTCGTGTGCATGGAGCCTATTGGAGCATCAAGGGCCACTTGGAACAATAAAAGGATTCTATCATTCAGAAAACCCTTTTTCAGCTAAACATATGTCTGAATAGCCTTTAAAAAGCCTACGCAGGTGCTGCCTCTAGTCCTGCAAATGACCCCCCCCGGTTCTTGGAAAAACGAAGGAACCGTACATGTAAATGAGGCTCACTGAGCACCCCTCGCGTCATACATCAGAAACACCTCTCCATTGCTTGTACTCCGTATGCCCTCCTCCTCCAGACATCCTGTACCGCCCATTTCTTCTCTATTCTCACTCCAGAACCTTGAAATCTGGGGCATGCGCTGTACCAATCTGTTCTGAGCGATACTGCGCATGTCCGAGTGCCATTATGTTGTAGAGAATTGCACAACCGTACAGTTCAAAGGCTATTCAGACATAAGTTTAGCTGAAAACGGGCTTTCTGAATGATAGAATCCCTATTAAAGGGATTCTACCATTGAAACCTTTTTTTTCTGTGGATAAGACGTCGGAATAGCCTTTAGAAGGCTATTTGTCTCTTACCTTTAGACGTGGTCTTCGCTGCGCTGTTCCTCAGAAATACAGTTTTTTTTCCAGGGATGCAAATGAGTTATCTCGCAGCGATGGGTGCGGGCCCAAGCGCTCAAACAGCGATGAGGGCGTCCCACTGCTGCCAGAGCAGTGTCTCCAAGCACCGCCTCCTTCTTCGTCCGCTGTGTCATGTTCAATGTCTTCTTTCGGCGCAGGCTCGTAACCTAGCAGAGCAGGCGCACAGGCCACGGGAAAATGGCCGCTAACAATACTGTGCAAGTTGCCATTTTCCCGTGACCTGTGCGTCTGCACAGTCTGCTCTGCTCTGCTAGAAGTTACGAGCTTGCACCGGAAGTCATTGAAGATGACGCGGAAGGAGGCGGCGCTTGGAGACACTTCTCTGGCAGCGGTAGGGACGCCCTCATCGCTGTTTGAGTGCTGGTGCCCCGCGGGAGAACTTATTTGCATATCGGTTAAAAATGGTATTTCTAAGGAACGGAGCGGCGGAGACCACGTCTAAAGGTAAGAGATGAATAGCCTTTCCCCCTACACCCAACAGCAGCACAACTGGGGTATTCCTGCCCCTATGAGCTGTTAGGACAGGTGGAATTTTTAATTACCTAACAGCTTTGACCCCTATAAGAGGCCGGAAGACCAACTCCCCCTTGTGTTTTTTTCTGTCCTGTGAGACAGGACAGGTGGTAGGGGGAGAGGTGGTCTGGTCTCTTACAGGGGTCGGGGCTCCCTCTCCCCCCCTGGATTCTTACCTTCGGCTCCCTGTACCGGGAAGACAACCCTTTGGCTGTGGATGCCCTGTCAATACCTTGGAGGTTCAAACTGGCATACATTTTTCCTCCCATTCCGACGATTCCGAATGTATTGACAAAACTCAGGCAGGACCAGACCTCGGCAATAGTGATCATGCCGTTCTGGCCAAAAAGGGCATGGTTCACCGACCTCATCCTTATGAGTCGGGGGAACTACTGGAGGCTTCCACCAGTCCGAAACCTGGTAACTCTAAACAGCCGGCTGTGCCAGGGCCTGGACAAATTCAACCTCACTGCCTGGAGGTTAACAATGCCGTATGCGGAGAAGGAGGATTGTCCCAGGGAGTGCTAAGGACCCTAGCGCATTCAAGAGCAGAATCAACTAATCAGAGCTACCGAAGGATCGCCCGGATATTCCGGAATTGGTGTACAGGTAAAGAACGCGACCCTAACAGAAATTCAGTCTTGGAGTTCCTACAAGATGGCATGGAAAGGGGACTAGCACCCGCTACCCTGAAGGTCCAAGTTTCAGCTGTCTGCTCTCCTGGAGACTAGATTATCTCAAGATCCTCTTATCAAACAATTCCTAAGAGGGGCTGCTAGGCTCCGCCCACAAGTGCAGCCTCCTGTCCCTACCTGGGACCTAGCTGCGGTTCTACAGGGGCTCTGTACTCCACCCTTGGAACCCTTATCTGAAGTGCATTGGAAGTACCTGTCATACAAAGTGACTTTCCTGCTGGCAATAACCTCCGTCAAGAGGGTTGGCGAACTGCAGGCCCTAGCGGCCTCCGAACCCTTGTTGGGGACATCAAGGGGTCCCCATAATAGAGTATGTTGCTGAGTTCCAAATTAAATATCAGGCCTGAAGTAATTACGCCCATTATCAGGTCTGGAGAAGTCACACACACACACACAACTGATGGTGTATCAAGTGAGTTCTAATTTAATGGTGCACAAAGGTGGTTTAAATACAATACAGACAAGAGCAGGTTGGACTATTCTAACATGGTTGGCATAAAATGATTGGTTATAAGATAAACCTGGCACATGACTATTGGCTGAGGCCTCATGTAATTTGCATCTTATTATAGCTTAATGGACTTTGTCCTTTAAACAAAGTTTCAAAATACATATGTGTGAACTAACAGCTCTCACTATGTCTATATGTATATATCATGGAAACAGAGATAAGATGTCATGTTGGTGCTAAATGAGTCTCAGTGACCTCCATATACCATGAAGATAAGAGATATACAAATAGCCAGCTGCGACTTACTTATACAGTTTATGTGTGAAAGGTTACAAGATGACTGACGAAGTACAAAGATGGAGGATTTGACTCTAACATTCCCCCATTTTGAGATGGTTGAATACAGGAATCCATATTTAGGTACTTCAGTGACCTAATGTCTACTGCCGGTCTTTACCAGATTCCCCTCATATGTTCCTGTATTCCAACCTAATCTAAATCATATTTCTGGCCTTTTATATCTTGGTCTGCTCATCCTTTTGTATATGTTTTGTATTAAACAAACAAAATGAACATAAGATTTTTACTACAACTTGCTGATATTTACTTGTTTATACTATGTATCGTTCCTAAAATATGAGGTGGTATCTTCTTAACTATATACTTCAAACATTTACTGTTGTGTCAAGGAAACAGCTATATATGACATGACTTAGGCTAATATGGGGTTATGAGTACATATCCTACAATCTGACACATTCAGATCTTCGATCAAAATCATATGATGTTTAAGAAACTTATTGTGCCACTTCATTGTTAAATGTTCTATGCAGGCTTATCGTCAGGACCATCTGTAACAGAATTATCAGGAGAATCTTCATCGCTTTATGTTAGATACTTTCTTGCATTATGAAGCATGGATACAATTAGGCTCTCCTTCAAATTTCACAGAAGTACTGGTTATCAGCAGCATTTGGAATGGACCATCAAATCTTGGCTCCAAGGTTTTTCTCACGTGTCTCTTTATCACCATCAATCTCTTGGTTCAAATGAATAGGTCCCGCCCACTAACTTAAAATCTGAGAAGGAGAGAAAACTCAAAACCATACATTAGTCAAATGTTTTTGCCAAGACATCACATAGTCAGCCAGTACACCATACCACATCTGGAGGAATTGCCAAGAATACAACCCTAACCTAGGGGCTGACCTAAAGAAAGTTTGACATGGGCTAAAGCCAATTCTTCTCTTAGGAGGGTACCTTACAGAAAATACCAATACAAGTGACACACTACTTCTTCAGTAGCCGTCTATCTGCAGCCCCGTTTGTGATGGCTTTCTTCACCAGATATGCCTCAGACTTTTCTGAAGATAGATAACTATACACACAAGCACGTACTTATACCGTCTCACCTTTAGTAACTGCATATAGTTAACCTGCAATCTCTGGAACGGGTACAAGGGCTCTGGGCCTGGCTCTGAGAAACTTTTCACTTTTTGGCCTACTTTGCATTTAACACATGCCATGCAGTGTCTGTAGTGATGTTAAATCCTGCAGCCGCCCATCCTCTGCTCACCAGGTCACACAAGGCTACTTCTAGACACTGCTTTATGCCATCAGTGGGGACAATGCACTCAGTAAATATATTCTCTTACCACCGGAGATAAGGACTTGTACATCCTCTTTTACTGTAGTCCTGGACCATTTTTGGTGCCTCAGTGTTGTAAAACCTGAAAAGAGAACTAAAAGGGGGGGTTTGGATCGAGTATAGTGACCAATTATCAGTAAGGCATATCCCCTAGGCCTCTGCAGCTGGGTTAGCGGCAGTGTCTGCCCACATGTTACCTCTACCTTCCTTCGTATCAGCCTTGGTGTGTGTCCTGACTTTTGACTATACCCACCTGTGTGGAGGCAGGAGCAGGGTCTCCATCACTACCTGAACAGCCTGGAAATCCTTTTAGGCTTAACATTAACCCTACAGAAAGCTCTCGCTCTCCAGATTGGACCATAGTCCCACTATATCAAACACCTACCCTCAGACATTGTACTCTGTCTCAGTGATGGCTTCTAGTTCAGCTTCATGAGCTGAGACCCATACAGTTCCATAATGGTTCTACTTGTGCTTGGTTTTACCCTTGGTTTACCTCATATTCAGTGACCATGACATATCTGGTGCAGAATCCACCATCATTCCCAAAACGAGAATCATCTAAAACAAAAGAATTCTCATCAGAGTTAACAATAGATTCATCATTTACTTAATCAAATCAGCAAAAGTAAAATTAATTTTAAGTTATCTGACTCTCCTTACTCCTCCCCTGAAACTATTGTTAACAGGTTAGATGGGACTTGTAGTGCAGCACAGAATGCAAAGCTTACATTTAGAAGACATAGATAAGACACACTGCAGCCTGAGATATCCAGCCATTGTCATCTTTGTTTCCAATGAAAGATTTATCACCCCTTTGTCTTATCATGGAAGCAGCTGCGCTGACTCTCCCCACCCTTGTCATAGCTGTAGTACTACATATCCCAGCAGACTTATTTATACAATCCCAAGAAAATTCAGTTCTTTAAAGCTTCTAAACACTCCAGAAATTCATTGAGGTAAGTAAATACTCAAAATATATCAGCCATTACAGAGCAGATATGTGAGTGACTTCTGATTTACTTAGTCAGCTATGTAGCACCTTGAAGCAAACAATGACCCAGAAACACCACTTTAATTTTGTAGAACTGCAATTTATCTTTACCTGCATGTACATGTTAGGGGCGTTCTGTGCCCTTTGTGGCAAGATAGTTCACATGTATTGCCTACCCCTATGGGGCCTAATCCCATATCAGAAGGAACATCTGAATAACTTTTTCACACAATAAATCCCGATTGTTAACATTCATGAATTTATAGAATAAACCCATAACAAATATTTATGTTACAAGTGTAAAGCCCATGTGATATATTTGATACACATACGCACCAATACACACTGAGTACATAATACATGTACATGGTATATCAAGTACATCTCATTTACACCAGAACACACATATATATTCAACAATGGAAAGAACTTTTATGCCTCCCTCTCATATCTACTTGTCACCACCCTCTGTGGTGTTATCAGCAGTCAATATCTTTATCTGCTCGCTGTGGAGACTGAAAATGTAACAATACAGACATGGACAAACAGAACATGTACACATAGCAGACACATGTAACATGTACATATAACTGACACACATATGGGCCCATTCACTTTTCTGAACCTTCCATACAAACATGCAACGTCACACTGGAGCTCCAGACAAAACAAAACTAATGTCAATTAAATCAAAAAGAACTTGTCTGAACTAAAATAAAAAATATTCATATATTTTGTACCGTGATATCACTTATTGTCTCGGGACGGCTTATTCCTACAAATAGGCACAGAGTTAGTTATAATTCCTGCACAGCTAAATATTGAGGAGAAAACAAACCAAAACATGTATATAGTTGCCTTCATCTTCTTACCAATTTGCATATTACTATAAAATAAACATAATAATGTTGATCTCATATTTATGCCATTTATCCAATTTTTAAAAACATTACCATGAGGGGAGAATTCTCAAAATGGGAAACCTTTCCTGAATAAAAGGACACTATAGACATTCTAGAAATTCCTTAACGTCCACCCCCAAGCCTATATACACACATATGTGTATATACATACCTACACTTAACCTGCAGTATCCTCACCACAAAACATATCATGTTTCCACTTTCCACTAACCAACAAACTAACAACACAATGCTAAGTGCCGAGCACATTAACCCAATGGATGCTCACTATACATTTCCTTACACTCAAAGCCTTTGTCCTTCGCTTAGGACACCAGCAATCTCTAGCCAAGTGTCCCTGGTTTCCACAATTAAAACACTTCCTGGTTTCCCTCTATCCCTGTATCTGTCCTGTCTAATCTCCATTGGTAACTCCTGCCCTTTTAATTTTTTTTTTTTTTTTTCTTGAGCGGCATCTTCTTCTCTCTCTCCCATTCCTATTAGTTCATATGGGGGTACCCTACCTCAGAGGGTCCCTCCCCCATAATAGCTGATGGCCAGTCAGCCGTGAGCGTCCCACTCCTCTAGGGCAATTAAGACAATAGAGGGTCACTTTTGACTCACCTAGTGGGACCTCCCAAACAGTCACTCTGTTTTCATTGAACTAATCTCTAATGTGCATGTTCTGGCGTAGTGCTCAGGGCAAAACCCTCATTTGGTTTCCACAGACTCCACTTTGTCTGTGTCCCTCTATCGAACACCCCTGAATCATTGCATGTACTTACTCAGATTCTACTCAGTCCTTAGTGTCCAAAACAAGGACTTTTCAATCACTCAGTACTTCCACTCTAGGGATTAAGGATGAAGAATAACTCTCTCTTCTGCGCCGCTTTTTACACTCTATAACAGATGTAACAACCAAATGACAGCATGGACAGTAGACAAAGAATGAGGTATAACATTTCCCACCCCACTACAGACAACATACTATTCAGGTTCTTGCACACTATATAATATGGCATCGATTGTTATAACATATGCAGCACTAATCCTCACTCACCGACACACAGGATCCGGGACACGTAGGAACTCAGATTAGTTATTTGGCAAGAAAAGGACTTACCGTTACAGCGCCGTTTTATTCATCTGAGGTCCTCCGGGCCCGTCTCCAAATCGGTTGGCGAGTGGATCAGTACACTATCGGCTGCACATTAAACGATTATCGATGCCCCACGTTGGGCGCCAGGTTCTGTTGGGGACATCAAGGGGTCCCCATAATAGAGTATGTTGCTGAGTTCCAAATTAAATATCAGGCCTGAAGTAATTACGCCCATTATCAGGTCTGGAGAAGTCACACACACACACAACTGATGGTGTATCAAGTGAGTTCTAATTTAATGGTGCACAAAGGTGGTTTAAATACAATACAGACAAGAGCAGGTTGGACTATTCTAACATGGTTGGCATAAAATGATTGGTTATAAGATAAACCTGGCACATGACTATTGGCTGAGGCCTCATGTAATTTGCATCTTATTATAGCTTAATGGACTTTGTCCTTTAAACAAAGTTTCAAAATAATATGTGTGAACTAACAGCTCTCACTATGTCTATATGTATATATCATGGAAACAGAGATAAGATGTCATGTTGGTGCTAAATGAGTCTCAGTGACCTCCATATACCATGAAGATAAGAGATATACAAATAGCCAGCTGCGACTTACTTATACAGTTTATGTGTGAAAGGTTACAAGATGACTGAATACAAAGATGGAGGATTTGACTCTAACACCCTTTATAACTTTCTTTCCAGACAGAGTACAGTTGAGGTTCTTTCCAGGATTCTTGCCAAAGGTACCTACACTTCAGAATACCAACCAGGTAATTGTCTTACCGGCCTTTTTTCCCTCTCCCACCTCTGAGTGGGAGGAGAAGATGCACAAGTTGGACTTGGTGAGAGCCTTATGGATCTACCTGGAGCGCACTGTGTCCTTCGGAAAATCAGAGAATTTGCTAGTCAACGTGTTTGGCCACAATAGAGGTGCCGAAGCATCCAAACCATTTCTGTCAAGGAAGCCATCATCTGCTCCCTACGTGCTTAAGATCTTCCAGTACCAGACTTTGTCCGTGCCCATGCCACCCGAGCAGTGGCAACATCTTGGGCCGAAAGGCGGTCCCTTTCCTTAGAGCAGATATGCGCCACGGCTTCCTGGAGTTCGCATCTAACATTTGCCAAGCATTATAGACTGGATTGGCGTATGATGGATTCTACAGCGTTTGGACACTCTGTGTTGGCATCAGCCCTCCAGAATCACCCACCCTAGGGTAAAGCGATACTTGCTAAATCCCCAGTTGTGCTGCTGTTGGGTGTAGGGGGAATGAAAGATTATGAATGATAATCTGTTTTCCCTTAGCCCAAACAGCAGCACAAGGCTCCCTCCCTATGCTGTATTTTGTACTATGTTGTAATATTTTATATTATTTCTGTGAAATATACGCTGTACTTTATACTAACACAAGGGGGAGTTGGTCTTCCGGCCTCTTATAGGGGTGAAAGCTGTTAGGTAATTAAAAATTCCACCTGTCCTAACAGCCCATAGGGGCAGGAATACCCCAGTTGTGCTGCTGTTTGGGCTAAGGGAAAACTGATTATCATTCTTAATTTTTCATTCTAAAGGCTATTCCGACGTTTTATCCACACAAAAAAAAAGTTTTAATGGTAGAATTCCTTTTAATGGACTGCTGCAGGCACTCATTGAAATCAATGGGTCACATGCAGTCCGTGATTTACACCAAAGAATAAGGCTTCATGCACACTATCATGTGTGTAGACGGGGGGCGCTCCAATACTCTAACAGCATATAGATCAGTCTCAGCCATGTGCATGAAGCTTTAGCCCTTATAGCAGGGGTAGGGAACCTTCGGCTCTCCAGCTGCTGTGAAACTACAACTCCCAGCATGCTCCATTCACTTCCATGGGAGTTCCCAGAACAGCAGAGCCAGTATGCATAATGGGAGTTGTAGTTTTGCAACAGCTGGAGAGCAGTACGTTCCCTACCCCTACCTTATAGGTTATGGGATCTTAGCTGCCTATATACTGCTTCAGTTCAGGACCTGACCACTAGGGGGCATAAAGCTCCTTATTAGTGACGGGAAAGAGCTCATATAGCAGTCGCCTATTTCCTACCACTGATAAGCAGCAGGGCCTTCATTGTTGCCCATGTTTTAGTTAGTATCTGATAGCTGGCCGCTGATTGGCTGCTACAGACAACATCTCCTCCCACATTACTGATAGACTCTGCCAAGGACACTGTACACATGTGCGTGACCCGGAAGTGGAGCGTACCATAGTTTCTCGCAGATGGGGGAGTGTTAGTTTCAGCACCGTAGTGACGCCTAATGGCAGGCAGCCGGTGTTCATAGCGGTGACTGGCTGTAGCTCCCCCTGTCTTGTCTTGTAGGTGGTGCAGTCCTGATCGTGGTGTCATGGCGCTGCCCTGTGTGAGGCTGGGTGCTGTGCAGCTCCGCGCTGCTAGTATACTCAGGTAGTGACTGTGGCGGGCGGGTACGTGGTGGGATATGTGTACAGAATAGGATACTACTATGTATATGAGAGCTATCAGCCATGTGCTGCCTGGACCCTGTGACAGACATGTGACCATGGCTAGTACATGTATGCTTAGCTTCTGTAATGTGCAGGTGACATGTGTGTGACATATTCAGCACTCAGACATTTGTCCTATGACCCCTGTAAGCACTCTTAAAGGGGTATTGCCATAATTAAAGGGGTTGTCCCAAAATGGACACTTATCTTTTAATTGACCACTGCGAGGATGGTGGTCACATGATCCCTGTATGAATGGCGCGGTGGTAGAGCATGTATATTGCTACTCCATTCATCTTGATAGGACCGTTGAGGATATCACAGGACTTGACTATCGGTCCCATAGAGGTGAATGCAGCTGCAACCCCTTTGACAACTCAGACATTGACAGCAGATCTGTATGTCAGGTGGTTGTGAAGAATAATCTATTATTGTCTGACTTACAGTAGTATATAAAGGGCTGGATGCCATGGACTTATTACTAAGCACAGGTCTCCCTCTTATGTGTTATACAGGGCTCTGTGTCGGAGGAGCAGCCATCAGGCGGCTGCAGGTAAGTCTCTCTGCTTTCTCATATCCTTCAATGAGTTGTTATAGACTTTAGTGAAAGTGGTAACCCCATGTAATGTCAGCCATTGTCATTATCACTGCCCCAACTTCCCTTTTACGGGTTTTACCATATTTAGTATTATATAAGTTCTCTGCTGTCAGTGAATAGATGTATCCCTGTTTACATTGAGAGGCTGATAGCTATACAGACCTGCTGTGACAGCTGAGAGTTTGCTACAGTCACGCCCAAAGTATAAGCCGAGGGTTCACAAACTGCAGCGCACAGTGTTTCACATGGGAACACAGAAATGCATTCATGTTTAGAGAGATTATACCAAGTTATACCACAGGATAAGTGTCTAATTGGTGGGGGTCCGACTGCATAGGTCCAAGCTCCATCCACATGTTACAGGACACGACTGTTGACGGCTCATAAAGTTTTATGTTTGTGTAATGACAGTCACCTTTATTACAAAAGTGTCTGACCTCTGTATAAGTAATACCGCCCCTGCTACCTCTTGTGTCACCCCCTCTACCTCATAGATTGTAAGCTCTTGCGAGCAGGGCCCTCAGTCCCATTGTGTGAAACGACTTTCTTTGTAATGTATCTTTCTGTCTGTATTTGAACCCTACAAATTGTACAGCGCTGCGGAATATGTTGGCGCTATATAAATAAAATTTATTATTATTATTATGAGTATGGGGTCTCTGTGTACCTTGTTTGAATGAGGTGATAGTTGAGAGTGTGCATTGCCACGCTATTGAACTCTTTCAGACTGCCAGGAATAGCTGAGTGCTGTATTGAGCTTCTCGGCGGCAGTCATCTAGAGATGAAGGAGATTTTTTGACACATCAGTATGATATCTGGTGTTATTTTTCCAGGATGCTTATGATGTATAAAGTGGAGTTTATTATTAGTTGATATATGTGTGTAATATAAATATATTTATATTATATAATCCCCCCCCCCCCCAATCTTTTTATTTTTATGTCTTGAAGCCTCGGAAGACATTGACATTCCTAGAAGAAAGACTTGGTCAGTACCTTTGTATATGTAATCCTCTCTGTAATGTTCTATATTGTATGTCGCCAGATGTCTGGTTTTATGATATTCCACCACTTATTCTCACTAGTAAGCTGTCATCATCTATATATATGTAGTGTGGCGACTGGATTGTCAGACCATGGCAATGACCCCATATTGCTATATACTGACATTATTATAATATATAGTCATTTTAATCAATATTCTACCTGTGTGTTCAGGGACAAGACAGCTGTTCTGCAGGCCCTGGCCTACACTGTCAACCATGTAAGTGTGCAGTATTATTTTGTGATACTTTGTATCTTGAATATGTATATTTTCATATACTGTTTGTCGATTAACTCTTTCTGATCCTTTTTTTTCCAGGACCCTACAGCCTCCTCTTACACATTTCAGGATGACCCCTACCTCATTCCCAACACATCCACAGATTTTGTAAGCAAGTGTTCTTTACATTGCCAGTAGTTTAGCATTTGCAGTGCTTCACACCGGTCCCTTGGCCCGTTTGCCATACAATAATAATCTATAGTTACCGGCGCTCTGTGTTTACCCCTGCCCCTGGAGAATATTCTAGTGGTTACTGACGTCATCATAAGTAATCTTCTTTTTACATGTTCTTCTCTTTAGAAAATGTTCTCCATGTCCAAAGAATCTGGAAAAAATGCAGCAAGATATATCGTGAATATGTATCCAAACCTGTTTCAGAAGGACATTGCAGATCCTCACATTCCAGTAAGTGAAGACGTGCCGTCTGGTTAATGGTGTAACTTACAGTCTTGTCTACACTAACCCAACATCAACTACTTTTAAAGTGACCCTCCAGGCTCCACCTTACTAAGGCTCATGTAACAAATGTATCATTAGAGGTATTGCCTGTGATATAGATGTATTTATATATAACAGGCAATCGGATGGGACTGAGCAGCCTGAACCAATGATGAGGCAGGGGGTGTGTCTTAGACTACCTCAGACTCCCTGTATACACTGGAACCAAGATGTAGTTAGTGATCATGGCTCTGTCCTTATAGAGATGAGGGGAAAAACAGCCATGGAGCAAGATCTGAAGAAAATAACTCGCCTGCATGCTCTCCTATAGCTGCAGACTTACATATGACATTTCATTTTTGGACTCCTGGCTGAACAGTCGCTTCCTTTGTTGGTTGGAGCCATCTAAAATCTATTGTGTTTGGAGTAAAACTATAATGCTTTTAATGGTAATATCCCTTTATCACCCATATACAGGATAGGTATTAAGAGTCTGGTTGCTGGGGGTCCAACTGCTGGAACCCCAGCAGTCACAAGAAGAAGACCACACTACTCCATCTGGCCCAACTCTATTTCCTTCAGTCCTATTGGATTGAATGGTGCAGTGGTTCTGTATATTCACACAGCAGACATGGGGACCCCCATTCTTGTGATTGTGCTCTCATCACCTACCAAGTGGTTGCCAAAACTGAGGAAGATGAGACTCCATGGACTGTTATAACCCAAACCACCCCCCCATACCCACCACCCACCCAACCCAACTCCCCCCCCCCCCCGCGCACTTTAATAGCTTTGGCAATGCCAAATACCTATTCGGACGTGCCAATAAAGCATTTTTTGATTTGATTTGACCTCTATGACCCCAACATTTCTGAAACTAAGGGGTCTATAAATCCTATTCTTGACGTTAGAGCAGGGCAACCATGCAGCATGCGTCTTCATAGAAGTGAATGGGTGCAGTAGAAGCAGCCGAATGTACGTGGTTGGCTATCTCTGACACTCCCATGTAATGCTGTGAAGTGGGATGGTACGGGTATGTCCTTCTCGGGGTGCTCCATATCAGCACAATGGCCATACAGACATGATGTGATCTATTCCTTCCAGTGTCTGATGCCTGACAACATCCAGCCTCAGATTGAAAGTGTCAGTGAGGAAGCCCTGAATGAACGCATTAAGCTTAGAAGAGTAAAGGAGTCCGTCGACCTGTTTGACCAACTTCTTCAAGGCGGTAGGTGACACGTGGACCTCAGTCTACTGGTTTTATAACAGACACCTAAATGTTTTTGGTTTCAAAAGAGTTCTGTATAAGGGACTTCTGTCCTTCTATCTCCAGATTTGTGGGGATCCCAGTTATTGGGTATATAATATGGATTAGAATAAGAACTCTGCAGCAGTAGACTGTCCATGCTACTACTATATTGATCTGTGGCTGAAGAGAGCAGAAGAACTGTTACAGTGTGTCAGTTTTCTATATCTGCTGCATGTTTATCATGTAACTAATTTATCTATCTTGTTTTGTAGGAACAACTCCCTCATTGGAGACTACAAATAAACTTCTAGATCTTCTTTGTTTTTATGGAGACCGTGAGCCCATAGCAGAAGATCAGCAGCATCAGCAAGAGGATAGTGAGAGTGTGAGTACTTGTATTGGAGTTCATATACTTAATATATAGACAGAAATACATTATCCTGTATTATACTCTAGATATGGGATAAGTATGGCAACGTACATACAGTGACTGCACCAGCAGAATAGTGAGCGCAGCTCTGGAGTATAATACAGGATGTAACTCGGGATCAGTACAGGATAAGTAATGTAATGTATGTACACAGTGACTGTACCAGCAGAATAGTGATTGCAGCTCTGGAGTATAATACAGGATGTAACTCAGGATCAGTACAGGATAAGTAATGTAATGTATGTACACAGTGACTGTACCAGCAGAATAGTGATTGCAGCTCTGGAGTATAATACAGGATGTAACTCAGGATCAGTACAGGATAAGTAATGTAATGTATGTACACAGTGACTGTACCAGCAGAATAGTGAGTGCAGCTCTGGAGTATAATACAGGATGTAACTCGGGATCAGTACAGGATAAGTAATGTAATGTATGTACACAGTGACTGCACCAGCAGAATAGTGAGCGCAGCTCTGGAGTATAATACAGGATGTAACTCGGGATCAGTACAGGATAAGTAATGTAATGTATGTACACAGTGACTGTACCAGCAGAATAGTGATTGCAGCTCTGGAGTATAATACAGGATGTAACTCAGGATCAGTACAGGATAAGTAATGTAATGTATGTACACAGTGACTGTACCAGCAGAATAGTGATTGCAGCTCTGGGGTATAATACAGGATGTAACTCAGGATCAGTACAGGATAAGTAATGTAATGTATGTACACAGTGACTGTACCAGCAGAATAGTGAGTGCAGCTCTGGAGTATAATACAGGATGTAACTCAGGATCAGTACAGGATAAGTAATGTATGTACACAATGACTGTACCAGCAGAATAGTGAGCGCCGCTCTGGGGTATAATTCAGGATATAACTCAGGGTAGGTAGGGTATCTACAAAGTGGATAAACTGTCTTATAACTTAATTTAACTTTTTAGTATTTTCAGGAAAACATGAAGAGGAGAAATCTTCCTCTGAAGCATATCCCGGCTGCAAAAACATGGAAGTAAGAGAATGAACATGGAAAATCCTAGCGCTAAATGTACATGGCCATAGTGGTCTTTACTGTCTGCAGAAAACATGTCTGCATTGCATTAGTATGTCATCTGTAATTATAAATCCACAATAGACTTGCACGATCCCATACACTTATGTCTGCAATTATAGAAAGAAAATTGGACAGTCTATATATTTTGCAGAGAATTCCTATGGCCCGGACACTGACCCATGAAAACCAGGGACATCTGTCTGAGGCCATAGAAATGAATGGGTCAGTTTGTGTGTTTGGGACCAATTGTATAGCCACATCCACTGTAGTTATACACTCTTAGCGTCTGCAGTTTCCACTGGCTGTAGGTGAGACCACAGTAATAGGGACCACTTTGCCAACTTTCCATTATACCTCTATTCACACATATAAGTGGTGGTGTCCACATAATCTGCTTTCCCTGGGAACTTGTAATACAATCTTTTCCCGTCTCTTTGTGTATTATAGAGAAAATAACAATGCAGAGAGAATCTTTAACCTGATGCCAGAAAGAAACACCCATACCTACTGCACCATGATCCGAGGAATGGTGAAGGTAATGTACCTGACACACACAGACTACATGGACCAGTAATGTATCCCGGCTGCAATTGTAAATGTATGCTGTGTTATTTCAGCATGGAGCTTATGCCCAGGCATTCAGCATGTACACAGACCTCCTAAATAACAGATTCACCGGTGAGTCCACTCGATATACTTATGCACCAATACTGCAGGTTTATATCTAAAAAATAGTGTGGCATAAAAATGGGCACTCACTTTACCCTTTTAGTGCAATATTCAGTTGTCTTGTTAATTTTTTTTTTTTTTTAAAGTTCTATATCTTAAAAGTAGAGTCCGGTCTAGTATAAAGATTTGTTGACTTGCTGATCTGCGGCTATAAAAGGGTTTCACTTTTTCACCAGATGATATGCTTTTCTCCCACACTCTGCAGGAGATGTGCACACCTTCAATGCACTGATATTAGGAGCTCCAGAGACAAAAACAGAGGTCAAGGATAAGGCCGGCCTGATTGTGGTAAGAAAGTTTACTCTAGCATTCATGTCCACAGGTCTGTATAGTAGAAAATACATACTGGGGCTTTCTCACAAAGCAAGTTATTCTTTATCCATCGATAGGGGATAACTTGAAGTTATGTGCGTTGTCCTTGTTGCCCAACTCCCCCCCCCCCCCCTCGCTTCATTCAGAGTTCCCCCATTCTCCTTTTTAGTGAGGAGCAACCACTCAGATCTCCACTAATCTGCAAGTTATCCCCTATCTATGGATAAGGTTATAACCTAGAAAACCCCTTTAAAGACAATGTACACCTTTTACATGTGGATCTTACTTGCTGCTATTGAGTGTACACCGCTTGGATAATTCCCATTCCCTTGTATGTTTCTGTGGAGAGGTGCGCAGTTCCGAAAGAGATTTTACAAACCCGAGCAGGACTCCCTGGAGTTGCCTCTGCTACCTATGGTCATGGCTTTAGGTCAGATTGAAACTTTATTTTTTATTAAACTTCGTAACTTGTTGCTCTTCTCATTTTCTTTTCCAGGAGCTTCTGAACCACATGGTGCAACAAAAGGTTTCTCCAAACTTAATGACCTTCAATTCCGTCCTGAAGAGTTTACGCAAGATTGGGCCGGCAGTGAAAGGCATGGCGATGCAGACGTTAATGGAGATGAAAGCACTGGGTATAGGTAGGACGATATGGACATTACTTAACATTACTAGTTCTTGGCTGGCTGATGTTATGGAGTTACATTGTAAATGACTTGTATTCTCCTCTTTATACAAGCGTCTTACAATAATTGTGTTTCCTTAGAGCCGAGCCTTGCCACATACAACCATTTGTTGGGAGTCTTCTATAAACCTGGTAAGTTCAATAATACATGCGGATGTGGTTTACTGTTCTATCCTTAGTTACATCATCAGTCTTATACTGTACAGTCAGAAAGGATGACGTCTTTATATATCTCCAACCTCAAATCTGGGACATACTTAAAGGGGTTTTCCATGACTCTGCTGTAATGACTTTGATGTTGATGATCTTAGGATAGGTCATGTCTAGAGATGAGCGAGTACTGTTCGGATCAGCCGATCCGAACAGCACGCTCCATAGAAATGAATGGACGTAGCCGGCACGCAGGGAGATAAGCGGCCGGCCGCCGTCAAAGCGGAAGTACCAGGTGCATCCATTCTTTTCTATGGAGCGTGCTGTTCGGATCAGCTGATCCGAACAGTACTCGCTCATCTCTAGTCATGTCATCATTATCAGGTCGGTGAGTGTCTGCCCCACCAATCAGCTATTCAAAGAGGACACGATGTTAAGAGTAAAGCAAGCAGGCGATGTATATTCTATTGTGACTCTGCTTGTCATTGCAGCTCTGCTCCATTCACTTGAATGGGACAGAACTGCCAACAGGCCCTGTGACCGATGTCTCTTAAGGATAGGTGATTAATATATTTAAGGGAATCAGTCTTGGTGATTTGGGGCACTCTACCACACACAGGTCCTTATAAACTTGGGGATCACCCTGCTATAAAGTCATCCATGCCTGCAATAAAAATTAAAAATGCTTTATACTCCCCCTGCCCCTATCCGCCCCACGTTAGCAGAGTTCTTCACTGAATCTAGGGGACTACACTGAGGCTTCAATGCACATGTCCCAGACCTGGGGCACTTGCACAGCAATAGGATCCCTTTATTTCTGCATGCTTCCCATTATTCTGAGGCAGATGGCCCAAACTATTAAGAAATATCCGTGCTGCTTATAGTTTGCTGTATTCATTTGTTTTTTTCTATCTTTGCAGGCGACCTATTGAGCCAGGCCCAGCTGCTGTCTTCTGTTCTGGAGCAGGCACGAGGACAGAGCTTTACAGCCAAGGATCCAGATGACAGTATGTGGTCCTCCTATGTTTTCTGTATTGCCAAGGCATTTTGTGAGTGTAGTCCCTGCAGAGGGATTTAGAGGTATTGATGCTGCTAAAGCAACTTGAATGTCTCGCCTAAACCGTAAATGATCAGTTTGGCTGTACAAGGAACTGTCTAATAAAGTCCTGAGATTACAGCAGCCTCTGCAATGGTTAAACGGTTTGTAAAAAAGGGAGGATCGACAAGGATAGTATGAACTAGCAAGCTTAACATTTGTATTATATGTCTGCTCAGATACTTCATTCTTAGACCGTCCCGCAGCGATATAACCGTTTCCTACATGTTATCCGTACCCGAGACTGCTCCGTGTCGTCATGTGGGAATGTCTGTCCTAGTCTGTCCCATCATTCTTGCAAAGTGATTAAAAATATTATAACTAATGTGGATTTTTTTTGTTTGTTTTGTAGTGTTCTTTTTCAGTGAAGCCATGAGAGTGGTGAGTAAACCCTAGGAATTGTCTTGGACCATCAAAAACATTACCAATGCTCGCCATTACATGCTGTAAAAGGGAGTCTGTGAGCACCAAAAACATTATTAAACCTCTAACCTTATAGTTCTCAGCGCCGTCAGTACAGTGCTAAAATTTGTTAGAATGAATGGCTGTTTACTTTATGCCAGATGAAGTCTGTACTGCGCTCGTTCACTTCTGGGTGTAGGTGACATGAGATGCGCATGTGCAGTACAGCACGCCTCACGCTATGAAGTGCCAGGACTGGGCAGGTGGGGTTGGTAAGAGTTTGTCAGTGTCGCTAGGAGGGGTATTGATTCTTTATGTAAGACTAGAACACTGCAACCATTGCTCCTATATAGCGCTGCCTCCTCTTCTTGCTACATGATTTACATATACGACTAGGATCAGTACTGGGTATAGCAGGGACAACATAATATTATATGATATGCCAGTCATAAACCAAACGTATCACTGGGCGTATAAACTTGCCGTCATGGGCTGTGCTAAAGACAAGAAATGAAGTCACATAACAGAATGGATGGCTTCTGTCTTAAAGGGCAGTCATCTCCTGTGACATGTCTAGTAAATCCTGGCATTCCCCACTAATAACTAGACTGCAGCATCTTGTCTTATTACTCTGTGCTGTTCTGTTCCTCTGTTATTCTTCCTAGAAATGTATGAATAAAGTGGCATCTGGGTGTTACCTTTTCCTTCGTCAATAGGGTGTGTAGGGGTAGATTTAGCATTACTGGGGCCGCTTTGCAGCCTGCCCAGACTATAATGCTACCTTGCACCCCACAGCTGCGGAGGCCCTCTGTTATGTCTAAGGCCCCATGTAATTGAGTTGCGTTGGTGGCCAAGACATCCCTGTGCTCCGTGGGCTCTGATTGTATTGTGTCAAGATATGGGGACATGTCCCTAACATGTAATATTCAGTTTGATCATTTTTAGGAGGAGTAACAGAGGAACAGTAGATAATTGCTGTTGTTAACAAGTGCTTAGTAAATACTATGATAAATGTGTGTCAGACTGGCTTGTAATGCAGAACATTGGGTTTCGGACTTTAGACTCATTATGGAGATCTATAGATTTGTTTTGTCAGATATGTGGACTGTGGATGGTGCAGTAGAAATATCCAATGTGAATCTGATAGACTGGCACATGTATACCCATCAATATGCCTCTGCCTCTATCCCCCTATGCTCACTCTGTATATGTTAACTTATTTGCAGTGTTTAGAAGCAAAGGACCTGGACTTGGCCTATGAACTCCACAACCTGCTGAACACCGGGGATAACTGGAGGCTGTTAGGGAAGACCCCCCAGGTGTTTGCATACTAGTGAGTATTTAGGGGACTGGCACTGGCGCCTGGGCTGGTGCTTTCTATATTCAGCATCCAGGTCACTGACATGTCTCTTGTCTATCCACAGTGGCCGGCTCTTCCAAATAGTGTGTATGATGGAAAACGCTGACATGGTCTTGAAGTGGTACCGAGAACTGGTCCCATCGGTGCGTGCACTGGATCTTCTCTACCTAATGTCAGATTTTTGAGGCTAAATATCCTGGGCTCTAATATTGTTCCATCTTTTTTTCTATTAACCAGCGCTATTATCCCACCTCCAGAGGCTTCCAGAACCTCCTACAGGTTCTAGAGATGGAGAATCGACTGGAGCTCATACCCGAAATCTGGAAAGGTAAGTAAGACATTGGCCCACAGAACTGCCCCCTTCAGCTTGTGTAGGTAATAGTATATGTTAAAGAAAGAAGTGCTTGCTCTTGATTTATACGCACCCTGTTAAATATAATGTCTAGACTGCCATATTGTGGTGTGTATTGTTGTCTTTTTTATTTTATTATCCCCCCTTCTTTACCCCAAGATATCAAACAAATTGGTCATGCGAACAAGGAGTATTTGCTGGAGGAGGTCCTGAACTTGATGGCAAGCGGGAAACTAAATGCAGAGGTATGTATATATTGTACACATACAAAATCTTAATATTTTGCTGATCTGACAGTGTAATGACTCTGCTTATCTGTCCCAGTCTATACAGCAAAGACGATACTAAAAATAGAAAATGTCAGACTGGGACAGAATAAGCAGTCATCACAATGTCATTGGTGGCAGAGTTGCTAAAAATTGTATTGTACTGCTAGGGCTTAAATATTATATACCGTATTTTTCAGACTATAAGACGCACTTTTTTTCCCCCAAATTTGGGGGGAAAAGAAGGGTGCGTCTTACAGTCCGAATGTGGCGCCTGGCATCCGCTGTACTAGAGAGACGGATGCCGGCAAGGGATAGACGCCGGGGCCTGAGACATCGCTACGCTCCTCTGCCCTGCATGAAGCCAGCAGCGGCAGGAGTGATGCTATTTCGCTTCTCCGTCCCCCGCCGCTGGCTTCATGCAGGGCAGTGGAGCGCAGCAATGTCTCAGGCCCGGCACCTGTGCCAGCGTCTATCCCTCCCCGGCATCCGCCTCTCTAGTACAGCGGATGCTGGGTCAGTATCGGTGGCCCCTTCTCCCCCGGGGCCGGTCCCCACCGGCCCCGTACCTGTGAAGTTGCAGACCGGCTCCTGCGCGGCGATATCGCAGGAGCCGACCTGTTCGGGTGACAGCCGGGAGCCTAATGAGGCTATTGCCGTCTATGGGACTTGCAATCAAGTGACCGCAGGTTCAAGCCCCCGGGGGGGAATAAAATAGTAAAAAAAAAAAAAAAAAAAAAAAAAAAAGCTTTAAAAATATAAATAAAAGTTCTAAATCACCTCCTGTCCCTAGAAAAAAAATAATAAAATTTAAAAATATATATATATATATATATATATATATATATATATATATATATATATATATATATATATATATATATATATATATATATATATATATATATACCGTATTTTTCGGACTATAAGACGCACCCAGGTTTTAGAGGAGAAAAATAGGGAAAAAAAATTTTGTCTTAGCTGCCGGGGCCTGCAGATTGCCGCGCTACTGCCGCTGAAGAAAACCAGCGGTGGCAGTAGCGCGGCCATGCTGCAAACCCACATTCAGACTCACGTCTTATAGTCCGAAAAATACGGTATATAATCATAAACCACCGGGTTTTTTTTCAATACAAGGTGATCTAAGCAATAGATATTCCCCAAAATGGTATAACTAAAAAGTACAGCTGGCCCCGCAAAAAAACACTCTATGCGTCCCCGTACAGCTGCAGGGTCACCTGTCAATGTGGCCTTGCAGCTGTTGCAAAACTACAACTCCCATACATTAAATATTTTACCATTTTTTGCCTGAAAATTTTTTTTTCCCTATTTTTCTCCTCTAAAACCTGGGTGCGTCTTATAGTCCGAAAAATACGGTAAACAGATAAGGGAGGATAGTAACTACACACTATATACACAGATAAGGCTAATGGTGGACAACCCTTCTGATTTTTTTTTTTTAATTTGTGAGCCCCACCTAGAGCTCACAATGTACATTCCATGTAAACACGGGGAGAACATACAAACTCCTTGCAGATGGTTTTTTGCCCTTGGTGGGATTTGAACACCAGGACTCCAGTGCTGCAAGGCTGCAGTGCTAACCACTGAGCCACTGTGTGGCCCCCAACCCTTCTGATTTTAGAAGGACGGGACCATCTTATGTTGATGTGGAACTCCATGCCAACATTGGCAGATATTGGGAGAGAGAAGGACTTTTTTATTCTCTTGTAGTGGGTTACTTCACTCTTCAGTTTTCATGCACACTTGGCCAAGCAGAGCATGCATGTGTATTAGGGGTCAGGAGACTGATTGTATATGTCCAGGCTCATATACATATTAGACAATATAGTGACACTAAATACAAAGCTGTGGTTTATGTATTTTATGTCACCGTAACTAACATGGCTAGTTATTGGTAAGTCCTAATAGAGCAGCAGTACTATGGCTCTTATGTATGTGGGGAATGTGTTTGCTCAGTTCTTCCTTTGGCCGCCTCTTCCTTAGCTCCAGGCTGCCTTTGCTGACACCGCCATTTCCATAAAGTCTGTGTATGAATCCAGCGAGAATTCCAAAATCCAACTAAAGGAATCTTCATCTGCATTTGGGAACATAGCGATACTGTTGACCAGAGCCGGAAGACTGGATGAAGCTTGGTAAGGTTCTTGCCCGTATTGTTCATCTACACTACTATGTATGATAGCGGGATCGCTAGTGTGTATGATAGCGGGATCACTGGTGTGTATGATAGCGGGATCACTAGTATGTACGATAGCGCTGTATGTTATCAGTGATAATGCAGATCAATATACCTGTAGTGACAAATAAGAACTTCATCATGCTCTTCATCAATAGGAACAATGACCCAAAAAAGAACATTTTAACCTCCTGATTTTTTTATTTTTATTTAACAGGAAAATTCTTAAGTCTTTCCAAAGTAAGCGTCTTGTTCCTCGGTGAGTACGAGTTCAATGACCTACACGGGTTGAATCCTCTGTAATATATCGGGTGCCTGCAGTGCTCATCTTTCAGTTATGTGACAAGCCCTGTACTGACATGAAGGGGGGGCATTTAAACTGGGGACAACTGGAGGGGGCATTAAACCGTGCAGGTAGCTGGAGGGGGATCGGTCTGCCTCTAGTTGCCCCCAGTTTAATGTCACCCTCCAGCTACCCCTACGGTTTAATTGTTGCTTTCATACACTATTTTTCCCTGCAATGTATGGATGGGATTAGCCAGAATCCCATCTACTTCGCAAGTCATGAAAAGATTTTTTATTTTTTTTTGTTTGTGATATAAAGCTCCTATTTGTTTCCAGCATCAGACTAAACCTGTTACGCTCCCTCCTCCCCATAGACTTCTGAGTCCGGTGATCTACAGTTTGTCTCCAGCTGGAGATTAGAGGGATTGACTTCTGTGGTTTAATACTATCATTTCATGTTTTAGGCCCAATGTCATTAAAGAGCTTCTAGATGGGGCTAAAGCTGCAGGGAATAGAGCGGTGGCGGTCGACCTGGTGCAGCTGGCGGTCAGTTTTAGTTTGCCAGACACTCCGCAGATTGCTCAGCAGGTGCTGAATGACTTCACCCTGACAGAAGAACAGAGGTAAGCCATGTGCTCTAATGTACATGTAATGGTGGGTTTATGTGCTGGGTGTAAAGCCTAATTCACACCTTGTATTGCTGGTAGGGAAGAATAGTCCTATACTTACTTTGTGCCTCCATACAGTGTCTGTGACATGTGCACAAGACCTGAAGGCTCAATGACCGCGAAATGAAGTCCATTGTCTTTAATATTTCCTAATACAGACAATGGAATTCATTTAGAGGTCATTGTATCAATAGAGTACGTCATGTCAATTCTCTGCAAAGTGTGCGAACCTCCACCCTAAGCCTTCCTAGTCATCACTCCATAACCTACCATGGGATAAGCTATCAGTATCAGATTAGTCGGGGTCAGACTCCTAGTCCCCATCCTGATCAGCTGTTCCGGTGACTGGAAGCAGCGCTGTTTTTTTATTCGTGAAGGGGAGCAGGGCTGCAGTTCTAGGTGCCACCGCTACAGTGGATGGACCGGAAGCTGTGTACAGTGTGCACGGCTCTGTACACTGTAGTAAGCGGAGCCCAGAACTGCAACTCTGTTCCCAGTCACTTGAATAGAAGCAGCAGTTGCTGAAACAGCTGATCAGGACAGGCTCTAGGAATTTGGCGCTGACCAATCTGATACTGATGGTTTATCCTGTGGTACAGACCTGGGCAACGCATAGAGTGTCTAGGGAGGCGTGTCTTATTGCCGACAGGACAGTGCAAGAAGATGGAGACGTGTGGTGTATGTCCTAAGGTACTGAGCCCCCTATGTGAGATGCAGGGTGGAGTGTGTGTGTGTTTCAGTAACCTAGAGGTGGAAGGGGAATGTTATACGGGGGGCAGATGAAGGGGGAATATGAAACTGGTAGAGAAATGGAGGGGGGGGGGGGGGACACATGAAACTGGGGGTAGATGAAGGGGGCACTTAAACTGGGGACGACATTAAACTGGGGACAACGGAAAGGGGCATTAAACCATGCAGGTAGCTGGAGGGGGACCTGTCTGCCTCTAGTTGCCCCCAGTTTAATGTCACCCTCCAGCTACCCCTACGGTTTAATATCTGCTTCCAGCTGCCCGAGTTTAATGTTCCCCTCTAGTTTCCACCAGTTTAAACTGCAGCACCAGGAGAGGGACTTAATACTGTGGGACAGTTGGAAGGGAACATTATAATGTGGGGGCATATAATGTGCGGGTAACTGTAGGAGGATTATACTTTGTGGGTGCACATGAAAAGATGATTGAGAATGGGCGGAGTCAACAGAAGTGGGTGGAGCTAAATTGGCCACAGTGCGCATGGCCCTCTAGAATAGTTTAAATTTCTTATGTGGCCCCATGGGAAAATTAATTGCCCACCCCTGCTGTGGTAGGTTATGGACTCATGACTAGGAAGGCACAATGGAGCACAATACAGCAATGCATGTCTACTGCTCCATAATACAGCCATCCTTCTGAGAAGTGGTGCAGAAAACCTCATCACATGTGATCTCATTGATCTCTACCCTTCGTGATCCATGTTCTGTTTTTCTTATAGGATAACCCTACAAGACCTGACCCAGGGCAGCGGTCCCAGCAGCAGCAGCAGCAGCAGCAGCAACAACAACAGCACCAGCAGTAGTAGTGACAGCGACCGTGATTGAGATGATTGGGTTGGCATGTGGAGCCTTGAGATAAATGAAGAGGGAATAAAATAGTCACAAAGTGTTAGCTTTTATTCTAAGAGAGCCTATGGCCTTCCCCAGACATATTGGCTGATCAGTATGCTTGGGGCAGGAGGTAGGTTTCCTTTAAGTTGGTTTCTACTCATAAGAGAATGTACAATAAATTATTCCTGAAGTTTTCCTCTCGTTTCCTACTACTCACTGTAAAGCCCAGGTCAGCTCTCTGCTACACATCACATATGGATTACGTCTATGGAAAAACCTGAAGAACTGCAAATACAGAATTTCTCTTACTGATCATGAATTGCATCCAGCAGGATACTCCAGAGCTGCACTCGCTGTGTGCACATTAGCAGGCGCCTATTGACCCCGATTTTGGTGGGGCTTAATAGGGATCTGCACATGACAGCCTAGAGTGCGTTATTAAAGGGGTTGGCCACTTTCAGACCAATTTTATTGTTTGCATAAAAAAATAGTTGTACAATTTTCCAATTTACTTTCTGTATCAATTTCTCACAATTTTCTAGGTCTCTGCTTGCTGTCGTTCATTCTGTATACCAGTGGTTAAAAGCATGGCCATGTGATGGACACATCTTGTTACCAGGCAGATGTCTGACTACTGTGCTGTGACTGTCTGAAAGTGGCCAACCCCTTTAAGCCCTGCACAAAAAAAAACAGTGTCCTCAGTCTAAAGAATTCCATATGCCCTGCCAACCTGGTATGTCACCACCAATGGGTGGCGTTACACTAGGTTCACATCTGAGTTTGGTTTTCCGTTCTTTGGGTCTGCTTGGGGAGGCAGAACCTAGAAACCCAATCTGCTTAAAAAAGCATCTGCCATGGGGTTTTCAACTGAAAAATGCAGGGAGAAAATTCCTGCATTTTTTCAAGCACTTGTGTGAACCTAAACTTACACAGATTGTTAGAAATACAGACCAGACGGCCATCACTCCCAGGCTCCCAACATCAGTCACCCATGATGCTAAGAGTCGCTGCTTTCTGTTCTTTTTTCCATACTACAATGTTTTCTGTACAGGACAGTAGATCCATGATGGAACAGGTGGGACTCTTACTATCTTAAAGGACTAAGATGCCGTGAATCTGGATCCCAACACCATGGTCATTTCAGGAAATATGGCCAACATCTGATCCGTACCTCTCAGAGCGAGTCTGTCCTTAAGCTGCATCTACTTTTCTCAGCCTGTGGAAGATCAGCTTACTTGTTTACCTACCTGTGTCTAACCTGCAATGTAAAAAATAGGATGGGTCTCATCTCTGAAGACTGGTGTTAATGGCGGTCTTCATAGCCCCATCGTAAGTGGAAGGTTCTCCTGATGTACGACTAGGCCATGCACTGGAAGGGAAATGTCTCATAGCTGCCATTCATTTCCCACATTTATGCCCTATTCTGAAGTAAATGACTATAAATACAGTGGGGGAGAAGTGGCAAAGCAGGTGCAAAAAAAAAATATTTTTTTTTCCCAAACCAATTTGAACAAAAAAATTGCTACTTTTTATGCCAAGAAACTGGCTTACAAGGTAATATAAGTTTTCTCAGACGGTACAGGAATGATTTCTGTGTTCTGTCTGTGCCCTCCACTTGTCCATTCATCACAATTAATGAGCCCGGACCACAAGGATTGTGCTAGCTCACACTCTGATGGTGCCCATAGTCCTGTGCATGAAGCTTTACTGGAGCAGATTTATCTTCATACATTTTTACAGTATTGGCATAAACTGTATGCTAAAAGTTGGCATATGGCTGTTTTTTTGTTTTGCCAAAATTTGCAACTTTTGAAGTGGTTTGTTTTTTTTTAAAGTGGGCTTGTTTGGGGACTGGGTCTCAAAACCTGATTAATTTACTGTAACTTACATCAAGTATGTTGTAGATCCAGTAGGTGGCGCTGCCTCAGCTCTGCCTCCCAGAACATCACAGCTAACATGCCAGGAGCCTCTGCATTTTCGGGTGGTGAACTGTTGATATGGAGGGTAACTCTTCCTCTCCTATATGCAACCATAACCGGTCTGGTTTGACATGGATACAGCGGGTGGTGTCTCATACTAACAGTCACAGAAGGCAGCGCCACCTACTGGATCTACAGCACACCAAGCAGCACCCAACATTACCCAATCTATTCCAGCATCTACCTACTAGAAAATTATGTTTAACCCTCTACAACATACTCTAGTTTTGTGAGGTTCGTGACACTTTTATTGTAGATTTGTGCCACAGTAGATAACGACTGGCCTGCAGTGTTACAAACCAAGACCTGCCTATTCCTGAGACGCAACGCCACTCTTATCTACAGCCTCTGTCAGGTACTGCAGCATCCACTTCAGTTATCAGGTTATCGGAAAAGGATGGTGAAAGATTTAGGATTAAGCCTGACACAAAGAACACGCACTGCACGGACTCTGATTTATTCAGATCTTCCAGGAGGCATGAACAGTAAATTATTAGAATTATTCTCATTTTGGTTTGATCAGTAACTTAAAAATGTAATACAGGGTAGAGGACGTAACATTCTCGGAGTCTGCGCACATGATAGAGGAGAGGTCAGAGTGCAACAAAACCCTACTGTGATCGGTATAGTGTACATAACGCCAAAACAACCAGAACTTAAATTAGGGGTTATCTTAGTGAGTGACAAAAGGGGAACAAATTCTGCCACTTTTTGGGCCTTACACTTCCCTTTAAGTTACTGTACTTGTGTTGTACCTAAGCCCACCGCGCTGGCATAGGCGCAGAGGATGTCGATGACTTGCTTGGTTTCTAAGGTTAGGCGGGCCTCGGTTAACCAATCCTGAGCTACCCGTCTAGACTCTCCTCTCAACTGGTTCACCAATTTTGCGGCCAGCTCCAGGTCTCCATGTTCGATGCAATAGGAGGCGTAAGAAAGTAGTTTAAATGTGTCCAGGTCCTCGGAGGTCAGCTCACTTGGGGGTCGGAGTTGTTTGGGCTCGAACATAAGAATGGATTGTATGTAGGAGAGAAAGTACTGGTAGAGACTGTTTCTGGTTTCATCAATCAGTGCGACCCGACGGGCAAGGTTACGGACGGTATAAAATCGGGCTCTCAAGGCCTCCTCGCTGTATACGCCACGCTGCAAGGATTCTTGGGGCAGGGCGGTGGTGAGGGCTTCTGTGAATTCATTACTGGAGCAGCTTGCTCTTATTGCCTGGACAGCGCCCTCCAGGGGTTCGGTGGGGGTTTCACCTGAGGCGGATCTCAATGTAAATTTTAAAGCTTCAATGGCGAGCCACAAGTGATGGGCTTTTCTGGCTTCCTCCTCCGCGACGGCATGTCCTGCACCAGAACAACAACAGTCACCAAAATGTACAAAATGTTGAAACTATCAGTGATGGGGTTGTCTACATCCAGACAAGTAACCTTCACTTCCTAGATGCTGTAGTAGATCAGAAATGCCTTCAAACAGATTCTGTAAAAATGTCTAGATGGGGCGATCTAATTACAATGTATAAAAGATAGACAGTCATGAGTTAAATGATACAATTCTGGCTGTGTGCAGTCACCACTAGGGGGAGCTCACTGTACACACTGACCCGGAGTACTAAATCCTCATGCATTTACCATGACCTCCCCCTAGTGGTGGCCTGCGGGCAGGCAGGATTTGGAGCTCTATCTGCCTAAGCTGAGAATGTAATGGTATTTAGAGTAAACCTGTCACTTGCAGTGTCTAAGAATCTTAGTCGTTGAAGGGTTCATCTGCTTCTTTAAAACCAGTGGCCTGTCCTTCGAATAGGTCATTACACCATGAGGTTCCCATTCTCAGCAGTCCTACCTAGTGGACTTGTTTGCAGGGACCAATGTATCCCCCTCACTGTTTACTTGGTATTGCAGATAATAGGACAAAGCTATAGTGAACAGTTGATCAGCGGAGGTGACTAAAGGTCGGACTTCCTATGATCTAATACTGATGGCGTATCCTAAGGACCGGTAGATAATCCCTTTAATGCAGGGTATTGACAGTGTCTCTTTAAAAATTAGCAGTGAAAGAAGATGCACCTATATCTGCTGACTAGTTATACAAATGTCAGATGACAATATAGCTGGTGCGGAGGTCAGCTGAGACCCCCACTATTCAGGGGCTTCAGTACCTTGTATCATACCACTGGGCTGCACACTAATACATGGTACAGAGAGAAGATCTATCAGTGATAATAAGAGCTAGAGCCCTGGAAGGAGACTGTAGAAGTGAGGTGTGTGTGTGTGTGTGTGTTCTGTAATTCATTCTGATTTCTTCATGCCCTCCACCAAAACGTTAGTGTACTGGAGAGTGACCCCGACCAATCTCTTACCTTCAACAGCCTCCTCAATGCCCTTCAGCCTGGCATAGGCAGTGTTAATATCCAGCGTGAAGCCATCGAGCTGCTCCTGGGAGAGACGTCTGAACTGCATTTCTTGCTCTGACAGTTTCTCGGAGAGAGACTGTGGATAAGGAGCACAATGTCAGCCCTGCCCTAGTAATGCCCAGGCCAAACACTAAGCATTGCCAAAAGGCGAGCTTACCTGCTGGAACTCGGCCTTCATCTCCTGCTCCTGGACACCAAGGACGTCCCGCAGGTGGTCAGTGTGTGCGGCAGCCTGCCTGCGTAGCTGGGTCCTCATCTCCGCCTCCATCACCTCCCGAACCTCTTCCACCTACAATGGATTAGGTTTAGGAGCACCCCAACAAGACCTGACATTTTGACAGTGCTCTGACCTGGTCATCTAGCCCATTGGTTCTTAACCTTTTCAAGTGAAGGACCCCCTTATTGAGGAAACGTCCCAACCGAGTACATATCACCTATACGGCTTCATTTGGTACCTCTTAACAGTTATGTAATGGTCCCTACAGTGCACCCCATGTAATAGAATGGCCTCCATGGTGCTCTCACACTACCTACACATAGAATGGCCCACAGTGTCCCCAACTATAATAGACCCCATATAACTGTACTGATAAAAGTGCTCACTGAACTTGTAAAGTAAGGAGAGTGCTCACAGGACCTACTGAAGTTTCCACCAGCACAGTTATCAGGGTGCCAGATACGGGCAACCGACCTACCCCTAGGTACCCCCGTCACGCCGTATACAAGGCAGTCTCCCAGTACCTTCTTGTCCTGCTCCAGTTTGATCTCAGCCCGGTAGTGCTCCAGCGCTTTGGACACGGCGGTCTCCAGAGCTTTGCTGTCCTCCAGTTTCTGTTTCTCTAGCGCGGCTTCGATGTGCTGCTGTTCCCGCACCCGATACTCTGCCAGCTGCTTGTGTAACTGGTCGATGCGGCGGTGGGCATGGGCAATAAGAGAGTTCAGGTCTTCGGTGCTCAGCTTTCCGGCTGCACAGAATAAGGACAGTCAGTATATATACAGGCAGAATCGGTGCGAGCTTTCTCCAACACTACAGAAGTCTCCCATAGGCAACAGCACAAGACAAACCATCACTTGCTCTTCAGATTCATGAATAATTCTGCAAATACTCAGTTTTCTTGACACTTTCTGATATTGGAGTCTTCTACTCCAGTCACATCCACAGCTGCATTCAGATTAGTTTCCAGGCATGCACGGCTTGTCATTATTTCCTATGCCACGGTGCCTATTGTCCGCACTAGCAATACAAATAACCAGAACCTATTGTGTGCAACTGTCACAATGGCAGGAAGAAAGGCGGCCGGGCAGCTTGTGAGTGAATGGGAATCTAGTAAAATTGCTTACGCAGCTCTGGATGTGATTGGAAAGCAAGAGATCATGTCGCTTCGATTACAGATAATAGTGGCATGGCATTAGAACACTTTATAGAATAGCGTCCATGGATGCCATGTTAATGGATGAGGTCATGTGATCCTGCTACGCCAGTCAATAGGGACTCGGGTCATGTTTGGCTCCCTAGATTAGAGGTTGGAGGGGTGACAACCCTAAAGTACAGAGATGTTATAATGGGAGATTGTGTATGTAGAAGAATTGAATGTTTTGTAAACATGTAAAAACTTCCCATGTGAGATGTGACAGACACAATGTAACAGCGATTAATCAAAGAATAACCAAAACCGATCATCAATATGACTTTGTGTTGTCTAAACCGAAACCGTGCGGTCTCTTCACACCCCAGAGTATAATGAGAGGAGAGGATCAAACATAAAAGCAGTGTTACTTACCCCTCCTGGATTCCGGTGTGACTCCCTGTTGTCGCGTGGTGTTGCGACACTTGTGTCTATGCGTCACAATGCCACATGACGCCGAGGCCCAATCACAGGCTTCTTCAGTCAGCAGACCGCTAGAGAAGAAGGAGTCACATTGGAGTCCAGGAGAGGAGAGTAAGGCCCGTCATACATGACCATGCGTGGGCGTTCGGCACGGCGTTTCATGGGTAACACACAGATATCACGTGCCGCCCATGTTTACGCAGCACCATTCATTCAATTAATAGAGGCCTCCGAAGTACGGCTGCAAAATCGGACAGGAATAGGATCTGTCCTGAGTTTTGTGGCACGCACACAGATCCACGTAACTCACGGTCACGTGCACAGGACCAAAGAAATGAATGGATTAGTGTGCTATATGGGAAAACGTGGCCTAGCACTTTGTTGTCTACGAGGGGCCTAACACTGTTTTTTAGGTTTGATCACCTCCACTCAATATACTCTGGGGTCTGCACGGGGTGGGGCTAAAAAAGTAACTTTGCAGTTAGTCATGACTAAAAATATACTAGCGTTTTGGGTATACAGCTCCTATGCAAACCTATGTGCCGCCATCATTACAAACCAATGCCTTGTAGTAGCCATATCATGCCGTCATAGTCACTACTATGTACACATGGTAGGGTAGTTAGATGTAGGGGACAGAAGCTAGGAGGGGACACAGGATTTGTCTTCTGTTCCCAGGAGACACATAGGTCTGCATAGAACCTGTAGACGTAAATCGAGAAGACATTGTTAATCTAGACTGACTGCAAAGTTGCTTCATTTCTCATTTTAGATACCTTGGAGGAATAGACGAGGTGAAATAATCTTCAGTGGTCCTGCATGGGCTACAGGACTAAGTGGTCACGTGGCATTAGCTGCTTGGGACAAGCTTTACTTCTAATATACAGTAAGATGATCACAAAGTGTCCACTGATCAGCTGTAATCTGTGAGTGAACCTACTAGTAAGTGTTCAGTTTTCCTGCAGCGCCACCACAGGGCAAATGAAGTATTACACCGTGTCCATTTAAATCAATGGTTTTCTGTGTAATACAGGACAGGACAGAGACATTCCTTGTATCCGCTCTCTATTCTGGTAAGGTATGAGGACCCTGCACAGAGGACGCCCTCTAGGTTTTCTAAACTGCACAAACCGCTTTGATATTTGTTATACCATCAAAGTAACGTCGGCATACAGATTTGTACGTGACCCTATTACTTACTGGTCCGAGCAGCACTATGCCTGCGTTATTACACAGAGGTACAGGTGATGTAGACAGACAACATGGTGTGACATGCAGATTACAGGGTACACGGGCAGAGAGTAAAGGAAGGAGTCAGGGTTAGAAGGGAGACATGAGCAGAACTCACCTAAATCGGAAATCTCTGAAACAGAAAAAGGAAGGTTTAGAGAGGTTAACGCCAGAAACTTACAAGACTCTACATGCAGAGACGCCAAATCCCCCTCCCCAGCAGACAGCACTCCAGCATACTGCCCTTCACTCTCTTCCTAGAGGATAGCTCATCTCATCTCCCACCAAAAATATTGCGTAATACAATGCAGATGTCACCCCAAGGTGCGGATCTGAATCCTAGAGTTAATATGAGGTTCCTCAAATAGGAATGAGAGTGTACGAGAGAGAATGCTGAAGGCAGAGCAGAGAGAGTGCCATAGTAAAGAGAGTCACTAACATAAGAGCGAGTACCCAGGATACACAACAAATATATAACACAGACTACAGCACCAACTCTCCTGACAGGTCTGTCTGCACCTACATACACTAGTATTCCCCACAAAATAAAAATTCTGGAGCATTTTTTCTTTAAAGTCCCAGTTGCCTATTTCCAGGAGGAACAACAGAAGAAAACTTCTCAAAAATTTTAAGGAGAGCACAAGTATATGTCCGGAGTGGTGATGCTTCCTCTTTAGAGAGAGGACTTCAAATGGAGTTACTGTCCACAACCGCGAGCAACACAAGAAGAGCGACCATGTCAAGTCACTTGTGACTCCGAGGTTGTGTCATCACGGTCTTACAACTACAGAGCGATCACTGGCATATAAAACAATGAGAGGGGTTAGGAAATGCGTAACACCCTTGGTTATTCCAAAACCACCCCCCACCCTTACTACTTCTCTATCAGTGGGCTGTATATTACTATGTCCACCTGATAAAAAGCTGTACAATAGCAAATGCAAGGGAGAGAGAGCAGTATACGTGACATGCGCTTACTGAGGCGTGCACCATGCAGTTATAATCTAGTAACACGTGACAAACAGAAAGGGAAAAACCACACAAAAACAAAGCAACAGCATGTCCTGTGTCATGTACAGCAATGAGGCTTGGGTATGGGGGCACTCGTCCACATTAGGGAGAGTGTTTGCCTACATAGGCAGTACGGAGACTTACAAGTTTTTAGCAATGAGGCTTGACAGGGCCTGTACTCGCTTCTGTTCTATTGCATTGACTGTGACATCTGGAGCCACCACATGGTGGATTAGAGGTACTGCACTTATCGCAAGCCTATCTCCGGCCCCAGCTTGTCGGTTTAGGTTCAGCTGGATGCAGAAGAGACCCTTTATAGACAAGTTATGTCTGTCTTATGTCAGAGCTCCTATATGGACTTCTCTACCATGAATGATTTGTCTCCATAGCCCGGGGTAAGACAGATTCTTCTCTCTACACTGGAGCTTTGTGCCATATTCAAATGGAAAGAAAGAAAGCTATCCAAATACAATGGCTTATCTACACACACACACACAGCACATAACAGGAGACTTAAGGGGTTTCCCAGGACACCTTAGGATAGGTCATCAATGTGTGAGCACCTGACATCCATGACCCCCACTGATCAGCTAGTGGAAGACACCATAGTATTCAGGTGAGCACTGCGGTCTCTTCATGGAATACCAAGCACAGTGCTGGCTGTGCTTGGCATTGCAACTCAGCCCCATGCACCTCATCAAGGTGATGTCCGACGCTCTTCTGAGTGCAATGACCTCTTCAAATATCTGATCGGCAGGAGTCCTTGGAATTGGACCTCTACTGATCCCATACTGATGGGCTATCCTACAGGAAAGGTTTTTATTATGAAGGTCCCAGAAAACCCCTTTAACACAGCAATTATTATATAGCGAGGAGAAATGCAGATTGAGCAGGAATATTAACAGTCCACCATGGCCAGCCATAGACAATATATAGCCATCATTTCCACATCCTCCTATCGCTAGTATATGCCATCACTTTATGAGTAAGGGGTCTGACCTCTGGGCTCCCCACAGATTATGCTGAGGCCATCCTTAGTAGTGCTCCCAGCTATGAAGAACGTTGTGGCTTCTTCATTTAGGCTTGTTGGGGGTCCTAGCGATTGATCCTAGTGATACACCATCACTTGGGAATACCCCTTTAACATGCACAATTGCTGGGATATCAGGTACAATCAGACAAGCAAAAAGGAAAGGATGAGCGGCTGCTAAAAACCACTCTGAGAAACCAGGCAGGTGAAATCCCCATCTTGATACAGGTTTCTTCCACAAGCGACTATCTGGCAACCCTCATAGATATCAGTAACCCCCAGCTGAAGTTTAAAGACACCCCATGTCAGCACATCGGCAGCCTCCAGACTCTTATTCTTAAAGGGGTTTTCCACACAAATACCTGTATGTTACTATTAATGGGAAAACCCCTTTAATATTCAGCACCCGATGATCAAGATCATCATGGACTCGTGTTTGTATGCCGTCAGACACACCCCAATGACAAGTCATCAATTTACTCTAAATTTCCAGGAGGAATAACTGAAGAATTCTAAGCAGTTTTAAGAAAAGATATTTCAGAACAGTAATTTTATGTAGAATATGGCATGTGAGCAGAGGTGACAGGGCCTTGTGCATGGTGACTACCACCAGGGCTTACAATTACCTCACATAGGACCAGTATAGATAAGGAGGCTACATGCACACCCTTGAAGAAACACAACTGTGAAGTACAGTCTGTCCAGATTCCTAGTTCTGGCCGATGGCCACGTCCTCCATGTACAGTGTATACAACACAATAGATAGAAACTTCTGTTACAGAATCGAGAGCTTCAGTACTAGGCAAGAATGTTGTGCACTGGATCAGGAGGAACATGGTCATCTCTGGTCTGGTCTGAGATGGAGTCGCCACCAGCTGGTTGTACATAGGAAGACTGCAGATACTTACTTAACCCCTTCCAGCCTGGCTGCACCTCTGGTGTAATACTATCCAGTTCTTTTTGGAAATCCTGTCGAGCAACGGCTACCAGCTCATGGTACTGAGCCACGATCTTAGCTTCGGACTGAGCAGACTGTACCTATAGTAAGATACAGATGTCATATCTGGTCTGCTAGACTATAGGACATACAAGTATATATTGTAGAAAACGGACAACTGTCATGTTAGACGAGGGCATATTCATATATATATATATATATATATATATATATATATATATATATATATATATATACACACACACACACACACACACACACACACACACGTTATATATATTTTTTTTTACCTTCTTAACAACATTATCCAGGTCTACGATCATACGATGCAAATTTTCCTCGGCTGACATGATATGAGGTTTGGCGCCATTAACAGCGTTCTTCTTGGTTTCATCAATAACACCCCGCATTCGCTCCAGCTCTTCCCTAAGATAAACAGACATAAAATCACCGATATGTCACCAGGGGGCACACATGCTTCAAAATCTGTGCCAAATCACAAAGTCATTGGTTTGACTGGGGTGGTGATCACACGAGCACTCTGCCTCCCCATTGATTGTCTATGGGACTGACAGTAGTCCACTATATTCATCCTATAGACTGAATGGAGCTCCATTCAAACAGGAGGCACTGGACCGTGTTCATGTGATTTCCCAGCAGTGGCACCCCCACTGATCAAATACTCATCACCTTTTGCAATATGTGACCAGTGTTTATTATGGGACAACCCCTTTAATTTGTCAGTGCGCACGTGTAAGATCCACCACCAATGTACTGTATTGTGCAAATACATAGGCAATTATAGCATGTGTCTGTGGGGCTGATCTTTGATTACAGTACGTTTCATATAGGGTTAAGTATTTCTGCTGCCTTTCCCTATAGCAAAGGTTCAGTAAGATATTATATATGTATATACATTGCAGACTGTATCATGCAGGAAACATGGTTACAATACACTACAGAATAGGGTTGGCTTGAAGCAATAGGCTTGTACAGAACAGGCTGATACGAACTTTGCTTTGAGTAGAGCATCAGCCGCCTCATCCACAGCTTTGCTGCGCACCTTCAAGGCATCCTCCAAATCCCGCCACTGCAAGGACTTCTGTTCTGCTGAGGTCTAAGAGGTTAAAAGATGTCGTGATCACCAGTTTGTAACAAAATCCACAAGACATCACATTTATCATTATCTTACGATGGATGACAGAGCTGGTATCTACTCACCTGGGTGTCATCCATTGCTTCACGCAACTTTTGAGCATGAAAGTTGACAGCTTGTACAGCAGACTCCTGTGCGGTGACGGCCTGTAGGGTGACGCGGGCTGTACCACTCAGTGCTTCTTCTAGTAAAGTGGCTATAGCTAAGGAACAAAGGCTCATATCAATACAATGTACTAACCCAATACCTAAAATACACAATAAAGACATCAAATACTGTGTAAGATATGGTCAGTTATGACTTACATTCAATCTTTTCTTTCTCTTCTTTGTCCTGCTGTACGAGGCGAGCGGTCACCTCTTCTGCAGGACGTTCCTTCAGATGGTGAGCCGCTTCATGATCGCACTCCTTACAGTGCTCTGCTTTTATAAGGAAGGAGAGGAAACGAGAGGGCAAAGTGAGTACGACAATCCACGGAGACCCAAATTATAGCAAGAGTTAAAATGGAGCCCGTGCTAAAATACTGGGAACACGTAAGTGATGTGCTGGCCTCCCTCCCCCAATCATATTTCTTTCTGTGGCTATGGCCAGATCTTACATTATAGAGTTTCATAGCACATAGCTCAGGAAGGATAACATAATGCCTACATTTCCAATTGTGGACAGTTTCTACTTGGACTATACGAATTGTTGTGTATAGTCCAGATGTTGGGAATTTACCTGCACTTTCGGGGTGTTTCGGCTTCTTCTCATCGGTCTCGGATACCTTTGGAGCCTCTTCATGCACCACAGATGCTGGGACTGAAACTGCGTCACCAGTGGCAGAAATAATCTGTGCGACATGTGACGGAGCTACAAAGAGACAGAATTCTGAATCAATGAAAAATAAAGAATAAAAGAATACAATTGAATGATTATTAATTCTAATGTTTAACAAAATTTCCATGGTTAACAAGTGAGGTTGTTCCCAGCTATGTTGGAGAACCTCTGATTCTCTCCACACACACACACACACACACACACACACACACACACACAGGTTACCTTCTACAATGTCACCCGCTGCAGGTGGCGCCTCAATACTTTCTTTCTTAGGTTGCTTAGACTCCTTCATCACTTCCGATACTGAAGAAATCTTTAGTGGACCGGAAGCCATCACCTGAGATAAAAGCAAACACATAGTCATCTACATGTTCAAGAGGGGACTGGATGCCTTTCTTGAAAGTAAAAATATCACAAGTTAGAGGAACTACATTTTTTTTTGGATAGGATGTTGACCCAGGAATTTGATTGTTGTATTTGTAGATTTCCTCTAATATGGGGCAATTTGTGTCAGCCTCAAGGTTTTTTTTTGTCTTCCTCTGGATCAAAAAGGTAGGATTATAAGGTTGGGTAAAGACACAGGACCAACCTATCTACTATGTTACTATGTGTGAACTAGCCTCTCGGGGAAGTAAAGGGTTAAAGTAATGGAATCGGGCCCAGGGAGGTGTAAAATAAAATTGGAACCCATGCCATATATAATCAACGCCCGTGGTCCCACTGATTAGTCTAAGCAGTCAGATGACTTTGGGCCCAGCAGGGTCAATGCTTTTTTGCCACACCTCCTGCGGCCTCCACAAGCTCCTCCAATTTCTGGACAACTCCTATAATGGATCTATGGGTTTTTATATATTTGCATGTGAAAAACATGTGACACTGATACATGTAGATGTTTGCATTGTATAGCACTAAACACACACCTAAAGGGTTATTCCCTTCTTGACAAGTAAAAGCTGATTGCTAGAATATGCTATGGCTTTAGGATCATGGAGTCCAACCTCTGATCTTTAGAAGTTGCAGTCCATTCATTGCTTTACCATACACGGTTGTTCCATTGCCTATCTCCAGCATGACCCATTATACTTTAATAGGGCTGCATTGTCAAACTTGTTCCCGCTGAACAGTGTCAGACTCCTGCCAATCACAAACCATGTCGTATCGTATGGACAAAGTGCAAGGCATGCAGGCAGAACTCAACTTACTGGTTTCTTTGGCACTGGTAGGTTATATGGTGCAGGTCCTAAGGCTAGCTCAAAAAGTTTGTCAGAGTAAGGAATGGATTTCTCCACATTTTCACGAAACTTTGGATCCCAGTTGGCATAAAGGACAGTGCCCCCGACCCCGCCACCTGCAAAGAGGAGTCCTGCAGCCACGATCTTCCCAGCAGAGGGCCTGCAAAAGAACAGAAACCTGCTTATTACATATACTAACTGCATACAAGTCCCTATAAAAGACTCTTGCAAAACCAGGTGTGGATCAGAAAATGGGGTAAAGTAGAAATGACTTTTTTTTTTTTTTTTTTAAATCCACTCCTGGTTTTGGAAATGTACCCGAACAGGACTACATGGTCAACAACATATAACATAACCAATTGCCTACAGACTGGATTGAACCTTCAATGTGGAAGTTTTCCTTTAAATTTCTAGATTATGGGGATAATGTTCCTCCTTAAGGGGAAACCACCGATTAGGTGTGTGGAGACTTATACAGCCATAGTCGCTCCACTGCAAGGGAACATGGGAGGAACTATGGGTGCAGTGGAGCGACTATGGCTGTATAAGTCTCCACACACCTAATAGGCGGTTTCTCCTTAAGAACGAGGTCCAACCAGACCAAAACGGCTGTCCGTAGCTGAGAAATTGACTTGGTAAAAACCCCACATTATGCAGTAAATGCTTCTGGGAAAGTCATGCATGATGTTCAGGGTGCTTCCTATAGAGGGCGGCATAACAGAGGCACTGTCTCCCTATTTATATCTGTTTCTTTTGGAATAGAAATACTAATTTGGCAATTAAATCCGCATCATGTTAGTAGACTTATTAACTGAGTCATGCATGATGTTAAGGATGCTGGCCTCTAGAGGGTGGCGTACAGAGTGCACTGTTCTCCTAATTACATCCTGGAGAATAGATTTGCATATTTTTTACCCAGAATCCCTAGCGGAGCAGGAATGACTTGTAAGTCTCTGTACTGCCTATGTAGGCAAACACTCTCCCTGATGTGTATGATTATCCCCTGACCCTGGTCTATAGTCTCTCACTCTGCCAAATCAGTATCCCTGCGCTATGCTGAGGAGGCCCAAAAGACCGAAACAGCGCTGTCCATAGCTGGGAATCTGTTTCTTTTGGAATAGAAATACTAATTTGGCAATTAAATCCGCATCATGTCAGTAGGCTTATTAACTGAGTCATGCATGATGTTAAGGAGGCTGTCCTCTAGAGGGCGACATACAGAGTGCACTGTTCTCCTAATTACATCCTGGAGAATAGATTTGCACATTTTTTACCTATTTACATCTTGGGAGACAGATTTGCATATTCCTCACTTTAAATTTCTAGGAACGATAGGGAATGTGCAACCTTACTGCAAAGATCTATTCATTGTGTCAGGCAGGTGAAAGTTCACCGGCATCACACAACCACCTTTATCTCAGGGCGGATTAGTGCTAAGGATATAGCCTGCACTGTACACAACGACTTCTGGTATTAACCTTCATACAGTAACGTGACTCCTCGGCTCTGCGTATTCAGTGCTGGACTGTATATACCCAGCGCTGGGCACAGAGGTTTCATGTTACACCTAAGGTGAGAGGCCGTCAAGGACATGGCGGCTCCAGGCCTGCATATGCAGGATAAGACTGGAATCTGTGTTACTGCAGACACATGTAGGACAAACAAAAACCTGCAGAATACAACACACAAGAAATGTTCTAAAAATGTACAAAACAAGTCAGACAGAGGTCGCAATAATGCCAAAAATGCATGAGACATTTCCGGCCATTTGAACACCTTACACTTTTAGTTTCGCTCAGAAATAGAGCATGTGCCAAAAATAAGTCTTCTCTGACTAAGGACATTTAGGAAACAGATTTTGTGGAACGTTTGGCCTTGGGCTCAGACTGTAACAGGTGATACATGTGTATTGGCTACAGGACCCGGATGTTCAGTCCACCCCTGCATGGCACTCAGACACCCTCCAAGAAATGTATAGAAAACACCATACCCTGATGACTCTGTGGAGTAGGCTCTTGTTGCGCGGAGGGGGTTAAGTGACTTCTTCACGCACAGGCATTCCTGCAAAAGAAAGCAAAGTGTCACAAAGACCTGAGCCGGACTCTTTAAGACGTATTATTTCACAGTTATCAGATTTTTCTTTTAGCAATATGTTAAACCATAGGTAGGAGGAACCACCAAACCTAATAGCAATGAAAATCTTACTAACCTACAACTAGGCCGGCCATACACATCAGGCAGAGTACACATGAAAATTTCAGTTTTGAGTGGAGTGCCCCTTTAATGAATGTACTATTACAGACATCAGATGTTTACATCCACAGCGTGTGACAACTATTTATCCTCCAGGATACGTAGCAGCGACTTGATGGTACCCACAACAAACTTTAACACAAGGGAATGTGTCACTAGAACATGACTTTTGTTTTATGTTAAACAGATTTTTAAAGAATTTTTGGGGAGTTGTTTTTGTTTTGTTTTTTAAATTATTATTCTCCATATTTTCAAAATTTTACAAAAATCCTAAAATCCCTGCAGTTCTGACTCTGGTCACAAAGCCAAATAATATGCTGAGACTTCCCGTTCCCTGTACATTTCTTTGCAGCAGTGACCTCACTTTACAGAACACCGATGATCACAGCTACCATGTATATGCAGATAAGTAACAGAATCCACCAGTCACAATAGAGGATTTCTGGTTTCGCTATTCCCCTCTCTGCACAACGACCTCTGCCCAGGTCACAGAGCACGCCGGCAAAACTAACTCTTAGGCTAAGGCCCCACGTTGCGGAAACGCAACTTTTTTTTTTTTTTGCAGATATTGTTGAGCTTTTTTGAGCCAAAGCCAAGAGTGGATTGAGCAGAAGGCAGAAGTATAAGAACTTCCTATAGATTTCCCATTCCTATTGTAGCTGCTCCTAGGTTTGGCTCAAAAAAAACGCAGCAAAATCTGCAACAAAAGAAGCTGCGTTTCCACAACATGGAGCCTCAGCCTTAGAAGCCAATAGGGTCTTCTCCATCCCATTATGTCTATGGATCATGCTCCAACTCCAGGAGACAGGAAGGCACAAACTATTTTAGACTTAGTGGCAAGAATTGGAACATTTATTAGGATTTTTTAAAAAAATATAGATGGAAAATTAAAAAACAAAAATATATTTAATATAAAAATCTTATTTTTACCTTTAAATAGATATTGGGGAAAATTTACAAAGCTAAACTTGCCAAATTTATGACACTTTTTTTTTTTTTAAACACATACATGAGAGGGCTGCGGCCACACATGGGCCACATGGTGTCTTCGTGGTTAGCACTATAACACCCAGCAATCCCTAGAAGTACTAGAGTACAATGTGATGTGACGCAGGTGAGAGAGTATAACAGAGGAGGAGTATGGCAGGAGCAGCTGGTGAAACGCCCAGAACCTTCCCCCTGAGCCTCGCTCTGCTCTCTTCTAGTGACTCATGTCCTCCATGGCTGGTGCGAGCCTCCTGTCCCGGATATTTATACCAGCTGGGCCTTGTTCTCCCTCTTTTTCCTAGGCGGAGGTATCCAAGGGCAGCGCTGGGAAAGACACGGGGCAGGGCCATCATTCCTTCCACACTGGTGCACACACAGATCTTATTACACGAGCCAGACATCATGGGGCGCACTATACAGACTGATGGGAAACAGTCCAAGCAAAGAAGCTAGGACTGTCAAATTCTATGTGCAGGGCTATGGGTCGTCTGGTGGTTCCTTAACACTTCCCCAAAATTAACCCAAGCTTAGCCCCTTCCTGCACACTGGCATAGGTAGCAGACATAGCTTCGGTGTCTACACAATCTGCATCAAGTGACTGCTACTACTTTAACTACTTATATGCTGTAGCCCTGAGGAAGAGGCACATCTCTACCCTGCAGCCTGTTTATTGCAATGAAGCTACTTACATGTCTGGTTTTTTTTGGATGATTTTAAAGTGCCATCTAATAATAGCACATGTCCTATTTCTGTCCACTTCACGGACCATCAAGTCTATGGTGAATTTGTGAAAACAGAAAGAAACGGACATAAAAGTGGCCAATGCTCTGCACCCTTCTCAACTCAAAAACTGCACCCACGAAGAGCTTCATGGCATGGGTGTCCATGGCCAAGCACCTGCATCCTAGCCTTGTATGTAAAGTGCAATGCACACTGGAGCAGTGGAGATGTGTTCTGTACAGTGATATATCTGGATGACAGAAGCTACAGCAGTGAACGGGGAACAGAAAATACTAATAATGGTCTCAATATTTGCGTAAGAGCAGAGAAGCTTCCACTCCCCGTTCACTGCTATGGCCTCCGACACTGTGCAGGGTCCGGGTGTCAGACTCCCTCTGATCAGATACTGGCCATCTATCCTGTATATAGGTCATCAGAAGGGAAATGCATCTAGGGATGGAAAATCCCTTTAACCCCGCAGAACGTCTTTAGGATAAAATAGAGCACAGACCATCTTCTCCAACACCAGTGTGTGACACTACAAATGCCCTTCTGGGTAAAAAGAAACCCCAAAATCTTGCTTTCCCAGAAGAGTGGAAACTTTTAGCTGCAGAGGGGAATATCTCCATATTACCGTCTATGGATTTAGAGTATGATGTCATAAAAGCTCCCAATACTTTTGTGCACATGGTGTAAGTTTCTATTGATGTATTAACATAAAACAGCTTTGACAAGAGAGACCTGGGCTCACTGCACATCGGGGCTCTGCTAGGTTTAGACCCAGCGCAGGGTCATGTGACCTGTCACCCAAAGAAAATGTACAGCACCATGGAATTAATGGTGCTATATAAATAAACAATAATAATAATAATAAAAATGCTGGGGCTAATACAAGTAGTGTTAGCGCCGCTGCCTCTAGTACATACAGAGCGTATGAGAGATGAAGAGAGAAACCATAAATGTAGTTCCTCTGGGAGCGCCTGGTGTTCCAGCAGTTAGCGGACCTGCCTTCAGAAAGTGGTTGTGCTCTAATAATTGCTTTTATAAGATCAGATTTTTGTTTCAGAGAGAGCACCACTCTTGTCTTCTGGCTGTGTCTGGTATTGCAGCATTCCCTTGAGTGGAGATGAGCTGCAATACTCACCCATTGACAAGCATGGACTCTTTCTAATCTCACGTAGACTGAGGCTCCAGGGCGGCTTATTACATGTGGTGTGGCACAAGATGGCGCTGAAAAATGTGCATCAATAAAAGGAGGTGTCCAGGGAGTCTTTTTTTTCGATACCTAAGGGTTCCGGACTGATTTGGACCCCGGGTCATTATCAGAACCAGCACCCGGCACCGTCATCTTCTCTCCCGTTTATTTTTTGCAAGTAGTTCACCTGTGCTCTGGGGGCTCTTAAGACTAATAATAAAGTCATCCCCCATTACACAGGTAACTAGTGGTAAATTTGGGAGAGGAGGAGGAGGAGCGACCCTGGAGACCAGGTGCTGATTCTGATCATGTGACCTGGGGTCAGAACCCCTAGGTACAGTATCCAAAACCCCAGAGACAATTATGTCACAATATCATCATGTGATCACATGGAGGTTTATTAGAACTGTATGGATGGTAAAGAAAAAGGGAGGCTGAGGCCCAACATTATTTAATGCATTTTAAGCCAAAGCCAGGAGTGGATTGAGCAGAAGGGAGAAGTATAAGAACTTCCCATATATTTCCCATTCCTTTTAGCTAAAAAAAAAACCCACAGCAAAACCTGCAAACCCCCCAAAACAAAACGCTTTTCTGCAGTGTGGGGCCTCAGCCTTGTATGCATGCAGTCCAGTAGAGATCTAGTAGCTGACAGCCTGAAACATGACAAAACAACATGGGGATCACAGTTAGTCAGAGGGGTTCTCTACAAAAATAAAACCCGAATTCTGCACCATTACATCACCACCAGATTGTCTGACACTCACGCCTGATGGCAGGTCATGTGACCAGTCTGCCCAATCACACTCTACTACTGCCTTCACTATAGTGCAACACGATTGGCTGATCCAGATTCCTACAGCAAATGAAACAGATGCTGTGAAGGAATAAAGAAGAATGAAAGGTCCTTTACAAGTCACAATGATGAGTCTTGGTCTCTTTAAAAGGGGTCGGGTCCAGGGAATTTATTTCACTCTGTTCTTCTGAGTTTTTTTTTTTTCATGCTGGACCTGGGGGTTCTGGGCTGATTCTGACTCGGGATCTCGACTGCCCCAAATCGCCCTGCCGTCTCCCTCCTCTTCTATGTTTACTGCTACTAACCTATCCTATATTGACGACCTATCCAGTCATTGGAGTATCCTTTAGGCTGAGGCCCCACGTTTCAGAAACGCAGCTCTTTTTTTTTCTTCCCTATCAGTATGTCTTTGGAATATGGGATGGAAATCCAAGCAAACACGGGGAAAACATACAAACTCCTTGCAGATGGTTTTTTGCCCTTGGCGGGATTTGAACACCAGGACTCCAGCGCTGCAAGGCTGCAGTGCTAACCACTGAGCCACCGTGTGGCCCCTGAAACGCAGCTCTTTTTCATTGCAGATTTTGCTGCGTTTTTTTTTTTTTTTTTTTTAACCAAAGCCAGGAGTGGATTGAGCAGAAGAACTTCCTAGATATTTCCCATTCCTTTTGTAGCCATTCTTGGCTTTGGCTTAAAAAATGCAGCAAAATCTGCAACGAAAAAGCTGCATTTCCGCAACGTGGGGCCTCAGCCTTAAAGGGATTATAACATGTTTCCCTGTGAATTTAACGGCTAGCACACTGATTCATTCTTTTCTTATGGCCTCATACACTTGACTGGAGGCAAAACTAAGACCATGTCCTATTCCTGTCCGTTCTGAGGCGCAGGCTTATAAATTAAATGACTAGTGACAAAATAACATTGGTCAAAGGTCAAAACTACCATCATGAAGAACAGTGTTATGGACGACCATCTGTTTATGTCAATGTAGAGAAAATGATCCATTTTTATTTAACACGGACTCTAATCGGACGGTCAGTTTCCATCTTTTATGTCTCCATGTGATGTGAACGGCCCCTAAATGTCCACCACTGCGGTTCCCGCTGGTTCTACAGCACATCCATCATTCATATTGTGCCGCAGCCAATACCTGGCCTCAGTAGTCACAGCCCAAACTCGCACAAAGTCAGTAACTGGCTGCAGTGCTCACAGGTACTAAGAACATGAAGTCTTCACTTAGGCTATGTTCACATCTGAGTCTCCACAGAAGACTATCGCAACGTCCACCCGAAATCAGGGGCAGTAAAAGTCCTCTTTTTGTGCTCCAAAATCAGTCTATGTACGCACGTATACCATATTGTAGCAGTCTGCCTGTCTATTGCCCCTGTCCTCCAATGGACCAGAACAACGGACAGGCCAGCATTAGTGTGAGCACAGCCTGACACGTGGAAGTGAATACTGTCTTATACAATTTCCTGCTCCCGGAGAAGTTCTGGACACTGTTATCACTATATATTGTATTAGTTTAGTCCTTTGCGTGGTGAACAACCTGCAACCAGTAAAAACTACTTAGTACTGGTCAGACTGGTACCACGTTAACCCCTCCATGGCCGTGATCCTGTTTGTAAACTCCTTCATGGACTCCTCACACTGTACATATAATGCACATAGTTCTAGACTCCCACAGGACATCCCTCAGCCAGTCAGGGGCCGGTATAAAGCTGAGTGACTGAGGCCCAGAGTCTGGGGGTGACACCCACTACAAGGTCACGTCCTCCTGGGGTTACACACAGACACACGGTAAGCTCAGCTGCTGGTGCAGGACTGGGCTGAGACTTGGGGGTCACACAGAGGGAGACAGCGCCCCCCTGCCCTGTCAGTCAGCACCCCGTCCTCACATCTAACATGCTGCTCTTCCAGCAACTGTCCTCAGGACTTACACCGGATCTAGTGTCAGACCTGCCAAAGCCAAACCTTCCTATTGGATAATTCTCGTGTCAATCAAAATATAACTAAATCCTATTGGACAACGAATACGCCGCTCACAGCTAAGCCCGCCCCTTTACGTAGTACAGTTGAAAGGTCATGAAAACGACCAGCGATTGGCGGAATTAGTGAGAACGGCGCACTGTGATTGGTCACCGCGCTGCCTGGGGTGACAGCTGATTGGCTGGACACCAAGGCAATACTCGGTGCGCTGTGAGGCCAGAGTGGCCGGTGTAACGCCGCCAGGTGCTGGGTATGGAGACGTCTGACACAACCGCTGAGGCCGGTACGTGTCCGCCACCTCCAAACCCACCACCCGGCGTTATTAGCAGGCCACAGCCAATAGTACGTCATGTTGCGCTATTACCTTTGCCAGCGCCGCCGCACGGGCCTTCCTGCACACGCGAAGCATGTTCCCTGCAGTAACGGGGAGGAATCAGTCCGGTGTCCGACTCAGCACAACATGTCCCGGTACGGGATGAATGAGAGCAGTGACCGCGCAGCCTGAACTGACACCGCCCACGCCTCCTTGGCTGACCACACCCCCTCTAGACAGCAGCGTGCGGCTTTCTTTTTTTCTCAACAACTTTATTCAAATTTTACATAGTACAGTAGAGAACTTATCACGTGTTTGTTTTTTTTTGTTTTTAATTCAAATAGCTTTATTAACAACCGATAGAAATCGCATCATTTTGCTTTCCATCATATGTTCAGTTTCCTAGCTGATAACACGTGCAGCATAATCAGGTTTGTCATAGTGGAAAACTACTGTATAAATAAATCATAGAATTTATTTTTTTTTAAGCAGCATGTGAGGTTAAGGCTGTGTTCACATCTGCATATGACGCACACCTGCAGCCCACTTCCACTTAAATTCTACTGGGTTTTTTTTGTTGTTTGTTTTTTTTGGGGGGGGGGGTGGATCTGTGACAGAGTACAGGTGTGAACACTGCTTCATAGTGTATTCTTATATATATATATATATATATATATATATATATATATATATATACACTCACATACGCATAGCCCGGACTCAACAAGTCCGGACTCAACTACAGGTCTAGTTAACCAGATGGCAGGCACCATAGGACCTATGATGCTATTTATTTAGGTCATTGATAGTGTCAGGGGAATGCCCCGGGGTAGATTCCATCGGTACCCTAATCTAGGAAAGATGGGTTCTGTTACGAGCTCGGAGAACACAGAATACAGACCACTCACATTCTGTATGTCAAAAGTGTTCAGATTTAATGGCGGGAAACAGGTAGTTTTATACAATGCAGACAAAGAAAGGTTGTACTATTCTAATGAGTATAACATGATTGGTTGTAGAGTTATAAGATAAGCCTGGCACATGACTATTGGATGAGGCCTAATGTAACCTGCATCTCATTATAACTTATCCAGAGCTGGGTAAGCTTTCTTATGAAACAAAGAAGAATGCAGGATGCTTAATGTGTGAGCTGGCATCTTCCACACTGTGTTCAGATGTATATATCATGACGAGAGATAAGATGACATGCTGGGTGCCAGACTTCTCCTAGACTACCGCCTAGTCTACAGAAAGTCTGTGCCTGCATCGCTTCGCACTCTGAGTGACCTGACCTCATAGTATATGTGTTAGGGTGCATTCACACTACGGAACGCCAGTGTGTATCACATCCGTACACGCCGGCGTTACAGCAGGGCTGCCGGACACTACCCATTCATTTCTATGGGTGCCGGCATGCGAGCGCTCCCCATAGAAATGAATGGAAAAAAGCAGTCCATTCATTTCTATGGGGAGCGCTCGCATGCCGGCTCCCATAGAAATGAATGGGTAGTGTCCGGCAGCCCTGCTGTAACGCCGGCGTGTACGGATGTGATACACGCTGGCGTTCCGTAGTGTGAATGCACCCTTAGGATACAAAATGAATGACATATACAAAATGGAGTTTATAGAAATACATGACTATACCTGTCCCTCACATTAGCCACAAGCTGGCTGGGACTTGCAGCAATAATATGGCCATATGAATGTGCCTGTGTTATGCTGATATAGATTACATAATATTTAAAATTCATTTTGTTTCTTCAACTTGTTTGGAGAAGTTGGATGATTTTTGCTAAGTAATGCAGTAAAAAAAGAGAAAATCAACCTCGTAGACAATATTGCTATGAACGGCCCCAAAATTTACTGTGACTGCAACAGCATTGCTCCCATCCAGCTCCGCGGTCATGATGGTCATGTGCTGTCCTAAGATGTCTCCTTCATGTCCCACCGCCCTCTGCTGTATCCCAGAGACACTGAAAGTGACGTCTGACAAGTGCCTCATCTTCCAAGTCCTGCTGCCTTCTCTTTCACTAGTCACCTGCAGTGACTAACCCCTAGAGAGCCAAGCCCCATATACCGTGGGAAGAAACCATCCCAGTATACTTCTACAGTAGCAGTTATCAGAGCCTTCCTTTTGGTGAGGATTTGCCTTGAGTAGAGCTGTTACTTACTGAGTGTTTCCCTCTTTTGTATTCATTAAAAAAAATGCCATAGGATCCCCATAACAGTGGCAGCCATAGGTCCCTTATAACAATGGCAGCCACCATGTCCCTATAGCAGTTGCTGTGCCTCATAACAGGTAATTTTGCACCATTATAGCAACACTTGGATGGGAAAATCAGGACCTTGTGCTTTCGATAAATATTAAAAGTACTTCATAACATTGACAGCCATAAAATTGGTAGTTCCAGGGACCCCATAACAGTGACCTCCACAATGCCCTCTTTGCTCTTGTATTCATTTATTCCACTTCCAAAATATTACAGGTAGGCAACCAGTAGCCACATTGGAAAAGAGTTTGGATGTTAGGCCAGAGCTAAATGGTGATTTTGACTGCAAATTCTGTCACACATCCAAAGATCACCGCGTCACCTTTTGACACTTACATTAATTCAAGTGAATTTGGTTGCAGGCTTCACTTAGTGCAGGTCGTCACTGTCAAATTCACCATGTAGCCCTAGCATAAGTGATTCAGTAGGTTACTCAATGACTGTCTGATCCTTATGGAAAGACTGACCTGAATGTATGACTTGAATGTTATTCCAAGAGTCTGGGTGGTTTGCACTTATTTTGGAGTACACCTGGATACTCTGTAATCTTGGATCAAAAAGAAGATTCTTAAAAAGGTGTTATTTGAGTTATGCAAGATTTCACCAGTAGTAATTGAAATAATCTGTTTAGCTGGTGATTAAGTGGGTAATTCCAACATTTGCAGTATATGTTACAGAAAAAGCATAGCATGCACATTAGATCATGTAGTGCGGTCACTACACAGAAAACACATCAATCCGGTTCCAGCTCTGTTCTGTGTACTGCGGGTTCATAGAACAGCTGCTTGGTGGGAGTCCTGGCTGTGGAACTTCTGCAAATCTGATATTGACTCATCATCAGTAATTACAAGGATATTGTCATCGCTATCATTTGCGCAGGAAACCCCTTTAAATTTTTTCCAGTGAATGTGTGACAACTTCTTTTCAAAATTCTGACGATGTTCCTTCTTTCCTTTGGTGTTCTGTCACTTGACATTTAAGGCTGCGGTCACATGGGATGGACAGTTCCCTGGAATTAGCTTCACTACATGTGTGTTTGTGCAATAAAGCTTTATCCACTGGAAAAAGCGTGGATCTTTATTCTCTTGGAGAATTTTGGTTCTTCACCACTGACTCTCTACAGTTTGTTGTCTGGATCCCACATCCCAAGGTGATTTGATGTCCTGCTGCATACTGGTGATGGTATTTACCTACGTGCGACTATAGTGGTTGTGACTGTTCACAATCCGTGAAGGTGAGAGTACATCTTGACCACTTACCAGTTTGTACGAGTGCATTGTCACCTTTCCATAGTTCCCATTGTTTTATTGAGTACCTCCTGAACTAATTTAAATAGGATTACGCTATGTGCCACTCGGCGTTCTTTTCTTCTCACTTTTAGAAAAATAAGTCATGTCCTATTTCGGCCATTTATATGGATCTCTCAATAAACTCAAATCTATGAAGGATCCGTGAAAACGGGTGCCCATCAAATGTAACACTGCTGTGAAAAATGTCCCTTTTTGTCATTTTGTCCATCGGTCAAGTGAATACAGCCTTAATGCCTGCTTATTGTTATGTCCATCCCTTCCACAAAGAGATAAGTAAGGGTCCATTCACACGGAGGAAAATGGTGAGGAATTTAGTGTGGAATTTTAGCACTGAAAAAAAAGCCTCCCATTGGCTTCAATAGGTTCCTTTTTTTGCTATCAGAATAAGGAACCCACTGAAGTCAATGGGAGGCTTTGTTTTCAGCGCTGAAATTCCACACCAAATTCCTCAAGATTTTCCTCCATGTGAATGGACCCTAAGGCTAAGTTCATACTTGCGCCTGCACTGGGTGATTCCATTCCCCATTCCACTGGAAAAATATGTAAAGAAAAGCGCTGCTAGCAGACCCCCCAAACGGAAACCCGAACGCAGGTGTGAACATAGCGTAATGTATGCACTATTCAAGAATTGTCACCCCCTCACACACTCCACAAACTGTACTTCAATGGTGATCTCATTGAGGATAAATGATAAATTCCTAGATGCTTTCTATTACAATATATAATACAGATGACACATATCTTCCCCTCACTAAACTCTCCCCTCTACAATCTATTCTGAATGCAGCGGCCAGGCTCATCTATCAGGCTAGACGCTACAGCGATGCCTCCGGTCTGTGCCAGTCGTTACATTGGCTGCCTATTCATTATAGAATAAAATATAAAGTTATCACACTCATCCACAAGGCTCTCCATAATGCCGCACCTCCATACATTTCCTCCCTCATCTGTCTACTGCCAAACCCATGCTCTCCGTTCACTCAATGACCTAACACTTACATCCTCTATTATCAGAACCTCCCACGCTCGTATACAAGACTTCTCCCGAGCTGCACCACTTCTCTGGAATGCTCTACCCCGGACAATCAGATTAACTCCCAATTTCTACAGTTTCAAACACAAACTAAAGACGCATCTTTTCAGACAGGCCTATCACAATGTCTAACGTAAACCCTTCCATTCCGTAATTAGAATCCCTAAAACAAACCCTCCTTTGTTCCCGCTCCCGCATGACCCCACACGATATCGGACTAACTCTATATGTCCAGGCATCATATTCACATTAAAGGACATGACAGGTGACGGCTCATCCAGCTTTTTATGTGTAATGACAGTAACCTCCATCCTAAAATCATCTGACCCCTGTATAAGCAATGCCGCCCCTGCTACCTCTTGTGTCACCCCCTCTACCACATAGATTGTAAGTTCTTGTGAGCAGGGCCCTCAGTCCCATTGTATGAATTGACTATTTCTTTGTAATATCTCTTTTTGTCTGTATTTGAACTCTACAAATTGTACAGCGCTGCGGAATATGTTGGCACTATATATATATAAATAAAACGTATAATTATTATTATAGCTAAATGTATTATTTCGAGGGAATGAATACCTCGTCTTAATTTGTATAAATGGCATTTGTTGTCAGTTGTTTGGCTAGTGTCTGTATACTTTGTATTAGTTGCTGCACTTGTAATAACACTAAGAGTAGTATACATATACTATACATATAGTGCAACTAGATATACAGCACTTGGCTAGTGTTATGCTTATAAAACAGCGCCACCTGCTGTCCAATCTCATGAAGCAAAATAAAATCGAGAGTATTTTGGGGCACTGTGACTGTCACTGTATTGGACCAATAAAGTGTGATAAATACACTGACACATTCACGTCATGAGCTTAGCGTTTGTATTTATTTTTTAGTATGTACGGCTCTGTAAAAAGAAAAAGAAAAAAGTAAACTAAAATAAAAAAAATACAAACAACATGCAGCACATACAATGCAATAATACACCCAAAATATACATTAACACCTGTAAAGAAATTCCTCTGGCCTGCCAGATACATTACATAAATTACAAGATGCATTTTGATTTTTTCCTAAATTGTGAAATTGACAAATTGTGAATTGAACTGGGCACTAAAATCTGTGAAAAATCTAGTTTTTATGATTAATAGTGTGAGATCAGAACTAAATCTAAGATTGTGATAGAAGATATTAAAGAGGTTGTGCAGGGTTGGAAAACGTGGCTGCTTCATTTCAAAAATACTGCCGACCGTGACCTCAGGTTGTGTCTGGTATTGCAATTCAGTTCTATTTATTTGTAGGGAGCTGAGATGTAATACCACACACAACCATTGGATAGGCATGGCGCTGTTTCTAAAACGAAGCCGCCATGTTTTTTCAATCCTTATGTTACTCCAGTGAACTAGCCTAATGTGTTATCAGTGCAGCGTCACTACCATGAATCAAACACTCGGTGCGGATCACAGCCATAGCAGCACATGTATTTTGGCTGTTACAGTAGACATCACAGTGACACAATATTACACTACGGTATAAGGACGAGGCACTCAGTTTGTGACCGGTGGTGGTAATGGATAGGTTTGGATACACTCATAGATTTCAGTAAGATTCTCTGACCAGATGCAAAAAATCTGATTACTAATGCAGGCCGAGATGGTGAGGCCGCCGGGTCATTATCATTGTCATCAAGTGGGTGTGGGGGTGTTACAGAGTCTAAGGCCTTATTCACATAACTGTTTTATTTCCGCTGACTTATTATCCGTAAAATACAGACGTTTCGGTCCGTTTTTGACCCTATTCACATGATAGTTTTAAAATGGCCATGTGACTATATACCCTTTCACCCCTGTAGTTTTAATAATGGCCGTGAATAAGGCCTAAGGCTATCCATTTAGCATCAACAGTGCTGAAGCTCAGGGATTTGGATTACTTGTTCTATGTGCCCCGGTGCCAGTCGAGCTGAGCAGATGAGGCTTGGGAGACATTTTGCCATACTGCTTATTGTACAACATTAGTTTTTCTGAAAACACTGCCACTCCTGTCCACAGGTTGTACGCGACATTGCAGCTCAGCCTCATTCACTTTAATAGAGCGTAGACTCTGTACAAGACAACCAATGGACAGATGTGCTGTTTTTGGAAGAAAGCAAATCTTGTACAACCCCTTTAAGCCTATATATAGGGTTGTTAGGGAGCAACCATTCTGTCTCGGATCATAACGCTTTATTAATCAGATTTTTCTAAAATTAAATTTGGACGCTGTATTAATTTTATATACTTTGTTATTATAATGTCATCTAATAACAAAGTTATCACAGTAGGGAACAGAACCAAAGAGAAGTGGAGCAGATCCCGATATCAATCAACCAATGACATCGCCGTTCCCATATAAGCACAGGGCTGTTGAAAATGAAAGCAGTGACCGGATTGGTCGCTCTGAAGGGTTCCTCCATTTTGCCATTGCCCTAGGGACATACTCAATGTTCTTTTTTCAATTGGCAATAGTCTTCACATAATGTTTATGAGACTCCATTATTGTCACTGACAAGGTGTTAGATCCAAGATGGCTGCTTCCACTTGTAAGGGTTATGTGGCACCGAGAGGGGCAGGCACTCACCTAAACGTTGGTTCAATGACGCTAGTATTATGGCTATGGTTTGGCCACCATATAGACCCACGCATACCAAATGGGGGATTTTATTAACCTGTAATACATGAAAGTCAGATTCCAAATTTAAAGGAATACTCCAAATCTGTGTAAATATGTTTATTAGGGTCTCATACTTTATAATATTAAATTTGTACCCTCTGGGGTTGATTTCTGTAAATGTTGTCACTTAAGTCAGGACCAGAGACTGGAGACCACAATAAAACGTATGTGAGAATACGTGGCCACATCCTGTAGTACGGTACTTTATATAAATTGTGCTACAGGACAGCTTTAGTAATGGCATCTCCTTGTGCCCATTAGGTATATTGGGGGTCAAATATAAAAATTGGCGGTCAAGTATATCCTCTCGCTGCGGATCAGACAAACCTATGAAAGGTTGGTCCATCATTTTATGTTTTATGGGCACAGGTTTTCCAATTGTCTACAGTGTTAATCAATGCATGGACACCATCTTCTAAATCATAAATGGTTGTACTTTTTTTTTTTTTTAATCTGTGCCCAGTAACACCCCAAAACAACTCAAAATCATAACTACCAGATATCCCAAATTTACTAGGATGGTGCAGAATTTTTGGAATGAATCCTGGTGAATTAGGGTATGCTCAAAATGTCAAAAATTGGATGGTCCCACCCAGTCTGCAATCAGGACTTATAGGGATTCTACCATTAAAGCAACTTTTTTTCTAATTACCACATCGGAATAGCCTTAAGAAAGGCTATTCGTCTCCTACCTTTAGATGTGGTCTCCGTCGCGCCACTCCTTAGAAATACCGGTACTTACCGGTATGCTAATGAGGTCTCGGCAGCAATGGGGGCGTCCTTCTTCTTCATCTGCCTCCTCCCCTTGTCTGTAGTCTTCGTTCTTCGTCATGTCTGATGCCTGCGCAGTCGGCTCTGACAGCGAGACCCTGTTAGAGCCGACTGCACATGCTCAGTAAGGTCCGTACAGCCCTCCAACGTGCGAGTGAACTCATCCAGGCGTCGGAGGGCTGTACGGACCTTACTGAGCATGCGCAGTCGGCTCTAACAGGGTCTCAGAGCCGACTGCGCAGGCGTCAGACATGACGAAGAAAGAAGACGACAGACAAGGGGAGGAGGCAGATGAAGAAGAAGGACGCCCCCATTGCTGCCGAGACCTCATTAGCATACTGGTAAGTACCAGTATTTCTAAGGAACGGCGCGACGGAGACCACATCTAAAGGTAGGAGACGAATAGCCTTTCTTAAGGCTATTCCGACGTGGTAATTAGAAAAAAGGTTGCTTTAATGGTAGAATCCCTTTAAAGGAGTGTTCAGGATCTTTGGATTTTATTTTTAGCCTACCTATGGGATACACCATGAATATCTGATCAGTTTGGGGCTAACAGGAGGCCACGGCACAGATTAGCTTGTCCCGTCTCTGTACTATACAGTGCATGGAGCTGGAAGAAGATAGCTCTGTACACTGTATAGTGGCTGTGTATCAACTTCACCTCAGCTCCCGTTGTCCATAAAATATATTCCCGGTCAACCCTTTTAAACATTCCTATATTACCAATGTAAAAGTTGCAAAGTATGCTAAAAGTGCGCTTTTTGACACAAATCTGCAAAGGTCTCACCTTTATAACAACCTGTAAAAGAAACCCTGACCCCTAGTCCCTGAACCCTCAGAAAAATATGAGGCTAGAACCTGACTACCCATGAACATGTGCGTGTACTGGACCCTCTGTGGCTCATAGGTCTCCCTATACAACAGTTCTTTTCCTGAACAGAGTGGATATGGAGAACGTCTTATATTTGGGAGAGGTGAAGAATTTTCAGTATTTTTTAAATATTTTTTCATAAATAAAAATTAAATAAATATTATATACAACACGTATTTACACAGTTACTGATCTTGATCTACTGTATTGTAGTCACAAGTCACTAGAATACTTAAAGGGATATTTCTCTATCATCATTTATGGCATATTCATGCTGGATAAAGTGGGTATCCTGGCCAAAACATTGCACAATTTTGTGATGTCCCTAATTTGATCCAGTAACGGACAGACATTTTTTCCCCCCGATGCAAGACTCGTCGTGCTGCGATCTTCCTGTACAATACTTGGATTTGGGATTGGTAAGTGGAGTGGCCACTGGCATACGAAGACTCAATCTTGGTGCAAGCGTTCTTTAAGCGTATGGGTCATAAGTATCAGATAAATGCCGTTCCCACCACTGGGACCCACAGTTATCCCAAGAATGGTAGTCCTTAGAAGAGATAGGCATGCACATCTTTCTCAGTTCACTTAGATGGGAGTTGCCAAAATAGCAGAGAATACTTGCTGACCCTTTCTGAATTGGAAAGGGGCAACATGGTGGTCTTGTAGTGCTGAAGTCCTACGCTTGAGTCCAACCAAGGACACGATCTGCAAGTTTGTGAGGGTTTCATAGGGAATTCAGACTGAGTTCTAAAAGGGACAGAGATTGACAATGTCTGTAAAGTGCTGTCCTTATGTCGGTCCTAGAAGGCCTCCAATTCTCTATCCACCCTTGCCCCTTCCTCCAACCTGTTTGTTAAATCGCAACCAGGTCAAAAGAGCAAGAAATGGGTTTAAAGGGATTATTTGCTTTGGATGATCCATATTTGTAAAAAAAAAAACAAGCAGGATCCATCAACAATCACTAGGAATCCCAATAATAATCTGTGAATAAGCTTTTAAATTCCTTGTAGCGCCTCCACTGGTGAAATTAAGCATTACTCAGTGCCCATAGAAACCAAAAGGCTGTCACTATAATGTAGGATAGGACAGGTCCTCCAAAGTGAGAAACTCTATTTTTAACCTTCCTTGTTTCTGGCCAAGAGATAAAACAATGGACCTCCTCTATTAAGGGGGTCCAGTTTCTATGAGTAATGGGCTATCCTTAGGATAGGTCATCAATAATATAGGGGTCCAACACCCGGGACCACCACAATTTCCTGCTATCAAGGCAGTGCTGCTCACTCACCGTACAAACTGTACCTACACTCCTACACTCCAACAGTAGCTACATTTGTATGACAAGTGAGCAGCATGGCATCGTACACTGTCACAGTATTGGTGATCAGCAGGGGTCTCGGGTGTTGGACCCCCGCAGATCTAATATTGATGTCTTATCATCAGGATAAGCTGCCAGTCATAGAAATCAGATAAACCCTTTAACTTAAAACTTCCTAATAACGTGTATGAAAATGGTTTTACTAAACTGCACAATCCCTTTAAGTTTTAGAGTCTAAGGCTCATCTGTCTCTTAACTCCAAGAGCCATGTGCATAGTATATATGATAGGTGGTTACATGGGGGTCTGGATCCCAGAGTTGGAGTACGGGCACAAGGCATGTTGAGTAATAAGGTGACCTGTAAGATCTTCAGACCCATTGCAGAACATTACTGTGAGATCCAAATATTCATGACTCCATCTTGTAGAAGGATTTTTCACCCACGGAGATTCTTGTTAGCCATAAATTTCCTACAAGGGACTATATTTTTTCAACAGCACTGTGTCCATTACATGGAAGGTCTACTCTCTTTGGATGTTTCATTACAATGTCATTCTAGAATTGAGGGTGCGCTGTTGCACAGAAGTCTAAGGATATTTTTCCTTGGGTATGATGGTGCGAAGCGGTAGTGTTTGGTACGGAGATGATATTCTAAAAATGACGTATTTGTAGAAGAGTGGCACCACTTCTGGAAACCAGAAACCTTCTTTCTACTCTCATACTTACAATGTAGGGTATCTACTACCTTGAAGAATGCATTGGCAGCTGTTCATCCTATCCATTACTACTATAGGACTAGTCCACTAGGGTAAATATAGCCAGTACGGGCTAAAGATCACGGCTGAAACAAAAACATAGAAAGACAATCATAATTTATACAAACAAAAACATGTAGCAGATACAGAGAAAAATCAACTTTCCAACACTCATGGCTATTCAATGTCGATAGTAAACCAATACTTAAGATGGGCACCGGGTCAGGACATGGAAGTGGATGGTCACTGATACCACTCAGGACAATGGCAGCTTCCACATCGTAGGCTTAGGGGACTGCAACTTCCAAGCGGGGCTCACAATCAATCATAATGCTAATGTCCTCGTATGTTCTTGGAGCAGTTTCAAGGCAGCTACGTACTGAAAGCTGAACACTGACGGATATGACGGGGAAGTGAAGGATTCTGGGAAAAGTCACGTCTGATGTTGTTTTTTTCTGTACTCTAGCGCCACCTTGTCACTTGGTATGGATTGCTCTTTTAAGGCAGGGAAGAGACATTCTGTGGTTCTTGATGTTAGCTGCATTCATGCAGTTTCCGTGTTAGAGGCAGAGGTACTTTTCTTCCTGAATCGAGGCTTATGGACTCTGGGTGGAGGCTGAAGAACAAGAAGATAACTGAATTAGATATATAATTATGTCTATCCATCTATCTATCTATCTATCAATCAAACTATCTATCTATCTATCTATCTATCTATCTATCTATCTATCTATCTATCTATCATGCATTAGTCTAAGGAAGGCTTTGTACCACTTTGCAATTTGTATACTTTACTGATTTATTTTAACAGATCATACTTAACAATTGCAGGATACAAGACAGTATTTCACAGAAAAAAATCATATTCAACATTAAAGAGGATCTTTCACCACTTCTACCAACTCTAGGTCTTTGCATCATTTAATAGTTATGGCTCCATTGATTTTTCCACATTTGGAATTCTTTTCTCTAGCCCCCACCATACCTGAGCAATGAATCCTGTTAGTTTTGGTGTCTTATATGCTACTCAGTCTCTGTACTGTCAGGAGGGCGGTGTCAGGCAGGAGCAGACAAGGGGTGTGATTTTGAGCTCTGACACTGGCTGCCTCTTATTGGAGCACTGATTCATGCCCCCGTGTCTGTTTCTGCCTGACACCATCCTACTGACAGTACAAAGACTAAGTAGCATATAAAACACCAAAACTTACAGCACCAATTGCTCAGTAATGCGAGTTAGAGAAAAAATTCTAACTGTGCTGGAATCAGAGAAGGTGATGAAAGGTCCTCTTGAGAGGGTCTTCAAAAACTGGCCATATTATATACCACTGGAAAGCTAACAGCATGCTAAATTCAGCACATTATCTGGTATCTGCTCTGGTTGCAGAGATATCAGTGCCGTTAGTTTCAGCACCAATATCCCTGCACCGTTAGAGGGGCTGACCTTACAGCCTAACATCATTGCTGTCTAGTGAAGGGGCTGAACTGTAAACCCGGCCCCTCTGACAGTGCAGGGATATCAGTGCTGAAACTAACAGCACTGATATCTCTGCAACCGGAGCAGATACCAACAAAGCTGACAATGCGCTGAATTCAGCATACTGTCAGCTTTCCAGTATGAGCTTGAAAGGTCCTTTTTAAAGGAGTATTCCGCTATCCTGATAACAAGGATCCTAGGTTACCTGTTTCAGAGTCTATAGGAGATTGCTGGGCGCAAAGCTTAGCTATCTGTGCCAGTCCCATAAATGTTGAATAGAGTAGTACTGTGTGCATGCGCGACCATCAACAGGGGAACTGGGGAAAGTTAGGTGAAAACTTGTTATAACTCATTACCACAATCCCTAAAGGAGAGATCATAAATAAGGCACATCCTCCATTGGATATTTATCGTAACCAAGCTGTAAATTGCAGGAATCTACGAACGCCATAGCTGTAATATAAATGGAGTCACATTGCGCAGTGGTTTTGGGTGAGAGTCATTGTTTTCTCTTGGACATATTCTGCAGCTAAGCCTCCCCATTATACTGTATAATTATATCTGGTTGCCCGGGATATACTCCTTTATAATGCTGGAGACATTTTCGCTTGAATAGAAGTGAATTGATGTCCTCTAGACTTTGGAGCGTGGTAATAAACATGGATATGAGATGATTATAAAGCTGTCGTGTTGCTGGGATAAGGGCGTTACAGTGTTACATGGCAACAGACTCTGCTCGCCAATTCCCAGGCAAATCTCTGAATCCCTATGAGGTTTGTGAAGGCGCAAGATATGTTTATAGATGTAAAGTGCCGTCACATAATCTAATCCCAGTCCCCAAACTAAGCTATTTTTATTTCAAGGTATAACTTGAGCATTCAAAAGATGGCACCCAAAGAACGCTTCTTGCCGCTGTGGCCTAAAGAATAAGGGGACATGACCAAAAAAATATGTGAACCCCTGTTCTAATTGGAGGGTTTGGGGTCCATTTCAGCTAAACCTGCAGCTAAAATAAAGCCTACAGCCCTGTAACTCCATAGATGAACAGCAGTAGATGGAGACCGAAGGTCTGGGCTGCTTAATATGTAATGGCTTATTTCACAATGCCAATCCTTTCCCATATGCCCTACTATGCGGATCACATGTTTGCAAATACAAAGCTGCTTTTGCTCTGACTTGGCTTATCCATCTATTACATGGTCACCATTTCGTAATATTGGCTGACATGTACTTCATTTTCCATGACCGCTTGGCCGCTGCTTGCCAGATATCAGAAGTCAGACTCACAGCAATTTGTTATTTCCTAAAAATCTATTTAAGGCTAAGGCCCCACGTGGCGTCCCGCAGCAACAAAGCGTGGCGGCAATGTATTGCGGTTCTTCCCGCAGTGCTGTGCACAGAACGTTCACAGAGGTTCGAGTTGGGTGCACCAAACACCAATCTTATATGTATATGGATTAACAGCTGATTTTCTCAGGAGCAAGATTTCACTTTGACACAAAAACGTAAGTTCACTATGTCGCTAACCAGCCCTACAATAGCATACAAGTAAGTTAGAAGGGATTTCGGTGGTGTAGACTCCCTTTAAAGGGATACTACCACTAAACCAACATTTTTTCTATTTACCACGTTGGAATAGCCTTAAGAAAGGCTATTCATCTCCTACCTTGCTCAGTTGCCTCCGGCCCGCCGTTCCGTAGAAATATCGGTTTTTACAAATGAGTTCTCTCGCAGCAATGGGGGCGGGCCCCTGCGCTCAAACGGCAATGGGGGCGTCCCCATTGCTGCCAGAGAACTGTCTACAGCGATGCCTCCATCTTTAGCTGCAACCGCCTCTTCTGTCTTCTGTCTTCGTCAAACTGTGATGCCTGCGCAGTCGGCTCTGCCAGTGAGACACCAGCAGAGCTGAGTGCGCATGCCAGCTGGCGGCCATTTTTGGGAGGCCGCTCCTGTATTGAACTACAAGAGTGGGAGGCGTCGCTGGAGAGAGTTCTCTGGCAGCAATTGGGATGCCCCCATTGCCGTTTGAGTGCTGGGGCCCGCCCCCATTGCTACAAGAGAACTCATTTGCATACCGGTAAAAAACGGTATTTCTACGTAACGGTGTGCCGGTGGCGACTGAGCAAGGTAGGAGACGAATAGCCTTTCTTAAGGCTATTCCGACGTAGTAATTAGAAAAAATGTTGGTTTACTGGTAGAATCCCTTTAAATACCCAAATTAGAGTTCACTGGAGTAATCCGTCCGTTTTCATGTAATTCTCAATGACCACTGTTTGACTGGGAAGACACTAGCTTTAGAAACTTTCCCAAATGCCTAAATGACTAAACCCCGCTCCTATAATTTGTAGGGGATTAGGACGAGATAGACAATTTTGCGCTCCTTGAACTTGCAGACAGTCTTCTGTGGTCTTACATTTGTTTTCTGCTTGTTTTTAGCACATTCAGTTCCTGTAAATGATATGTTTCTTGAAGAATTGTTGGATTTGTCCATTATATCTAATTGTACAGTGGAAGGAAATATCTTTGATTTGTATTAGTATTGATGTGGTCATTGTGCTTGGTGCATTAGGCAGTCAGACAATTCTTTTATCAGATGTGAATCATTGATGCCTCTCACAGTGAAGGGTTTGGCCATAGAGATATTCTGCTATCTCATACTAGATTCAGCAGATAATCATTTGTAAGGTTGTGATCTCTTCCCTGTCTTGTGAAGGATTCCTTTATTTCTGGAATTTTCTTCTCTTCCCCTCCCTTTGTTCATGCTGTTTATTAGCCAGACCACACAGAATCAATCCTTGGTTGTATCCTATGCAAGTTATAACATTTTAGGGGAATGTCTTACACTAGCTTCATACTAGCACCAGGTTCTCTGCTATTCGGGTCCATCAGGGGACCTGAACAATGGAGAGTCAGACTGCTAGAACAGTGGTTATGTATGAAGACCGGTGGAGCCAATACTTTAATGGGGTCACCAGGGTGTCCGCCATTTTCAAACTGAACGTTCTTCTGTGCAGGACTTTTTTCTCAGACTGTCTCTGTGACAGAATCTCCAAGAAAGACTCTGACACACATGTGAACCCAACTTATGTCATAGGCCCTGAAACCTCCGCCACAATGGGGATAATGGAGGACTCCACCACCTAGCTTCTCTGGTGACTATTCTGTGATCCTATCTGTGCAGAATAGATGGCACTTTCTTGTGAAGGCTAACGCTAGGCTCACACTAGTGTTTGGGGAATCTGTCCCTCACTCCACATAAAATAGGCAGACTGAAAATTCCTGCTGATCTCAGTATAGAAACGTTGGAAACACAACGGACCCCATTATAGTCTATGGGATCTGCGATTTTCTGCGAGTAACTGTTTAAGAACAGAAACTCGAACACTAGTGTGAACCTAGCTTAAGGAAGTTTCCATAACTCCCAAAGATTTGAGTGTTGAGGGCAATGGGCAGAGGTGAGAAGAGGACCCCCACCAACTTTAATCCAGTCCTGTTTATGTAAACATAGGTTAATAACAATGAAGGGACTGGCCCAAACAGACAGGTTTACCAGAGTACCAGACTTTAGGACTCAGACTCCGGCACAAAACTGGTCCCTATAGTCCCAGCAGAAGACAACCCCATTTGGAGGTGACTTTGGCTGTGATTTGTCATTAAGGTCTATTTGTTTTGGGATGATTGACAAATAACCTATACAATAATAACAGAAGCTATGTGGACAGGCACATGTTGTGTACAGATGGAATCTCTAATACTAAGATGATTCAATATTATTGGGGGTTCTAGGGTCTCCCACCTTTAGGGTATCCATAACTTTCATTCATTTTAATGGAGAGTGACCACTCATGTATGACCACTTCCTATCAATCCACCACTCCATTCTCTGGATATGAGTCCCAGTAACTAAACTTTGTCCACTCTTACCTTAACCTAATCCACATTATAAAAAAGTAAATGACCTTTTGTTATATCATATTATGGACTTCATTCACATCCAAAGCTTGAAGCAGATATAGTATAGACAGGTCTGCTCTGCTATTAGCCAAAATGGCACAAAAAATATCGAGCCATTTGCTAATGGGGGTCGGAGAATACACTGGACTGGGACACATAACGTATTCAGGAGGAGAACACCCCCATAAATTTCAGCCGTGATCGATGGTTGGCTGCCCATGGTGGCTCAGTGGTTACCATTGTTGTCTTACAATGCTCAGGTCCTGGGTTGAACCAAGTGCATCATCTGCAAGGAGTATCTAAGTTCTCATGTGTCTGTCTCAATTTCCTCTGGGTTCTATGGTTTCTACTCCAACCCCAAAGACATTTAGATAAAGACTGTAGCTGCTCAAGGGACACTGAGTGATAACAATGTCTGTAATAACATTGCAGAATAAGTCTCGGCATACAAAGCAGAGTGAGGTGTGGGATATGTCTGGTGAATGCACCGGACTCTTGTCTTTTCTATACTCTGAATATTCCTATAGACCTTCCTATTATACACAGATACCTTCACAATAGTTTTGATATTCCACCCATCCATAATGATCGCACTCACTAATGTGCAAAGATCCTAGAAGATAGCATGCTTTATTTCTATATATATCTTTTGTCTTGGTCGTCTAGGGACGTTATGGGATGATATCCCAATATTCCTGAATGTTTAGTGGGGTATGGGGGTTGGCTATTAATATAGGTGTATAGACATATCTATAGTGTATCATTATATGATTTAGAATGATAAAGTCTACCTATAATTTAAAGTGTACCTGTAGTTTCCTAAAACTTTTGATTTGGTTGGTGGGATTCCGGGGATTAGACCCCCACTGATGGCTGAGCAATTCCAGCTGTCATTGGCTTTATATGCTAGAGAGAGCTCACTATATAGGGATCATAGATCAGTATGCAGTGAATCCGAGTCCGCATCTCCTTCAGAAAAATGGGGTGCGCATGTTATAGGACCCCCAGGTTTACCCATGTACTCTAACTGAACTCATTGAACATTCTCAACTCTTGTATCTTTATTTATAACACAATTCTAGATCTGTATTAAGAATATCTTAATGCTGTAGCCAACATTGATAACAATACCATGGCAGCGCAAATGAACGTAGCAATGGCTTCATCCACATACAATCACAACCTGCAGCAAGGCAGAAAGGAATATTTGCATTTGCAGCCATTTTGTCCAATTTTCTGCCATATTCATATTCACATGACCTATGAGACGTAACCTATGCTCTCAGATTAATTTTGACACAGATATGGTTATTAGTAAAAATCCAGTAAAACAGGATCTTAATACACAACAGGAGCAAAATGTATCAGGGAAGGGCTCTGGCCTGTACATCATGATGCAAATATAGGACATAGCTCAATTTGTATTATGTATTGGTGAGTTCACATAGAGATGTTTGCCATTGATGGCTATTCTACTGCTGTAAACACTCTCATCCTAAAGAGAACACATACATGTTTGGTGAATTAGATCTGTATGTGCTCAATAGAGATGGGCGACACTCCCAAGTTTTGTTTGGGGTGGATTGGGTTCCTGATTTGTTTCAGGTCGAAGAAGTTTGGATAGAAACAGAAGTGACTTTATTATATTGGGGGGTCTCTTCAGACCTTCGTCCAGTGCTTTCCTGGTAACGTCATGAACCTGGGCTTACCACTGAGGCATTTGATTGGGCATGCCAAGTGTCATGATGTCACAGTAACATGCCTCAGTGGTCACCCCAGGAACATGACTATTAGGAGTAGGGCCGGAGCCTCCGCAATGCTGTGCAGAGATTGCTGGCCCTCTCCTCTCTACGCTCTCGGTTCCCTGCTTCCAGGTCTTGGGAGGCTGATTGGAACCTCTGCAGCGATGTGCGGGGATAGCCGGTCTCCTCCTTAGTTGGTCCAGGGACTTCTGGTATTTTAGCAATAGCGTCGGGCTGGAGCCTATTTAACATGGGCTCTTGCTCCGGACCCCCCCTGGCTACTCAGTGTGCCTGGTTCTTGATAGTAAGCATCTCCTATTGTCTGTTTGCCTCGTTTTCTGACCCATTGCTTTGACCTCTGACTCTGCCTCCTGACCTTTGAACTGTGCCTGCTTCTGTTGAATACCCCGGCTTACCTTTAGATCTCTGCTCCCTGAACCTGATTTTTGTACTGCTCTGCTCTCTTGTTACTGACTCGGCTTGTTTGACCTTCCCTCTGGATTATCCTCTGTACTGCGCTGCCCTCTCATGGATGACCCAGATTGGACGACTATGCTTTGATACTTTGCTGCCACCTGTTAACTACTCTGATGATCTGCTGGTAAGAGTTCCCAGATTCTGATTCTGCTGTGATTTGTGGTACGCCATGTGTCTGGCTTTCCCTGACCTGTACCTCTCTGCCTGGCAGTGCCGCCAAGTTCATCCCCACCATCTGGGGCCCTGGTGAACACCACTGTGGGGTTGGAGTTGCTCCGGGTGGTGTTGGATGCATGGCGCCGTGTTTTGCCATTTTGATCAGTGTGTCTAGTATTGGTTCTCACTATCGGCTCAGAACTGCATCTGCTATCCTAACAATGACTTTACCAAGGATACCAAGGGAGAGCGCCAGATGAATGAGTATCAATGTTTTTTTTTTTATTTTTTTGATACCTCATCCTATTATACAATGGGGTCTGAAGAGACCCCAGAATATAATAATTTCACTTCCACTTCTATCCAAACATGTTTGACCTGAAATAAATCAGGGACCCGAGCTACCCAAACTGAAACAAAACGAATCTTGGGAGTTTCGCCCATCTCTAATGAGTACGTACAGATCTGACTCACCAAACACGTATGCGTTCTCTTTAGGAAAAGGGAAATATGTTGCCATCAGACACCGTTGGTGGTGGCTTATCCCTGAGAACAAAAACATCTCCCTGATCCACATCTCCTCCGACAAGGATACAGATGAGAGACCCCCCATAAACAGTAGATTACATTATCTGGTTTGGCCAGTTTACCTCTAATGTGTATGGCCAGGTTGAGACTTTAGGTTGTGAAGGTCCTAGCACTACGAAAAAGCAGAATGTAATGCACATCTCAGAAACCTTGTGATATACTGGCACAAAGACAATGCCGTAAGTAGGTCAATGCATAATTGATACGTCTTGTCACCAGTGTACGGCTGGTATCATACAAGCATATTACTGCTCCGTGTAGGAGCAGTATATTTAGTGCCAATGATGGATCATGAATAGCAGTATATTTAGAGCCAGTGATGGATCGGATGCCATCCTGCGATATTTGGACAGGCTTTCACTAAGATGAGATAGGCTTTACTGATCTCATAGAATTGGATGCGACCTGTTCTTGGCACTAGATGTGCTGCACATTCATAATGCTCTAGTACATCCATGTGAAACCTTACCTACAGGAACTTGGAGCTGGAGTCCTCCAACACCTGCAGTACATATGTCTACATGACATGCATTAATTTTTTCTATGTGGATTCAGCAAAGTTGTCTGAGGCTTTCACTGCACACCACTAGGTCAGGAATGAGTGACTTGTAGTCAAGGATATGTCTTTCTGATCTATCTAATTCTCCAGGTAAAGCCCCTGCAAGTGATGCATGTCAGGGCCGAGGGGCAGAATCTATTAGTTGTGAATTACTGCTATAATCGGTATGGTTTGGCATCTTTTTTATTTCTTGTCCCAGCAACCAACAAATATCTATTTGAGATTTTCTGGCCATAAGCCCCTTAGAAATTCTTTCGAGGGGTGTAATGTTGCACTGGCTGGTTCATTACTTTGTATGAGCATTGGTTACCTATTAGGGGATGTGTGTGTATTTACCCCACCTATCTACGTGAGAAGGACAACCTCATAAATCCTAGGATCTCCAATACATAGAAATAGCAGATGTCATACTCACATTAACCAGCAGTGTCATGGTTAATGGAGTCTTACTGCGGCTTTTTTAAGCTTGTTCTGCTCCTGGAGTCTTCTGGTCTTTTCACAGCAGCTGCTTTCGGTGGAGACTGAGCGACCTTCTGTTCGGTCTCTCCTGTGTCTGAAGATATCAACCAAGGGAAGGAGAGGGAGAGAGGGGATGGAGAAGGTGCAGGAGTTGATCTTTATCTCAGTTCTTGGTCTTTACAACAAAGACACATAAGTGGAAATGGATGTAATGAGCTTGGACAATCTTACAATTGGTACATGATGCTCCGTCACAAACATTTACTGGCATTAGTACAATATGGAAAAGATAAAACAAAGAGAAACAGGAGCTATTCATGAAGCTTCTTCATCTTAACATTGTACTATCCGTCTCTCCAAGTATGACTAATAACAGATGTCCTTCATACTTCAGTTAGCTGTAGGTAAAAGATTAGGGGCACTAGCTATGATGTCCTCATGTCGTAATAGGATATATGGATAGGAGCTGTTACCATAAGGCAAATCCTTATAAACCACCTGTATTATGATGTCCTCATGTCGTAATAGGATATATGGATAGGAGCTGTTACCATAAGGCAAATCCTTATAAACCACCTGTATTATGATGTCCTCATGTCGTAATAGGATATATGGATAGGAGCTGGTACCATAAGGCAAATCCTTATAAACCACCTGTATTATGGTGTCCTTACATCGTAATAGGATATATGATAGGAGTTGTTACCATGAGGCAAACCCTTGTAAACCACCTGTATTATACATGTTATCATCCTATGGCTTGCTGGATCAGTTTTCCATATTTTTATCTTGCCTTGTCTTAAAACGGAAGTGGTCCATATCCATCAATGGATTGGATGACCATGATAGGACTTCAGCAAAGACAGAATAAATCTCCAGAAGAGTCTCTTAAAATATCAGATCAGATGGGCTACTATATCTCCTTAGGGAGACGTCACCTTTGCAAGCCAACTTACAGCGTGAAGAGTCTCACAGATCATATATGCTTTACTGGAGCTCTCATGGCTTAATAAGACTCCACACACCTAAATGGTGGTTCTCTCCCTATGGAGTGACGATATCCCCCCAACCCTGTCTAAGCCTCTCACCTCTGCCAGGTCAGTCCTCTCTGCGCCAAGCTGATGAGATGCAACACATCGAAACAGCTGTCCTTGGATGAAGGACTGCCTTGTATAATCCCAACATCATTGCAAACAAAGGCCTCTGAGAAGGTCGGCATGATGTTAAAGGGAGCGCCCTCTATTGGTTTGCTTGACTGAGACTCTGTCTTCCTAATTACATCATGGAAGATAGACTTGCACATTCTCAGTGAGCGCCCTCTATTGGTGTGCATTCTTGAGGCAGTGGCATCCTAATTACATCATGGAAGTCAGATTTGCATATTCTTCCCATGTAATTTATCTTTGGGAGTCTTACAGACCGACTGATGGTGCTAGAGTAAGTTTTCCTTCTTTCATCAAGAAAAACTTATCTGCGTATACCTTTCCTTGAAACATCAGGTGTAATGAGAGCGCAAGTAACAAATATTAGACTGTTGGAGATACAATAGATGAAGTCCATTGATAAAATAGTGATAAGTTCTTGAGTACGTTCTATAGCATTGTAGAAAATTCTAGTTCTTCAGCGGCGCGAAAAGTCCTGGAAGGTAAGAATGGGAACTTTGTGGTTTCTGTCAGTCCTATGCAGAAACTGTGTGGACACCATTATAGTTTATACGCAGTACGTGGGTTTCTGCGGGTAACTGCTTTTTAAGCAGACAGGGTTTCCACCTTTTGGGTCCCCATGTGGACCCAAAAATCGGAAATCCAAATGTTAGTGTGATCCTAGAGTAAGTCCTTAGGCTGCAGTGAAAGCAGTGCAAGCTGGATGAATGATAATCCCTAAAACCAAGGAATGCCTCTAAAGTTGCACATCAACCATGTCAAAAAGCAAAGCAAGGTGTACCCACAGTCTTACCCATCAGATGTGGCCCTGCAAATCTGGCAACAGAACCCAGTCCCGTAGATAGATTGTACAATAACGCCGCGTATACGATCCAGGCTCCCATTGAAATTAATGGGAGCTTTTACGGCGCGCAAAGTCTCACACGCCGTATATGTGCCACATCACGCGGCACGTTACTCCGTGTGAATAGACCCTAATACCTCCATTGCTGAGATATTGCCATTTTGCAGCTTTACTTCTTCTTTACATACTGACAAAAACACTAATATCTCAGCAATGGAGGCAGTGATGTATAAGGGGTAGACACTGCTTGATTCAGGTGAATCTGCCCTATCTATCTGCGGGGTTGGGTTGATATGCTGGTTCTGGGGACAGACTTTAAAATAAATGGGCCTTGCAAATGGTGGACTGGATGTAATCTCAGAAATAAGGTTGTATTTACTGTAGATTCCAACCCAAAAGGAAAAAAAAATGTTTAATGCCCCCAGAATAGACCTGTGAGACTCCATACATCTCAGCCCCCTCCAACAATTCACTTTTCTTTTGAAATGAAGTTGCCATAATGGTACCCAGAAGAACAACAGAGGTACTTGCAGCAGAACTTGATGCATCCATAGTAAAAACATATTCTGATTTGCCCGAGCCCTCATTGGGTTGCAGTTATTTTTCCTTTCTCAATATCCCTGGTTCATTTTGCTCCAGAAGTGCATTGGTACATTAGAGAAAGCTGGCAAGAGGAAATTGTCTCCAGGTTACCGTCATACTATCCATCACTATTATAAAACCTCTACCCATGCAAATATGGTTGGATTGATGCAGCCAAAACCTATTGCTCCAAGTGTTATAGTGTAGGAGTGCAAATCACTGCCATGGCTATGATGACATGATGGGAATTTTAGTTTTGCAATGGTCACTGCTATAGAATATTCATTGCCAACCTTACTCTGATACCATTTACATTGTAAACGTATAGTAGCTGACCCATAGATCATGTGAATATCTCCTTAGCTCCATGCATAATATTGCTACAGAAAAGCAGGACATAACCCTGGTAGGCACATGCACTGCTCCTGTACATCACCTAGTCCATCTGATTAAAGTGGGGCTCATGGCATCAATGGTCTCCACTCCTTATCCCCTGATCAATTTAATAAAAAGCAAATGAAATAACGTTAAGATGGTTGTTCTCAGGACTGAAGGACTTACAAGAGGCACTGTATAACACAGAAACAAGAGTGTACACATTCAGGAGTCACTCATATATGGACTATGCTATGTCTTCTGGTTTATTGACTGACAACCATATTCACTCTCACTTTCATACAGCTGGCATGGTTGAAAAAATATCTCATGTTGCAGTAAAAGGTCTGTAGTGAATGACAGAAGGGTAGGGTAAAGATTTTTAGAATGTTCAACCAAAACCGATCTTTTTCACGATTTTAGAGTGAAGGTACAAAAGAAAGAAAGAAAGAAAGAAAGAAAGAAAGAAAGAAAGAAAGAAAGAAAGAAAGAAAGAAAGAAAGAAAGAAAGAAAGAAAGAAAGGAAAGAAAGGAAAGAAAGGAAAGAAAGAAAGATTTATACTCCCTACCTGATAAAAAGACTATATACCGTATATACTCGAGTATAAGCCGACCCCCCTAATTTTACCACAAAAAAACTGGGAACACTTATTGACTTGAGTATAAGCCGAGGGGGGGAAATGCAGCAGCTGCTGGAAAATTTAAAAAATTAAAATGGTCGGAGTTTTTGGGTGCAGTAGGTGCTGGGTGCTGGGGAAGGGGAGGGGGTGTTTTGGTGTCTGTCTGCCCCTTCCCTGAGCTTGAGGACTTGTTTTTTTTTTCCCCCACTTGGAATTCAGTCTGGCTGAATATAGGGGATCTGCAGTGCTCCTATTAACCCCTTCCCGACGGAACAGGAGCACTGCACATCCCCTATATTCAGTAGACCGGGCACTGTCAGACACAGGGATACCTAATGTGTTTGTGTTTCACAATCTATTTGTACTTTTATATGTATTCTAGGGAAAGGAGGGATTTACAACTTTTATTTACTTTATTTTTTTATATTTTTTTAAAGCTTTTTTTTCACTATTTTATGGGAGATTATATACATTAACATTGTGGCTGGTCATAGACACCCCTCCCAAAAAAAAATAAAAAAAATTTCTTTTTACTCGACTCGAGTATAAGCCGAGGGGGGCTTTTTCAGCACAAAAACTGGGCTTATACTCGAGTATATAAATATATATATATATATATATATATATATATATATATATATGCAACTCCCATTATGCAACCAAAGATCGTTGTGTCACTCTGTAACTCCTTCACTCATGTTCACACAAGTGAATGGAGTCACATTGCGAACTGAGGGTGCTGCGACCATCACAAAAAGTTGAGCAATCTTTGACTTTGTGCAACTAGAAGTCATGGTAGTAGCCCCCACTCACTAACATGAGTGAAGTCGCAGGCTAGGCTGGGCGAGACAGTGATCTTTGGTTGTGCAACGAGAGTCATGGCCAAAGTTGCTGTGTGGCCCTAGCCTTAAAGAGTTGTTCAGCCTTTACTCTCCTGTATATAGATTTTGGCATTTATTAGGTGCACTAATAACACTATGTTCGGGGGCAGAGTGGCTCCACTGAACCAGCCATTCACAAATATGCGTTACACAAGTGAAATGTGATGGGGTGGGCAAGAATTCCTTTTCCTGAGTAGTTAGAAGGTGGAGCCCAGTAGTTCCTAAAAAGTGACTTTATTTGTATCTTTATTTTAGATCCCCTTATCTTCTATGTAAACCCTGGTGAAATGGAGTTATTGGACTTAGCATCTCATAGTTACTCCACAATCTCTTGGTCAAGGAGGTAGACATGTGGCGAAGAAACAGTGGCACCATGAACCCACCAAAGAGTATTGATACACAAAGAGAAAAACTACTTCTACTTCTTTTAACATTTTCCACAAGTGATCTCCACATCCACCACCACTGATCTTAGGAATGAATGGGCTCTGGACTGGTATTTGTGGAGTCGGTACATCTCCATTAAAATCAATTTGAGTTATGGAACCCAATCAAAAGACTCACATCAATGGTTGGTCCTATAGTTGGGGCCCTCACCTTTCAGATTTTTAAGACTTGGCTTATTAGCATTGGCTAGGGGTCTATGGTTGAGGTTACACAGACACAGAGGAACCTGAGCATCTACATCCCATACCTCAATAGGTCGGTCCTTCTTCCGTGGTGGTTTATGTATAGGGGTCTTTTCCAGTATAACTATTCCACCATCATCTTCTTCTTCTTCATCTGAAATAACTTCCTGTATCTCATATGATGAGTTAATGGTTGTCTCACACTGATCCACCTCAACAACTATGTCCACACCAAGCTACACATTGAATAAATATGAATAGTGTCAAACAGCAGTGCACATAAAGGACAGATTATCCAGTATCTAATGTTAGTCAATGCACTTCAGGTCAACCAAAGCCTCTACATAAAGAAAGTTAGCTCGAGTCACAAAAATCCAGATGGGTAAAGCTAATGAGCTTCAGTTCTATGATAAAACCACACAGGACTTCTGCAAAAGTTTTAGTTTAGGGTGAGCAAACTAACTGGGTTACTGTGGAATATTTGTTGTTGGTTGCCAGATCAGGTTAATGATTGTGATTGTCTAATCTGCTTCATCTTTAATTTTTGGATTTATATAATAAAAAAAATCTGTTTTTTCTATATAAATGTGCAGATATTTTTCTTATGGTTACAATGATGAAAATTATTATTATTATTATTATTTTTAAAGCTATGCAAAGTAATCATGGAAATAAATTCAAAATATGATATTAGTGATGCTGTCACCCATGTCTAGTACCTGTACCCATGTCTAGCACCTACACCCATGTCTGGTAACCTGTACCCATGTCCAGGATCTGTACCCATGTCTGGTACCTAAACCCATGTCTGGCACCTGTACTCATGTCTGGAACCTGTACTCATGTCTAGTATCTGTACCCATGTCTAGTACCTGTACCCATGTCTAGCACCTACACCCATGCCTGGTACCTGTACCCATGTCTAGCACCTACACCCATGCCTGGTACCTGTACCCATGTCTAGCACCTACACCCATGCCTGGTACCTGTACCCATGTCTAGCACCTACACCCATGCCTGGTACCTGTACCCATGTCTAGCACCTACACCCATGCCTGGTACCTGTACCCATGTCTAGTATCTGTACCCATGTCCAGTACCTGTACCCATGTCTAGCACCTAAATTCATGCCTGGTACCTGTACACATCTGATACCTACATTCATGTCTAGTATCTGTATCTTTGTCTAGTACCTACACTCATGTCTAATATATGTACCCATGTACGGTGCCTACACCATTACCAAGTACATACACACATGTCTAGTACCTGTACCTATTTCTGGTACCTACACCCATGTTTAGTACTAGAGATGAGCGAGTAGTGAAATATTCGAGGTTCGATATTCGTTCCGAGTAGAGCCTCAATATTCAACTACTCGATCGAATATCAAATCCCATTATAGTCTATGGGAAAAAATACTCGTTTCAGGGGAAACCACTATTTGACTAAAGGAGAGTCACCAAGTCCACGAGTAGCGGGAGGAGGAGTGTTTAGGAGGAGTGCTGTGCAGTTAAAGTGTATGGACCCCATAGACTATAACGGGTCCGTGCGCTTTAACTGCACAGCACTTGCAGTTGCGCTGACATTCAGTTCAGGGAGGTAGGGGGTCCTACTGCGGACTCATTCCGGACAGGAGGCAAGCGCTAATGTGAACTTACTCGTCCTGCAGAGCCAGCATTGATTGTCTGAATGCTATACAGTGTACAGCATTCGGCCAATCAACACTTGTTCTGCCGGAGGCTCGTCTGTGACGAAGCGGAGTCTAAGATCGGACCACAGTAGTCTCCAGTGTGGTCCGATCTTAGACTCCGCCTCCTCACAGACGAGCCTCCAGCAGAACCAGTGTTGATTGGCCGAATGCTGTACACTGTATAGCATTCGGCCAATCAATGCTGTTTCTGCAGGACCAGTAAGTTCACATTAGCGCTTGCCTAAAATTGTCTAAAGTAAATTCACCAAGAAGTGGCATAAAGTTAGACGAAATTCTCTAAAGATGCGGCAAATTTACATTCCAACATGAGCCACTGTGATAAATTTGGCACAACTAGCCTGGTTCAATTCTATCTACATTAAAGTGTTAAAAAAAATATGCCCCAATATCTCCATTTGGTGATATTTTTAGAAAAGTTGCTCCAAAAACAGGGTGCACAGATGTATTTATAATCTGGCGTAGGATAGGAGTTGGGCATAATCCAATGCTATCATTAGATAGAGATGGGAATCTTCAAGTGAACCTTTTCCAGATATTAGTCTTCTTTTCCATAGTTCATATTAACAAACATCACTCTCTTTTATAAGTGGATCTAACTGGATGCCAGGGAACTAGACTCGTGGTTAGTGGGAATCACACTGTTCAGACATTAAAGGAATTCTACCATCACACAAAAGTCACATTCAAGTATTTAAGGGGTTTTCCTGACACAAAATTTAGTTTTCATACAGATGACCTATCCACAGGATGGGTCATCAATATATGACTGATACCTGGACCCTGAATAGTCTCCGGGTACCAGAAGCTGCTAGTGGATGGGTGGCACGTACAGCACCATTCCTATTCAATTAATAGGAGCAGCGCTAAAGTTCACCGAGACCACCACTATGCAGTGGACGGGGCTGTTGGGCCGTTCCTATTACTTGTACTGCACGTCATCTGGGTGCCAGATGCTCCTAAAACAGATGTTCTGTGTAAGTATAGGTGTCAGATCACATAATGAAGACCTATCTTGTGACTAGATCATCAGCATGAAAACTTAGTTTGCATCTGGAAAAGCCCTTTAAATCACTTCATGTTACTATTTTGTAAAAGCAAGAAACTAGAACAGATCATATATTCACCATTTTACAGCTGACATTGAAAAATGGATAACCCTGGCTATTACAGTATATAGATATCACATACTGAGCTCTCTGCCTGGGAACCCTAGCTATAAGATTAAGGGGTTATCCAGGGATCATAAAAGTTCTCTGGTGACAGGGATCGTGATATAAAAGTGGTTCAGTCTCCCTTGATCTTCCATTATTGGGCAGTGGCTCTGATTCTCTTTGCCAGAACTATAGGATGACCTCACTATAGAATAAGGCAATGACCAAGACCTTTTATTGGTTCCAGGGATTGGTGTTATCCTATAGGGCCAGCAACATGGAGAACCGGAGCAGTAAATATAGACGCTTATTAATGTTATTACTATCCCTGCTTTTATTCTCCCTAGATAACCTCTTTAAGTCAGAGAGTCAATGTAAAGAGTGTCTCCCAGTCTGGAGGACTCAACATGACCATGTATTACATTATCTTATTCTGGGTGCCTAATGATACGGTTTCCCCTGCAGAGGCCACTATGGGAGTTCAGCCACTTTGTATCTACCATCCATTGCTTGCCTAACGCTAAGTTCACACCTGCATTGGGGTTTCTGTTCTATGGATCCGCACAGGGACCTGAACGCTTTAAAAAGCGGTCACCCGCAGCCCCCAGTGACTAAATACGTGCTGGTGATGGTAGATTCCCTTTAATACACAACATGGTGGTTACAAGGCTTCAACATTTCCATGCAGATCTGTAACACTTACATCAGAGACCCAAAACATAGGCACATAGAGAAAAAAAAAGATAAAAAATATTAAATCTGTTTTCTCCATAAACAAAGAAAAGCCAATCATTCTTGTATTTTTACAGTGTATTTTACTAGTTGGTAACTGCAAAACTGCCACATCAAAGAAAGCATGCGAACCGCACAAGAGCACTGCCTGCAAGGCTCCATACACATGAATGTGCGCCTTGTCAGCGTGCTAGCTATGTGTCTAATGGCTAGCACACCAACCCATTATGTTCTATAGCCCTATACACACCATTGTATGTTCATGGGACCATATGGGGAGCTGTGAACCCAGGACAAGACCGGTCCTATTTCTGTCTGTTTACTGCTGGTAATGAATCGGTCATTGGAGGGTATGGACGATAAATGGATATCATGTGCCTACTGTCATGTTTCTCCACACACCCATACATGCACATGTTCGTGTGCATGTAGCCTTAGGATCCATCCTGGCTGTGTTTGGGGTGTACATCCAGTCTAATGTATTGTTCTTATGTAGGCAAATTCATTCAGCCATTTCTCTAGAGACTACCACCCTTGCCAAAATTATGGGAAAGGGGTTTTCTGGGACTTGGATGGCCCATCCTTAGGATAAGTCATCAATATCAGACTGGTGAAATTCTGACTCCTGACACAACCCTGTCCTGGGGGATGCCTGGCTAAATGCCCCTTTCATTGTTTACTATGTACTTTGCCTATTAGGCTAGGCTTACACTACTGTTATTTAATGTCCATTGCTCTTGTCCTTCCCAGAATGGCAACGGACATTAAAAGGACATATGCAGAAAAAGCCCCCTCCGTTGGCCGCATTAACCTCAAAGTAAAAAACATGCTAGAAGCTTTATTCCTTCATGTTTTCCTTTTTTGATGGAAGAAAAAGTTGTGCATGACAGCGTCCGTCATTTTATTTACATTAGAGTCATTGGGACTGGACACAGACAGAGGGGGATCCATCTGTGTCTGTTAGGGCTCTTTCACACGGGGTGCGGTGGGGCGGATTTTGACCATATTTTGACTCGGGGAGCCAAGTCAAAATATGGTCAAAACCCGCCTGCCACGATGTCGCGGTCGCGGCTTCCCCCACCCTGGAGTCGGCTCCAATGAATGGGCCGACGCTGGAGGTTGCGGCTGCCAGGCGGAAGCCGTGGCAAAGCGAACCGCAGAATCCGCCTGAAGAAAGGGCAGCTCGCTTCTTTTTTTCCGCTATCGGCAGTTGCCGATAGTGGTAAAAAGAACTCTAGTGGTTTCCATAGACCACCATTGTAAAGGGGCGGATTATTACGTGGATTCCGCTGTCAAAATCCGCCCCTTTAGCCCCGTGTGAACTAGCCCTTACTCTGCTACAGTTCATGTACTGTTAACAAGAACAACATTAGTGTGAACTACCCCTTACAGTTCACTCCAGCTTTGTCGAACTGAGCTGTAATCCCAGGCACAACCACTAGGGAATGTATGGTGCTGTGCCTGGTAAACAGTGAAGGGGATGCAGTGCTTGCTTTTGTTCAGCTCATCATCTGACCCCCACCAATCTGATATTGACAACCTATTCTAAGGTCACCAATATCAAAGTCTCAGAGAACCCCTCTAAACGCTCTAGATTTACCATGAAAAAACCCTCATCATCATCTTTAGTCCACTAAGGCCCAGGTCACATCTGCGTTTGGCAAATCCGTTAGAAATCAGTCATTGAAATCTTCAAAAACGGTTTTTGAACTGTCCGGATTAAAATCCATTCATTTCAATGAGTTTTAAAAGTAATCGCATGTATCAGTTCATGTCAGTTCCATCTGGTTTCCGCTTTATTGTGCGGAGCGAAAAGTGGAACTTGCAGGACTTTGTCTCCGCACTAATAATAAAGATTCCAGACGGACAGCAAACAATCCATTTTTTTTTTATTTATTTATTTATTTATTTTTAACACTGAGGTCTATGGAAAATGGATCACAAAGGGGTTACAAACAGATAGCAATCAGTTTGTGTCCTTTTTGCAATCCGTTTTTCCCTTTGCACATGCTCATAATGAAGAAGGGGGAAGGAAAAAACCCAAATTGGTCAAAAACGGACAAACGGATTACAAACGACACAAATGGTCAGGTTTTTTTGAACTGACACCCATTGACTAATCTGTCTAAAAAAACAGATTCAGGTATCTGCTGTTTAATCCTTTTTGTACCAAACTGTTTTTCTCTTATAACGGTTTGCAAGTGGACGGATACCAGATACAGATGTGAACCCAGCCTAAGCCCTCGTTCACATCTGTGTTTGGATTCCGTCTGGGGAGTCGGCATGAGGACCCCTCAAACAGAATACCAAACGCAATTGCAAGCACTGGTGCAGTAAAAGCACACAGACCCTATAGACTATAATGGGGTCCGTGTGCTTGCCGCCAGATCTCCGCAAGGATCATGCGGACAGGAAAGTAGTTCTCAATCTACTTTCCTGTCCGCTTGATTCTTGCGGGCGGCAAGCACACGGACCCCATTATAGTCTATGGGGTCCATGTGCTTTTACAACACAGCCCTTGCAATTGCGTTTGGTATTGCATTCGGGGGGGTCCCCATGCGGACTCCCCTGGATGGAATCCAAACGCAGATGTGAACAGGGCATAAGCCTGTGTATAGAAGCAGATAAAATTACAATGCTGGTTTATTACATATCAGATATGTGCGATGTGTATTTCCGATCGAGTGTAACTTGAGATTTCAGACAATATCCTAGTGATGTCCTGTCTAACCACAGGCTTCCGAGGAAAAGGAGACTGAAAAACAATGACTGCAAGGGAAAGCCATATGAGCCACATCACGCCTATACTTTTTGTAGTAACACTTTTTTTGTATAGAGTAATCCAAAATTTAGGCTGAAGACACATATTGAGTGTTTGGGGTTTTTTGATGCAGATTTAGCTTCTTTTGTAGCCAAAGCCAAGAGAGGTTACGTTATTCCCTTATATTTCTCATTCCTTTTGAATTCACTCACTTTGACTTGAAAAAACTTGGTTAGCAGGTCACCAGAATGACTAAATAATATGTCCAGATGACCAGATTTTTTCATCTCAGATATTCCAAGCTCCTGTAGAATCCATGTAGCTACAGTAGATGTGGTCACGGCTTTCATGTCCATCCCTCCCTAAACACAGTGGATATCATACCCTGAAAACAATTCATTTTTGTATAGCTAGCCCGATTTCTCTCCCCACCAGCGATCAGCTGCAGGTATAATGTAGCATTTAGAGATGAGCGAACAGTGTTCTATCGAACTCATGTTCGATCGGATATTAGGCTGTTCGGCATGTTCGAATCGAATCGAACACCGCGTGGTAAAGTGCGCCATTACTCGATTCCCCTCCCACCTTCCCTGGCGCCTTTTTTGCTCCAATAACAGCGCAGGGTAGGTGGGACAGGAACTACGACACCGGTGACGTTGAAAAAAGTAGGCAAAACCCATTGGCTGCCGAAAACATGTGACCTCTAATTTAAAAGAACAGCGCCGCCCAGGTTCGCGTCATTCTGAGCTTGCAATTCACCGGGGACGGAGGTTTCCGTCCAGCTAGCTAGGGCTTAGATTCTGGGTAGGCAGGGACAGGCTAGGATAGGAAGGAGAAGACAACCAACAGCTCTTATAAGAGCTAAATTCCAGGGAGAAGCTTGTCAGTGTAACGTGGCACTGACGGGCTCAATCGCCGCAACCCAGCTTTCCCAGGATCCTGAATGGAATACACTGTCAGTGTATTCCCGTATACCCGATATATACCCCGATACCCGTTCCAACGGTGTGCCCCCCCACCTTCACCCCAGAAATACCCTGCAAGTCCCCTAGCAATAGAATTGGGGCTATATACACCCACAATTTTTACTACTGGTATACAGTGCCATTGTCTGACTGGGAATTCAAAGAATATATTGGGAATACAAATACCCTCATTTCTTGCTACTGCCATATAGTGCCAGTGTCTGACTGGGAATTCAAAGAATATATTGGGGTTACGTGCACCCACAATTTTTACTACTGGTATACAGTGCCATTGTCTGACTGGGAATTCAAAGAATATATTGGGGTTATAAATACCCTCATTTCTTGCTACTGCCATATAGTGCCAGTTTCTGACTGGTAATTCAAAGAATATATTGGGGTTACGTGCACCCACAATTTTTACTACTGGTATACAGTGCCATTGTCTGACTGGGAATTCAAAGAGTATATTGGGAATACAAATACCCTCATTTCTTGCTACTGCCATATAGTGCCAGTTTCTGACTGGTAATTCAAAGAATATATTGGGGTTACGTGCACCCACAATTTTTACTACTGGTATACAGTGCCATTGTCTGACTGGGAATTCAAAGAATATATTGGGGTTATAAATACCCTCATTTCTTGCTACTGCCATATAGTGCCAGTTTCTGACTGGTAATTCAAAGAATATATTGGGGTTACGTGCACCCACAATTTTTACTACTGGTATACAGTGCCATTGTCTGACTGGGAATTCAAAGAGTATATTGGGAATACAAATACCCTCATTTCTTGCTACTGCCATATAGTGCCAGTGTCTGACTGGGAATTCAAAGAATATATTGGGGTTACGTGCACCCACAATTTTTACTACTGGTATACAGTGCCAATTTCTAACTAGGAATTCAAAATGCGCAAGGCTCCCGGAAAGGGACGTGGACGAGGCCGTGGGCGAGGTCGGGGGAATGGTTCTGGGGAGCAAGGTAGCAGTGAAGCCACAGGGCGTCCCGTGCCTACTCCTGTGGGGCAGCAAGCATTGCGCCACTCCACAGTGCCAGGGTTGCTTGCCACATTAACTAAACTGCAGGGTACAAACCTTAGTAGGCCCGAGAACCAGGAACAGGTCTTGCAATGGCTGTCAGAGAACGCTTACAGCACATTGTCCAGCAGCCAGTCAGACTCTGCCTCCTCTCCTCCTATTACCCAACAGTCTTGTCTTCCTTCCTCCCAAAATTCCGAAGCTTTACAGAACAATAACCCAAACTGTCCCTGCTCCCCAGAGCTGTTCTCCGCTCCTTTCATTGTCCCTCAACCTGCCTCTCCACGTCACGATTCCACGAACCTAACAGAGGAGCATCTGTGTCCAGATGCTCAAACACTAGAGTCTCCTCCATCTCCGTTCGATTTGGTGGTGGATGACCAGCAACCCACCCTCATCGACGATGATGTGACGCAGTTGCCGTCAGGGCATCCAGTTGACCGGCGCATTGTGCGGGAGGAGGAGATGAGACAGGAGTTGGAAGAGGAAGTGGTGGATGATGAGGACACTGACCCGACCTGGACAGGGGGGATGTCAAGCGGGGAAAGTAGTGTGGATGTTGAGGCAGGTGCAGCACCAAAAAGGGTAGCTAGAGGCAGAGGCAGAGGTCAGCAGCTTAGGCGAAGCCAGGCCACACCCGGAATCTCCCAAGATGTTCCAGTTCGTACCCAGCCCCGAAAAACTCCCACCTCGAGGGCACGTTTCTCGAAGGTGTGGAGTTTTTTCAAGGAATGCGCCGAGGACAGATATAGTGTTGTCTGCACAATTTGCCTCTCGAAATTGATTAGGGGCTCTGAGAAGAGCAACCTGTCCACCACTTCAATGCGCCGTCATTTGGAATCCAAGCACTGGAATCAGTGGCAGGCAGCAACGGCAGGACAAAGGCCGCCTGCCGTTCACGCCACTGCCACTGCCTCTGCCACTGCCTCTGCCTCTGCCACTGCCACTGCTGACTGTTCTGGCGATGCACTCCAGAGGACGAGCCAGGACACCACTTCATCTGCCTCCGCCACTTTGTTGACTTCTACCTCATCCTCCCCTGGTCCTGTCTTATCTCCTTCTCCTGCACCATCAAAGGCACCATCAGGCGTTTCTTTACAACAACCCACCATCTCTCAGACATTGGAGCGGCGGCAGAAATACACTGCTAACCACCCACACGCGCAAGCCTTGAACGCCAACATCGCTAAACTGCTGGCCCAGGAGATGTTGGCGTTCCGGCTTGTTGAAACTCCCGCCTTCCTGGACCTGATGGCAACTGCGGCACCTCGCTATGCCGTCCCTAGCCGTCACTACTTCTCCCGGTGTGCCGTCCCCGCCTTGCACCAGCACGTGTCACTCAACATCAGGCGGGCCCTTAGTTCCGCGCTTTGCACAAAGGTCCACTTGACCACCGACGCGTGGACAAGTGCATGCGGACAGGGACGCTACATTTCACTGACGGCACACTGGGTGAATGTAGTTGAGGCTGGGACTGCTTCCCAAACTGGCCCGGTGTACCTCGTCTCCCCGCCTAACATTCCTGGCAGGGACACGAGAAGAACACCCCCCTCCTCCTCCTCCTCTACCGCCTCCTCCTCCGCCACCGCCTCCTCCTCCGCCACCGCCTCCTCCTCCGCTGTTAGATTGACCCCAGCTACGAGTTGGAAACGTTGCAGCACTGGCGTTGGTAGACGTCAGCAGGCTGTGCTGAAGCTGATCAGCTTGGGGGACAGACAGCACACTGCCTCCGAGGTGAGGGATGCCCTCCTCGATGAGACGGCAATATGGTTTGAGCCGCTGCACCTGGGCCCAGGCATGGTCGTTTGTGATAACGGCCGGAACCTGGTAGCAGCTCTGGAGCTTGCCGGACTCCAACATGTTCCATGCCTGGCCCACGTCTTCAACCTAGTGGTGCAACGTTTCCTAAAGAGCTACCCCAATGTTCCAGAGCTACTGGTGAAAGTGCGGCGCATGTGCGCCCACTTTCGCAAGTCGACAGTAGCCGCTGCTAGCTTAAAATCTCTCCAGCAACGCCTGCATGTGCCACAACACCGGCTTTTGTGCGACGTCCCCACACGCTGGAACTCAACGTTTCAGATGTTGAATAGAGTGGTTGAGCAGCAGAGACCTTTGATGGAATACCAGCTACAAAACCCTAGGGTGCCACAAAGTCAGCTGCCTCAGTTTCACATCCATGAGTGGCCATGGATGAGAGACCTTTGTGACATCCTACGGGTCTTTGAGGAGTCCACAAGGAGGGTGAGCTCTGAGGATGCGATGGTGAGCCTTACAATCCCGCTCTTGTGTGTTCTGAGAGAATCCCTGATTGACATCAGGGATAACTCAGATCACACAGAGGAGTTAGGGATAGCATCCGATCCGTCACAGCTGGAGAGTAGGTCCACACATCTGTCCGCTTCACTGCGTTTAATGGAGGAGGAGGAGGAGGAGGAGGAGGAAGAAGAGTTGTCCGATGATGTGATGGTGATACAGGAGGCTTCCGGGCAACTTCGAATCGTCCCATTGTTGCAGCGCGGATGGGTAGACATGGAGGATGAGGAGGAAATGGAGATTGAACTTTCCGGTGGGGCCAGAGGAGTCATGCCAACTAACACTGTGGCAGACATGGCTGAGTTCATGTTGGGGTGCTTTACAACCGACAAGCGTATTGTCAAAATCATGGAGGACAACCAGTACTGGATCTTTGCTATCCTTGACCCCCGGTATAAAAACAACATCTCGTCTTTTATTCCGGTAGAGGGGAGGGCCAATCGCATCAATGCTTGCCACAGGCAATTGGTGCAGAATATGATGGAGATGTTTCCAGCATGTGACGTTGGCGGCAGGGAGGGCAGTTCCTCCAGTAGGCAACCAAGTTCTCACCGGTCCACACAAACGAGGGGCACACTGTCTAAGGTCTGGGACACCTTGATGGCACCCCCTCGCCAAAGTGCCGCCACGGAGGGTCCTAGTGTCACCAGGCGTGAGAAGTATAGGCGCATGTTGCGGGAATACCTTTCCGACCACAGCCCTGTCCTCTCCGACCCCTCTGCGCCCTACACGTATTGGGTGTCGAAGTTGGACCTGTGGCTTGAACTTGCCCTATATGCCTTGGAGGTGCTGTCCTGTCCTGCCGCCAGCGTCCTATCTGAGAGGGTGTTCAGTGCAGCCGGTGGCATCATCACTGACAAGCGCACCCGTCTGTCAGCTGAGAGTGCCGACCGGCTCACTTTGATAAAAATGAACCACCACTGGATAGAGCCTTCATTTTTGTGCCCACCTGTGTAAAGCACCCCAACATGAAACTCCATGTCTGTACTCAACCTCTCCAATTCCTCCGCATCCTCATACTCATCCACCATAAGCGTTGCACAATTCTGCTAATACTAGGCTCCCTCCAACATGATTTCCCCCAACTCTGCTGGTTAGAGGCTCCCTCCACCCTGATTTCCACCAACTCTGCTGGTTAGAGGCTCCCTCCACCCTGCTTTCCCACAACTCTGCTGGTTAGAGGCTCCTTCCACCATGAATTTGCCCAAACTGGGCTTTTTAGAGGCTCCCTCCACCATGAATTGGTCCAAACTGGGCTGGTTAGAGGCTCCCTCCACCATGAATTTCCCAAAACTTGGCTGTTTAGAGGCTCCCTCCACCATTAATTGGTCCAAACTGGGCTGGTTAGAGGCTCCCTCCACCATGAATTTGCCCAAACTGGGCTGTTTAGAGGCTCCCTCCACCATGAATTGGTCCAAACTGGGTTTTTTAGAGGCTCCCTCCACCATGAATTGGTCCAAACTGGGCTGGTTAGAGGCTCCCTCCACCATGAATTGGTCCAAACTGGGGTGGTTAGAGGCTCCCTCCACCATTAATTGGTCCAAACTGGGCTGGTTAGAGGCTCCCTCCACCATTAATTGGTCCAAACTGGGCTGGTTAGAGGCTCCCTCCACCATTAATTGGTCCAAACTGGGCTGGTTAGAGGCTCCCTCCACCATGAATTTGCCCAAACTGGGCTGTTTAGAGGCTCCCTCCACCATGAATTTGCCCAAACTGGGCTGGTTAGAGGCTCCCTCCACCATGAATTGGTCCAAACTGGGGTTTTTAGAGGCTCCCTCCACCATGAATTGGTCCAAACTTGGCTGTTTAGAGGCTCCCTCCACCATTAATTGGTCCAAACTGGGCTGGTTAGAGGCTCCCTCCACCATGAATTGGTCCAAACTGGGTTTTTTAGAGGCTCCCTCCACCATGAATTTGCCCAAACTGGGCTGTTTAGAGGCTCCCTCCACCATGAATTGGTCCAAACTGGGCTGGTTAGAGGCTCCCTCCACCATGAATTTCCCAAAACTTGGCTGTTTAGAGGCTCCCTCCACCATTAATTGGTCCAAACTGGGCTGGTTAGAGGCTCCCTCCACCATGAATTTGCCCAAACTGGCCTGTTTAGAGGCTCCCTCCACCATGAATTTGCCCAAACTGGGCTAGTTAGAGGCTCCCTCCACCATGAATTGGTCCAAACTGGGGTTTTTAGAGGCTCCCTCCACCATGAATTGGTCCAAACTTGGCTGTTTAGAGGCTCCCTCCACCATGAATTGGTCCAAACTGGGGTGGTTAGAGGCTCCCTCCACCATTAATTGGTCCAAACTGGGCTGGTTAGAGGCTCCCTCCACCATTAATTGGTCCAAACTGGGCTGGTTAGAGGCTCCCTCCACCATGAATTTGCCCAAACTGGGCTGTTTAGAGGCTCCCTCCACCATGAATTTGCCCAAACTGGGCTGGTTAGAGGCTCCCTCCACCATGAATTGGTCCAAACGGGTTTTTAGAGGCTCCCTCCACCATGAATTGGTCCAAACTTGGCTGTTTAGAGGCTCCCTCCACCATGAATTGGTCCAAACTGGGGTGGTTAGAGGCTCCCTCCACCATTAATTGGTCCAAACTGGGCTGGTTAGAGGCTCCCTCCACCATTAATTGGTCCAAACTGGGCTGGTTAGAGGCTCCCTCCACCATGAATTGGTCCAAACTGGGGTTTTTAGAGGCTCCCTCCACCATGAATTGGTCCAAACTTGGCTGTTTAGAGGCTCCCTCCACCATTAATTGGTCCAAACTGGGCTGGTTAGAGGCTCCCTCCACCATGAATTGGTCCAAACTGGGTTTTTTAGAGGCTCCCTCCACCATGAATTTGCCCAAACTGGGCTGTTTAGAGGCTCCCTCCACCATGAATTGGTCCAAACTGGGCTGGTTAGAGGCTCCCTCCACCATGAATTTCCCAAAACTTGGCTGTTTAGAGGCTCCCTCCACCATGAATTGGTCCAAACTGGGCTGGTTAGAGGCTCCCTCCACCATGAATTTCCCAAAACTTGGCTGTTTAGAGGCTCCCTCCACCATTAATTGGTCCAAACTGGGCTGGTTAGAGGCTCCCTCCACCATGAATTTGCCCAAACTGGGCTGTTTAGAGGCTCCCTCCACCATGAATTTGCCCAAACTGGGCTGTTTAGAGGCTCCCTCCACCATGAATTGGTCCAAACTGGGTTTTTTAGAGGCTCCCTCCACCATGAATTGGTCCAAACTGGGCTGGTTAGAGGCTCCCTCCACCATGAATTGGTCCAAACTGGGGTGGTTAGAGGCTCCCTCCACCATGAATTGGTCCAAACTGGGCTGGTTAGAGGCTCCCTCCACCATTAATTGGTCCAAACTGGGCTGGTTAGAGGCTCCCTCCACCATTAATTGGTCCAAACTGGGCTGGTTAGAGGCTCCCTCCACCATTAATTGGTCCAAACTGGGCTGGTTAGAGGCTCCCTCCACCATGAATTTGCCCAAACTGGGCTGTTTAGAGGCTCCCTCCACCATGAATTTGCCCAAACTGGGCTGGTTAGAGGCTCCCTCCACCATGAATTGGTCCAAACTGGGGTTTTTAGAGGCTCCCTCCACCATGAATTGGTCCAAACTTGGCTGTTTAGAGGCTCCCTCCACCATTAATTGGTCCAAACTGGGCTGGTTAGAGGCTCCCTCCACCATGAATTGGTCCAAACTGGGTTTTTTAGAGGCTCCCTCCACCATGAATTTGCCCAAACTGGGCTGTTTAGAGGCTCCCTCCACCATGAATTGGTCCAAACTGGGCTGGTTAGAGGCTCCCTCCACCATGAATTTGCCCAAACTGGCCTGTTTAGAGGCTCCCTCCACCATGAATTTGCCCAAACTGGGCTGTTTAGAGGCTCCCTCCACCATGAATTGGTCCAAACTGGGGTTTTTAGAGGCTCCCTCCACCATGAATTGGTCCAAACTTGGCTGTTTAGAGGCTCCCTCCACCATGAATTGGTCCAAACTGGGCTGGTTAGAGGCTCCCTCCACCATTAATTGGTCCAAACTGGGCTGGTTAGAGGCTCCCTCCACCATGAATTTGCCCAAACTGGCCTGTTTAGAGGCTCCCTCCACCATGAATTTGCCCAAACTGGGCTGGTTAGAGGCTCCCTCCACCATGAATTGGTCCAAACTGGGGTTTTTAGAGGCTCCCTCCACCATGAATTGGTCCAAACTTGGCTGTTTAGAGGCTCCCTCCACCATGAATTGGTCCAAACTGGGGTGGTTAGAGGCTCCCTCCACCATTAATTGGTCCAAACTGGGCTGGTTAGAGGCTCCCTCCACCATTAATTGGTCCAAACTGGGCTGGTTAGAGGCTCCCTCCACCATGAATTTGCCCAAACTGGGCTGGTTAGAGGCTCCCTCCACCATGAATTGGTCCAAACTGGGTTTTTTAGAGGCTCCCTCCACCATGAATTTGCCCAAACTGGGCTGGTTAGAGGCTCCCTCCACCATGAATTGGTCCAAACTGGGGTGTTTAGAGGCTCCCTCCACCATGAATTTGCCCAAACTCTGCTGGTTAGAGGCTCAATCCACCCTGATTTTCAAAACAAATGTTGGTGCCAACCTCAACTTACTACAAGGGCCAAATTCACTGCTGGTGACAAGCTCTCCTCACTGCAAGTGCCAAATACACATGTTTCAAGGTGTTTTCCTACTGTCAGAGAGGTGGTATTGAGTGTGTAAAGTGTGTAGTTGTTAGGCTGTGATGTTGGGGTAATAGAGGGTCTTTGGTGTGTTAGATGCCCCCAGACATGCTTCCCCTGCTGTCCCAGTGTCATTCCAGAGGTGTTGGAATCATTTCCTGGGGTGTCATAGTGGACTTGGTGACCCTCCAGACACGGATTTGGGTTTCCCCCTTAACGAGTATCTGTTCCCCATAGACTATAATGGGGTTCGAAACCCGTTCGAACACACGAACATTGAGCGGCTGTTCGAATCGAATTTCGAACCTCGAACATTTTAGTGTTCGCTCATCTCTAGTAGCATTATATGAAACCATTCATATGAATCTGCCCTTTTCTCATTGTGTAAAAACCTGTATCAAAACCCCTCATTGTTACTCTGATTCTCTCACTATGCAATTCTCTACTATTTGGGCCTCCTCTTACTAAATTCTCTATAATTGTCCTGAATGCGGCCACCAGACTCATCTTTCTGTCACTCCAGTAGACAGATGCATCTACCTTGTGTCAGTCGCGGCACTGGTTGCCCGTCCACCACAGAATACAATATAAAATTATCACTCTCACCCATAAATCCATCTATAGAGCTGCACATCCAAACATCTCCTCCATTATCTATATCTACCACCCTACTAGTCCCCTCCGTTCTGCCAATGACCGTAGACTTGTTATCTGAATAACCCATAACTTTTCACGAGCTGCGCCGGTGCTCTGGAATGCTTTACCCCGGACAATCAGATTAATACCCAACTACAGCAGCTTCAAACATGTCATAAAATCACATCTGTTTGGTCAGGCTTATCACATAACCTGATCATATTGTTCTACACTACACTAACATTTCCTATCCTAAATTAACTTTTTTTATCTCTATTCCTCAGATCCTGACCCCTCCATCTAGAAGTTACTCTTCACGCTATGCACTTAGTATCTGTATATTCGCAGATACCAGCTCATACAGCTCCAGTTATATGACCTTATTATAAAATGGTTGGACCATTGTACCATACAAGCCCTTTTACCTCGTGTCCCCTTATTTCCTTATAGAGTGTAAGCTCTTGCGAGCAGGGCCCTCACTTCTAGTGTTTGATCTGTTAATACTTTGTAAAAAATATGCAAATCTATTCTCCAGGATGTAATTAGGAGAACAGTGCACTCTGTACGCCGCCCTCTAGGGACAGCCCCCTTAACATCATGCATGACTCAGTTCACAAGTCTACTATCATGATGCGGGGTTTATTGCCAATTTAGTATTCCTATTCCAAAAGGAAAAGATTCCCAGCTTTGGACAGCACTGTTTCGGTCTTTTGGACCTCCTCAGCATAGCGCAGCGATACTGATTTGGCAAAGAGAGACTACAGACCAGGGTCAGGGGATAAACATACACATTAACGAGAGTGTGTGCCTACATAGGCAGTACGGAGACTTACAAGTCATTCCTGCTCCGCTAGGGATTCTGGGTAAAAAATATGCAAATCTATTCTCCAGGCTGTAATTAGGAGAACAGTGCCTCTGTCTGCAGCAGACAGAGGCACTGTTCTCCTAATTACATCTATTGTAATGTATGGGATCAATCACTTAAGATAAGGTAAATGTGGTAAATTCTGCGACTAATGGCTTTAATTACCTCCATAATCTGCTAATCTGCATGTTTTCTTCAACAAAACAGGAAGTTGCAGTCTAAAGTCATTATAGTCGGCAGTCTGATAAGGAACTCTGTTATCCACAAACCCTAAATGGCCCTCTGTTAGTAACGCCCCATCTAATACAGCTCATAAACCTGAAGCTTTACTAAATGTTATGGTATTCTAGCGGAGGATCCCGTGAAGCGTACGGATTCTGTTATCAAGGCCAGTGCTGGACGCCAATGATAGCAACAGAATTCTGAATAATCACAGGATGAGACCTCCAAACTAAACCATTCAGGCTGCCGTGGCCCCAAGGTCATGTTTAAGTAGTAAGACTTTGCACTATTTTCTGTTACAACTGCATCTCCAATGGATCCAAGTGCCGAATGACTTTGAGTAGTGTTTCCACTAAAAAACCTAAAGTCTACGGTGCAGGTTTATTAGGCCTTGTACATCAGTTTTCTGGCATACGAGGCATTAAAAAAGTTGCAGTTTACTTTGTACAAATTGAATTTTTCTCAAAAATTTGGTACTTTTTTCTGTTTTGCTCTGCCCACACCAATTTCATAAATGCGGTGCACCCTCCGCCAGGGGAGGGGATATGAACACTGGCATGGAATATGCCAGTATATTTTGGCACGTTTATATATCCATCGCTTTTTTAGCTGTGTTTCACTAAGTGGGGCCTTAAAGGATTATAAATCTCATCTTCACTGCTTATGTCTTTCTTGTTTTAGGACCACCAACTATTGGCGAAATTGTCCGGAGGCCGCAGGTGAGTTGAATACCTTGGTGAAGCCTAGAGCCACCCTCTCCCTACTTCACCATTCGGCCCCTGTCTCTGCTCCTGGTCTCTTGGGAGCAGAAGGTGTGATGTGGTGAGTAGGTGAAGCCTCTGGGAACAGAGACAGAAGAGAAGAACAGCAGGGGAACGGGGCAAGGTTTTAGTTTTTTTATTTTATGTTTGTTTGATTCTGTGGGGGTACCAGGAGCGGAATATAGAACTGTGGGGACAACTTCAGGGAGAACGTATACTGTGGGAACATCTGGGAGGGGACATCAACCTGAGGGGGCAGATGGAGGGGGACATTAAACTGTGGGTGCAACTGGGGGGGGGGGGGCTTTATATTGTGAGGCAACTGGTGGGGGACATTATACTGTGGTCACACCAGTAGAGGGAGTTTATGCTGTGGGAGCAACTGGAGGAATTCATTATAATGTGGGGGCAATTGGAGGAATTCATTAGAATGTGGGGGCAACTGGAGGAATTCATTATAATGTGGGGGCAACTGGAGGAATTCATTATCACTGGAGTCAAAGTGGAAGTGGGTGGGCCTATACTCGCAGAGGCGCTCTTAGCGTGCTGCAGATTCTGTCAATCTTTCAGTCCTTGGAAAGATGGGAGGTATGCATATAGGATGACATTCATCAGGACATGGCGAGCTGGACCTCAGCCCAGTAAGTACTTTATATCATTGTCGGACATAGGACATGACCTGTTTAATGAGATTTGCTTCAAATTTAATGTCACGTCTGATTTTATAGAAACTCTTGCAGCTCTTCTGTATAATTTATGGTTGGCAGCCAATTACAGTTTCTTGCTTCTCAGAAACAATAATATAGAAATGAGCAGACTTGGCGAACGACACTGCGGCACATTTATCATTACTATCTAACTTTCTATCATTCATAATTTTAGACACATTTATGAATCTGTCATACAGACCTTCATAAACGTGAAGTGTTTCTAGAAGCTCCAAAATTCTGTCTCACCATGAGACAAATATTTAGTGCAAGACATAATTGCATAACATAACCAGACAAATCATTTCTCGCTTATTGATTCAAATATCTGGCGCAGGACAGGTATTTTTGGCGCACTAAGTAAATTGTAGAAAATTCTTCACACCATTTTAAACTTGGTCTTTATGGCCCAGGAAATCTGTGCCATATTTATTCTTCTCTGTTTCATAAATGTGTCGTAAAGTTAGACACTTCTAAACCACGCCCATTCTGTTCTGAACCACGCCCATTCTGTTCTGAACCACGCCCATTCTGTTCTAAATCACGCCCATTCTGTTCTGAACCACGCCCATTCTGTTCTGAACCACGCCCATTCTGTTCTAAATCACGCCCATTCTGTTCTGAACCACGCCCATTCTGTTCTGAACCACGCCCATTCTGTTCTGAACCACGCCCATTCTGGTGCACATTTTTCAACTCGCCTGTCATATTTTTCTATTCTTTTTGGCGCACACTGTTCATAAATATGTCGTAAATTCTGTGCATTATGAATTTTGGTGCAAGTGTAGACAGAAAACTGTCAGACTTGGATTGATAAATGTGTCCCAATGTAAATAGATAGGGACGAAAACAGGATCTGTTGGGGGGTCACTTATGGTCTATGGAGGATAGGTGGGAACCTATAAAGCTCTGGACTCTGCAGTTATTATTGCTATGGCATTTGGTCTGGTCTGAAATATGCAGGGGAAATAAGGAGCCCGATCACCCGAGTGGGGTGAATTGGTGCGTTCGAGCTAGGGTTTGGAACAGCTGGAGGTAATACACATTGTTTATAACCAGATATGGTGGATCCGAGGATCTCCCACGTTTGGGCCTCGCTTGGAGCGAATGAGATAAGAGTTGTAAGTTATGGTTATTATATATATTTAGAATTTGTTTGTATTTTATGTTAATAAAATGGCCGGTGGGCCAATAAAATCCATTTAAGTATTTCTGTGTTTATTTTATTTTTTTTTTTTTTATTCTGAAAGGAGATGACAATGCCTCATCATGCTGCTAAAGTTTACAAATATATCACAGCAGTTTCATCTACATCACACACATCAAAGCCTTCATGCAGGGGGCCATAGGGTATGGCATATTGTACGGCTATAGAGCTGGGGGCTGAGGCTATGTTCACACTAATTAGTTTCGGCACCAATACCTCTTCCTCTCAGGAGTGTCAGAAGGACACTAGTGTCATCGCTGGGCGGTAAGGAACGCCATCCTTTGACAGTACAAGACTATGGAAGAGTACTATCAAGGGTAGAGTTCCTCACTGTCTACAATGACGCTAGGCTTTAATGGACGCCCTTTTGACAGAGGAGAGATATCATTGCCAAAACTAATAGCACCAATATCTCCAGCCCTGGGGTGTATACTGGGAAAGCTGACAGTGCGCTGAATCGGCTTTCTGGCAGTATATAATACTACATATGATTATGACGATGACCATGAGGTCTTCCTCTTTCTTCTTCTGTTCCTTAGCTGCTATGGACTCCTAGTATATCTTCTCTTCTCAGCATATGTGTGTCTATGTCTGTATTATATTACTGTGTATTATCCTGTATCTGTATTACTATGCTGCTGTAACATACTGAAATTTCCCCATGTGGGACTATTAAATGATTATCTTATCTTATCTTTCTGAGGACATGAAAGGTCCTCTTTAAAGAACCACAGGTTGAGCATCTGAGAGTTGAAAGTGACTGCCAGCTGCCCACCCCTTTTTTTGAGGATAATATAGGCTTATGTCCAATGACAAAAAATATAGAGCAAACAGACACTAGAGTGAGCACTGCCATTAGTGGTAGAGGTGAGCACAGTCCATTAGAAGACTATAGTACCAGGCACACAAAGCACTCAGGTTATCGGATTATTATGGGACCAGGGCTGTTAGCGGCACAGATGGCGGAGGGATCACTCACCTCGTATGTATTTCCCAGCAGAACAACACGCACATACTGTAAAAAGGGTCATATATGTGATCATGTCATCTATAGCTCAGTACATTTCTATTTCTATCCTGACCCATATATCACAGACACTTTACCATAGGCTGTGTTCACATCGGCTTTGGAGGCTCGCTTAGGATTCACCGTCATAGATTCCGAAAAATACCGCACAACATGCTGCACTATTTCACCTGGTAAATTGATGGACACTATGACGGAAACCTGAAGGACCTCATTACTGTCAGTCTGTGCCCGATCAAACAATGGAGCTGACTAACGTAAATAAACAATGGTGTGAACAGAACCTTACCAGCAGCTATCGTCAGTGCTCATTGTCATCCTCTGCTGAATAATACATGACTAGCGGAAAAGAGTTGGGGAATGGAAGTGACAAAAGTGACAACGTCTCTGCACACATTTCTGGCTCATTAAGAGTTCTCTAGGAACTGCAGCAACCCATGGGGTGCCTGCCAGAGGCCCAGTGACTTACATAATAATAATAATAAATTTTATTTATATAGCGCCAACATATTCTGCAGCGCTGTACAATTTGTAGGGTTCAGATACAGACAGATACAAAACAAAGAACGTCATTTCACACAATGGGACTGAGGGCCCTGCTCACAAGAGCTTACAATCTATGAGGTAGAGAGGATGACACAAGAGGTAGGAGGGGCGGCATTGCAATAAGGGGCGGCATGATCAATGAGTGTCCTTAGCAGTCGCCAAGATATCTCCTACATACGTCACCGGCTCCTTACCAGCGGCAAGGACCAGAGGGACTGACAAGCTTGACAACAAAGCGCTGGGGATAGGCGAGCATGCTTTTTTAATTTTCTTTCATTGTACACCTCCCATGGCCGCCCCACAGGTTGCTCTAATTCCTGGAGAATTCTTTTAAACAGGTTGTCGCTTATCAGCCTGGCTAGCTTTCATATCATTGAAATATTCCTAGTATGGACAAGACTATATTCTCTATTTCGGGGAATTTTAATAAAATAGGTACAAATAGTGGCAGAGCTCATTGCGATGGCCGGCTGTAGAAGATGTAGAAGGCAATGAAAAACCCCCAACGTGCAGTAATGCAACAACGTCTAGCCAGTGGACTGGGAGACATGGTGCAGGAGCTGGTGGGGTTGCAAGAATTGGGGGGGTTTAGTTTACAATGCACTGCCTACTTTATAAAATATAACTTCAGCCTGAACAAAGTGAATCCAACACTATGACCTGTGTCTTTAAATTGTTTTCTGAGGTTATCATTATCAGATTGGTGGGGGTCTGGCAAGTGGCACCTCCGCCGATTGAATGTTTGGAGAGACTACATTGCTTGGACCAGTGGTGGTCCCTTCACTACACAGTGCCATACACTGTATAGTGGCCATGCTTGGTATTGCAGCTCTGCAGAGCTGCACACAGGCCATGCAATGAATGAATGGACATCAATGGACTGTGAAGTGGACGCAACCCTGCTAGTTAATACTTGGTGGCGAATATTATAAAATTGACACGAAGGGGTCTATTAGAGAAGAGGAGTCAGAAAGTGGATGGCCATCAGATACAACGATGGTATATTATGGAGTATAGGCAGAGTGTTTAAGTGCAGTTCCAGAATGGTTGATGGATTTTAACCAAAATTCATGACCTTTCCCATTCAATTCAGTGGGAACTTGAGCTGTAGTTTATAAGGCGCTGTTTGTACCCACATCGTATTGAATTCCACATCAATACCAAAATGCAGACCAGCCCAGTCGTATACGGTAGATCAGTCGCATATAAAACTGGAATTCCACTGCAAAAATCTGACAGACAGCTATCAGCAGGAACTGCCTTGGATTTTTCCACATGTATGAACATATCCTTAGAGTATTTTACTGATTTCGATATGTGAACGGATCTGACAGTGTCAAATTATCTTTAAATGATGAAAAATTATATTATTATATATTATAATATTATATATCACATTCTAGATGTATTATGGTGATATCCGCAGGATTTATAGACACTGTGTGACTGTGAGCTCACGAGAGAGTGGTGATAACACACATGGCCTCTGTATATAACAATGCCAATGATATCACTGATACAAAGCCTCATGGGAGATGTAACAAGCAGCTCTCTGTGCTCACTGTAAGTGTCATAGTACATGTACAGTCCCTTTCTGCTATACACAATGTCACTCTATACAGTACAGCAAGGACACATATTTAGTGACTTTTATGCTCTTTTGTTTATTGTTTAAGAGATCCAGTCAATAGCTTTTATGGATCATGACCATGAATCAGCCCTCCGAACACTAGATGAGAGTCCTTAGCTCGCTCACAGTGGACAAACGTCATAGCTATCACAGAGGGGTACTACCCTATGCACCCACTCAATTGGCACCCTGCTTTCACTGAACTAATGCAACATACTGTATAATGTGAATTATCTGTACAAAACATGACACCTCTATTACAAAATCACCTCACTTTTATTTAAGCTGCATAGTAAAGCACTGTAGATTCTTAAAAAGGACCTTTCCTTGGGCACATGCGGTTTTATATACCACTAAAAAGCCGACAGTGCGCTGAATTTCCTGATATGTGCCCTGGGGTTGGAGATATCAGTGCCGTTACCGATGTCTGCCCACTGTCAGAGGAGCGTTCCTGATAATCTAGCTGGACTGTGACAGTACTCGTCCATAACTCTGTACTGTCAGAGGGGGCGCTCCTTACTGCACAACCATGACACTAAGCTGTGAGGAACATCCCCCCGACTGTACTCGTCCATAGACTACTACTGGGCGGCATTCTTCACAGCTCAGCAATATTGCTGGGCTCCCCCTCTGACAGTACAGGGCTATGGATGAGTTCTGTCGGGAAGGGGGTGTTCCTCGCAGCCCAGCTAGCCTGTTAGGAATGCCCTTCTGACATTGGTAATGGCACTGATATCTCCATCCCTGGGGCACATAACGGAAAAGCCGACAATGCGCTAAATTCAGAGCACTGTCTGTTTTCTAACAGTATATAAAACCATATGTGCCTGAGGACATGACAGGTCCTCTTTAAAGGCACACATGCCCACACTCCTGCACCCAAAGTTTAATTTCCCCCTCTAGCTGCCCCCACAATATTATGTCCCTCTCCTGGTACCAACCAAACATAAAAAAAACCACTGATCCTCACCCCTCCTTGCTCCCCTGCTGTTCTGTTTGAAGCCTCTGCTCCTGGAGGCACCAGGGAGCTGCCGGCGCGGTGTAAGTGATATCATCACATGGCACCTACAGCTCCTGGAGCAGAGATGGGGGCCGAATGGTGAAGCAGGGAGTAGATGGTAGATGAGGATTATTTTTGGATTTGAGGCAGATTTTGTTGCAATACCTGTGCTGAAATCCATGTCAAATCCAAGATGTGTGAATGAATCCTTCAGAGACAATACTTATAGGTTTTGGGAACTGTTTACTATCATACCCCCTTTTTGCTATGCAATTGTCCTCTATTCTTATATGTTTTGTGGGAGAACGTTCCTGCATGTCACCACTCCATTGATGGATGTCACAGGGATCCCGGCTGGAAACCCTGACATGACGCACTTTACTTCTGTGCTAATCCTTGTGCTGATCACTCAGTCGAGAGACGCCTAGCTCTATGCCATTTTGGCTTTTAGATTCAAGATTTACAGGTTAATAGGATCACCTATTGCACCAATGTGTTAATGTGGCCACTGGTCCAGAAAGAAGAAGCTAAAAAAATCTACTAACCACTACTACATGTCAACATATCAACATTGAGATGAATGGTTGATAAGACTGGATGACATGAGGGACCACAAGTAAGACCGTGTTATGTCAGTAAGTGTACCAACCTGAGGGTTCACTGCCCTGCGTTGCGCTTCGGGATAATTTAGCCTTGGTTGATTTGCTTGTTGTTCTCACAGTGACTGGAGAGGCTGTAGGACTGTCACCACGAATGCTGGAGAGGTCCTGCATGCTGAAACTCCTTAGTCTTTCTGAAAGGGCTCCCTGTCCCTTGGGGGAAAGAAAAATATACATGTTTGGTCCATATTACACATTGTATTGAAGTCACAAAGTCTATACGGTGCACAGATTTCATAAATAGAACGGCTAATGGTTCAATTTTTTTCTCAAGGAATTAATGGAAGTGAATTAAGAAAAGAAAAATGTAAATCTCATCAATATTTGGTGTGACCTTTGCCCTTTGGAGTCCTGGAAGTGATGATACAGCCCCCCCAGATATAGCCCTGATCTCAACATCATCCAGTCTGTCTGGGATGACATGAAGAGACAGATGGATTGGAGCAAGCCTACATCCACAGAAGATCTGGGCTTAGTTCTCCACGATGGCAGGAACAACCTCCCTGCCGAGTTCTGCCAAAAACTGTCTGCAAGTACCGAGAAGAACTGATGGAAGGCAAAGGGCAAAGCTCACTCCAAATAGTGATGGAATTTAGATTTCTCCTTTCTTCATTACCTTCATGCTGTTAATTGTCAAAAATAAACTACTGACCCTTCTATTTCTTAAACACACACACACATATATATATATATATATATATATATATATATATATATATGCATTTAATGATATATCATTTCAGTTTTGGCTTATACAGTCATGGCCAAAAGTTTTGAGAATGGTACAAATATTAATTTATACAAAGTCTACTGCTTCAGTTTTTCTAATGGCAATTTCCATATACTCCAGAATGTTATAAAGAGTGATCAGCTTAACAGCAATTACTTGCAAAGTCAATATTTGCCTAGAAAATGAACTTTATCCCTCCAAACACATTTCAACATCATTGCAGCCCTGCCTTAAAAGGACCAGCTAACATCGTTTCAGTGATTGCTCCATTAACACAGGTGTGGGTGTTGATGAGGACAGGGCTGGAGATCAATCTGTCATGATTAAGTAAGAATGACACCACTGGACACTTTAAAAGGAGGCTGCTGCTTGGCATCATTGTTTCTCTTCTGTTAACCATGGTTATCTCTAAAGAAACACGGGCAGTCATCATTGCACTGCACAAAAATGGCCTAACAGGGAAGAGTATCGCAGCTAGAAAGATTGCACCTCAGTCAACAATCTATCGCATCATCAAGAACTTCAAGGAGAGAGGTTCCATTGTTGGCAAAAAGGCTCCAGGGCGCCCAAGAAAGACCAGCAAGCGCCAGGACCATCTCTTAAAAGTGTTTCAGCTGTGGGATCGGGCTACCAGCAGTGTAGAGCTTGCTGAGGAATGGCAGCAGGCAGGTGTGAGTGCATCTGCACACACTGTGAGGCCGAGACTCTTGGAGCAAGGCCTGGTCTCAAGTAGGGTAGCAAAGAAGCCACTTCTCTCCAGAAAAAACATCAGGGACAGACTGATATTCTGCAAAAGGTACAGGGAGTGGACTGCTGAGGACTGGGGTAAAGTCATTTTCTCTGATGAATCCCCTTTTCGATTGTTTGGGACATCTGGAAAACAGCTTATTCGGAGAAGACGAGGTGAGCGCTACCACCAGTCTTGTCTCATGCCAACTGTAAAGCATCCTGAAACCATTCATGTGTGGGGTTGCTTCTCAGCCAAGGGAATCGGCTCTCTCACAGTCTTGCCTAAAAACACAGCCATGAATAAAGAATGGTACCAGAATGTCCTCCAAGATCAACTTCTCCCAACCGGCCAAGAGCAGTTTGGCGATCAACAATGCCTTTTCCAGCATGATGGAGCACCTTGCCATAAAGCAAAGGTGATAACTAAATGGCTCAGGGAACAAAACATAGAGATTTTGGGGCCATGGCCTGGAAACTCCCCAGATCTTAATCCCATTGAGAACTTGTGGTCAATCATCAAGAGACGGGTGGACAAACAAAAACCTACAAATTCTGACAAAATGCAAGCATTGATTGTGCAAGAATGGACTGCTATCAGTCAGGATTTGGTCCAGAAGTTGATTGAGAGCATGCCAGGGAGAATTGCAAAGGTCCTGAAGAAGAAGGGTCAACACTGCAAATATTGACTCGCTGCATTAACTCATTCTAACTGTCAATATAAGCTTTTGTTACTCATAATATGATTGCAATTCTATTTCTGTATGTGATAAAAACATCTGACAAACACACATAAAAACCAGAGGGCAGCAGATCATGTGAAAATAGAATATTTGTGTCATTCTCAAAACTTTTGGCCATGACTGTAATTAGGGTTGAGCGATTGTGTTGGGAAAAGATCAGATTCCGATCGGTGATCGAGAAAATTTCATGATCGCGATCGGAATTCCGAACATGATCTATTTAGGTGGGATCGAGATCGAGGATTATTTCCCCACTATTTCCCCTTAGCCTTCACACTGAGTATATAGTGTATACTCAGTGTGAAGGCTCCGCTGCGGTTCCATAGGAATGAATAGAAGCAGCCGGCACACAGCCTTAACCCCCTGCGCGCCGGCTGCCTCCATTCATTTTAAAGAGAGACTAAACTAACATGTCTCGTAGCTACTTACTTCCAGAGATGGCTGCTCCACTGCTCCGGTGTTCTTCTCGCTGCCACTCCACGCTGCTCTTCTTTGCCTACTGCCCCGCCTCCCAGGTTAGTGTTTAAAGAGCTAGGAACGCGGGGCTTGTGGCTTAGGAGAGTGTGGGCAGGTACAGGGCGGGGAGACGTGACGTCTCCCCTCCCAGTACCCGCCCACACTCTCCTAACCTGGGAGGCAAGGGGCAGCGAGGCAAAGAAGACTGCAGCGTGGAGTGGCAGTGAGAAGGACACCGGAGCAGCCATCTCTGCAGGTAAGTGGACACCAGGGGGGACTAAGTAGCCAGAGGATTAAAAAAAAAATCCTCTGGCTACTTAGTGATTCACTACACAGCGTGGATTCTAACAATTAAAGCGTTCAATTGTTAGATTCCATGCTGTATAGTGAATAGGATTGCTTTTAAAATCCGATCTCCGATTAGTAAAAAAATCCCATTGACTTGCATTGGGATCGGAATTGGGATCGAGATCGGGTTCGAATGAAAAATGATCGGAAATCGGATTTTAAAATCGATCCTGAAAAGTCAAGATCGGCTCCACCCTACTTATAAAAATATTTGTCTCTGCTCCAAGGAACATGGCGTATAGTCAGTTCACATCCATTTCCAACAGCCATAGTCATAACATGTCAGTAAAAATATAAAATACAGCTGGAATATTTTGAGAGTAGAAACCGAATCTTAAGGCTCCGGAGACGTAAGTTTATATCACTGTTCTGGCAGAGAATTTATTCTGCACTGCCAAGCCCTGGCCCGATAATGAATGATGTTATTCTAAGAAGCGCAGGCTGCATCGGGGCAGCTCATATCACGTACAACTGCCATTGTTCTCATCTCATAGTCTTATAGCTAAAATCTGCAACCAGTCTCATCTAAATAGAGGTATAACCTGATGCTCTTGTACCCTGATTCTAAATCTGTACCACATCCCCCTTACCCTCAGGCTTCATTTATAGGTCTGACGTCCTTGTATCTAATAGCCGGGTCAATGGACCCTATCTGTCACCAGCACTCAGATGAAGCCGTGCCATCTGCACCCATTTCAGCTATCTCCTCCATATAACTAATATAATTCACCGCATCTGCTCTGTATACAACAAAAATACTAAGACATCATTCTGTCCCGACACTAGACATCTTCACATAAAATATTAATAGGATTTTCTTTGCTTTGAAGCAGAATGAAACATTCTGACATTTTCTGCAATTTAGACCAACAATTTGAGGTCTTTGTGAATACAGTCTTGTGGGGTGATGGCACACTACTGGTTACATACTGTATTTTCGCTTGGAGTTCCCCTTTAATTATGTTTATGCAAAATTTGCAAGATAATAATGTGATAACTACACGTGGAAAGTGCTCCAAGCCAATAGAATTGAATTGCTCGCCCCTGGGTCTGATCTCTTCATTCCACTGTAAGTTCATGTGAAGTTCAGCAGAAACCGTCATATACTGTATTAGGTATATTGTATATCCTGCCAGTAATGTATATGATACATGGTGCTTATATAGACAATGCATTTGTCTAAGTGGACCATATTTAGAAAGCTCCTGCTTTGTCTGGAAAACTAGACAGGGCTTCAAAGTCAAATTAGCTGGACTCCTATGGTTAGAAATATATGATTATATGGCATATCTATCTCAGTGTGACTGTTCCTTGTGGGCACGTCTCTCTAGCTGACTATAGACTAATCCTTGGATCAGAATAGGACAGTTTTAGCCATTACCAAACATGCTGGGAGTTTGGGTTAAACTCACTCATCAGCTCTACCAACCCTTTGCACAAGCTATTCTCACCAAAGTTTGATGGGAACAACTTCCTTCCTAAATTAATGGTCCTATCCCCACATCCAGGGGTGAAACTGTGCCCTGTGCCAACGCGTCCCCAAGTTAGCAATGAACCAAGCTCTGCCTAACATGGGACATGCTGTGACTTAAAGGGGTTTCTAGTTAGAACATGTCTGGCCATGCAGTGCGTGCCTTTCCAATCATTTGAATGGGGACCATTAGAGATAGCCAAATGCTTACTCACCAATTTCCAGGTGTCCCCATTCATATAAATTGAGTGGCACTTGCCATGGTCAGAACTGGGGTGCAAAACAACTTGGATCTTGAGATTGGTGGGACATTCACCAATCAGCAAGTTACCCCATATTCTTTAGATAGGGGGTAACTTGTTTTAGCTGGAACACCCCTTTAAAGAGTGCCTTCAATTATAAAATAACTTTCCATAAGTGAATATTACAGGTGAATATAAGAAATGTAATAATATGACATTAAATGCTTCATTCTCCCTTTAGCAGCCTAGGCTTCTTTATAGTCGATGCATTACTTGAATAGGGAAAATCTGTCATCTGTAATAGTAACTTCTCTTTACCATGATATGTAAGTGCCTCTGTTCATCCACCCTCAGCCTGTGCAGGAAAGTTGAAAATACAAATACAAATAGTTTTGTTTTTGTTTTTTTTTTATAAGTAAACTAAAAAAATACATTTTTTTAAAACTTTTCCCAACAAATGTGGTGATGGATTCCCTTAAACTTTACACTAGGTTCACACTGGTGGTGACTCTCCATCATTTGGGTCTGTTGGGAATCCAGAACAAGAAAGAGGTGGAACTCTAAGGATGAGGCCCCACATTGCGGAAACGCAGCTTCTTTTGTTGCAGATTTTGTTGCTGTTATTTGAGCCAAAGTTAGGATTGGATTGAGCAGAAGGGAGAAGTATAAGAGCTTCCTATATATTCCCCATTCCCTCTATAGCCATTCTTTGCTTTGGCTCAAAAAAACACAGCAAAATCTGCAACAAAAGCTGCGTTTTCGCAATGTGCGGCCTCAGCCTAAAACAGGGTTACACACAGAGGCTGCAGACCATATTGACTATAATGGGGTCCACTGTTTTAAAACTTAAGCGGTGGAGGAAAGAGTCCTTCGTGCAGAACCTTTTCTTCTGCCAAATTTCAGCGAACTACAACAGAGACTCCAACAAAGATGTAAAACCAGCCTTACTATCAATGTACCTAAGCTGCAATAATTACCTTGGCAGCAGCTGTGACTGCGGCTGTGGCGGCAACATTAAGTCCTCTCTTGCCAAAGTGTACCAGGGCATCATAACTACGATCTTTCGCTTGGATGAGACACTCATCGATTTCCTAAATTAAAAGGGAAAATGCCTTTATCACCAAGAATATTAAATTATACTCATATTCTGGAAGGAGAAACGGAGGATATGTGTGGTGAGATGTATAGCAGGCTTCATACACCCCCGCCAATATACATTTGGAACCCAATGAAAAACTTTTTGTGTTGAACAACCCTTTTGTGCGCATATTCTGCTCTGTGTCATCTATCTATCTATCTATGTCATATCTATCTATGTATCTATCTATCTATCCCATATGGTCAAAACAGTGTTCTTTCCAATAATTTCTTTACACCTAGGCCTGTAACTCTGACAAGGGGGTATCATATACATATAAATGAAGGTTTTAACATAGTTGAGGGGATATCGTCACTCCATAGGGAGAGACCACCATTGAGGTGTGTGGAGTCTTATTAAGCCATGAGCGCTCCACTGCAAAGGAACATGGGAAGAATATGCAAATCTGACTTCCATGATGTAATTAGAATGCCAGTGCCTCAAGTATGCACACCAATAGAGGGCGCTGACTGAGAATGTGCAAGTCTATCTTCCATGATGTAATTAGGAAGACAGAGTCTCAGTCAAGCACACCTATAGAGGGCGCTCCCTTTAACATCATGCCGACCTTCTCAGAGGCCTTTGTTTGCTATGATGTTGGAATTTAACCAGATACAGGGATAAAGGTTTTGCTTGACTGAGACTCTGTCTTCCTAATGACATCATGGAAGTTAGACTTGCACATTCTCAGTCAGCGCCCTCTATTGGTGTGCACACTTGAGGCACTGACATCCTAATTACATCACGGAAGTCAGATTTGCATATTCTTCCCAGGTTTTAACACAGTCATAGATGGGGCTTCTTTACAGTAAGAGCAGTGAGACAAAGGAAAGGATTTGGGGGAGTTGGGAAGGGATTTCTTCTTCTGATGGGGTAATTGGTGTCAGTCACATGGGGTTTTTTGCCTTCCTCTGGAACTACTTGGTAGGTTTATAGGTTGGATTTCATGGGTTTGTGTCTTTATCCAACCTTATCTCCTATGTTACTATCTTATATCTAATGTATCTATCACATATTAATTTGTCACATTATCTATCTATCTATCTATCTATCTATCTATCTATCTATCTATCTCCTATCTATCTATCACTCTATCTATCTATCTATCTATCTATCTATCTATCTATCTCCTATCTATCTATCTATCTATCTATCTATCTATCTATCTATCTCCTATCCATCCATCCACCCATCCAACCCAAATGTCCTGTTTTTACTATACCTTTTCTTTTGAGGATAGTGTTGGGTGCACAAATTTTCTATAAAGAAGGCTAGATCCTTTTGTGTATGGAGACAGCAGCCAGGCCACAAAAGCAATTTTAAGCTCATAGTAAAATGGAAACCTAAAAGATACAAAATAACATTTAATGTCATCTATATAAAACAGCAATAATTTAAAAAAAGAAGAAAAACTGATAGTCTCCATGATGGGGTACATGACAGGTTTTGCTATTATTATATCTGAAATATAATTGTCATAAATTCTGGTCTTGTTTATGTCTCAGGTGATAAGTGTCAGTGTTAGATTTCTTCATTCATTGCATAACATTGTACACAACCTAGTCCTAGACCACAAGGGATGGGGACATTAAACCATTTACCACCTACAAAATGAATTGGTATTATGTACTGTTTATAGTGGGATTATATGCCTACTACTATGGCATCATTAGGCTAGAGAGTTATTATTTGGCAGTATTTTATGCTAGGTTTACAAAGGAGAGGTGGACCACTAAAAACAGCATTTACACACAGAGTCCGGTAGACCCCACTGACCATTGACTCTGTTGTTTTTAAACTGAAATCGGAAAAGGCAAAAGCCCTTCGTACAGGACTTTTTCCTCCGCTGATTTTTGGTGGACTCTCTACATATTTTACAACCCTACAAAGTGAGAGCAGCTCTGGAGTATAATACTTCAACATCTTCAACTAGTGGTCATATCTGGTAGTGCAGCTTTTTTGGGGGGATCTGTTAGCTACAAATAATAGAAACACTTATTAAAAACACATACCGTACATACTCGAGTACAGTTTTTGTGCTGAACCCCCCCTTCCTCGGCCTATACTTGATAAATAATTTTTTTTTTTATTATTTTTTTTTTGGGGGGGGGTCTATGACCAACCGCTATAGTAATGTATAGGATCTCCCATAAAATAGTGGGAAAAAAAGAAGCTTTAAAAAATATAATAAAAATTGAAATTAATAAAAGTTGTAAGTCCCGCCTTTCCCTAGAATACATATAAAAGTAGAAAATGACTGTGACACACAAACACATTAGGTATCCCTGTGTCTGACAGTGCCCGGTCTACTGAATATAGGGGATCTGCAGTGCTCCTGTTCCATCAGGAAGGGGTTAATAGGAGCACTACAGATCCCCTATATTCAGCCAGACTGAATTCCAAGTGGGGGAAAAAAACTCAGTCCTCAAGCTCAGGGAAGGGGCAGACAGACAACCAAAACACCCCCTCCCCTTCTCCAGCAACTACTGCACCCAAAAACTCTGACCATTTTAATTTTTGAAATTTTCCAGTAGCTGCTGCATTAACCCCCCCTCCCCCCTAGGCTTATACTCGAGTCAGTAAGCTTTCCCAGTTTTTTGTGGTAAAATTAGGGGCCTCGGCTTATATTCGGGTCGACTTATACTTGAGTATATACGGTATGTATTTCGTTTTGTACTTACCAGCAAAGAAATATGTCTGTAAAAGTTTCTAATGTCATGAAAAGTGCAAATATGATCCAGTACATCATCCATTTTACCTGGACAAGATATAAAGAAAGGGAGTTATTACAGTCTGGTCTCTAGAAAGCAAACCCAACCCAATTTCTCCATCGCCAATTTTTCACTTGAATGGAATTTGGCCTTCAGTAACAGACACTACACAGATCACTGTATAGCCCTGTCTGCCGAGGCTCCCAATATCAGCTAATGGGGTGACTCTGTGTCAGATATTGATATAACATTATAAAGATAGGCCATCAGTATCTAACTCTCAGAAAACCCCTTTCATATTAAAAACACGTTTCCTCTCATTTGCATATGAATAAAAAAGTGGACGGGCTATAGGATTAAAGTTTTGCTAGTCACTCATAGCCTGCCACTTTCTGCTTGCTATGAACCTTCCTGATTTTACTTTACAAAAGAAGGCAAGTAAAAATTCTTAAAAAAATATGATTAACAAAACATAAAGTTCATTTTCTATCCCCCTCATCCACAAGGCTCTCCATAATGCCGCACCTCCCTACATTTCCTCCCTCATCTCTGTCTACCGCCCAACCCGTGCTCTCCGTTCACTCAATGACCTAACACTTACATCCTCTATTATCAAAACCTCCCACGCTCGTATACAAGACTTCTCCCGAGCTGCACCACTTCTCTGGAATTCTCTACCCTGGAAAATCAGATTAACTCCCAATTTCTACAGTTTCAAACGCAAACTAAAGACGCATCTTATCAGACAGGCCTATCACAATTTCTAACGTAAACCCTTCCGTACTATAATTAGAATCCCCAAAATTTAACCCTCCTCTGTTCCCGCTCCCACATTACCCCACATGATATGATGCCATCTCAGGCTAACTTTATAGGTCCAAGCTCCATCCACATGTTACAGGACACCACTAGTGACGGCTCATAAAGTTTTGTTTGTGTAATGACAGTCACCTCTATTACAAAAGTGTCTGACCACTGCATAAGCAATGCCGCCCCTGCTACCTCTTGTGTCACCCCCTCTACCTCATAGATTGTAAGCTCTTGCGAGCAGGGCCCTCAGTCCCATTGTGTGAAATGACTTTCTTTGTAATGCATCTTTCTGTCTGTATTTGTACCCTACAAATTGTATAGCGCTGCGGAATATGTTGGCGCTATATAAATAAAATTTATTATTATTATTATTATTATTTTCTGGTAACACATTCCCTTTAAGGACCTGGACTCAATGCAGGATCCTCTAGTTCTGTTATGGGCCGGTCTGACCATGCAGACATCCTATATGACAACCTATGCCTGCATTTAGCTATCTAGGAATATTTCCAAGCCAAGCAGTACTTCCTTGAGATGGGCCTTGGATCCTGCCCCATGATGGGCCTGTGTACACCCGGCATAGCTGGCAGCGTGTGTTACAATAACATGAATCCCATTATGACTGAAGTAGGAACAGACGGTGTAATTGTTGCAGAATGTTATGGAATATTTATTTGATTTTTTCCCCTAAAGCATAGACGCTCTTTTTTTTACTTTGGTCTTTAAATGGATTTTTCCGTCTTAAATGTGGTTTTGTGTTTCGCTATGTGGGTCATATGCTGACTGCACTGCAATTTCAGACATGTTTAATTAACAGTTTCCATGCCAGGGGCAGAGTCACAAGCTTCTACATAATGTACTGAAGAGATGATGGTTTTTTTTTCTATGGTTGATCAGACTAAATAGAGGAATTATCAGTAACTCACAGACACGTGTGCTTTATCTCCCCACGCACATATCTAACATAGAAACAAGTGAAGCCTGGAGAGATGAGAGGGCACCAGCTTATATTATATCCTGTACAGAAACAATACAGATGTTCACAGCTACTATGGGACCTGGAGAGATAGGTGGTCAGATCTGGTGGATCCTATCCTCATCCTACTAGGTGAAATGAACATGTAATGACGACCATCTCCCAGCATGAAGGAATCTGCTTCCTGCTTTGCCTCTTCCTTCCCTACTTGTCAGGGTCCTGTAGTTATCTCTTGTCCCACGCCCTGTCCCACCTAATATACAAGGGGCTTGGCCAATTTTCTGTTTGTTTTCCCAATTCAGCACACTGCAGCCTTGCCAGTATGTGCCCTGGTGCCAGATATAGACAGATATGACACATGACATGAGACAGAACATAGGCGAACACTTCCTGTATTCTTCATCACATTTGTCATCTTTGCTGTATGGATGGTAAGGATTAGAGATGAGCGAGTAGTACTCGATCGAGTAGGTATTCAATCGAATACTACGGTATTCGAAATACTTGTACTTGATCGAGTACCACTCGCTATTCGAATGTAAAAGTTCGACGCAGAACCAGCATTGATTGGCCGAATGCTATATAGTCGGCCAATCAACGCTGGTTCTTCTCCTACCTTTAGAAGTCTTCTCCGTGCAGCTTCCCCGCGGCGTCTTCCGGCTCTTCATTCACTCTGCCAGGCATCGGGCCTGGGCAGAGCCGGCTGCGCATGTCCACTTGTAGTGTGGGCATGCGCAGTCGGCTCTGCCCAGGCCCAATGCCTGTCAGAGTGAATGAAGAGCCGGAAGACGCCATTGTTATGGTCTGGGGATCCTCGACCACGGACTGGCCCCTGACTGATAACTTCTCAGTACAGTACAGGAAAAACACACCAAAAGAAAACAAAATCGGAAGTATGAGCAGTTTGGACTTCTAGTGTGGATCCTCCTACACCCTGCCTCGCACAACTAGAAGTAGCCGTGGGCCCGACTAACTTGCCTGAAGGGGCACGAGCACAGCCGGAGAAGTAGCTAACCTACCAAGGGAAATAGAGCCCCTGTCTAGCTTCACATTTATGAAGGAGAGGCAGATACAAAACAAGCCCCCCACGGATGTCCAGATGCGGACTAACGGTGAACATGAGAACACAAAAGCATAGGAAGAGAATAAACGTGAAACACAGAATAACTGAACTAAGCAAGGGATAGGTTAAAACAGAACTTAGGATCACACACAAAAACCCCTAACAAAATTCCAAACTTCCAAACAGAAAAATACCTAGGGCTCGCTGCGCCCGGAACACTATGTCTGGATACAAGCTCAATACTTAGCGAATCAGTCCTGTGTGAACAGGAGCAAGAAACTGGATGGGCCAGGATGCAGATGGTAGCAGCTTCAGACAACAGACATTCACTGAGAACAGGAACAGACGTTTAAGACCGGCATCAGATAGCATGTGCAACAACCTTATATAGTAAGGAGAAGGCCTCGCCCATGGCCTGTAAAGTATTCAGCACTGCAGAGAACTTAACCCCTTCAGAGGCCAAGACACACCAGGCACTGATCCACCAGGCCACTCACCACGTGATCCACGCCTGAGTGCCAGAGCAGAAACTGCATGTCTGGTGTGAACATTCCCCTGCCGTGCATCAGGTGGTTCACGCACTGAATGCCGTCCGGACACTCTGCGCCTGAACCTAACAGGCCGAGACTGCTGAGACCGGGTCCTAACAGCCATGGGGATGCTGCAAGGAGAAGACTTCTCGGAGGATCCAGCCCGATGCTCACACCTGGACTTGGTAAGTATAGTTTGATTGAACGTTGCCTACCCCTGAAATGAGCATTTTCCCCCCATAGACTATAATAGGGTTTGATATTCGATTCGAGTAGTCGAATATTGAGGGGCTACTCAAAACGAATATCGAACCTCGAACATTTTACTCTTTGCTCATCTCTAGTAAGGATGGTTAACATAAATCTAAAAAGTAGCAACACACGGCACTCACTTGTAAGTGATGGTCTATTACCACTTTATTGCTTTGCTGTATAGACTGGGTCAGAGTAAATACAACCAATTGGTCCCTATTTATTTCTCCTGCCATAACTACCCCAGGAAAGTTTTTGTCTCTAATATGGCTGCCCGGGCAAGTCGGGATTGGAGTATTTCTATGACAAAATCAGTGAATTCTCTGGAAATCTTCCTGTAGGATTACATCTCATAAAACATAATGAGACTCTCCTCTTTCATATGACTCAAAAAGCAATAAAAAAAATTACTAAAATACATAACAAATATATGACCTATGCTATAGACCACAAATAATTAAACATTCCCTTTAAGTTTCCTGGTAATAAAGCGTCAGCATATGTATGAGTTTCTGTTCAGAAGGTTCTGCCTACATAAGGGATACTCTGTACATGACCTCTGTAATACACCTTGTTTTGCCTAGTGCAGGCCTGAGGAAACTTCTTTTTGGGGTTCTCTGAATCGATGTGCTTAGCACTGCCCTCCTCAGGCCATGGAATAGACATAACAGTACATTAGTTGTAATTGGAATGTGCTTATAATGTTTCATCACAATACTTACATATTCCTTGATGTCCTTAGATTTCACAGCTTTGTAGGAGTAATATGCAGGGTACAGAGTGCCAAATATTAGCCTGGAAGAGACAGACACAAAGATTAAGACACAGCATATTGAGTTTAAGCTACTAACATTAATATACAAAGCCATCCACAACCTGTCCCCTGCATATATCTCCAACCTAATCTCCCGCTACTTGCCCACACGTAACCTCAGATCCTCCAATGACCTCCTACTCCGCTCTGCCCTCATCCGCTCCTCACACAACCGTCTCCAAGATTTCTCCCGTGCATCCCCCATACTCTGGAACTCCTTACCACGCCACATAAGACTGACCCCCACAATCACAGGCTTCAAGAAGGCCCTGAAGACTCCCCTATTCAGGAAGGCCTACAACCCCAATAACACTATCACCGCACCGCCATCTGTACAGTCTCCCCCTCTCATTCTGTCTCTACCCCCCTTCCCTCATGGATTGTAAGCCCTCGGGGCAGGGCCCTCTACCCCACTGTGCCAGCCAATCACTGTTAGTATTATATCTACCTGTATATTCTGTGTACTGTATGTAACCCCCAAATGTAAAGCACCATGGAATTAATATAATAATGTACAGCACCATGGAATTAATGGTGCTATATAAATAAATAATAATAATAATAATAATATTTACTTTATCATTTTAGGATTGTTTCAAAATGGTCCTTAGGCTCTCTTCACACTTTGACTTATAAACATGTTTGACGTATGTGCTGGGAAAGCTCCAGGCGCCTACTCCATACATATCTATGGGCACCCATACATCCATAATATGACAAAAGCACTTCCTTGTGGCATATGCTGGTACGTCTGCAGTGTATTTTTTTTCCCTCTATATGAAAGCATAGTTTATACGGTAAACCTATTTTTTACCATTAGTGTCAATAGCTAAAATCTACTGCTATACAGCTGATATCTACCTCCAATGTTATCTAAGAACAAATTGTCACCAAAGTCATACTGATGCTGGGTTTCCAGAAGAAAGCTTTTGTCTTATTCTTAACATTACAGTGAATGATAAATGTGCCCAGTCTGCATCTCTTATTATATTAGTTTTTTTCAGTCTGTTGTTCTGATCCTATAATGGATCAGTCTGAGCAACAACTGAAAATGAAGCTGATGTGAACGAACCCTAATACATAGGAGCAGTATTACAAAAGTTATATACTTGTACATGGGATAGTATTACAGTGGTTATATTCTTGTACAAAGGGAGCAGTATTATAGTAGTTATATTCTTGTACACAGGAGGTAGTATTATAGTAGTTATATTGTTGTACATAGGAGTAGTATTATAGTAGTTATATTCTTGTACATAGGAGCAGTATTATAGTAGTTATATTCTTATACATAGGGGCAGTATTATAGTAGTTATATTCTTGTACGTAGGAGTAGTATTATAGTAGTTATATTCTTGTACATAGGAGTAGTATTATAGTAGTTATATTCTTGTACATAGGAGCAGTATTATAGTAGTTATATTCTTGTACATAGGAGGTAGTATTATAGTAGTTATATTCTTATACATAGGGGCAGTATTATAGTAGTTATATTCTTGTACACAGGAGGTAGTATTATAGTAGTTATATTCTTATACATAGGGGCAGTATTATAGTAGTTATATTATTGTACATAGGGAGCAGTATTATAGTAGTTATATTCTTGTACATAGGAGGTAGTATTATAGTAGTTATATTCTTATACATAGGGGCAGTATTATAGTAGTTATATTCTTGTACATAGGAGCAGTATTATAGTAGTTATATTCTTGTACATAGGGGCAGTATTATAGTAGTTATATTCTTGTACATAGAAGAAGTATTATAGTAGTTATATTCTTGTACATAGGAGCAGTATTATAGTAGTTATATTCTTGTACATAGGGGCAGTATTATAGTAGTTATATTCTTGTACATAGAAGTATTATAGTAGGTATATTCTTGTACATAGGAGCAGTATTATAGTAGTTATAGTCTTGTACATAGGAGGTAGTATTATAGTAGTTATATTCTTGTACATATGAGCAGTATTATAGTAGTTATATTCTTGTACATATGAGCAGTATTATAGTAGTTATATTCTTGTACATAGGAGCAGTATTATAGTAGTTATATTCTTGTACATAGAAGAAGTATTATAGTAGTTATATTCTTGTACATAGGAGCAGTATTATAGTAGTTATATTCTTGTACATAGGGGCAGTATTATAGTAGTTATATTCTTGTACGTAGAAGAAGTATTATAGTAGTTATATTCTTGTACATAGGAGCAGTATTATAGTAGTTATATTCTTGTACATAGGAGCAGTATTATAGTAGTTATATTCTTATACATAGGGGCAGTATTATAGTAGTTATATTCTTGTACATAGGAGCAGTATTATAGTAGTTATATACTTGTAAATAGGGGCAGTATTATAGTATATACTTGTACATGGGGTAGTATCATAGTAGATGGATTTACCAACACCTGTAATACATAAATGTCATCTCTTGCTTTACTAGATTTACAATAACATGATAAGCGTCAGGACAGCCAGGCTGATTTTATGGAAAGAGTGTAATATCTCTAGTTTTCCATTTCCTGCATTTCCTCTCATCACTGTATCCTAATACAGATACAGAGTCTGCCAAGGAAGAAAGCATTGTAAATCACTCATAGAACAAAGAGACTCCCTCAGCCAATATGATAAGTAAATGCAGACAGATATAACAAAGGGATAACGGAATAAGCAGAACCTCAGTGCTATATTTATCCCCACCTCCAGAAACTTGGCAGTTAATGTATATTTCATGTACAGTGTTCTTATGTGATGCATATTTTAGCAGAGAAGGGAACAGCACATGATAGCCACACTGTTAATAAATGGACTCTGACATTGTGAATATGGGTAGATGGGAGTAGGTAAATAGTCATGGCCATGAATTTACAGCCTGCAAAATAACAATGGTTAGTTGTAAACAATAGCGACTAATAACGTTGTCAGAACATAGGAGCCAGGTAACAAGTGCACCATCCTCATCATTTCACAGACATACAGGTGCTGAGCTACTTGGAGGACACAGCTTTGATAACTGTACCATAAGGGTGCCTGCCACAAAGAGAACTTCAGCCAGATGATTGGTACTGATTTTTCGACATTGAAATTTCTGCAACAAACTCCTATTGTACCTCAGGCTTGAGACACTCTGCTGGTTAGTCTCCATCAAATATCGCCCCAGGCATATTGGTAACTATACACTTAGGTATAATTGACATGCTGTGATTTCCAAAAAAAACGCAACAGTTTTGGAAATCGCAGCATTTCCGCTATGTGTATTTTTCTGCAATGTGTGGATGGGATTCGCTAGAATCCATTTTGTAGGGAATATAAAACTGTGGTGTTTGCGCCCTGTGGGGCTTTTTTGTTGCAGATTTCGCTGCAGTATTTTGAGCCAAAGCTAAGAATGGATTTAGCAGAAGGTAAGTATAAGTTCTTCCTTTAAATTTCTCAGTCCGTTTGAAGACACCCTTGGCTCTCACCTTACAGAGAAGACTGTGCCATGTAGAGGCAGAACATGATTCTGTATTCTGCACCGCCATATAGGTCTCATGTCTTATGCACGTTGCCTGGCTCTCATTGATTTTGCTGTAGGGCAGTGAGTATGCATCCTAATAGCCTATCATCCCCTATCCTCATGCTTTCATGTTCTGTCACACCCTGAATTTTTCTCCGCAGATACCAGCAGCACCAACATGAGCCTGACAGCACTGAGTTGTCTGGTTCTGAATCACATAAAAGCTGAAAAACATCACCACAAGATCTAAAACACACACTGTGAAGTATAAGATGATGTGCTGACCACAGAGGTTTATATCATTCAACCCAACTCCATCCACTGCACCACTGATACTACATATCTATGCAAGAGGAATCAAGGCATCCCATTGGCAACAATGTTCCACCAAATATATGCATACACCTTACAGGGTGCTCAGGGACCAAACAATCTGCAGCATGTAAAATCTGGTACAAACTGAGCATGACTAACACAGCAGAGATCCATAAATTGTCACATATCATCCCCAGATAACAGGTTATTATCACATGGAGGAAGGGCTCTATTAGCTTGACAATCCCCACAGTTTATATGAGGCAGCAACCTGGCACAACAAAGCCTCTCGCTTGGAAACACCGCTTTTATATCCACCTCCCAGCACAAAGGGACTCGGCATCTAACCCTTGCTGCACTCTGAATCACAACATGCTAACTGTAATACATGGCACGGTTTACAGGAATGGGATTGTTCATATACTGGATGACATCATGGTGACCCGGTTAATAAGCACTTTCAGGCTCTGCTGGACTTGGCACAGGCAGTGCCTTGTATTATACAGGATGCCCCGCTATGTTTTTATAAATTATATCAGAGTCACTATCTGCGGGCAATGCTGGGTATTGCCTCCATAGGGCACAGCTGTTATTGGGGACTGCGGTGTAGCAGCATTAAAGGGTTGTCCTTGTGACAGATCCCAGGCTTCTGACCTGCCGTCACACTTATACTGCATCATCTTTGTAGATAGGCTGCTATGGTTATGCAGGAAACTCATATAAAAGTGACATATTGGCATGGGTGTAACTAGACACAGCAGCTGCTATGGGGCCCAACAACTAAGGCCCAGTTCACATCTGCGTTCGAGTCATTCCATTCCCCTTTTTCATGCAGAGAGAAAAGCTCTGCAAGTAGCACTCTTGTCTCCACATTTTTTATGCAGAAACTGAGCGCAACCACATGGACCCCATTACAATTTATGGGTTCTGCGGGTTTCCTAAGGTAATTGCTTTTTTTACAGCTCTGCCTCTCCTCTCCCCCCACGGATTTGGAAAGCCTACTAGCACAGGTTGAGACCCCTCCTCGTGCTCTCTCCCTCCTTTATAGCTGCCTCCTGAAAACCATCACTCCTGGGCCTCCGCCCTATATTAGGTCTTGGGAGTCTGACTTAGGCGTCCGCCTCTCTGCTGCTGATTGGGACCGATGCTTCCTCCTATGCCATAAATTACCTTTACCCTGTAGCGCACAGGAGAAGAATTACAAGATCCTGACCCGATGCTATCGATGTCCGACCCTCCTTCATAAAATTTACCCTGCGGTTTTTGATCTATGTTGGCGCTGTGGGGCTGCAGAGGGTACCTTCTTCCATGTGTGGTGGGACTGCAGTGGGATCCAACCTTTTTGGTCTGCGGTGTTCTCTCTATATAATAAGGTCTCTGGCCACACCCTGGCCCCATCCCCTCAGGTAGCACTTCTCTCCCTCATTCCAGGTAAATTATCCAAGGTGAAAGGCGACATCCTGCGACACTTCCTCACGGCCGCCAGGACGGTCATCCCACGCCACTGGTGCAGTCCTGTCCCTCCCTCCCTCACGGAATGGCTCCAGGAATTTCTCTTTATCCGTAGAATGGAATATCTGGTTGCGATGGACTCTCCTGATTCCTCTACGTTCGAAACCCTCTGGCGGCCGTGGGTGGTGTTTCAGGAGACCTCGGAGTTTACCTCCCTTTTTAGTTGAGCCCTGGAAAGGCCGGAGCGTATCCTTTTTTGTTCTGCCTCCTCAGTGATCTCTTTCCTCTCCCCCTTGTCTCCTGTCAGTTGTGTCCTTTCCTCCCTGTTTCTTATGTCTGGTCTTTCTGTTGTCTGTCTTCCCCCTCCAGTTCGCCAGGGGTTGTTACCCCGCTTCTGTTAAACTGTTATTTTGGTTCCCAGTATCTGTTTTTGTAGTGAGGGGGTCTCCCCCCTGGTACTTTTCCTATTTCTGGCCCTGCGTGGCCTCCAAGCGGGACCTTGGGCGCTTGGCCCTTTTTTCTTTGTGTGGTATTCTTGTTTTGTTTTTGAAAAAATTTAACAAAAGTTGATTACACCTAAGGTAATTGCTTTTTTACACAGATTAGGTTTCCGTTCATGGGGTCCCCAAAGCGGATTCCCTGAACGGAAACCCATGCGCAGATATGAACAAGGCCTAAGGGGGCCTTTTTCTACTGATAGTGCTATTATTGATAACTATGGATGATGGAAGGCACCCCAAAGGTCTATATCTCCCTATATCTATATTATAAAAATGAATTCTTGTCTGTCTGTCTGTCTGTCTGTTCTCTAATGCGAACCAAATGGCTGGACCGATCTTCACCAAATTTGGTACAGAGATACTTCAGGTATCCGGGAAGGTTTAAGATGAGACTCCAACTCGCTCGGATGTACCGTTGCTGAGATACAGCATTCCAAACACAGTGCCCCCCTCTTAGCCAATACAAACCTGCAAGACTTTTACTCATATTCCAACTGCAATACACACGGTCACTCCACATGCACAATACAACACTCATATCCAAACTGAGATACACGCATCAGAGGATTAGATACACAGATCAGCACACAATACCACATGTTAGAGGATTAGATACACGGGTCTGCACACAGTCCCACAGACCAGAGGATTAAATACGCACTTCTGCACACAGTACCACACACTGAAGGATTAGATAAGTGCGTCTGCACACGGTTCCACATGCCGAAGGATTAGATACAGGCGTCTACACACAGTTCCACACTCCAGAGGATTAGATACGCACGTCTGCACAGAGTACCACATGCCGTAGGATTAGCTACACATGTCTACACACAGTTCCACACTCCAGAGGATTAGATACGCGCGTCTACACACAGTACCACATGCCATAGGATTACATACACGCGTCTGCACACAGTACCACACAGGGGAGGATTAGATACACGTGTCTTCACACAGTTGTACACGCCATAGGATTAGATACACGCGTCTGCACACAGTACCACATGCCGTAGAATTAGATACACAGATCAGCACACAGTACAACATGCCGTAGAATTAGATACACGGGTCTGCACACAGTCCCACACACCAGAGGATTAAATACACACTTCTGCACACAGTTCCACACACTGAAGGATTTGATACGTGTGTCTGCACACGGTTCCACATGCTGAAGGATTAGATACAGGCGTCTACACACAGTTCCACACTCCAGAGGATTAGATACACGCATCTGCACATATTTGTACACGCCATAGGATTAGATACACGCGTCTACACAGAGTACCACAGGCCTTAGGATTAGATACACGCGTCTACACACAGTTCCACACTCCAGAGGATTAGATACGCGCGTCTGCACACAGTTGTACACGCCATAGGATTAGATACACGCGTCTGCACACAGTACCACATGCTGTAGGATTAGATACGCGCGTCTACACATAGTTCCACACGCCGAAGGATTAGATACGCGCCTCTTCACACAATACCACACAGGGGAGGATTAGATACGTGTGTGCGCACACAGTACCACACTTTGGAGGATTAGATACATGCCTCTGCACACAGTACCACATGCCATAGGATTAGATACGCGCGTCTGCACACAGTACCACATGCCGGGGGATTGGATACGCGCGTCTACACACAGTTCCACACGCCGTAGGATTAGATACGCGCGTCTGCACACAGTACCACATGCCGGGGGATTGGATACACGCGTCTGCACACAGTTCCACACGCCGTAGGATTAGATACGCGCCTCTGCACACAGTTCCACACGCCGTAGGATTAGATACGCGCCTCTTCACACAATACCACACAGGGGAGGATTAGATACATATGTCTTCACACAGTTGTACACGCCATAGGATTAGATACACGTGTCTGCACACAGTACCACATGCCGTAGGATTAGATATGTGCCTTTTCACACAATACCATAAAGGGGAGGATTAGATACACGTGTCTTCACACAGTTGTACACGCCATAGGATTAGATACGCGCGTCTACACACAGTACCACATGCCGTAGAATTAGATACACGGGTCTGCACACAGTCCCACACACCAGAGGATTAAATACACACTTCTGCACACAGTTCCACACACTGAAGGATTTGATACGTGTGTCTGCACACGGTTCCACATGCTGAAGGATTAGATACAGGCGTCTACACACAGTTCCACACTCCAGAGGATTAGATACGCGCATCTGCACATATTTGTACACGCCATAGGATTAGATACACGCGTCTACACAGAGTACCACAGGCCTTAGGATTAGATACACGCGTCTACACACAGTTCCACACTCCAGAGGATTAGATACGCGCGTCTGCACACAGTTGTACACGCCATAGGATTAGATACACGCGTCTGCACACAGTACCACATGCTGTAGGATTAGATACGCGCGTCTACACATAGTTCCACACGCCGAAGGATTAGATACGCGCCTCTTCACACAATACCACACAGGGGAGGATTAGATACGTGTGTGCGCACACAGTACCACACTTTGGAGGATTAGATACATGCCTCTGCACACAGTACCACATGCCATAGGATTAGATACGCGCGTCTGCACACAGTACCACATGCCGGGGGATTGGATACGCGCGTCTACACACAGTTCCACACGCCGTAGGATTAGATACGCGCGTCTGCACACAGTACCACATGCCGGGGGATTGGATACACGCGTCTGCACACAGTTCCACACGCCGTAGGATTAGATACGCGCCTCTGCACACAGTTCCACACGCCGTAGGATTAGATACGCGCCTCTTCACACAATACCACACAGGGGAGGATTAGATACATATGTCTTCACACAGTTGTACACGCCATAGGATTAGATACACGTGTCTGCACACAGTACCACATGCCGTAGGATTAGATATGTGCCTTTTCACACAATACCATAAAGGGGAGGATTAGATACACGTGTCTTCACACAGTTGTACACGCCATAGGATTAGATACGCGCGTCTACACACAGTACCACATGCCGTAGAATTAGATACACGGGTCTGCACACAGTCCCACACACCAGAGGATTAAATACGTGCGGATTGATACGTGCGTCTGCACACGTTCCAAATGCCGAAGGATTAGATACGCGCATCTACACATAGTTACATACGCCGAAAGATTAGATACGCACCTCTTCACACAATACCACACAGGGGAGGATTAGATACGTGTGTGTGCACACAGTACCACACTTTGGAGGATTAGATACATGCCTCTGCAAACAGTATCACAAGTCAGAGAATTAGATACGCGTCTCCGCACACAGTACCACACGGGGGAGGATTAGATACGCGCGTCTGCACACAGTACCACACGGGGAGGATTAGATACGCGCGTCTGCACACAGTACCACACGGGGAGGATTAGATCCGCGCATCTACACACAGTACCACATGCCATAGGATTAGATACGCGCGTCTGCACACAGTACCACATGCTGGGGGATTGGATACGCTCGTCTACACACAGTTCCACACGCCGTAGGATTAGATACGCGCCTCTTCACACAATACCACACAGGGGAGGATTAGATACACGTGTCTTCACACAGTTGTACACGCCATAGGATTAGATACACACGTCTGCACACAGTACCACATGCCGTAGGATTAGATACTTGCATCTAAACACAGTACTACATGGGGAAGGATTAGATACAGCTTTACTGCAGGTATCCATAACAACTGATCACAGGTTTTTCACTGACATTCAAAATGAGATACACATAATCACATGACGCTTATGGACATACACACAAACCACATACAAAATACGCCAATGCAAAATTGGACAATTCTTATGGGGCCACTACACAAACATAAAATGTAATATACCCGTGCGAAGCCAGGTCCTCCCTCTAATTATAAAAATGAATTTCTGTCTGTCTGTCTGTCTGTCTGTGCTCTAATGCGAACCAAACGACTGGACCGATCTTCACCAAATTTGGTACAGAGATACTTCAGGTATCCGGGAAGGTTTAAGACGAGACTCCAACTCGCTCGGACGCACCGTTGCTGAGATACAGCATTCCAAACACAATGCCCCCCCCTTAGCCAATACAAACCTGCAAGACTTTCACTCATATTCCAACTGCAATACACACGGTCACTCCACATACACAACCCAACACTGATATCCAAACTGAGATACACGCATCAGAGGATTAGATACACAGATCAGCACACAGTATCACACGCCACAGGATTAGATACACACGTCTGCACACAGTCCCACACACCAGAGGATTAAATACGCACTTCTGCATACAGTACCACACACTGAAGGATTTGATATGTGCATCTGCACACAGTTCCACATGCCGAAGGATTAGATACAGGCGTCTACACATAGTTCCACACTCCAGAGGATTAGATACGCGCATCTGCACACAGTTGTACACACCATAGGATTAGATACACGCGTCTGCACACAGTACCACATGCAGTAGGATTAAATACGCGCGTCTACACATAGTTCCACACGCCGAAGGATTAGATACGCGTCTCTTCACACAATACCACACAAGGGAGGATTAGATACGTGTGTGTGCACACAGTACCACACTTTGGAGGATTAGATACATGCCTCTGCACACAGTACCACAAGCCAGAGAATTAGATACGCGTCTCCACACACAGTATCACACGGGGGAGGATTAGATACGCGCATCTGCACACAGTACCACACGGGGGAGGATTAGATACGCACATCTACACACAGTACCACATGCCATAGGATTAGATACACGCGTCTGCACACAGTACCACATGTCGGGGGATTGGATACGCGCGTCTACACACAGTTCCACATGCCATAGGATTAGATACGCGCCTCTTCACACAATACCACACAGGGGAGGATTAGATACACGTGTCTTCACACAGTTGTACATGCCATAGGATTAGATACACGCGTCTGCACACAGTACCACTTGCCGTAGGATTAGATACGCGCATCTACACACAGTTCCACACTCCAGAGGATTAGATACGCGCATCTGCACACATTTGTACACACCATAGGATTAGATACACACGTCTGCACAGAGTACCACATGCCGTAGGATTAGATACACGCGTCTACATACAGTTCCACACTCCAGAGGATTAGATACGCGCGTCTGCACACAGTTGTACACGCCATAGGATTAGATACACGCGTCTGCACACAGTACCACATGCCATAGGATTAGATACACCCGTCTACACATAGTTCCACACGCCGAAGGATTAGATACGCGCCTCTTCACACAATACCACACAAGGAAGGATTAGATACGTGTATCTGCACACAGTACCACACTTTGGAGGATTAGATACATGCCTCTGGACACAGTACCACAAGCCAGAGAATTAGATACGCGTTTCCGCACACAGTATCACACGGGGAGGATTAGATACGCGCGTCTGCACACAGTACCACACGGGGGAGGATTAGATACGTGCATCTACACACAGTACCACATGCCGGGGGATTGGATACGCACGTCTACACACAGTACCACATGCCATAGGATTAGATACGCGCGTCTGCACACAGTACCACATGCCGGGGGATTGGATACGCGCGTCTACACACTGTTCCACACGCCATAGGATTAGATACGCACCTCTTCACACAATACCACACAGGGGAGGATTAGATACACGTGTCTTCACACAGTTGTACACGCCATAGGATTAGATACACGTCTGCACAGAGTACCACATGCCGTAGGATTAGATACACGCATCTACATACAGTTCCACACTCCAGAGGATTAGATACGCATGTCTGCACACAGTTATACACACCATAAGATTAGATACACACATCTGCACACAGTACCACATGCTGTAGGATTAGATACGCGCGTCTACACACAGTTCCACACGCCAAAGGATTAGATACGCGCCTCTTCACACAATACCACACAGGGGAGGATTAGATACATGCGTCTGAATACAGTACCACACTTTGGAGGATTAGATACATGCATCTGCACACAGTACCACATGCCAGATAATTAGATACGCATCTCAGCACACAGTACCACACGGGGAGGATTAGATACGCGCATCTGCACACAGTACCTCACGCCAGTGATTAGATACACCTGTCTGCACACAGTACCACACGCCAGAGGATTAGATACACGCGTCTGCACATAGTACCACATGCTGTAAGATTAGATATGCACGTCTGCACACAGTTTCATTTACCGGAGGATTAGATACACACATCTGTACACAGTACCACACCAACAAGGATTAGATACTTGCGTCTAAACACAGTACTGCATGGGGAAGGATTAGATACAGCTTTACTCCTGGTATTCTTAACAACTGATCAAAGTTTTTTCACTGATATCCAAAATGAGATACACATAATCACATGACGCTTATAGACATACACAGAAACAACATACAACATACACCAGTGCAAAACTGGACAATTCTTATGAGGCCACTACACAAACATAACATGTAATATACCCGTGCGAAGCCGGGTCCTCCCTCTAGTGTCATATAAAATATACCACTCTATTAAATGGCGCAAGGCAGGTAGGGGCTCCATTATAGATTTTGCAATGGGGCTTTGAGATACGCCTCTGAATATGGAGCCATTGACCAACCATTTTATCTGTGAGAGTGCAGTGAGCATGCTCTGTCATAGTCAAGGAGGGAGAAGGAGCTATTGTCTGCTTCTACAAAGTGAACCTCTCTATATTAGGTGTCTTATTCCCAGATACGTCAGTTAGTAGAATAGAAGTAGAATGTTCTATGACACAAGTGTATTACCAGAGTCTGCCAGATACAGTGACACCCACAGTATAATGGTAGAAGAACAGAAGGATTGTAATCCTGATAAAAGCCTGATGAAATCAATATCTCTCAAAGCAAAGCCACAGCTTTAAATAGGAAGGAAGAACTTGTGTGTGTCATAAAATCTGATCCCAGAATCCCTTGACGTACATTGATACTTGAGTGTTTTTCAGTCATTGTATATGTGACAGCTTTATGAAATGCACAATACACTGAAAATAACTATACACAACACAGCTCTCTTCATGTATAGTAGTGTTACTTAGGGCGGGTTCACATCTGCGCCCCGGTCTCCGCTCTGTGGGTTTCCGTCTTCTGCCGACAGGAGACTGAAACCCGGAAGTAACCTGACTTTGTGTCTAGTTAAAAAAACAAAAACAGTTAGGCCGCGGAGACCAGAAGACGCTCACTGGCGGACATCTTGCAAACCCATTCAAGTGAATGGGTTTGAAAACTGACTGCCAGTTTCCATCTCCTGTCCAGTTTCTCGGGCAGAAGACGGAAACCTACAAAGCGGAGATCGGGTGCAGGTGTGAACCCGTCCTTAACAGCATTTAAACAGTTCAGAATAGCAAAATGTGAAAGCAGCAATTATTTGAGTGTCCTTTCTATTCCTCCTATCCGCTTCATAGACTAATACGTACAAAGTAACCCAGCCTGAAAAGTGGAGAAGGAACAAATTTCTTTATCTAGATATATTGAAAAGTTTCTTGTATTAACCTGAACTATTTAAGGGTGCCTTCACATGGAGTTTACACGTGTAAAATGTAGTTAGCCATTGAGTTCAATGGCTTTTTTTTAGCGCAACGCAAAGACGCCCATTTAAAAAAAAAAGCCATTGAACTCAATGGCTAACTACATTTTACACGTGTTTTTTTACACATGTAAAATGTACAAAAAGCACAGAGCGTAACTCCGTGTGAAGGCACCCTAAGGGCTAGTTCACATGTGGGGCGCCCGCGCGGGTTGTGACACAGAGAGAGACGCGGCGAGCCTCGTCTCTCTCTGGTCAAAACCTGCCTGCCGTGACCATCGCGGTTGCGGCTTTCCCCTCCTATATCGGCTCAAATGAATGAGCCGACATAGGAGGGTGCTGCCGCTAGGCGGAAGCCGAGGACCAGCGCGCCACGGCTTCCACCTGAAGATAGGACATGCCGCTTCTTTTCTCTGCTAGCAGCAGCCCGCCGCAAGTGGAAAAAAGAAGCCCGGCGGTCTGCATAAACCACCATTGTAAAGGGGCGGATTTTGAAGCGAAATCCGCTGTCAAAATCCGCCCCTTTGTTCACGTGTGAACGAGCCCTAAGGATACACCTTATGTAGAGTGTGATTGTTGTGTATGACACTATATCATGCAGTAAAAATAAGATTCGGGAACACATTAGGTCAATGGAATCCTATGTAGACATTCAGTGTACATGCTAGGAGCTTTCCTGGCACATGGGCCAAACATAGTGTTTAAACATAATGTGAATATAGCCAAATGTCTTTTGTAGTGACTCTTATTTTTGGATGAAAACATGCACAAGAACTGCATAAAACAATGATCACAAGGCTACACACAAAAAGTAAAACAAAATACAAGGAAAAACAAACACAAAGTATCGTGTTCCTGTCATCTCGCCATGCTGATATCTGCACAGTCAGATATATCATTGCCAAATTCTTTCCCTCATGAAAAGGGAGAAGGCCTTGTGTATCAGCGAGAATCCCTGAACAGCTGATAAACCGGTGACTAAACGCAGGGCAAGGGAGGTGAAAGTCGCTGTGAAATGAGACATCTTAAACCCCATCCAAGGCGAGAGTCTCAACTAAAGCGGGATTGAGTTTCATTGCTGCAACTGTTCCCTGTCCATTGAGAAGCCGGACTTACCGGGGCTGAAGCCAATAATGATTTATTCGAGAGGGTCTAGATATGAAAATGTGAAGTAAGTGGATTCGCTGGAGGAGACTCAATGCAGGTCGTAATACGTATCGTCTTGAAGTGTTGAAAACCAACAGTCACAACACTCTGCCGGCTTTGTCGCATGATATCCTACCACATTTACTTAAGCAGTCTGTACTGTCGTTATGTCTGCAATAAAGGACTAGAAAGATGTCATATTTTCCATTTACCCATGCGGTTATATAACTCCCCATAACTTGTCCTCCATCTATATCTAGTGCTCATAATTACTGATTGATGGGCGCAGAAGTGGAGAATCTGACTTTGCCTCGTCTCCTTGCCAAAAGAGTATTAGGGTGAGGTTTCTGCTGCAGCAAGCAGCTTACCAGCTAGGAATAATTCAGACTATATAGGCCAGATCACACATGTGACACTGTTTATCTCTGATCGGAGAGTATCAAATAGTTCAGAACCATGCCCCGTTGTCTATTTGTCCTTGACACCGCCCTCCTGACCATACAGAGCCTAATTAACATATCAGGCACCGAAACTGACAGCATCATTCCAATTCCTCGGACAAGGTAGAGGCTAGAGAATATAGTCTGATTGCTCTGAAATCAGTGGAGTAGTGCTCCATTAAAAGATGGAAAGAAATGGAACTGGCAGAGGATAAGGATAGACTATCAATATTAAAGTCCTGGAAAACCCCTTTAAGTCTTAAGTCAGAAATTGCAAATAAAAGTAAAAGTTACTGCATGTGACGTGGGCCTACATAATGAAATCATGACAGGAAAAGGGCAATGACAAACCACAAAACCAAAAAAATCCTTTTTTGAACAATTTCACACTATCAGTCCAAATAAAATCCGGAATAACTGTGAGAAATTTTTCCAGTTTCGGAAAAAAAAAAAAAAAGAAGCAATTTCTCTAGAATAGCAAAACATCAATACTCGTTCCCATACTCCCCGACCAGTCCATAAGTAGACCATGTGACTGTTGAAGGCCCTGATTGGTCGCAGCGGTCACAAGCCTACGGCGGGGAATACAAAGACCATTGGATTGCCTAATGTATCTATATGGTTTATTTTCACGTTGAACTTTATTTAGCCCAGAAAATCCAGAAGAAGGTTACTGGTTGCGTGCTACAAAAGAGCATGGCTTGGGACTTCCTGCTCAGATGACATAAAGGGGGTTAGGATTAGTTCAGGACTTTTTGTCCTGGTTTCGTAGTTTTTTAGGATAAAATTTCTTAATCATATTTAACACAGACGTCCAAACAAATGGCTGTAACTAATAGGACTCCGTCTTATAATTCTATATAGCTAATCTGCTGAAGAATGATCTTAATGTTCCTTGGCATGTTCCTCTGTCTGTTCCTGTATAGCAGGAGGATGATCTGCAGTGAAGTGCAATGTTATATCAGGACACCGAGCCTTAAAGGACACCTGCATCTTCAGGAGCAAGAAGTACTCAGGAGATAGAAATACAATATAACATTTTCTATAAACTGTCTGTGGTGTATAAACTATATTCATCCCCAAAGTGTGCTCTGTTTGTTGCAGAAACGTTCCGCGCTCATGGTGGTGCGTAGAGACCCTGACCTTCATAATATGGCCTATATTAGAACATGCCTCATTTTTGCTTATGACAATTCCTATTTTTTTACAAGTCTCTCTGCAGGAATCCAGAGAATAAGGCCAGTTTTAGGGGTTGAACGTGGCCAAGTGCTTAAGGACACCATCTTCTAAGACCCATGAGGACCACCCTAGATTAAAATGAGCCCCAACACAAGGTAGTACTGGTGTACAGTGGCATCATTAGGGAACTGAGCAGCAGTATTCCACCTCAAAACCAGTTCCAAATTCCAATCTGAATCTTCCCCCATTGTATTGGATGGGAGGCAGAATCTGAAGCCAGATGCTGAAAGAATAAAAGTCCTGCTCGATCTTGCCACAAATTCCATTGCTGATTCAGCCCAGGGCCCTGGTTAGGCAGAGTTCTCTTTCCTACTTGTATCGGGTTAGGCATCTTGTTAGTTTTGTCTTTATTGTATTTGTACTATGTATATAAAATCCCTCACGAATGTACAGCCCCATGGAAATAATGGTGCTATATAAGGGCTAGTTCACACGTAGTTAGTTGGTCTGGATTTTGACACGGAATCTGCATCAAAAAACCACCTCCTATTGAATTCAACGGGATCTGGTCATTTTCTTTTTCCACGAGCGGTATTTTACCATTCGCAGAAAAATGCGACCTGCTCTATATTGACGCAGATTCTTCGTCGAAAACCGCCGCGGCGTTCAAGACAATCCCTCTGGACTAGGCCCATTCATTTGGGCATAATCCAGAGCAGAAAGCTGTGACTGTCGGAGGCCGTGACTGACGCGGCTTCCCATGTCAAAATCCAAACCAAATAACTAAGTGTGAACTAGCCCTAAATAATAAGATTATGTGGCCTGTATACGGTAGCATTGCATGGACACTGTATGGTAGTGTTATTTAGACATGTTATACAAGCAGCTTGAGTGAGGAGTCTTTTCTACTTGTTCCTAGGGCCAGCCTTGGATAAAATATATGGTAGTCCCTCACAGCTTGTGCTTATGGGCTCTTTTGCCTCTCTATAGCCTCTGTGCATACGGCTTTGCTCCATAACTTGGCAGGCTTCAGGGAACACTACAATCACAAGAACGGCTTCCCACTGCAAGTATGATCCACATTTTATGCAAAGTGACTCTCAGTTTTGTGAGCACAGTATGGCAGATATTGATTTTTTTCTTTGCAGTCATTCATGAAGCAATCTGTGTAGGCCATGAAATCAATGAAACCAATGCCTTAGTGTATAAAGGGGTGTAGCAGGCTTGTGTAAGTAACTAGGGGGAGTAGTCAGAGCAAATCTGCAAACATGAGGGGCAACACAGCTTAGTGGTTAGCACTGCAGCCTTGCTATACTGGAGTCCTTGGTTTGAATCCCACCAGGAACAACATCTGCAAGGAGTTTGTATGTTCTCCCCGTGATACTGATAGGAAAAAAAAATGTATATTGTGATTCCTATATGGGGCTCACAATCTACATATAAAATAAAATCTGCAACCATGTAAATAAGGAAAAACCTGGGGTTCAGCACATGGGGTGCAAATAAACATAGCATGTCCTACAACACTGGAAAAGTGACTGACAACCAGAGGTGAAACCTAACACAATGTGCATGTTCGCCAGCTTTCTAATGTATTTTGTGTTCCAGTTCTTACCATTTTAGAGATCTGTGTTTGCTCTCAACGAATGGTGATATCCAAGCTAAAAACACATTTGGTCCTACTCGCACTGCTGCACGGTTTGTTACATGACAGAGCTCTATATTACACTTAATGCTTTGGCAAGGGCTACATGGCAACTTTGGCCGTAATTCCCATCGCCCTTTGACTTCTCCACTCACGATAAGAGTAAGGTCGCCATGCAGTCCTCGCCTTGTTCACTATCACAGTTCTATGGGTGCTATTGGGTATCTCAAATTTTACAATGAGGACCATGGAGAAACATTCTTAAATGCATGCCATAGTATGAAGCTCTTCTTCCTAAAATTGAGCCGCTAGGGTTAAAAATGGTCCATGAAAGCATATGTATTTAGAGTACTGTAAGCCGATGGCTGGTCAGGTAATGGAGGGGTGACTACTCAGGTGGGTGAGATGAGAAAACTCCAGGAATGTTTGTTCTCAGCAGACAACTTTCGTCTGCTGGCTTTCAATCTTCTGTGTGACTGTTCACCAGCAGCAAGCAGTGATCTTGGAAACAGTGAGGAACAAAAGGATATGATCACAAATAGTACAAAAATATCATATCAATATCAGATCAGCAAAGGTCCAACACCCCAGCCGATCAGCTGTTCTCAGCAGCCACTACGTCAATATCAATTACCCAGAAAACCAGCCCAAGCCGCCATAAACTAGACAGCAGTAGATGGTTTATAGGTTGCTATGTCACTAATGATTAAAATAGGCCCTTAGTATACAGTGGTAGAGGTGTGATACTGTGGATCCTCTGCCGATTGGCAAAATGAAGGGGTTGATCAGGGAAGGGGGACACTTTGACCTTACTTGTGTGTGACTGAGCTGCACTAGGATAGGATAGGATGAACTGGGTAGTTTATTATATGGGAGCATATACTGGCTGAGATGCTGTATGCTGCCTATCTGTATAGCGTGCAGTGAGTATAGAGTGTCCTGCACCACTCTTACAGGGTTTGGGGGATCGAGCCTCCCTAGGCCAGGGGCCAACCGGGGGATTCATCTGCTCCCCTGTTAGCCAGTCCGAGTCTGCCTCCATCAGTCAAATATTTATGGACTGCCCTAAGGAAAGATTATGTACTGTATATTAAAGTCCTGGAAAGCCCCTTTAATTATATACTGAAAATTAGGTATCAGTGCTATTCATAAGGGGTGTCTATCTATCTATCTATCTATCTATCTATCTCCTATCTATCTATCTATCTATCTATCTCCTATCTATCTATCTATCTATCTATCTCCTATCTATCTATCTCCTATCTATCTATCTATCTATCTATCTATCTATCTATCTATCTATCTCCTATCTATCTATCTATCTATCTATCTATCTCCTATCTATCTATCTATCTATCTATCTATCTATCTATCTATCTTCTATCTATCTATCATCTATCTATCTATCTATCTATCTATCTATCTCCTATCTATCTATCTATCTATCTATCTATCTATCTCCTATCTATCTATCTATCTATCTATCTATCTATCTATCTATCTCCTATCTATCTATCTATCTATCTATCTCCTATCTATCTATCTATCTATCTATCATCTATCTATCTATCTATCTATCTCCTATCTATCTATCTATCTATCTATCTATCTCCTATCTATCTATCTATCTTCTATCTATCTATCTATCTATCTATCTATCTATCTCCTATCTATCTATCTATCTATCTATCTATCTTCTATCTATCATCTATCTATCTCCTATCTATCTATCTATCTATCTATCTATCTATCTATCATCTATCTATCTATCTATCTATCTATCTATTTATCTCCTATCTATCTATCTATCTATCTATCATCTATCTATCTATCTATCTATCTATCTATCTCCTATCTATCTATCTATCTATCTATCTATCTATCTATCTATCTCCTATCTATCTATCTATCTATCTATCTATCTATCTATCTATCTATCTCCTATCTATCTATCTATCTATCTTCTATCTATCTATCTATCTATCTATCTATCTATCTCCTATCTATCTATCTATCTATCTATCTATCATCTATCTATCTCCTATCTATCTATCTATCTATCTATCTCCTATCTATCTATCTATCTATCTATCTATCTATCTATCATCTATCTATCTATCTATCTATCTATCTATCTATCTATCATCTATCTATCTCCTATCTATCTATCTATCTATCTATCTATCTATCTATCTATCTATCTAGTTATCTCCTATCTATCTATCTCCTATCTATCTATCTATCTATCTCCTATCTATCTCCTATCTATCTATCTATCTATCTATCTCCTATCTATCTATCTATCTATCTATCTATCTCCTATCTATCTATCTATCTATCTATCTATCTATCTTCTATCTATCTATCTATCTATCTATCTCCTATCTATCTATCTATCTATCTATCTATCTATCTATCTATCTATCTATCTCCTATCTATCTATCTATCTATCTATCTATCTATCTATCTCCTATCTATCTATCTATCTATCTATCTATCTCCTATCTATCTATCTATCTATCTATCTATCTATCTATCATCTATCTATCTATCTATCTATCTATCTATCTATCTATCTCCTATCTATCTATCTATCTATCTATCTATCTCCTATCTATCTATCTATCTATCTATCTATCTCCTATCTATCTATCTCCACAAAAATAAAGAAAAAAAGATCAGGGCACTCACCCAAGCAGACATGTATAAAACCAAAACTCCTTTATTGAAAATCTTCTAAAAGATCGGTACAGCGTGGAGAGGATGGTAACATTTACAACAGCGATGATCGTTTCATGCTAACCGCATTTCATCAGCCTGATCAAACGATCGTCGCTGTTGTAAACGTTACCATCCTCTCCACGCTGTACCGATCTTTTAGAAGATTTTCAATAAAGGAGTTTTGGTTTTATATATGTCTGCTTGGGTGAGGGCCCTGATCTTTTTTTCTTTATTTTTGTGGACTTTATGCTGTTTTATGCAGTGAGCACCACCTTGATTAAAAGGAGATACATGTTTGCCTGACATATATCCGTTGTTGGTTGTTTTACTGGTTTAAGAAGAAGCCTGTCCAGAATTTAAGTGGTGCCGTTCATTTTTCTTTTTTCTCTATCTATCTATCTATCTATCTATCTATCTATCTATATCTATATCTCCAGTGATTACAGATGACATATTGGATGTTTGCTGCACATGGCTCAGCAGTACTCGAGTACAGTCCAGCCCTACAAGCTTTGGCAGGAGAACAACAATGCCCTAGTCACTTTCCTACCGCAGAGCCTAAAAAGGTTTAACCCTAAAATATCCAATCTGGCTCTTGTCACAACTAGCAAGTAATATACAAGGATACTGTCACTTAATACCAGTCTGCTCTGAAATACCCATCTGGCGTTCTCCATTTCTGGGACCTGTAGGTATAGGAGCTTAGAGCCTGCCTGAATACCTATTGTACTAAACCGAACCTATCACCGCAACATTTACTTGCTGGAATAATAATAAAGGTGAACATCTGGAACAGATTAAAGAGCCGTCTGCTTTGAAAATCTTTTGGTATAAGGATTTCCTGACAACGAAATGATAAGAGGGTTTCCTACTCGCGGGACCCCCAATGATATGTCGTGATCTGTAACGTAGAAGCAAGGGTTTAATTTCCTTACAGCGCCACCTCAGGGGAAGTTATGCATTGTATAGTGCTCATTGAAACCAATGGACTGTCTGTACAATGCACTGATGGGCTGGGTCCTCCACAGCAAGAGAGGCTCTTTGTAATATCCTGTTTTTACACCTATTCACTTAAAATGGATCCATCAGGTTTATGTTTTTCCAGATGGTGAATAGCAACATTGAACACTATGGTCAAAGAGTAAAGGGAACCTGATAGAATAAACTGAGGCTCCATAGACATGGATGTGTGCCTTGTCTGGGTGCTATCTGTGACCCATTATTTTCTTATGGCCCCTATACACATGCCTATGTATTATCACAGTTAAGGGGCTGTTAGCAAAACTCAGTCCTGCCTGGCTGGGATCATTAATGAAATGAATGGGTCCTTGGAGGGCACAGACCACACATGGATATCATCCATGTACCATCCATCCAAGTGCATGTAGCCTAACAGATATGTGAACACAGCCTTAGATACATGAACAACAAATGTAATGTAGATCATATATTTTAGAAAGCTATCAACAGCCTACAGCTATCTAGCCTGAGTCATATATATATATATATATATATATATGTCCACATGGCATGACTGGGAGGGTCATCTGTCCTGAACAAGAGAGGGGACATAGCTGCTGTCAGAGGCAACAAGAACAAAAGGATTGGGCTGCTGAAATCCTACGGCCCGATCCTTATCTCCCCAGACATTTACTGTCATACAAGTGTTTGGGGGGCATCACATATATAAGGTTGGTCAGATGCATTGAATTCGGCAGCTGTGAATTTGTATGGCCGACTAAAGCCTGTAGCAAGTGTTCCATACACACAGGCTTTATGACAGTACGTAAAATTATCTATAAATGTGATTATTTTATATTAGTATAAAGATGACAACTGTGCACTAGACAATACATTGATTAATACGAAAACCCATCAGAATATTCACAAAGAGCGAGGTATATACACCGAGGAAGACGATGATATGGATACACCTCATGTGAACAAAGAAAGGCTGGGCCTCTGAACCAGAACCAGTTCCTATCAAACACAATGCTTAGAATCAACTGTATTCGGTATCACATGTATATATGCTACAAGGCCCAGACTCCATATCCATCTCTATACCCTGCCCAGCCATCCTGCCATTACATCATTGCCCCTACATATTATATCAGAATCGTGCCTGCTCTATTTTATCACAGATGTGCAATGAATATTTCATCACTAGTGACCCCTCTCCCACCCAGGAAATACACAATCTGCAATCATCACAGGCAATTCCAGCGTATACAATGTAACAAGCCAGGTGACAATAAAGAGATGGCAACAATAAGAGCAATAATGCAACATAAATGACAAATACCTGTAATTCTACTACAGAGCCATCTGCTGGTGTCAATAGCAAATGTTTACCCCCCTTGCACAAAAACAAAGTGTGCTAGATAGAGCCAAGATGAAGAAATGGGTGCCATGCAAAAAAACAGAAGCCCTTAACCGTATAGTGTCAGGGCTGCCATACACCATTGTGTGCTCTTTTATTATATCCTAGGGGCAGCACATGGGAAAGACAACAGCTAAATATAGCATCTGACAGATCACCTTGCACTGACATAGGCGAGCTGTGCATGGGTGTCACATTGAGATAAGGAGGGTATACTTACACTACAAGCCTGGATATGATCCATGACACCATGGCTGATCAGCTGGGTCCTGCAGGGTATGTTCTCTGTGATATGTTACATGCAGGGCTCAGCCATTAGTGTGCGCACAGCCCAGGCTACAGAATCCAGCTGTGGGGACTGGCTAATAGGATGTGTCAGGGGCAGGTCCTCCTCTCCAGCCTACATAGAAAATGCTTACACAGCCCAGGGTGGAAGAGGGTGAGGGTTTAGCAATTTGTAAGCAGCTGCTCGGCTCCTTCAGCGATCATATTCTGGAAGGAGGAGTGAAGGATAGGGGTGGGGAGATGTACAGCATGCTTCATACACCCCCTCCAACCTGCCACTGCTCAGGAGCCCATGTCCTGGATTTACATTGCTACTGTAGAGACAGGGTGGTGGCTGACAGCCTTTTGTCTGGGAGGGAGAATGACATATACTGGAATGGGGGGTAGGGGGTGGTATTAAAGAGGTTCTGCAGCTGGTGATCTGGTCATGGCTCATTTGTTTATGATGCCTTGAGGTCATGCTCAGGTCATTTAATCACTATAGTGTATATGGTATATTCGATAATGTCTAATTGTTAGATATGTGATATGTAGCTGTGTAATCGTATCTATCTAACCGTATCTATACTCTACTGTATCTAGCTACATACTCTATATCAACTGCTTGATTATCTATCTATCTCCTATCTATCTATCTATCTATCTATCTATCTATCTATCTCCTATCTATCTATCTATCTATCTATCTCCTATCTATCTATCTATCTATCTATCTATCTATCTATCTATCTATCTATCTATCTATCTATCTATCGCTCTATCATCTCGATCCATCTATCTATCTCCTATCTATATCTATCTCTCTATTATCTCATATCTATCTATCTATTTATCTATCTATCTATCATCTCATATCTATTTAATACTAGCCTCTGCTCACGACTTCGTTTGTGTGTTGTTGGCTTCGATGATCCGCCTATATTCAGCAAATTTCTGCTGTCGATGGTTTGCCTCCTCCGGTGTTTCAGCAGATCTCAAGCTGTCCTGCTGCTGAACTTGTTCCTCACGCCATGCCTGTGATTGTTCCGGCATCCCGGCAGCTCGCTGGGAAGCCATATAATGAGTGTGTTGGCTTTGATAATCCACCTGCTTCGGCATTTTGGCAGTTGTCAAGCTGGCCTGCCGCTGAACTTGTTCCTCGCATTGTGCCCATGATTCTTCCAGCATCTCACCAGCTCGCTGGGAAACCATATAATGAGTTTGTTGTTGGTATCAATGATCCCTGTCAGCTCCGCTTGAGGAGAACTCTGTGACTTCTGGATACCTTCATAGCTGTCTTTGTTTTAGAATTTTGCAACAAATTAGATTTTTATTTTTCCCGGCATGTAAAAAAGTAGCAAACTGCCAATTTACATTAAAGGTGTTTTTCCATCCAGTGTGTCAGCATTGCCTGGAGCAGATCAGATAATATGCAAATGCATGTACACAATCCACTGAGGGTTAAGCTGTGTGTTTACATAGAGAGATAACAGACCTGGCTTTATCAAAACCTGAAATAAGCTGCTGGCAAGAGCAGTGTAATATAGTATGTGAACATAAATTCATAACAGTCGTGAAGCCAAAAAGTAGCCTATGTGTTAATTGACGTTACAAGCTATCTATGAGCATTCAAATCCGTTCAGCCGTTTTTGCGTGATTGAGGAGCAAACATCCAAACACACAAACTTTCACATTTATAATAGTAGGATCTATCTAGCTCATATCTATCTATCTATCTATCTATCTATGTCTCATATCTATCTATCATCTATGCACACCTGCGGAGGGTTTTAAAAACCCACTTAAAGAGGACCTTTCACTGATTTTGGCACAGGCAGTTCTATATACTGCAGGAAAGCCGACAGTGCGCTGAATTCAGCGCACTGTCGGCTTTCACGATCTGTGCCCCGGGTAAAGCGCTATCGGTCCCAGTACTGTAGCGCTTTACAGTCAGAAGGGCGTTCCTGACAGTCAGTCAGGAACGTCCTTCTCCACAGCAGCGCCTATCGCGCTGTACAGTGTGAGCGGGGAGGAACGCCCCCTCCCACTGCTCACAGTGCTCGTCCATAGACGAGCATTAGGAGGGGAGGGAGCGTTCCTCCCCGCTCCACAGTACAGCGCTATAGGCGCTGCTGGGAAGAAGGATGTACCTGACTGACTGTCAGGAACGCCCTTCTGACTGTAAAGCTCTACGGTACCGGGACCGATAGTTCTTTACCCGGGACACAGATCGTGAAAGCCGACAGTGCGCTGAATTCAGCGCACTGTCGGCTTTCCAGGAATATATAGAACTGCCTGTGCCCAAATCGGTGAAAGGTCCTCTTTAAGGCTAAGGCCCCACGTAGCAATCTGTAGCCAAAAAGAGCTGCAGAAAAAACCATGGTGGAAATGCATTGCGGTTTTTCTTGCAGTGCTTTTCACAGAAAGTCTGCAGAGTTTTTCCATGCGGACTCTCTAGCCCTTTCTGACCCTAATATACCTATGGGAAAAATGCAATGGTTTTGGAAATCATACCACTTCCGCTGTGTATATTTTTCTGCAATGTGTGGATAGGATTTGCTAGAATACCCTCCACTTTGCAGGGACTGTGAAACACAGCAGTTATTGCCAAACCATGTGGGGACCTGGCCTAAATTAACCCATCAACACAATCAATTTTTATGATCTTTAGATGGATCACAGGACGACAACGTAAACCCATCTAATCTATTCATCACTATCATCCTTTAGATGACAGAAAGAGGGACAATATCTGTGTCATGCTGCATGTATTGTAGCAAATTTCTGTTTGATAAGCCATGCCTTTACCCTGCTCATCTATGCCCCTTTGATGCCACCCACTCTCTTGTGTTCCCACACAGTATTAGGGCTCGTTCACATCTGCGCCCGGTCTCCATTCATACAGGTTTCCGTTTCCTGCAGGAGACGGAAAGCTGCAGGACTCTTTCATTTGAATGGGTTTGAAAGATGTCCGGCCGTGAGCGCCGGTGAGCGTTTTATGCTCTCCGCCACGTTTTTTTAAACCGGACACAGAGTCGGACATGCAGTACTCTGTGTCTGGTTTAAAAAAAACTGTTTTTTGCGGCGGAGAGCATAAAACGCTCACTGGCACTCATGGCCGGACCTGGTCTGACAGGTTTCCGTCTTCTGCATGCAAAAGACGGAAACCACAGAACGGAGACCCGAACACAGGTTTGGGCACCCCTATTAATCTTAATCATTTTTAGTTCTAAATATTTTGGTGTTTGCAGCAGCCATTTCAGTTTGATATATCTAATAACTAGAGATGAGCGAACACTAAAATGTTCGAGGTTCGAAATTCGATTCGAACAGCCGCTCACTGTTCGAGTGTTCGAATGGGTTTCGAACCCCATTATAGTCTATGGGGAACATAAACTCGTTAAGGGGGAAACCCAAATTCGTGTCTGGAGGGTCACCAAGTCCACTATGACACCCCAGGAAATGATACCAACACCCTGGAATGACACTGGGACAGCAGGGGAAGCATGTCTGGGGGCATAAAAGTCACTTTATTTCATGGAAATCCCTGTCAGTTTGCGATTTTCGCAAGCTAACTTTTCCCCATAGAAATGCATTGGCCAGTGCTGATTGGCCAGAGTACGGAACTCGACCAATCAGCGCTGGCTCTGCTGGAGGAGGCGGAGTCTAAGATCGCTCCACACCAGTCTCCATTCAGGTCCGACCTTAGACTCCGCCTCCTCCGGCAGAGCCAGCGCTGATTGGCCGAAGGCTGGCCAATGCATTCGTATGCGAATGCAGAGACTTAGCAGTGCTGAGTCAGTTTTGCTCAACTACACATCTGATGCACACTCGGCACTGCTACATCAGATGTAGCAATCTGATGTAGCAGAGCCGAGGGTGCACTAGAACCCCTGTGCAAACTCAGTTCACGCTAATAGAATGCATTGGCCAGCGCTGATTGGCCAATGCATTCTATTAGCCCGATGAAGTAGAGCTGAATGTGTGTGCTAAGCACACTCATTCAGCACTGCTTCATCACGCCAATACAATGCATTAGCCAGTGCTGATTGGCCAGAGTACGGAATTCGGCCAATCAGCGCTGGCTCTGCTGGAGGAGGCGGAGTCTAAGATCGCTCCACACCAGTCTCCATTCAGGTCCGACCTTAGACTCCGCCTCCTCCAGCAGAGCCAGCGCTGATTGGCCAGAGTACGGAATTCGGCCAATCAGCACTGGCTAATGCATTGTATTGGCGTGATGAAGCAGTGCTGAATGTGTGTGCTTAGCACACACATTCAGCTCTACTTCATCGGGCTAATAGAATGCATTGGCCAGCGCTGATTGGCCGAATTCCGTACTCTGGCCAATCAGCACTGGCTAATGCATTGTATTGGCGTGATGAAGCAGTGCTGAATGTGTGTGCTTAGCACACACATTCAGCTCTACTTCATCGGGCTAATAGAATGCATTGGCCAATCAGCGCTGGCCAATGCATTCTATTAGCGTGAACTGAGTTTGCACAGGGGTTCTAGTGCACCCTCGGCTCTGCTACATCAGATTGCTACATCTGATGTAGCAGTGCCGAGTGTGCATCAGATGTGTAGTTGAGCAAAACTGACTCAGCACTGCTAAGTCTCTGCATTCGCATAGGAATGCATTGGCCAGCCTTCGGCCAATCAGCGCTGGCTCTGCCGGAGGAGGCGGAGTCTAAGGTCGGACCTGAATGGAGACTGGTGTGGAGCGATCTTAGACTCCGCCTCCTCCAGCAGAGCCAGCGCTGATTGGTCGAGTTCCGTACTCTGGCCAATCAGCGCTGGCCAATGCATTCTATTAGCCCGATGAAGTAGAGCTGAATGTGTGTGCTTAGCACACACATTCAGCTCTACTTCATCAGGCTAATAGAATACATTGGCCAATCAGCGCTGGCCAATGCATTCTATTAGCTTGATGAAGCAGAGTGTGCACAAGGGTTCAAGCGCACCCTCGGCTCTGATGTAGCAGAGCTGAGGGTGCACAAGGGTTCAAGTGCACCCTCGGCTCTCCTACATCAGAGCCGAGGGTGCGCTTGAACCCTTGTGCAGCCTCGGCTCTGCTACATCAGAGCCGAGGGTGCGCTTGAACCCTTGTGCACACTCTGCTTCATCAAGCTAATAGAATGCATTGGCCAGCACTGATTGGCCAGAGTACGGAATTCGGCCAATCAGCGCTGGCCAATGCATCCCTATGGGAAAAAGTTTATCTCACAAAAATCACAATTACACACCCGATAGAGCCCCAAAAAGTTATTTTTAATAACATTCCCCCCTAAATAAAGGTTATCCCTATCTATCCCCGCCTGTACAGCTATCCCTGTCTCATAGTCACAAAGTTCACATTCTCATATGACCCGGATTTGAAATCCACTATTCGTCTAAAATGGAGGTCACCTGATTTCGGCAGCCAATGACTTTTTCCAATTTTTTTCAATGCCCCCGGTGTCGTAGTTCCTGTCCCACCTCCCCTGCGCTGTTATTGGTGCAAAAAAGGCGCCAGGGAAGGTGGGAGGGGAATCGAATTTTGGCGCACTTTACCACGCGGTGTTCGATTCGATTCGAACATAGCGAACACCCTGATATCCGATCGAACATGTGTTCGATAGAACACTGTTCGCTCATCTCTACTAATAACTGATGGACACAGTAATATTTCAGGATTGAAATGAGGTTTATTGTACTAACAGAAAATGTGCAATATGCATTAAACCAAAATTTGACCGCTGCAAAAGTATGGGCACCTCAACAGAAAAGTGACATTAATATTTAGTAGATCCTCCTTTTGCAAAGATGACAGCCTCTAGTCGCTTCCTGTAGCTTTTAGTCAGTTCCTGGATCCTGGATGAAGGTATTTTGGACCATTCCTCTTTACAAAACAATTCCAGTTCAGTTAGCGTAAGGAGCGGAGGAGAAGGTAAGTTTAATGTGGAGGTGGAACGTGAAACTGGGGGCAGATGAAGGAGAGGACGGCATGACACTGGGGGCAGAGATGGAGAGGACGGCATGACACTGGGGGCAGAGATGGAGAGGACGGCATGACACTGGGGGCAGAGATGGGGGGACATGAATCTGGGGGCAGAGATGGAGGGGACATGAATCTGGGGGCAGAGATGGAGGGGACATGAATCTGGGGGCAGAGACGTGGGGATGTGATTCTGGGGGCAGAGATGGAGGGGACATGAATCTGGGGGCAGAGATGGAGGGGACATGAATCTGGGGGCAGAGACGTGGGGATGTGATTCTGGGGGCAGAGATGGAAGGGGGATATGAAACTGGGGGCAGATGAAGGGTGTATATGAAACTGGGGGAGAGATAGAGGGGGGACATATAATTTACGGGTGACTGTAGGAGGATTATACTGTGTGCGGGCACATGAAAAATTAACGAGTGGGCGGAGTCAGCACAAAAGTGGGCGGGGATAAATTTTCCACACATTTTGTCCCTCTTTCCATTCTTCAAAAGTTGGGAGGTATGGCCTTAGGCTGAGGCCCCACATAGCAAGCAGCAGCCAAAAACCAATACAGAAAAAAATGCAGTGGAAACACAGTGCAATATCCTATTAATATTATAAATGTGAAGTTTGTGAGTTTGGATGTTTGTGGGTTTGTGTGTTTGTGTGTTTGGATGTTTGCATGTTCGGATGTTTGTTCCTCAATCATGCAAAACCCGCTCCACCGATTTGGCTGAAAGTTTCCACAAACATAGTTAATACACCCGATTGCGCAATAGGCTACTTTTCGTCGCAACAGCGCACATACGTTTGTGCCAGGACCCCCACAAAACCCAAACTCACACCACCATCTCTGCAATCTCACACACTTTGGACCATAGCAAGCCACAAAATTCCTATTGCCCTCTACAGTCTCGCCCCTAACCCCACACAATCTCATATACATATACTTTACCACTTTGCCCCTCACCTTAACGATACTCCAGGAGGCGCTCTTTAACGCTCCAGAGCAGCCATGTTTGCCGACCCCCACCGCTCTGACAATCCGCGACACCGCCCACCCATGTCAATACCCCTAGGAGGTCTAATAAATGCAAAAAAAAAAGTTTAAAAAAAAGTAAAAAAAATATAAAAACAAATAAAAAGGATTAAAAATTCAAATCACCCCCCTTTCCCTAGAACACATATAAAAGTAGTTAAAAACTGTGAAACACATACATGTTAGGTATCCCCGCGTCCAAAATCGCCCGCTCTACAAAGCTATACAAATATTTTTCCTGTTCGGTAAACGCCGTAGCGGGAAAAATGGTCAAAAGTGCCAAACCGCCGTTTTTTCACTCTTTTGATTCTGATAAAAATTTGAATAAAAAGTGATCAAAGCAATAACATTTCCCGAAAATGGTAGAACTAAAAAGTACACCCGACCCCGCAAAAAAAGACGCCCTATACATCCCCGTACACGGACGTATAAAAAAGTTACGGCTGTCGGAATATGACGACTTTTAAAAAAAAAAATGTTTTAACACAGTTTTGGATTTTTTTAAGGGGTCAAAATGTAAATAAAACCATATACATTTGGTATCCCCAGCATCGTAACGAAACACAGAATACAGGGGACATGTCATTTTGGTTGCACAGTGAACGCCGTAAAACCAAAGCCCGTAAGAAAGTCGCAGAAATGCACTTTTTTCGTCAAATCCACCCCATTCAGAATTTTTTCCCTGCTTCCCAGTACATTATATAGAATAAATAATGGTGGCATCATGAAGAAAAATTTGTCCCAAGAAAAATTAAGACCTCATATGACTCTGGGAGCAGAGAAATAAAAAAATTATGGGGTTTAGAAGGAGGGGAGTCAAAAATGAAAAACCAAAATCAAAAAATGCCATCGGCGGGAAAGGGTTAACTTCAAATACCTCTGTCCCAAAGTCACTATGTAAAGTTTCTCACAACACCGTATAGCAGCTCAAATACAAAGTAACTTCAACACAAAAGTCTCACGTATTCTCTGAATTACAGAAACAACAAGATACAAAGTTACATTTCATATCCCATCCCTTATACACAGTACGAAAACCTTACCCGCGTCTGTATATACCCACTGCTACAATCACCGCAGACGAAGTCGCGGGTACCAGCTAGTTTCCCATAATACAGAACTGGAGTCCTGTGTTTGAATCCTGCCAAAGACAAAGAGTTTGTTTGTTCTACTCAAATTTTTTTCTTTTTCTTAATGTAGATTGTGAGCCCCATAAAGGGATCTTTCCTATCAGTATGCCTTTGTAGAATGGGAGGAAAACCACACAAACACAGGGAGAACATACAAACTACTTGCAGATGTTATCGCTGGCAAGATTCAAACCCAGGACTCCAGCGCTGCAAGGCTGCAGTGCTAACTACTGAGCCATCATGTTGCCCCCATTCTCCCCAAGTTTGTGTGGGTTTCCTCCCACACTCCGGTTTCCTCCCACACTCCAAAGACATACTGATAGGGAATGTAGATTGTGAGCCCTATATGGGACAGTGATTGGCAAACTTTTTTGAAATTGCAGCTTTCCGCTGCAGATTTTTTTCCTGCAATGTGTGGATAGGATTAGCCAAAATCTGCTGTGGCCAAACCGTTGCGTTTATGCTATGTGGGGTCCCGGGCTCTTTTAAATTACAGTTTACAAACAGAGCAATCCCTCTGTCTTGTTTGGCAAAGCTCTGGTTCTTCTCTTCACTCATCTACCCAGCTTTTAGCATCTCAGTAAACCTATCTTCTCAGGTTCAGTGGGACATATGTCACATTCCTCACCCATACTATTTGTATCTTCTGTCAAGGTCAAACTTACACCTTTTATGTTGTCCAATCAAATGTAAATAAAGCTTCGTAATTCTGTGATGAATCCTTCTATGTTAAAATATTTACTATTTATATCCCTTATGAAATTTAGATTAGAGTCACCTGAATCAAATGGGATTTTCCCCATGTGAATCGCTGCATTTGTTGCCATGATATCAATGTTTTTGTCAACATGCAAATGTCTCTTTGGAGTAATGAGGGTGTTGCCATTGCTCCAAAGAGGTAAGACTAACTCCCTCATTGCTCTGAAATGTTGATTTGAACTTTTTTTTTCCTTTTATGTAGATTGTGAGCCCCACACAGAGCTCACAATGTACATTTTTCCCTATCATTATGTCTTTGGAATATGGGATGGAAATCCATGCAAACACGGGGAGAACATACAAACTCCTTGCAGATGGTTTTATGCCTTTGGCGGGATTTGAACACCAGGACTCCAGTGCTGCAGTGCTAACCACTGAGCCACCATGTGGCTCCAGTTGTTTGTTTGAATTTTGACAAAACCACCTGGGCTGGGTTGATATGCTGAGCTCTGGTGACAGACTCCCTGTGTGTAATTGTCCAGATAGACGCACGTTATACATGATGTTGAAGTTGAATAGCCCAATTCAGGCTTGTGTTCCTTTTCTTCATTACATCAGAGGTCATGGTAACCTACAGTATATGGTGACCTACATGGTGTAATAATCTAAGTCCCGGTTCACATCTGTATTTGGGCTATTCCGTTCCCCTATCCACATGAAATACGCGGAGAGAAAAGTCCTGCAAGCAGCACTTTTCTCTCTGCATTTTTTGTTCGGAAACTGAGTAGAAACCACACAGAGCCCATTATAGTCTTTGGGGTCCGTGTTTTTCCTGAGGTAACCGCTTTTTTATGCGGACAGGTTTCTGTTTGGGGGGTCCCCGAATCGAAACCTAAAAGCAGATGTGAACTGGGCCTGAAGTGTACCTAAATTTATTTTTAAAGCTTTTTTTAAATTTCATTTATTTGTCCTGTTATCTTCCTCCTTTCTGCCCTGAACTTATCACTGACTCTAAGGAAACGTCACCATCGCAGCCAGTACACAGAGCGCAGACAGAAAAGCAGAGGTGACCAAAGCTTCTAGTGACTTAAAGCAGAGATTCTTAAACTTATTTCGTCTACCGCCCACTTTGAGAATCAATTGATTTCCCCTTAAAATGTTCAACTTCACCTTAACCACTTCAGTACCGGGCCAATTTGTGCTCCAGGACCAGGCACATTTTAGGTTTATTTTGTATGTGCGGTTTTGAGGGCTGTAACATTTTTCCCGTATGTCTCAGTCAACTAATTATTGCGTCTTTTTTCGGGGACATATAGGGCTTTATTTTTATGTTGTTTTTATTTTCGAATGTGTTTTAATTTTTTTTTATATCCAGGAAAATATAAACATAATAGGAGGGAAATTGTGTCTCGTTTTCAATTTATTATTATTTTTTATTTAATAACACAAAGTGTCACTGAAAAAACTTTATAATATAGTTTTTCCTCTCCATTACGGTAATTTTTATTTTGTATGGTGTCGTCGGGGGTGGGGCTATAACATTTAATAACGGCGTTTTATTAGCGTATAATTTTTTTATTATTTTATTTACATTTTTTTAAAAACTTTTTTATTATATATATTTTTTTTTTTTTCAGATTGTGTCCCCATAAGGTCATAAGAGACCTTTGGGGACATCTGATCACTTTTTTTTTGTTACAGAGGCTGATTTCCCCTGCAACTGAGGCTGGTACATTTAACCTCAGTTGCAGGAGGAATGCAGCCTCCTGCACACTGTATACACAGCTTACTGAGCTGATCTGGGTCCTCTAGGACCCAGCAGCTCTTGCAAGACGCTGCTCCCAGCGGATCACATGACCACCAGGTCAGAGGGCAGGCGAATCATGGCGGCGCCCATAGCCGTGTATACAGCGCTCATTGAGCGCTGTATACACAGCAATCGAGATGGCAGGGAAGGGAATAAACCTTCCCTGCCATCTCTCTGGGAGCTCCGGCTAAAGTTACAGCTGGCTCCCAGCTTCAGTAGCTGCACGATCTCTGTGCCGCTACTGTGTTCTGACTGGACGTACCGGTACGTCCGGTCAGAACAAGGCAACAACTATCCGGACATTTATAGTCTATGGGCGGTCCGGAAGTGGTTAAAAATCACAATCGCAGTTATTACTTTTATTTAATTATAGCAGCCATATGAGTCTTATCGTGTTTCTCAGTTCAAACTTGCATTTTAAGGGTATGTTCACACAAAAGAAATCTTTTCCGCCGTGTGAACTCTCATGGCTAGCCACGACGGGATGCCGGATGCAGTGCAACAGCATCCGAATGAATGGGCCTAATCAGGAGTGAGTCTCGCACCGCGGATGCTGCGGTTGTCTCAGCCGTGGAATCCGCGAGAAGAAAGGTCATGTCGCTTTTTTGTCCCGCTAGTGGGACAAAATTGCTAGTGGGAAAAAAAAGCGAGCAGCTCCCATTCAACTTCATGGGAGCCTTCTTTTGAAGGCGGATTTTGAAGCGGATTCACCTGCAAAAACTCTGTGTGAACTAGTGCTAAATGAGATTGTTCTAATGAGCGCAATAAAATGCAATTTTATGAAAATATTCAGAAAAACTTTTATTCAAATTAAAACAAACATTTCAATTTCAATTTTAAAACTAATCTAATGTGAAGGATGAATCTGATCATTTTTAACAAATTTCTTAATATCAGGCTCGACTTTAATCAAAAAGGATAATAATAATGATAATAATATTAATAATAATAATAATTAGAGATGAGCGAATAGTGAAATATACAATATTCGTTATTCGTTTCGAATAGCCGCTCAATATTCGACTATTCGAACGAATATCAAACCCCATTATAGTCTATGGGGAAAAAAGATTCGTTTCAGGGGAACCCACAATTCGACTCAGGAGGGACACCAAGTCCTCTATCACACCCCAGGAAATGATACCATCACCAACACCAACACCAACACTGGAATGCAACTGGGACAGCAGGGGAAGCATGTCTGGGGGCATCTAACAAGCCCAAGTCCTTGTATTACGCCACTAATAATGGAGGAGCTGACTTTTTCCCCATAGGAATGCATTGACCAACGTTGATTGGCCGAATGCCATACAGTGTACAGCATTTGGCCAATCAACGCTGGTTCTGCTGGAGGAGGCGGAGTCTAAGATCGGTCCACAATGGAGACTGCAGTGGACCGATCATAGACCCGCCTCCTCACAGATGAGCCTCCAGCAGAACCATCTAAGAAGTAGCAGCGCTGTGTCAACTTTGCTACATCTGAGATCGGACCACAATGGAGACTGCTGTGAACCGAACTTAGACTCCTCCTCCTCCAGCAGAACCAGCGTTGATTGGCCAAATGCTGTACACTGTATGGCATTCGGCCAATCAACGCTGGTCAATAGAGATGAGCGAACAGTGTTCTATCGAACTCATGTTCGATCGGATATTAGGCTGTTCGGCATGTTCGAATCGAATCGAACACCACGTGGTAAAGTGCGCCATTACTTGATTCCCCTCCCACCTTCCCTGGCGCCTTTTTTGCTCCAATAACAGCGCAGGGTAGGTGGGACAGGAACTACGACACCGGTGACGTTGAGAAAAGTAGGCAAAACCCATTGGCTGCCGAAAACATGTGACCTCTAATTTAAAAGAACAGCGCCGCCCAGGTTCGCGTCATTCTGAGCTTGCAATTCACCGAGGACGGAGGTTTCCGTCCAGCTAGCTAGGGCTTAGATTCTGGGTAGGCAGGGACAGGCTAGGATAGGAAGGAGAAGACAACCACAACAGCTCTTGTAAGAGCTAAATTCCAGGGAGAAGCTTGTCAGTGTAACGTGGCACTGACGGGCTCAATCGCCGCAACCCAGCTTTCCCAGGATCCTGAATGGAATACACTGTCAGTGTATTCCCGTATACCCGATATATACCCCCGATACCCGTTCCAACGGTGTGCCCCCCCACCTTCACCCCAGAAATACCCTGCAAGTCCCCTAGCAATAGAATTGGGGCTATATACACCCACTATTTTTGCTACTGCCATATAGTGCCATTGTCTGACTGGGAATTCAAAGAATATATTGGGGTTACGTGCACCCACAATTTTTACTACTGGTATACAGTGCCAGTTTCTGACTGGGAATTCAAAGAATATATTGGGGTTATAAATACCCTCATTTCTTGCTACTGCCATATAGTGCCAGTTTCTGACTGGTAATTCAAAGAATATATTGGGGTTATAAATACCCTCATTTCTTGCTACTGGTATATAGTGCCATTGTCTGACTGGGAATTCAAAGAATATATTGGGGTTACGTGCACCCACAATTTTTACTACTGGTATATAGTGCCAGTTTCTGACTGGGAATTCAAAGAATATATTGGGGTTACAAATACCCTCATTTCTTGCTACTGCCATATAGTGCCAGTTTCTGACTGGTAATTCAAAGAATATATTGGGGTTACGTGCACCCACAATTTTTACTACTGGTATACAGTGCCATTGTCTGACTGGTAATTCAAAGAATATATTGGGGTTATAAATACCCTCATTTCTTGCTACTGGTATATAGTGCCATTGTCTGACTGGGAATTCAAAGAATATATTGGGGTTACAAATACCCTCATTTCTTTCTACTGCCATATAGTGCCAGTTTCTGACTGGGAATTCAAAGAATATATTGGGGTTACGTGCACCCACAATTTTTGCTACTGGTATATAGTGCCAATTTCTAACTGGGAATTCAAAATGCGCAAGGCTCCCGGAAAGGGACGTGGACGAGGCCGTGGGCGAGGTCGGGGGAATGGTTCTGGGGAGCAAGGTAGCAGTGAAGCCACAGGGCGTCCCGTGCCTACTCCTGTGGGGCAGCAAGCATTGCGCCACTCCACAGTGCCAGGGTTGCTTGCCACATTAACTAAACTGCAGGGTACAAACCTTAGTAGGCCCGAGAACCAGGAACAGGTCTTGCAATGGCTGTCAGAGAACGCTTACAGCACATTGTCCAGCAGCCAGTCAGACTCTGCCTCCTCTCCTCCTATTACCCAACAGTCTTGTCCTCCTTCCTCCCAAAATTCCCAAGCTTCACAGAACAATAACCCCAACTGTCCCTGCTCCCCAGAGCTGTTCTCCGCTCCTTTCATTGTCCCTCAACCTGCCTCTCCACGTCACGATTCCACGAACCTAACAGAGGAGCATCTGTGTCCAGATGCTCAAACACTAGAGTCTCCTCCATCTCCGTTCGATTTTGTGGTGGATGACCAGCAACCCACCCTCATCGACGATGATGTGACGCAGTTGCCGTCAGGGCATCCAGTTGACCGGCGCATTGTGCGGGAGGAGGAGATGAGACAGGAGTTGGAAGAGGAAGTGGTGGATGATGAGGACACTGACCCGACCTGGACAGGGGGATGTCAAGCGGGGAAAGTAGTGTGGATGTTGAGGCAAGTGCAGCACCAAAAAGGGTAACTAGAGGCAGAGGCAGAGGTCAGCAGCTTAGGCGAAGCCAGGCCACACCCGGAATCTCCCAAGATGTTCCAGTTCGTACCCAGCCCCGAAAAACTCCCACCTCGAGGGCACGTTTCTCGAAGGTGTGGAGTTTTTTCAAGGAATGCGCCGAGGACAGATATAGTGTTGTCTGCACAATTTGCCTCTCGAAATTGATTAGGGGCTCTGAGAAGAGCAACCTGTCCACCACTTCAATGCGCCGTCATTTGGAATCCAAGCACTGGAATCAGTGGCAGGCAGCAACGGCAGGACAAAGGCCGCCTGCCGTTCACGCCACTGCCACTGCCTCTGCCACTGCCTCTGCCTCTGCCACTGCCACTGCTGACTGTGCTGGCGATGCACTCCAGAGGACGAGCCAGGACACCACTTCATCTGCCTCCGCCACTTTGTTGACTTCTCCCTCATCCTCCCCTGTTCCTGTCTTATCTCCTTCTCCTGCACCATCAAAGGCACCATCAGGCGCTTCTTTACAACAACCCACCATCTCTCAGACATTGGAGCGGCGGCAGAAATACACTGCTAACCACCCACACGCGCAAGCCTTGAACGCCAACATCGCTAAACTGCTGGCCCAGGAGATGTTGGCGTTCCGGCTTGTTGAAACTCCCGCCTTCCTGGACCTGATGGCAACTGCGGCACCTCGCTATGCCGTCCCTAGCCGTCACTACTTCTCCCGGTGTGCCGTCCCCGCCTTGCACCAGCACGTGTCACTCAACATCAGGCGGGCCCTTAGTTCCGCGCTTTGCACAAAGGTCCACTTGACCACCGACGCGTGGACAAGTGCATGCGGACAGGGACGCTACATTTCACTGACGGCACACTGGGTGAATGTAGTTGAGGCTGGGACTGCTTCCCAAACTGGCCCGGTGTACCTCGTCTCCCCGCCTAACATTCCTGGCAGGGACACGAGAAGAACACCCCCCTCCTCCTCCTCCTCTACCGCCTCCTCCTCCGCCACCGCCTCCTCCTCCGCCACCGCCTCCTCCTCCGCTGTTAGATTGACCCCAGCTACGAGTTGGAAACGTTGCAGCACTGGCGTTGGTAGACGTCAGCAGGCTGTGCTGAAGCTGATCAGCTTGGGGGACAGACAGCACACTGCCTCCGAGGTGAGGGATGCCCTCCTCGATGAGACGGCAATATGGTTTGAGCCGCTGCACCTGGGCCCAGGCATGGTCGTTTGTGATAACGGCCGGAACCTGGTAGCAGCTCTGGAGCTTGCCGGACTCCAACATGTTCCATGCCTGGCCCACGTCTTTAACCTAGTGGTGCAACGTTTCCTAAAGAGCTACCCCAATGTTCCAGAGCTACTGGTGAAAGTGCGGCGCATGTGCGCCCACTTTCGCAAGTCGACAGTAGCCGCTGCTAGCTTAAAATCTCTCCAGCAACGCCTGCATGTGCCACAACACCGGCTTTTGTGCGACGTCCCCACACGCTGGAACTCAACGTTTCAGATGTTGAATAGAGTGGTTGAGCAGCAGAGACCTTTGATGGAATACCAGCTACAAAACCCTAGGGTGCCACAAAGTCAGCTGCCTCAGTTTCACATCCATGAGTGGCCATGGATGAGAGACCTTTGTGACATCCTACGGGTCTTTGAGGAGTCCACAAGGAGGGTGAGCTCTGAGGATGCGATGGTGAGCCTTACAATCCCGCTCTTGTGTGTTCTGAGAGAATCCCTGATTGACATCAGGGATAACTCAGATCACACAGAGGAGTCAGGGATAGCATCCGATCCGTCACAGCTGGAGAGTAGGTCCACACATCTGTCCGCTTCATCGCGTTTAATGGAGGAGGAGGAGGAGGAGGAGGAGGAGGAGGAGGAAGAAGAGTTGTCCGATGATGTGATGGTGATACAGGAGGCTTCCGGGCAACTTCGAATCGTCCCATTGTTGCAGCGCGGATGGGTAGACATGGAGGATGAGGAGGAAATGGAGATTGAACTTTCCGGTGGGGCCAGAGGAGTCATGCCAACTAACACTGTGGCAGACATGGCTGAGTTCATGTTGGGGTGCTTTACAACCGACAAGCGTATTGTCAAAATCATGGAGGACAACCAGTACTGGATCTTTGCTATCCTTGACCCCCGGTATAAAAACAACATCTCGTCTTTTATTCCAGTAGAGGGGAGGGCCAATCGCATCAATGCTTGCCACAGGCAATTGGTGCAGAATATGATGGAGATGTTTCCAGCATGTGACGTTGGCGGCAGGGAGGACAGTTCCTCCAGTAGGCGACCAAGTTCTCACCGGTCCACACAAACGAGGGGCACACTGTCTAAGGTCTGGGACACCTTGATGGCACCCCCTCGCCAAAGTGCCGCCACAGAGGGTCCTAGTGTCACCAGGCGTGAGAAGTATAGGCGCATGTTGCGGGAATACCTTTCCGACCACAGCCCTGTCCTCTCCGACCCCTCTGCGCCCTACACGTATTGGGTGTCGAAGTTGGACCTGTGGCTTGAACTTGCCCTATATGCCTTGGAGGTGCTGTCCTGTCCTGCCGCCAGTGTCCTATCTGAGAGGGTGTTCAGTGCAGCCGGTGGCATCATCACTGACAAGCGCACCCGTCTGTCAGCTGAGAGTGCCGACCGGCTCACTTTGATAAAAATGAACCACCACTGGATAGAGCCTTCATTTTTGTGCCCACCTGTGTAAAGCACCCCAACATGAAACTCCATGTCTGTACTCAACCTCTCCAATTCCTCCGCATCCTCATACTCATCCACCATAAGCGTTGCACAATTCTGCTAATACTAGGCTCCCTCCAACATGATTTCCCCCAACTCTGCTGGTTAGAGGCTCCCTCCACCCTGATTTCCACCAACTCTGCTGGTTAGAGGCTCCCTCCACCCTGCTTTCCCACAACTCTGCTGGTTAGAGGCTCCCTCCACCATGAATTTGCCCAAACTGGGCTGGTTAGAGGCTCCCTCCACCATGAATTGGTTCAAACTGGGCTGTTTAGAGGCTCCCTCCACCAAGAATTGGTCCAAACTGGGGTTTTTAGAGGCTCCCTCCACCATGAATTGGTCCAAACTGGGCTGGTTAGAGGCTCCCTCCACCATGAATTGGTCCAAACTGGGTTTTTTAGAGGCTCCCTCCACCATGAATTGGTCCAAACTGGGGTTTTTAGAGGCTCCCTCCACCATGAATTGGTCCAAACTGGGGTTTTTAGAGGCTCCCTCCACCATGAATTGGTCCAAACTGGGCTGTTTAGAGGCTCCCTCCACCATGAATTGGTTCAAACTGGGGGTTTTAGAGGCTCCCTCCACCTTGAATTGGTCCAAACTGGGCTGGTTAGAGGCTCCCCCCACCATGAATTGGTCCAAACTGGGTTTTTTAGAGGCTCCCTCCACCATGAATTGGTCCAAACTGGGGTTTTTAGAGGCTCCCTCCACCATGAATTTGCCCAAACTGGGCTGTTTAGAGGCTCCCTCCACCATGAATTGGTCCAAATTGGGGTTTTTAGAGGCTCCCTCCACCATGAATTGGTCCAAACTGGGGTTTTTAGAGGCTCCCTCCACCATGAATTGGTCCAAACTGGGGTTTTTAGAGGCTCCCTCCACCATGAATTGGTCCAAACTGGGCTGGTTAGAGGCTCCCTCCACCATGAATTTGCCCAAACTGGGCTGTTTAGAGGCTCCCTCCACCATGAATTGGTCCAAACTGGGCTGGTTAGAGGCTCCCTCCACCATGAATTGGTCCAAACTGGGTTTTTTAGAGGCTCCCTCCACCATGAATTGGTCCAAACTGGGGTTTTTAGAGGCTTCCTCCACCATGAATTGGTCCAAACTGGGGTTTTTAGAGGCTCCCTCCACCATGAATTGGTCCAAACTGGGGTTTTTAGAGGCTCCCTCCACCATGAATTTGCCCAAACTGGGCTGTTTAGAGGCTCCCTCCACCATGAATTGGTCCAAACTGGGTTTTTTAGAGGCTCCCTCCACCATGAATTGGTCCAAACTGGGGTTTTTAGAGGCTCCCTCCACCATGAATTGGTCCAAACTGGGGTTTTTAGAGGCGCCCTCCACCATGAATTTGCCCAAACTGGGCTGTTTAGAGGCTCCCTCCACCATGAATTGGTCCAAATTGGGGTTTTTAGAGGCTCCCTCCACCATGAATTGGTCCAAACTGGGCTGGTTAGAGGCTCCCTCCACCATGAATTTGCCCAAACTGGGCTGTTTAGAGGCTCCCTCCACCATGAATTGGTCCAAACTGGGCTGGTTAGAGGCTCCCTCCACCATGAATTGGTCCAAACTGGGTTTTTTAGAGGCTCCCTCCACCATGAATTGGTCCAAACTGGGGTTTTTAGAGGCTCCCTCCACCATGAATTGGTCCAAACTGGGGTTTTTAGAGGCTCCCTCCACCATGAATTGGTCCAAACTGGGGTTTTTAGAGGCTCCCTCCACCATGAATTTGCCCAAACTGGGCTGTTTAGAGGCTCCCTCTACCATGAATTGGTCCAAACTGGGTTTTTTAGAGGCTCCCTCCACCATGAATTGGTCCAAACTGGGGTTTTTAGAGGCTCCCTCCACCATGAATTGGTCCAAACTGGGGTTTTTAGAGGCTCCCTCCACCATGAATTTGCCCAAACTGGGCAGTTTAGAGGCTCCCTCCACCATGAATTGGTCCAAATTGGGGTTTTTAGAGGCTCCCTCCACCATGAATTTGCCCAAACTGGGCTGGTTAGAGGCTCCCTCCACCATGAATTGGTCCAAACTGGGCTGGTTAGAGGCTCCCTCCACCATGAATTGGTCCAAATTGGGGTTTTTAGAGGCTCCCTCCACCATGAATTGGTCCAAACTGGGCTGTTTAGAGGCTCCCTCCACCATGAATTGGTCCAAACTGGGGTTTTTAGAGGCTCCCTCCACCATGAATTGGTCCAAACTGGGGTTTTTAGAGGCTCCCTCCACCATGAATTTGCCCAAACTGGGCTGTTTAGAGGCTCCCTCCACCATGAATTGGTCCAAATTGGGGTTTTTAGAGGCTCCCTCCACCATGAATTTGCCCAAACTGGGCTGGTTAGAGGCTCCCTCCACCATGAATTGGTCCAAACTGGGCTGGTTAGAGGCTCCCTCCACCATGAATTGGTCCAAATTGGGGTTTTTAGAGGCTCCCTCCACCATGAATTGGTCCAAACTGGGCTGTTTAGAGGCTCCCTCCACCATGAATTGGTCCAAACTGGGGTTTTTAGAGGCTCCCTCCACCATGAATTGGTCCAAACTGGGCTGGTTAGAGGCTCCCTCCACCATGAATTGGTCCAAACTGGGTTTTTTAGAGGCTCCCTCCACCATGAATTGGTCCAAACTGGGGTTTTTAGAGGCTCCCTCCACCATGAATTGGTCCAAACTGGGGTTTTTAGAGGCTCCCTCCACCATGAATTGGTCCAAACTGAGGTTTTTAGAGGCTCCCTTCACCATGAATTTGCCCAAACTGGGCTGTTTAGAGGCTCCCTCCACCATGAATTGGTCCAAACTGGGTTTTTTAGAGGCTCCCTCCACCATGAATTGGTCCAAACTGGGGTTTTTAGAGGCTCCCTCCACCATGAATTGGTCCAAACTGGGGTTTTTAGAGGCTCCCTCCACCATGAATTTGCCCAAACTGGGCTGTTTAGAGGCTCCCTCCACCATGAATTGGTCCAAATTGGGGGTTTTAGAGGCTCCCTCCACCATGAATTGGTCCAAACTGGGGTTTTTAGAGGCTCCCTCCACCATGAATTTGCCCAAACTGGGCTGTTTAGAGGCTCCCTTCAGCATGAATTGGTCCAAACTGGGGTTTTTAGAGGCTCCCTCCACCATGAATTGGTCCAAACTGGGGTTTTTAGAGGCTCCCTCCACCATGAATTGGTCCAAACTGGGGTTTTTAGAGGCTCCCTCCACCATGAATTGGTCCAAACTGGGCTGGTTAGAGGCTCCCTCCACCATGAATTTGCCCAAACTGGGCTGTTTAGAGGCTCCCTCCACCATGAATTGGTCCAAACGGGGGTTTTTAGAGGCTCCCTCCACCATGAATTTGCCCAAACTGGGCTGGTTAGAGGCTCCCTCCACCATGAATTTGCCCAAACTGGGCTGTTTAGAGGCTCCCTCCACCATGAATTGGTCCAAACTGGGCTGTTTAGAGGCTCCCTCCACCATGAATTGGTCCAAACTGGGTTTTTTAGAGGCTCCCTCCACCATGAATTGGTCCAAACTGGGCTGTTTAGAGGCTCCCTCCAGCATGAATTGGTCCAAATTGGGGTTTTTAGAGGCTCCCTCCACCATGAATTTGCCCAAACTGGGCTGTTTAGAGGCTCCCTCCACCATGAATTGGTCCAAATTGGGGTTTTTAGAGGCTCCCTCCACCATGAATTGGTCCAAACTGGGGTTTTTAGAGGCTCCCTCCACCATGAATTTGCCCAAACTGGGCTGTTTAGAGGCTCCCTCCAGCATGAATTGGTCCAAACTGGGGTTTTTAGAGGCTCCCTCCACCATGAATTGGTCCAAACTGGGGTTTTTAGAGGCTCCCTCCACCATGAATTGGTCCAAACTGGGGTTTTTAGAGGCTCCCTCCACCATGAATTGGTCCAAACTGGGCTGGTTAGAGTCTCCCTCCACCATGAATTTGCCCAAACTGGGCTGTTTAGAGGCTCCCTCCACCATGAATTGGTCCAAACGGGGGTTTTTAGAGGCTCCCTCCACCATGAATTTGCCCAAACTGGGCTGGTTAGAGGCTCCCTCCACCATGAATTTGCCCAAACTGGGCTGTTTAGAGGCTCCCTCCACCATGAATTGGTCCAAACTGGGCTGTTTAGAGGCTCCCTCCACCATGAATTGGTCCAAACTGGGTTTTTTAGAGGCTCCCTCCACCATGAATTGGTCCAAACTGGGGTGTTTAGAGGCTCCCTCCACCATGAATTTGCCCAAACTCTGCTGGTTAGAGGCTCAATCCACCCTGATTTTCAAAACAAATGTTGGTGCCAACCTCAACTTACTACAAGGGCCAAATTCACTGCTGGTGACAAGCTCTCCTCACTCCAAGTGCCAAATACACATGTTTCAAGGTGTTTTCCTACTGTCAGAGAGGTGGTATTGAGTGTGTAAAGTGTGTAGTTGTTAGGCTGTGATGTTGGGGTAATAGAGGGTCTTTGGTGTGTTAGATGCCCCCAGACATGCTTCCCCTGCTGTCCCAGTGTCATTCCAGAGGTGTTGGCATCATTTCCTGGGGTGTCATAGTGGACTTGGTGACCCTCCAGACACGGATTTGGGTTTCCCCCTTAACGAGTATATGTTCCCCATAGACTATAATGGGGTTCGAAACCCGTTCGAACACACGAACAGTGAGCGGCTGTTCGATTCGAATTTCGAACCTCGAACATTTTAGTGTTCGCTCATCTCTACTGGTCAATGCATTCCTATGAGAAAAAGTCAGCTCGTGCATATCGCAAGCTGACAGAGATCCCGACTGGCATATAATGGGCTGCCATGAGATAGAGCCCCAAAGAGCTGTGTGAGTGACATTCCCACCTAAATAAAGCTAATCCCTAGCTATCCCTGCCTGTACATCTATCCCTGTCTCACAGTCACATAGTTCACAGTCTCATATGAACCGAATCTGAAATCCACCATTCATATAAAGTGGAGGTCACCTGATTTAGCCAGCCAATTACTTTTTCCGATTTTTTTTTTGCCTCCGTTGTCGTAGTTCCTGTCCCACCTCCCCTGCACAGTTATTGGTGCAAAAAAAGCGCCAGGGAAGGTGGGAGGGGATATGAATTATTAGTGCGTTTGCCCCGTGATGTTCGGTTGGAATTGAATATCTCGAACAGCCTGATATTCGATCGAATGCTATACGCTCATCTCTAATAATAATAAATGTAGTGTTGAGGTAGGTTTTAATTTTAGTTTAAGATATTAGAAAAACACAAATCAGCCATCACTCCCCTAAACTGCTTCATCACTCAACACTCACCCAATTTTCTCTGGACCCCTTAATGTCCCCCTGTAGTCCTCCAGCACCCACAAAGGGGCGTTACCGCCCACTTTGAGAAGCACTGACTTAAAGGGATTGTCCAGTTTGTATAATAAAAAGTTATACATTATCCCAATATACTTTCTGCATTAATTCCTTGTTTACCAAACCACTACGGCTTTGATTTTCACATCCCCTGCCTCGCCGCATTTTGTTTCTGCTGTTTAACCCCATAGCTCAGTATGGTAAAGCATCCATGCCAAGAAGTGACAAACTGTTCTCCGAGATGAGATTCAGCACTGCACTACGGTATTGAGCTGTTGTTTGTTGGACTGTGGCCAGCTGAATATCCTGTGCAATCTCTGACACTCTCTTGTGGCTCTTCTTGTCAACAAACTGTTTTTTACCCACAGGACTAAACCTCGCTGGTTGTTATTCTCCATCACCCTCAGAACCGGCTTATAAGTATCACTCACAAAATAGTGAAGCTCAACCTTTTCAAGATCTCTGCTTGCTGTCATTGAATTCAACCCTTCATTGTTTACCTATGTGATAGTTCTGGTCATGGCTTGATGCAATACAAAATGTAACAATGGAGCCGCACACTCTAATAGTAGTGGATAGTGGCACAGGGAAAAAAAAGGTCCTCCGACCCCAAATGCAAAGAAAAAAATAACTGCTGAACATACTTTCCAAGTTGCAAGAAAAGTCAACGCCATGTAAACCCTGTTACTGCATCTGTAGATTTTGCATGAAGAAGGTCTTGCGACTGAAACGTCACTTGTTACAGTGATCTATTGTTCTAGTTTTGCATCAATTTTTCCTATATATGGCGTATCAACCAGTATTGTTATTCTGTGGAAATCGCATATTAAAAAATTTTCTTGGTACTTTGAAAGTGTGTACGGCAAATTACTTTTTCTATGGCTTGATGCAAGACATTTTTGTGCTGTTTTGGCCCCTAAAAGTACTGTCCTGTAGCTGTAATACGCTGCTCTTATAAAGTGACGCATATGAAGCTGATGGATTCACTCTAAATACTAATATAGTTGTACCCATATTGAGACCTAAAGAAAACTAGCCGAAAATGAACAAGTTATGGAATGCAAAGAGGAAATATCAACAAATTCTCCTGCTCCTCAAAGACTTAAAGGGGTATTCCCATAACTCTTGTTCTGCAGCCTGAGGGCTCTGTGCTCTCTTCACTTCCTGGATTTCTCGGCACGTTGGTGGAGGGGGTTTCACGTGCTCTGCTATCTGTTATGCATTACCACAGTATGAAGCTGATGTGGAAACTGATGTAGCAGGGCTGGATTTAAGTCAGCTTGCATTACATACAGAGGTAACAGACTCCTTATCTCAGCCCTTATCAGCCAAATTCAATTGAACCAGCTGATAAGTGGAAAAGCTGAAGATAGACAGCACAGTAATCCCGGAGCTCTCACCTCCCCCTTCCCTATATGAGGAGCTCCGTTGCTTGTCAGACCTTCCCTCCCTCCCTGAGAGCCGGCAGCTACATCACTTGGGAAATGAGCAGATAAGCCCAGTGGCCATAGAAACGCAGTGTCAACAATGAAGTAAATAAATTAAGATAGCGGCCAAACAAAGCAGTTTTGATAAAGCAATGTATTTAGGAAAAGTCTTAAATCCACATAAAATAGCAGTATAGATAGGATGCTTTCCATGGGACAACCCCTTTAAAGGGGTTAACTGGGCTTAAGCTATTTATGGCCTATCCTCAGGATAGGCCATAAATCCCTGATGGGTGGGAAGTGAGCTGAGAGCTGGCCCTCGGACGATCAGCTATACGTTGCTCCATCCCTTGTATAAGTAGCCAGGCGCCATTGCAACTCAGCTCCTGTTGTCTTGAATGAGCTGCAGTGACGGTGTCCGGTTGCAAGTAGAACTTTCCCCTCCCCATTTTTCAAGCGGAATGGACGACGAAATCCCCAAACGGAAACCGAGCACTAGTGTGAACCTAGCCTTAAAGATCTAAATAATAATAATAATAATAATAATAATAAATATTATTTATATAGCGCCAACATATTCCGCAGCGCTGTACAATTTGTAGGGTTCAAATCCAGACAGAAAGATACATTACAAAGAAAATCATTTCACACAATGGGACTGAGGGCCCTGCTCGCAAGAGCTTACAATCTATAAGGTAGAGGGGGTGACACAAGAGGTAGCAGGGGCGGCATTGCTTATACAGAGGTCAGACACTTTTGCAATAGAGGTGACTGTCATTGCATAAACATAAGACTTTATGAGCAGTCGACAGTCGTGTCCTGTAACATGTGGATGGAGCTTGGACAGATAAAGTTATCCTTAGATGACATGATATCATGTGGGGAAATGTGGGAGCGGGGACAGAGGAGGGTTAAGGGTTTACGTTAGACATTGTGATAGGCCTGTCTGAAAAGATGTGTCTTTAGTTTGCGTTTGAAACTGTAGAAATTGGGAGTTAATCTGATTGTCCGGGGTAGAGCATTCCAGAGAAGTGGTGCAGCTCGGGAGAAGTCTTGTATACGAGCGTGGGAGGTTCTGATAATAGAGGATGTAAGTGTTAGGTCATTGGGTGAGCGGAGAGCACGGGTTGGGCGGTAGACAGAGATGAGGGAGGAAATGTATGGAGGTGCGGCATTATGGAGAGCCTTGTGGATGAGGGTGATAACTTTATATTTTATTCTATAATGAATAGGCAGCCAGTGTAGTGACTGGCACAGACCAGAGGCATCGCTGTAGCGTCTAGACTGATAGATGAGCCTGGCCGCTGCATTCAGAATAGATTGTAGAGGGGAGAGTTTAGTGAGGGGAAGACCGATTAGTAAGGAGTTACAGTAGTCAAGGCGAGAATGAATCAGAGAGACAATAAGTGTCTTTAGTGTATCTCTGGTAAGGAAAGGGCATATTCTGGAGATGTTTTTGAGGTGGAGGTGACATGAACGTGCGAGTGATTCAATATGAGGGGTGAAGGAAAGGTCTGCATCAAACATGACCCCGAGGCAGCGGGCATACTGCCTAGGAGTTATAGTAAGGCCTGAGATTGCAATGGCTATATCAGGGACAGATCTATTAGATGGTGGAAACAGTAGTAGCTCAGTCTTGGAGAGATTTAGTTTCAGATAGAGCGAGGACATGATATTTGAGACTTTGTTAGCAAGCAAGCTTTGTTAGAGCTAAAATATTTGACTGTCTCCAAACTTTTGAGCATGACTGTAGATGTATCCCCTGCTACGTAAAGTGTTATGGAATAGGTTGGCCCTACATACAGTAAGTAAGAATCACTAAGACGGGGTTAGAGTAAGAGTGGAGGAAGTTTCAGTTGCCTAGTCCGTGGGCACTACCCTCTGCAGGGGGTCACCAGAATTGATCAAAGTATCAATGAAATGCAACATTTTCTCTAGGGGAGAAAATACATTGTAAGTGCCAGAAAACATGAAAGCTAAAAATATAGCTGTGACTGTGCAATGTCTTATTTGGTAAGTCCAGTAAAATCTGAGTCTCTCTCCTTATTTGGAGTTTAATTGCTTAGCGTGTATTATAAATATTATTATGGCAGCTGAGAAGACATTATGTTAGTGTATGGGCCATAGACCGCAGCTCGTATTTACATGTGTTGTTGATCACAAGATACTATTGTAGAGTCCAAGTGCTTAGTATCTTCTGGGAATAACTGAGGTATATGCACATATGTGTATAATCCAAAGACATTTCTATTTTATGCTGGCAAGTAGATCAGCTTTACTATATACTAGCTAAAAGCCTAAGTACATGTCCTAGTGGTTCTGGAGATGTTAGGACAGTTTACAGCTGGATATCTGGCTCTGTAAATCATCTAAGGTTGTGATATTTATACACTTATATATAAAGTCGGACCATAACAACAGCATTCTGAAAGAAACAGTATAGTATTGTGATTGCTATAGTGTAGTGTCTAGCCAAGAATAAGGGTTTATGTGGGTCTGTGGTAGGAAAAAGCCTGCTTTTCATGCTATGTATATATTTTTTTACATAAGCTTTACCAGCAGCCACCACTAGAGGTCACTTACTGAATACATAAATCTACAGCATCCTTTGGGATCAATACAACCAGTGTAAATCCACACACAGGGGCTCCCCCTAGTGGTGGTGGCTTGCAGTTAAAATGACACCATTATTTATATGACATTGCATGTAACCCTTAAAGGATTTTCCCATCTCAAGGATCTTTTCTATACTGGTAGCTTATGTAAATTAAAGACTTTTCTCAAATATATTGCTTTAGAAATTCTGCTTTGTTTATCTGCTATGTGAACTTACTGTATTCCTCCCATTGTGTACACAGCATTGCTATAACCACGGACCTATAGGACAAGTAATGTCAATTACTTAGTGCTCTTGCCAGCAGGACAATCATTCAGCTGTTATCTTTCTATGTAAACACACAGATTTCCATTCTGTACAAGCATCAGCATTTCATCTGATCTGCATAAGTATTGTGAAATACTTGTGAAAACACAGCCTAGTTTATTACTTACAGACCAAATGATTTTCTGTAATTTTTTCACCTTTGCATTTCAAAAACCATATTTTCTTTTTCCTTTTATTTCAACATACAGTATACAGTGTTGACCAAAAGTATTGGCACCCCTGCAATTCTGTGATTTCGTTCATTAGGCCTACTGTTGGGAATTTGTATTGTATAATGTACTGTTATTTATTATTTTTTATGGGGAAACATTGATAAAAGAATATTGACATATTTTATCTAAGTACTGGTTTAGTGACATATTCCATCTAGGTTCTGGTTTATAAGGGCTCGTTCACATCTGCGCCGGCACTCCGTACTTGAGGTTTCCGTTTCCTGCCTAAAACAGAGGCAGGAGACGGAAACCTGCAGGAGTCTCTCTCACCCATTCATTTGAATGGGCGAGAAAGCTGTCCGGCCGTGAGCGGCGGTGAACGTTTTAGGCTCTCCGCCGCAAAACCGGGTTTTATAATCCAGACACAGAGTCGGACATGCAGTACTCTGTGTCCGGATAAAAAAAATCCGGTTTCGCAGCAGAGAGCATAAAACGCTCACCGCCGCTCAGGGCCGGACCCGGTCTATGGTTTCCGTCTTCTGGCATGCAGAAGACGGAAACCATAGAACGGAAAGAAGAACGCAGGTGTGAACCTAGCGTAAGTCTATTTAAGAAGCCATATATTCCACCTAGGTACCTGTTTAGTAATCTATTTATTAAATCACATATCCATCTATTTTGCCCTAATAGTCCCATTGTTGCATTGCATCAAGGGACATTTGTTGTTTCCACTATAGAAAGGAAGAAACTCAGTAGAATTTGGCAGCGAGCGACTCGCGGCTGCATGCGAGGTTCCATGCATGCGCAATAGAGCTACACGGAGAAGCCTGGTCTTGGCTTCTTCCATACATACTATGTAACCTATAGGGCATAGGTTCAATTATGCCCACGAATTAGCCAGACCCTTTTTAAAGCGCTGAGAGACGCGCTCCGGCGTCTAAACATATTGGATACACTATCAGAGGGCTATCAGCCAGGTAAGTAATGGAGGTTTCTCTATATAGTAGCAAGTTTAAGGGGATATTTAAGGACCTGATTGGAATCTATAGCTTAGACTCCTGAAGCATTAGGAAGTAAAGGTTAGTGCATCACATGGGAACAGCCATATTGGCTTAGTTTAGTTTCGCAACACCTGACTGAATATACCCCAGGAGTGGGATAATCTTATAAGGCTGTCAATTGATTACAGCTCATATGCATATTTATTTATTCATTTATCTATTATGTGTTGTTGTTTTTTTTTTAAATATATAATGTAATATAATGTTCTCGTGACATGTCCGGTATTAGAATGATTTTATTTTTGTAGTTTTATGCACCTGAGGAAGGGCTATTTGCCCGAAACGCGTAGTGCTTCTTAACTAGTAAATTGTTCGAAGATCATCAGGTCAGTTGTTGCTTTGTGCACGCTGTACCCCATTTCTCATACCTCATTGGTGTTCCTTGAGGGTTCCGTTTCCATTCTGGTTTTTGTTGGTATGTAAATGAGTTCTCTCACAGCACTGAGGGAGTCCCCAATGCTACCAGAGAACTCTCCAGCGCCGCCTCCATCTTCTTCTGGAACGAGGTCTTCACCGCGTCTTCTTTCGGCGGTGTATTCTAACTTCTACACCTCAAGCCTAGGGCAAAGCCGACTGTGCATACCCGCGGCCACAAGAAAAATGGCCGCTTCCACAGTATTGTATGCGGTCATTTTCTCGTGGCCGGCAGGCATGTTCAGTTGGCCTGCCCTAGGCCTAGAAGTTAGAAGACACTATCGGAAGAAGACGCGGTGAAGATCTCGTTCCAGAAGAAGATGGAGGCGGCGCTGGAGAGTTCTCTGGTAGCATTGGGGACGCCCCCAGTGCTGCAAGAGAACTCATTTACATACCGACAAAAACCGGAATGGAAACGGAACCCTCAAGGAACACCAATGAGGTGAAGACCTCGTTCCAGAACCAGATGAAGGTGGCGCTGGAGAGTTCTCTGGCAGCATTGGGAAAGCCCCCAGTGCTGTTTGAGCGCTGGGGCCCTCCCGCAGTGCTGCGAGAGAACTCATTTACATACCAACAAAAAACGGAATATCAGGTGAACGGCTGCACAGAGAAGACAACTAAAGGTAGGAGAAAAATAGCCTTTCTTAAAGGGGTATTCCCACGTCGCATACTCACCAGTCTTCACTGCTGTAAAATCTTCTTTCTTCCTGGTTTCTTGCATCATTTGGTGGGCAGGGTTTCACATGCAACCTGCCGTTTAGCTCCGCCCACCACATAGCGTGATCCTATGGGGCGGCTGAAGGGCCTGTGATGTCATCAAAGGTCCTCAAACAACACTATATGCACAATATTGGACTAAGTACAGGCAGGAGCAACTCCATTCTGTGTTACATACAGAGACTGCCATAGAATGCCAGTCTCTGCCATAATGAACACAACTGAATTAGCTAGCCTGATAACTGGGAGAACAAAAGATGTTCAGAAATGAAAGCAGCTCCTCTCCTCTATCTGAGATCAGGAAGCTAGGTCACGTGGTGCAGACACAGGAATAGCTAGAAATACAGGCTCGCTCCCGTGCACTTAGCCCCTCCTCCCTCCCCCCTGAGGGCAGGCAGATACATCACTTGACTTTTGAGCAGATAAGTCAAGGACTGTGTCAACAATGAATTGAATAAAGTAAGATAGTGGACAAACAAAGTAGTTTTGCTGAAGCAGTGTATTTAGGAAAAGTCTTACATCCACATTAACAAGCAGTATAGATAGGATCCTTGTGATGGGACAACCCCTTTAAGGCTATTCCGACGTGTTAATGAGAAAAAAATGTGATTGAAGGATAGGATCCCTTTAATATATTACACAATGCACTGGGAAGCTGGAAAAAAATGACAAGCCTTAGAGCCTATGATAAACTCCCAGTTATCATGAGAACAGATCGCAGCCCTCCGATCACCTTTCAGGGATGATGATTCATTTCAAGATGGTAGTGCCCATGTGCCACAATGGCTTAGAAGCTGTGGTTGGTAGGCATCTAAGTGATTAACAGCCCTTTTCAGTGCTGCCACCATTCACATTGCCTGCTGTACATGGATCTCTCTCCCTATCTCCCGCCTGTAGGAAACACATTGAATTGAACACTGTCACACTTATAATATAGTGCAATACGCAGGAGCAGGTGAGAGGACTGATACACTTCTCGACAATGAAATAGAGCACCAAGACGGACAAACTGTAAGGCTATACACATTGAGGAAGTAGCCGGTGTCACTAAGGTCGGCAAATGATCACATTTTCTAGCTTCAATGTGTGGCATGTGGACGGGGCATAAAAGTCAGAATGAAAGCAATGTTGTGTGATGCCTCCTGTTCTACAACGAGCCAGTTATTGCAAACGGAGAAGGAAAGAATCCTTGCACTGAGTGACTTGGTTTATTACGATTTAAGATTTCAATGTGCTAGACCTAGATATCAGTACTGTTCAATGTTGTGTGTCCAGTGGGTGGAAGAATAATGATGAACTGGAATGACAGCAGGAGATGTGCAGAACCGAAGCGTAATTGGACGTCACATCCCAAGCCTATGGCAGCAAACACTAACAATCGTACCACAACCTGCAGTGTCTCCGGGCTTGTCTCCCATCAAGTACATCTGGGTCGTCATTTGTCGGCAACTACAAAGGAACCTGCCAGCAGCCAGTCTTGATGATTTGCAAGTACATTCAGCGTGGCATAAGATTTCTCAGACAACCATTAATGACCTCATTTATAGCATGCCAAGGAGTGTAAGTGCCGGGATTTCTGCACATGGGACTCATACTCGATACTGAATGAATCATGATGTTTTAATTATTTGCGTATCATGAACATGTCTATTGGTCTTGTGATTTCCATAATTCCATGACTTTATCTTGTTAGTGTTTTAGTGTTGAGGAGTATATATAGGTTTTGTGGGAAAACATCCAGTGTAACATTTATCCATTTCAACGGGCACAGGACTCACAGGACAGGCTGCTTTTTTCTTCTCAAGAAGAGACATTATGTGTGTTGGTCATATGGTCATACTGCAGCTCAGTCCCATTCATTATAATGAGATAGAGATGGGCACCACCCCATTAAATCCCTGCTGATTTTAAACTGAGGAGTCCAGTGGGCGGTCCTACTAGTCTTCCCTGCATGAGAGTGTCTATACAGAGACAGCTATCAATCACTGAGTAATGCCCACTTTAATGGTAAACCCAGAATAAGAAGAGATTTAAAGGAATAAAATATAAGTTATTCTGAATCTATTCCCACAGACATCCATATTAGTCTGCGCTGTTCTCTCTGCTCTATAACATGCAGATTGGACTATATTATTAGTGTGGCAGAATTGCTTTAAGAACAATAATGCTATGCATTTATATGTCAAACCTAAATGCTACGACATCTTACCATCTATAGAAGGAAAACTATCAGAAAATTCTAATTTTATATATCGTCTTCAGCTTACACCTAAATCTACAATAAACATGGCCAAAAACAGACAATAGAGGTTCTAGAGTTGTATTACGTTACACATAACATATAGATGCCTTCACCTACGTCACCACTAGGTGGAGACATTTCTTTCACTATCAATGATCACTGCACAAGAAATTGCAACAATGAAATGTTTATAACTACAAAACAATTGTACATAAAGTTAAAGTATATTTTATTATTCATACAGTAAATCTTTATTTAGAAAAACGTGGCAGGCATTGTAAACATATAAATCTTTTTAAAATGCCTTGGTCAGTATTTTCTCAGCTTTGAATGCTGGTTTATGCACTGTATGAGGCTGGTACATAAGTAGTGTATGTACCGTATTTTTCGGACTATAAGACGCACTTTTTTCCCCCCAAATTTGGGGGGAAAAGAAGGGTGCGTCTTATAGTCCGAATGTGGCGCCTGGCATCCACTGTACTAGAGAGGCGGAAGCCGGAAAGGGATAGACGCCGGGGCCTGAGACATCGCTGCGCTCCTCTGCCCTGCATGAAGCCAGCAGCGGCAGGGGCGATGCTATTCCGCTCCTCCGTCCCCCCGCTGCTGGCTTCAGGCAGGACAGTGGAGCGCAGCAATGTCTCAGGCCCGGCACCTGTGCCAGTGTCTATCCCTCCCCGGCATCCGCCTCTCTAGTACAGAGGATGCCGGGTCAGTATCGGTGGCCCCTTCTCCCCCGGGGCCGGTCCCCACCGGCCCCGTACCTGTAGAGTTGCAGGCCGGCTCCTGCGCGGCGATATCGCAGGAGCCGACCTGTTCGGGTGAGAGCCGGGAGCCTAATGAGGCTCCCAGGCCTGTCACTGCTGTATTAGTATTGCGGCTGGGTCTATGACCAGCCGTAATACTAATATACAGAATGTCCCATAGACGGCAATACAGTTGTATTGCCGTCTATGGGACTTGCAATCAAGTGACCGCAGGTTCAAGCCCCCGGGGGGGAATAAAATAGTAAAAAAAAAAAAAAAGCTTTAAAAATATAAATAAAAGTTCTAAATCACCTCCTGTCCCTAGAAAAAAAAAATTATATATATATACACACACACATATATATATATATCATATACCACCGGGTTTTTTTTCAATACAAGGTGATCTAAGCAATAGATATTCCCCAAAATGGTATAACTAAAAAGTACAGCTGGCCCCACAAAAAAAAAACACTCTATGCGTCCCCGTACAGCTGCAGGGTCACCTGTCAATGTGGCCTTGCAGCTGTTGCAAAACTACAACTCCCATATATTAAATATTTTACCATTTTTTGCTTCAAAATTTTTTTTCCCTATTTTCCTCCTCTAAAACCTTATAGTCCAGTGCGTCTTATAGTCCGAAAAATACGGTAGTTAATAGAGATGAGCGAACAGCATTCGATCGAGTACATGTTCGATCGGATATCAGGCTGTTCGGAATGTTCGATTCGAGTCGAACACCAGGTGGCAAACTCACTAAAAATTCGTATCCCCTCCCACCTTCCCTGGCGTTTTTTTACACCAATAACTGCGCAGGGGAGGTGGGACAGGAACTACGACAACGGAGGCATCCCAAAAAAAAAAATCGAAAAAAGTAATTGGCTGGCTAATTCAGGTGACCTCCAATTTATACCAACAGTGGATTTAATATCCGATTCATATGAGACTGTGAACTATGTGACTGTGAGACAGGGATAGATGTATATGCGCAAGCTGACTTTTTCCCATAGGAATACATTGACCAGAATTGATTGGCCGAATGCCATACAGAGTACAGCCAATCAACGCTGGTTCTGCCGGAGGCTCGTCTATGAGGAGGCAGAGTCTAAGATCGGACCAGAACCGGCAGAACCAGCGTTGATTGATCAAATGCTGTACTCTGTATGGCATTCGGCCAATCAACGCTGGTCAATGCATTCCTATGCCGAGATGTAGCAGAGCTGGCCGTGTGCTCAGCTCGGCTACTCTGAAGATGCAGGCGAGCTGAGTGCACGGCCAGCACTGCTACATCAGAGATGAAGCAGAGCTGGCCGTGCGCTCAGCTCGGCTACTCCAGCGTTGAACCCTGCTTCACACTCAGCTCTGCTGCATCTCAGATATAGCAGTGCTGAGTGTGCGTTGAATCCTGCTGCACACTCAGCTCTGCTGCTTCTCCGTGTAGCAGAGCTGAGTCAGCACTGCTACATCTGAGATCGGACCACAATGGAAACTGCTGTGGACCGATCTTAGACTCCGCCTCCTCTGGTAGAACCAGCATTGATTAGCCGAATGCTATACTCCCCTCCCCTCCTGATAATACTCGTCTATGGATGAGTACTGTGAGCAGAGGGAGGGGGAGTTCCTCCCCGCTCACACTGTACAGCGCGATAGGCGCTGCTGTGGAGAAGGACGTACCTGACTGACTGTCAGGAACGCCCTTCTGACTGTAAAGAGCTACGGTACCGGGACCACTAGCTCTACACCTGGGGCACAGATTGGGAAAGCCGACAGTGTGCTGAATTCAGCTCACTGTAAGCTTTCCAGCAGTATATAGAACTGCCTGTGAAAGGTCCTCTTTAAATCTCTTGTGAGTTTTGCTGAAGGTGGGAGGAGGGCTAAGAGGTATAAACTAGGTTCTCTGGGATATGTAGATTATCTAGGCCATTTAAGTGGGCTTTTCAGTGTTTTCAGAGTATTTAAATCTCTTCCCTACATGTAGATATGAGTGACACCTGAGGCTGCATAGGTATCCTCTGTTTTGCACAGATTAGGAATGGGGACATATATGCAGATTTGAGTGCCGCTGCAATGTTTACATACATTGGCAGGAGGATGCTGATATTTCCCACAATATGATTATGTGTATTATAGGAAATATTATTCACTGTTTTGTTGCAGATATTTCTCAAGCATTAATGGACATTATTTTGTGAAAAAAATATAATAATAACAGTAATCTCTATAGTTACCACACTAAGACCACACAGTGGTTTTACTAACCTGGGTTTATATCCTCTCAGACCGCTATCATAACAATAGTAATTCTATCTCCTGCATTCCTTATCACATGTAGTGAAGTCACACTTGCAAGATTATGCCCTATTTTTTACTCTAGCAGACCAGGACAGTATACAGATACAGCCTTTATTCTAAATTTCTCAGTGCGGGAACACAGCATGATGGTTAAAGTGTCCCATAATCTTACAATAGTAGCACATGCAGTTCATGGTAGAAGGCACTTTACAAAAACACCTTTACATACCTACATACGTTGGCCACATCCTCTGGCAATTTAACTCACCTATATCATAGTGCCACTTTTTAAATTTTTCCAGGCCCTTTTTAAGATAATCCACTCCTCAACATTAAATTTGTAATACCAAGAAGGACAGGACATAGGGTTATGCAAATTAAGTAAGTAGCAGATGTCACAAATGATCTTCAAATCATCAGTGTAGATCTATACCATCAGAAGGTATAATACAGTCCTATGAAAAAGTTTGTGCCCCCCTATTAATCTTAATCATTTTTAGTTCTAAATATTTTGGTGTTTGCAGCAGCCATTTCAGTTTGATATATCTAATAACTGATGGACACAGTAATATTTCAGGATTGAAATGAGATTTATTGTACTAACAGAAAATGTGTAATATGCATTAAACCAAAATTTGACCGCTGCAAAAGTATGGGCACCTCAACAGAAAAATGACATTAATATTTAGTAGATCCTCCTTTTGCAGAGATAACAGCCTCTAGTCGCTTCCTGTAGCTTTTAATCAGTTCCTGGATCCTGGATGAAGGGATTTTGGACCATTCCTCTTTACAAAACAATTCAAGTTCAGTTCAGTTTGATGGTGGCCGAGCATGGACAGCCCGCTTCAAATCATCCCACAGATGTTCAATGATATTCAGGTCTGGGGACTGGGATGGCCATTCCAGAAGATTGTAATTGTTCCTCTGCATGAATGCCTGAGTCGATTTGGAGCGGTGTTTTGGATCATTGTTTTGCTGAAATATCTATCCCCGGCGTAACTTTAACTTCGTCACTGAGTCTTGAACATTATTCTCAAGAATCTGCTGATACTGAGTGGAATCCATGCGACCCTCAACTTTAACAAGATTCCCGGTGCCGGCATTGGCCACACAGCCCCAAAGCATGACGGAACCTCCACCAAATTTTACAGTGGGTAGCAAGTGTTTTTCTTGGAATGCTGTATTTTTTGGACGCCATGCATAACGCCTTTTTGTATGACCAAACAACTCAATCTTTGTTTCATCAGTCCACAGGACCTTCTTCCAAACTGAAGCTGCCTTGTCCAAATGTGCTTTTTCATACCTCAGGCAACTCTATTTGTGGCATACGTGCAGAAACGGCTTCTTTCTCATCACTCTCCCATACAGCTTCTCCTTGTGCAAAGTGCGCTGTATTGCTGACTGATGCACAGTGACACCATCTGCAGCAAGATGATGCTGCAGCTCTTTGGAGGTGGTCTGTGGATTGTCCTTGACTGTTCTCACTATTCTTCTTCTCTGCCTTTCTGATATTTTTCTTGGCCTGACACTTCTGGGCTTAACAAGAACTGTCCCTGTGGTCTTCCATTTCCTTACTATGTTCCTCACAGTGGAAACTGACTGGTTAAATCTCTGAGACAACTTTTTGTATCCTTCCCCTGAACAACGATGTTGAACAATCTTTGTTTTCAGATCATTTGAGAGTTGTTTTGAGTAGCCCATGATGCCACTCTTCAGAGGAGATTCAAACAGGAGAACAACTTGCAATTGGCCACCTTAAATACCTTTTCTCATGATTGGATACACCTGGCTATGAAGTTCAAAGCTCAGTGAGGTTACAAAAGTAGTTAGGAGTATTCAAATCAATAAAATGATAAGGGTACCAACATTTTTGCACCGCTCAAATTTTGGTTGAATGCATATTGCACATTTTCTGTTAGTACAATAAACCTCATTTCAATCCTGAAATATTACTGTGTCCATCAGTTATTAGATATATCAAACTGAAATGGCTGCTGCAAACACCAAAATATTTAGAACTAAAAATGATTAAGATTAATAGGGGTGCCCAAACTTTTTCATAGGTCTGTATTGGGCTACCAAACAGATGTCCAGCTACAGGTGTTCTATTCACCTCATGCTACCATGGTTTGGCGAGTCTCTGGACTTCCTTCCCATTACGCACATCTGGTGGGATCTCAAGCTATGTAAGTGCTTTTATTTCTGCATGGACTGTGTATGTACATACACACACACATATATATTTTAGTGAAAAGGTAACAGGCAGAGTGTTGGAGTCCCGCTATATCAGACCCAGTTTTCTGACCTATGTGTGGTACAGTGCGGGTCTGGTGTAGGCTTCAGCCCAGGTGTGAGTCCTTGACTCATTACTGGCCCCTAAAAGGCTGCAGATCCTGCACTTCAGTGCAGATACAGTGAGTGAGAGGAGGCATCTGGGTCTGTCCTATTTTTCTGAGTCCAATGAGACTGTATTGTGCTTATTGAATTGTTTGTGTGACTGTTAGTAAGCCACATGTATAGTTAGTTTATTATTACTGTTTAGTCAAGAGCTCAGACAAACAGGAGTTTGTTTCTCACCGTCTTGCCTGAAGTTAAGGCTGTATTTTATTTTGCTCATTTTGTGCCTGAAGTGATATATCCATAGCCGCCAGGTCCCTATTGTATTACACAGCAGAGACCCTGCGCTAACACATTAAGGCCCCAGGTGTCTTAGCAGAGGCACCATTTTTCTGGTGGTGCATAGGCACCATTTCCCAGAAAGAGATCAGAGGCCGGCGATACATTGTCATGACAGCCGAGAGCCTATTGAAAAAATAGCCGAGAGCCTATTGAAAATTCTCAGGCTTGTCTGGCATTACCTTCTATTGCAGTCTGCTCTATGAATTTTACTAGTGATCAGACCCCTGGGGGCTCTAATAAATACAGTAAAAAGGAATTAAAAATTGGAATCACCTTCCTTAACCTAAAAATAGAAAAAATAAAGTGAAACACTTACATATTAGGTTCCTGAAAGCACTCTGTCTACAAACTTCTAAAAATATTTTTCTCATACAGTGAACGCTGTAGCAGGAAAAAAAAAATCAAAAGAATCAAACTACTATTTTTGTTTTTTTAGCTGTTTTGCCTCCATTAAAAATCTGGTCCTGCAAAAAAAAAAAAAAAAAAAAAAAAAAATTCCCTATGCCTCCCTGTACACAGAAATATAAAAAGTTAGGGTGTAAAAATATGGCAACTCCAAGAAAATGTTTGTTTTTTTGCAACGTTTTGTTTTTTTTAAGGGGTTAAAACATAAGTAAAACTGTATAATCCTTGGAATCATAGTGACCCACAGAATACAGATAACGTCATTTTGACTGGCCAGTGAATGCCATAAAAACAAAGCTTGTAAGAGTTATACAAATGCAATTTTTCAATTCCACCCCATTCTGAATTTTTTTCCAGCTTCTCAGTACATCATACAGAATATTAATTTCTAGATTACAAACATTAAGCCCTCGTATGGCTCTGTGAATGGAAAAATAAAAAAGGTATGTGGTTTGAAAGGAGTGAAATAAACAAAAATTGTAAAATGCCACCAGTAGGAAGGGACTAAAAGCTAGTCATAGCCATAAAAGGTTAACCATAGTAGTACGAGTGCTTGGAAGTAAGCACATGCAAAAAGAATACTTACCAGTGGCGTAACTACCACCATAGCAGCGGTAGCAGCTGCCACAGGGCCCGGGGCATTAGGGGCCCGGTGACAGCTGCTACCGCTGCTATCATTATTCTCGGAGGTCTTTTCGGACCCCCGAGTATAATGATCGGGGCCCCCTGTTGGTGGAATACTTTCTACCAACAGGGGGCCCCGAAGCTGCAGCAACGGCTGAGACACAGGAGCTGCGGGTCTGGCTCCTGTCAGCGCTTCAGGACACTCTCCCTCTCTCCCCCCTCCCTTTCTCCCCCCTCCCTTTCTCTGCTGTCCTCTGCCCACCAATGAGAGGAGGAGGCGGGGCTTATCCCTGTCGAGCTCCTGCCGTCCTGCACTGGAGGAAGAAAGGAAGAAGGAAAATGAAACTAAAGCTACACAGGTACGTACTGGGGTTACTTATTAATGTCAGGCATATGGGGTGATTACTTGTGTTTTAGTAACTCCATGTGCCTCATATTAATAGCAGTTAACCCCATCATCTCCCTCACATTAACCCTTTGTGCCTCACCATAAGTGTTACTGATATGTGAGACATATGGGGGTAATAATAATGAAGATACTTTATTATTACCTCCATGTCTCTCACATATCATTAACCCTTATGGTGAGGCACACAGGGGTTAATGTGAGGGAGATGATGGGGTTAACTGCTATTAATATGAGGCACATGGAGTTACTAAATTGTAATGCACATGACCAAATTTTTTATCCACAATTTGTCCTGGTATAGCGGTCAGCGGGTGACGTGACAGTATTTAGTCCTGTAGGGGCCACTATTGGGTATAATACTGTGTGCAGGGGGCCACTATTGGGTATAATACTGTGTGCAGGGGCCACTATTGGGTATAATACTGTGTGCAGGGGCCACTATTGGGTATAATACTGTGTGCAGGGGCCACTATTGGGTATAATACTGTGTACAGGGGCCACTATTGGGTATAATACTGTGTACAGGGGCCACTATGGAACATAATAGAGCGCGCAGGAATGCGTAGGAGGGACTCGGTCGAGATCTTCGGTGTCGGGGGGGCCCCATGTCAAATGTTCGCCACGGGGCCCCGCCATTCCTAGTTACGCCACTGATACTTACAATACAAAAGAACAACACAGAGCCAATTTCCATAGGTTGGGACTGATAATGGGATGTTTTTGAACCTAAAAATGTTAAGAGTTAATAAATACAATTATAAACCCTCAGTCAATGATTTGGTTTGATTCTTTCACCTCCATGTTCTCCACATTGTATATGTGGGTGTAAACTGCTGCTTGGGCACACAGCAGGGCTCAGAAGGGAAGGAGCACTGCGCTTTTTAGCTTTTGGGGTACAGAGTTAGAGGGACTTTCTGGGCGCCATGTTGTTTTTGCTGAGCCCTGGAGGTGACAGTAATCTGGAATTCATCAAGAAGTAACCCCATTTTGTAGGGGTAATTTTAGGGTCTCTGCAAATGTGACATGGTGTCCAAAAATGAAGAATCTAGATCTGCACTCCAAAAGCACATATCGCTCCTTCACATCTGCGCCCTGCTGTGTACCCAAATGGCGGTGTATGCTCACATGTATGACACTGCTGTACCCCGGATAAGGCGCTTAATGCCATATGTGGGTAGAAATGGCAGTTTGGGTACAGCCGGGCACAGAAGGGAAGGAGCGCTATTTTGGTTTTTGGAGCACAGTTTGGTTTTTGGACATCATGCCACTTTTGTAAAGTCCCTGAATTGCCAATAAAGTGGAATCTGCAGACGTCACCCCATTTTGGACACTACCCCACTGATGGGATTTATCAAGTAGCATAGCGAGCATTTTTAACCCTTGAGTGTTGCATTTATTTAGTTTCCAGAAATGAAATCGCAACTGATAATGAGAAGTTAAAAATTAAAATTTTCCAGAGATTCGCCATTTCAGTGCCCGATATGTTGTGCCCGACTTATGTCAGGAGAGACACTCCAAAAACTGTTAAGTGGGTATCCCGGGGACAACAGCTTTTAGAGCGTTCATGTAATATAACGCGGGCACAACATATTAGGCACAGAAATGACATATTCCTGGAAAAATTGTCATTTTCACCTCTCACAATCAGCTTCGTATTCATTTATGGATAATATGTTATAGCAACACTTGGGGGTTAAAAATGCTCTCTGTACCCCTAGAGAAATCCTTCAGGGGTGTAGTTTCCAAAATAAGGTCTCATATCAGGGGATTCCACTTTACTGGCGTTTCAGCTCTGCAAAAGTGTCATGGCATCCAAAGACCAAACCGTCTGTGCTCCAAAACCCCAATAACCTTTCTTCCCTTCTGTGTCCAGCTGTGACCTAATATCAGTTTATACTACACATGACATTACGTACGGTATCCTGGGTACACCAGTATCATACATGTGTCATACATGTGGTATAAACTGCAGTTTGGGCACACAGCAGGGCGCAGAAGGGAAGAAGCGCTATGCGACTTTTTCAGTACAGATTCAGATGTTTGGTATCTGGACGCCATGTCATGTTTGTAGAGCCTGTAAGGTACCAGAAAAGTGGATTCCCCAAGGGAGTGACCCCATTTTGAAAACTGTACCCCTCAAAGAATTTATCAGGGGGTGTAGTGAGTATTAGTATCCCGGACGTGACTGCAGAGCGGATGATGAAGAGGGAATATATAAGCTGTGCGGAGGACATTGCAGACACCAAATTCCGCACTATGTCCCAGTAGCTCCTATGATTGGGGGAGTCACTCTGGGGGTCACTTCTGGTATATTTTCCCTTGTAAGCTCTATATCTGGGGGTGTCTGTTGATAGACACTCGCACAGCTTATATATTCCCTTCCTGCTGCAGCCAGTTGTTTTCTAATGATTTGGCGATTTTTTTTTTGTCCTCACATTACTAGATGCTATATTTTCTTTATTTTTCTGGTGACGTGGCCATATAAGGGGTTGTTGTTTGTGGGAGGAGATGCATTTTGTAATGACAACATTTTTGGGTGCCTACAATCTATTGAATACATTTTATTAACTCTTTCTTGCTGAATTTAAAAAAAAAAAAAAAAAAAAAAAAAAATCAATTCTGGCATTTTTACCTTTTTAATTTTTCACCATGCAGCGTACAGTATAAGTAACATATGACCTTTATTCTGCGGATCAGTACGGTTACGGCGATACCTAATTTATATTATTTTTTTATGCGATACTAATTCTGCAGAGGAAAAACACATTTGGGGACATAAATCAATGTTTTTTGCATCACCATCTTCTGAGAGGCGTAACATTTTTATTTTTCGGTTGACAGTGTTGGTTGAGGGCTTGTTTTTTGCAGGACAACCTGCGCTTTTATTGGTACTGTTGTGGGGTGCATATGACTTTTTGATCACTTTTTATAGCATATTTTATAAGGTGAGATGGCGAAAAATCACTACTTCCGGCGAGTTTTTTCCGTTTTTTTTTCCGGCGTTCCCCGTGTACATTAAATATTATTTCAGTTTTATTGTACAGATTGTTACTGACGCAGCAATACCAAATATGCATTGTTTTTATTAATTTTTAGTGCTTTTTTGATAGAACTCATTTTCTATAGTGAAAAAGGGATTTTTTTCACTTTTTGATGTGTCCCTTTAGGACACTTCAATCAGCAATACTTTGATTATTATGCTCTATGAGACACAGTCTGACGTCAGAAGGTCCTGGCAGGATCACCAGATATGTGGGGGCTCTGGGCAGCCTTTGGTCACTGGCCAGACCACAGGCTACTAGAGATGAGCGAGTACTGTTCGGATCAGCCGATCCGAACAGCACGCTCGCATAGAAATGAATGGACGTAGCCGGCACGCGGGGGGTTAAGCGGCCGGCCGACGTCAAAGCGGAAGTGCCAGGTGCATCCATTCATTTCTATGGAGCGTGCTGTTCGGATCGGCTGATCCGAACAGTACTCGCTCATCTCTACAGGCTACCCTTTACTGATATCAGCACCCCCGATCTCGCTGCGGTGGGTGCCGATCGTGACACAGTGTCGGCGGATCCCTTTAGATCGCGCCGTGATGTTTCACGGCGCGATCGAAAGGGTTAAAACGTCCAGTCAGACTCAGTTTCGACTGGATGTTGTAGATTGGAGGGTTAGGTGTTATTAACACCTAAACCCTGCTCCCTCCCCTGCCAAGGGGGTCTCTGAAGACCGGCCGTATTTTTACAATAGGCCGGTCTTTAGAGACCAGATTCGCTGGGGTGATTTTAAGGTATTCGATTCCAATCGAATACCACGCGGTAAATGCAATGAAAATGCGAATCCCCTCCCACCTTCCCTGGCGCTTTTTTTGTACTAATAACTGTGTAGGGAAGGTGGGACAGGAAGCAGGAAAACGTAGGCATCGAAAAAAAATGGGAAAAAGTAATTGGCTGGCGAAATCAGGTGACATCCGATTTATAAGAATAGTGTCAGCCGACATATTCGTGTCATTTGCGGTTTGGAGTTAGATAGGGAGAGACGATGTGCTGAAGGTGAGAGAGGATTTAGGTTTGGATAGACAGGAAAAATTTAAATCAACAGCTCTTTTAAGAGATAAACTACTTCACCAGTGTATATACACCACTAGTATAAACACTTAGCTCATAAAATTTCACAAAAGCCCTTTTTAGGGCTCAAATTCTCCACCAGTGGTATACTCTGTATACCTGTCTCATAGGGGTAATAAGAAAGCTGTATACTGTTATCCTGTATACACGGCAGTATATAGGCCCAATATATCTACCTTCTGTGTACACAAAAAAAGAAAAAAATCTGTATACAATCCATCAGTTTGTCAACTCACTCACTCGTTCCTGTATACTGTCATAGTAGTATATACGGCAGTATATAGGCCCAATATATCTTAATATTCGCTCGAATATCTAATTGATCGAACGGTGTTTGCTCATCTCTAATGCTTACTCTTCACTTTAAAGGGATTCTATTATTAGAATCCTTTTTTTCAGGCCTACCACGTTGGAATAGCCTTAAGAAAGGCTATTCTTTTTCTACCTTTAGATGTCTTCTCCATGCTGCTGTTCTGGGCATGTGCGGCAGCCATTTTCATGTGGCCGAACAGACAATCGCGTAAGAGGCCACAGGAAAATGGCCCCCGCACATGCGCATTTGTTTGAAGACGCAGAGAAAAGGTCATGAGAAGGATGGAGGGCGTTGCTGGAGAATCTGCAGGCAGCGCAGGGGACACCCCCCAGTGCTGTTTGAGCGCAGGGGGAACAACCCAAGTGCTGTCTGGAGACTCATTTGCATACGGTAAAAACCGTGAATATCACCGGAGCGGCGGCATGTAGAAGACCTCTAAAGGTAGGGGAAGAATATCCTTTATTAAAGCTATTCCGAACTGGTAGGCCTGAAAAAAAATGATTCTAATGATAGAATCCCTTTAAAGACTGATGTGTCTGAATCCTTAATAGTCACTATGCTACTGTAAAATAATGACACTCTTCATTTAAGAAAATAATAAATAAGTACACATTTCAGATGTAGAGATTTGTTTTGTCCATGTCTAGATAAATTGCAAACACTGACGACGATAACGCGTTGAAACAGTAACAGTGACCGTTTTAATTACTATTTAGAGCATATAATGTATAAACTCAAGTTAACCATATAACTATGTAGGTGTTCTTTAACATAATACATAACTTTGGGTCAGGTTTAGTATCTCTAATGCATCAGTTTTCTGCTATAAAGGGCATCATATATATATATATATAGTATATCTGGTTTTGCACAAAAGATTTTTAACTTTTTTTCTGTTTTGCACTGCCAACACTACTTTCATGGATAGGAAGGCTAGATTTATTATTTACACTAATGCAAGGGATATGGAGACTGGCATTGAATATGCCAGTCCTTCGTGAATCTCCGCATTGTTTGTAAGGCTGAAAAAAGTCATATGTCCATCCAGATCAGCCTATTAATTTGCGATATTGATCCAGAGGAAGGCAAAACCCCATGATGTAGAAACCAAATTTCCCTCAATTTAGGGGAATAATTCCTTCCCGACTCTAGTAACCAAAATTGTATGGCAAAATAACGTGATTTAAAACTTCAAAACTTTATTGAGAATATTTAAAACTACACATATATAGTGATGTTATAATGTTACAATGTTACTAGCATAAAGTCCTTAATGTAATGTAATCTTCGTGTTTGTGTAACCAACCACATAAAGACTAAATGCTAAAAAATCCTACACTAAACCTCATTCAGTGGAGGATAAGGATATAGACGCTTCTGATAAAATGTGCATGTGTGCCTAACATCCACATATGATGAACGGGACTTTAGGAGTAATAACCCAACCACACCCTCTCATTAACTCCAACCCTCATTCACATTTCCATCAGGAAGCAGTAAGGGATGTGCGATTCTGTGGGATGTATATAAAGGGAAATGCAACTGTTACCTTCCACTCACTCCAGAGCAATCTATTCAGTATATTATTTTCCTTTTATCATTGAATATTATGGCTACTAAATAAAAATTGTTTGTTTCTAATTTATAGCAGCAAAGTTGTATCTATGTCAAACTCATAGCAGATATGATTCAATATACATTAAACTCCTATTCCAGAGCTACATGTGGATATATTAATGAGCCACATCAATTCATCAATATGTACAAATTTGGGTCAGGCAGAGACTAATGTGTGTGTCCCTGTCCAAAAACTGCTCCTATTAGTTTTTCGGGGTATGGTACTAGGCGTGTGCTATTGATATTATAGCCCACAATGAAGCCCAACCCCGGCTATTAGCAATAAACTTCTTCTCTACACGTTTCCCTTCGCATTTCCCTATCTACCAAGTTCATCAGGAGAATATCATATACCTAGGAGATAAATAGAGATCCCAAAAATAAATAAATTGTGGTAAGAACCACAGTTCTTGGCGCCCTGGTGGTGGACGCCGATACTTGATGTAAGCCAGCGAGCGTCTGCCAAGCGGTTCTATATATATATGTTCACTATAAAAGCCGCCAACCAATCCTGGAGCCGTTAGGTACGGGGGTGTGGTGGCAAGTCTCCACCCCCACTCTCCTATTGGTTATCGTCTCCGGACCAAAGCTCTGCAGCCGTCTGCATATAGACATAGACTGCGGACAAGGATGATTACATACAAAGTTCTCGTAACGAAAATAAAGTAAATTCAAGATGAAGCGGAGAATAAAGTCATCATTAGTTTGGGGATCAGATTAGGCTATGTACATTTACTGTCAGTTGTAAATCTATCAGTAATCCCTAGGGTTCACTTTCAAAGTGGGATTAATACCGCTCACTGGAAGGAACCGCACTGCTGCAAAAAACGCTGCAATGTGAATTTATGACTTAACATATGTTTACAAACATCGACCAAAGATGGTAAGTATACATCCATATTGGAAACTCCATACCATTCTACCTCAAATTGAATAGTTGTACAACACTATTCAGATATCACATGTACTTATACTCTACTAGTATTTAAAATCTACCAATATCTGTCCCAGTTATCTGGTGAGTTCATATTTTCACTATCAATTTGGAACTGATACAAAACAGAAAAACGCAAAGCAGATATTTGTTAATAAACGTGTTTCCTTATAGTGTGAATTATACCCTATCATCGATCTTCTAAGATCTACAAAGGGCACCTACTGGTAAGTAGAAATCTATACAGATGACTCTTCACCACTAAACCTTAAGGTATCGAATGGATATATACTGTATTTTTCGGACTATAAGACGCACCTAGGTTTTAGAGGAGGAAAATAGGGAAAAAAAATTTTGAAGCAAAAACTGGTAAAATATTTAATATATGGGAGTTGTAGTTTTGCAACAGCTGCAAGGCCACATTGACAGGTGACCCTGCAGCTGTACGGGGATGCATAGAGCGTTTTTTTTGCGGGGCCAGCTGTACTTTTTAGTTATACCATTTTGGGGGATATCTATTGCTTAGATCACCTTGTATTGAAAAAAAAACAGGAGGTGATTTAGAACTTTTATTTATTTCATATTTTTAAAGCTTTTTTTTAACTATTTTATTCCCCCCCGGGGGCTTGAACCTGCGGTCACTTGATCGCAAGTCCCATAGACGGCAATACAAGTGTATTGCCGTCTATAGGACATTCTGTGTATTAGTATTACGGCTGGTCATAGACCCAGCCGCAATACTAATATATAGCAGTGACAGACCGGGGAGCCTCATTAGGCTCCCGGCTGTCACCCGAACAGGTCGGCTCCTGCGATATCGCCGCGCAGGAGCCGGCCTGCAACTTCACAGGTACGGGGCCGGTGGGGACCGGCCCCGGGGGAGAAGGGGCCACGGATACTGACCCGGCATCCACTGTACTAGAGAGGCGGATGCCGGGGAGGGATAGACGCCGGGGCCTGAGACATCGCTACGATCCTCTGCCCTGCATGAAGCCAGCGGCGGGGGCACGGAGGAGCGGAATAGCATCACTCCTCCCGCTGCTGGCTTCATGCAGGGCAGAGGAGCGCAGCGATGTCTCAGGCCCCGGCGTCTATCACTTGCCGGCTTCCGCCTCTCTATTACAGCGGATGCCAGGCGCCACATTCAGACTATAAGACGCACCCTTCTTTTCCCCCCAAATTTTTTGGGAAAAAAGTGCGTCTTATAGTCCGAAAAATACGATATATGGTTAATCAATGTTGCTTTATATTGAACCACCTAGGACCTACAGGATTATATTTAGGACCAAGGAACCACAATATAGATTACAGCCCGACAAATTGTTATGAAATCTCCAATAAGCACATGATGCTGGGTGTATGTAAATATAAACAGATCAACAGTTCTTTCATATAGAAACTATCTCACACTCATTCACCTATGTATTAAAGATGACCATAGACCGATGATTCAACAAAACAGTATCGTGTTCACCATACAGCCCAAAATCTCATTGGGGCATAGTACGGTGGCATCAATCCTACGCATGTTCACACTATGACATCCCTAAATATACATATCAGCTATTTCCCATACCCTATTCCAGATGTTATACTTATCGATATAAGAGGCATTCTGATGGTAGTTTAAACAGCAGATGTTCTGATACTAAATTGAAACAATGTCACAATATGCCCCCTTTTGGTATATATCTATATAAGTATATTGCATAGGTGTATTTCATAGATCTTCTATATCTATAATATGAACTGATGTTATATAACTAAACCCACATGTGCATTTAAAGGAGTTCAATAGAACTAGATTTTTATGTACAAACAGCCCCCCAAGACCATGAAAAGAACAAAAAGACAGGAATAACCACATCCTGTCCAATGTGACTATTCTGTATATATCCCTCCAATTGCATATATCTCCAGTCATGCATCAGGGACTCTAAATGTAGCATTTGACCTACTAAGGATCTAAATAAATGGCGCAAATGAAATTGCATCATTCAATCCTTGAGGCTTCACTGTTTTTAGACGGTATGTCCATTGTGCCTCTCTCTGTAATAAATGACAATTGAGATCCCCTCCCCTGTTTGTTTTAACCATTTCAATACCTTGGAAAGAAATACTCTTGGGGTCCCCCCCGTGAAACTCCCATACGTGTTTGCTTATAGGTTGCTCCTCGCCCTGTTGATGTTTCCAATATGCTCTAGGATACGCCTCCTAAATTCCCTCGTGGTTTTACCCACATAACACCTAGGGCAAGTACAGGTAGCCAGGTATACAATACCTGTAGATTTATAGTTAATGAAATCTCTATTTCGGAATGTCCGATTAGTGACTACACTTTTAAAGGAGACACTCTTGTTCACATAGGGACATTGCATTACATTGTCCACATTTGTAAGTACATTGTGGTATATTTCTTTCTAACCAATTATTTTCTCTAGGGGCTGGGCCGAGATGGCTATGAGTGAGTAGGTCTTTAAAATTCCGTCCCCTGCGATAAGTAATGGAGGGATGTATAGTCACAGCATCAGATATGTCAGGATCCAATGACAAAATCTTCCATGTCGGACTTAACTTGTTTAATTTCCTTGAATTTGTCATCATAGGTGGCAATAAGGCGAATTGAGGTCTCATCTTTTTCTCTGAATCTGGGTGCCAGCAATTCTGTTCTGCTTTGGGCAAGGGCCTGGTTCCTAGCCTTCCTAATCACCGCAATCAGAATAAATCCTTGGATAAACCTCAAAACCAAGAATCTAACCCTTGTATGTTGTTCTGGAGAACCAGAATAACTAATGTGGACCATTAAAATAGCAGACATCAATAGTGCCCGACATACCCCATTGGCTATATTAGGATCTGTTGGGTATTCGTTCTTTTAAAGTGAAACCGCTGAATGAAAAAGTCAGACTTACATTAGAAGACAGGGTGTCCTACTATCTAGTAGACAGCTCTCCACATCACCGCCTCCCATATTGGAGAAGGGCGTTTAACGGACATTTCAGGATGCTCAGTTTCTTAGTGAATAGACATCAGAAGAGTGGACCACAGCCTATGCATACTGCTATTTAGGAGCAAAAACTGCAATATTATTTAGAAAAATAATCATTCCTGCAGTATAATAAGCACTCACTCCCTTACTGGATATGGGAGTTAAATGGACATTTCAGGACGCCCAGTTTCTTAGTGCACAGATATGAACAGACTGAATCACAACCAATTCGTACTGCTATTTAGAAGCAAAATCTGCAGGAAATGTTATTCAGAAAAATTATTATTCCTGCAATATAATGATTTTGCTATATAAATGGAATTATACTTTAATCATCTATATTAAATAAACATCCATACCCATGTTGGTCATCTTTGTGGAATAGGATGGCACATCGTATAAGCAAAAAAAAAAAGTATTATATTTTAACAAAACCAAGATAAAAATTAAATTTCAATGTTTAGATTAATAAACTTAAAGATTAATATAATTCCTTGTTTAGTAAACTTAAGTGGTGGATATATTGTCGGTTCTATCTCAATGTAATAGTTATTGTCGAAAGAATAACTTTTTCATTTTGTATATTTTTTTTCATAAAAATAATAAAGGCATAAAACAACATCTGTTTGCAACAAATAGAAAATGGAGTAAAAATTCCATGCAATTTATTTTCCTCATTTTTAAATTTGTTTTTCAATTTTTGTAAACCTGAGGGAGCCTTCACACGGAGTAAACGTGCGTGTATTTTTGCAAAATACATGTGTAAAAATACACGTGTAAAAATAAGACTCCCATTGACTTCAATGATATTTTTTACACGTGTAAAAATATGCCTGTATTGAAGTCAACGGGAGTCTTATTTTTACACGTGTATTTTGCAAAAATACACGCGCGTTTGCCCCCTTAAAAAAAAAATAGAACTGACACATATTATAATATAACAATATTATTTTAAGATCAGGTACAACATATCATTGATGGATGGGCAAAATAGTCCTACATTGTAAGTCAACTCAATATCATTGATAGCACTTGTATAATATATATTAAATTCAAAAAATTTTGTAGAAAAAAAATTACATTCAACGTATAGCTAATATATATATATATATATATATATATATATATATATTTCTAAGTTTTTGGACTCCTTTTAACAAAAAAGATTAGAGTTAAAAACTTAGGAGACCTTATTGTACAACATCTTTAATATAAAATACATACATAAATAATAAATGCAAATAAACATTTAGATTTTTTTTATACTGGTATATTTTGTGTGGTACGGTGTATAGTATTTTTTTGGACTTAAAAAGTGTAAAATCTGCAACAAAATTTCATCATTTATTTAATAAAATGGCCAATTTGTCAATATTTAACATACTATAATTTACAATGATTGACAAATGGCTTTTTCCACCTCTACCCTTTCACTAAACACACAGAATATGTGTTTCCATTATGGGTATGTTTTGTCATGAGCCGGACCCCAATGGCGTCCACTGCGGCATCATTTTGCCTGTGACCGTGGTCCCAATGGCATCTCCAACGTGTATACAAAACCATCCTTAAGGAAAAAATATAATAAAATAATGGTTTAATTATTCAGAATCTCATAAAACACTACAAAAAAATTACTTTGTTAAAAAAAACTATAAATTATCATTTTCATCTCTTACATTTGTACCTTAAAAAATATAAATATATATATATATATATATATATATATATGTGATATACAAAGCCTATTCTTGTAAACTGGAAAATAAGTAAGAAAATTGGTAGAATTAAGTTTCAGTCTTTGAGTTTACACATCCACCATTATCAAACTGGTAAACCCTGACTGGACTTCCCATGTAAATAGCTATAAAACGCCCATTACATCAAAGCAAAGCCTTCAAAGTCCATTCCCCGTCATGTAGAATGGGAATGTAGTGAAAAAACCGCAATAAAATGGCATTTTCCAGTCAAACACGGCACACAATGAGGAGTGGGTGGGCTTTGCCCAACCCGCCCGCCATTACGAGTCAACTCAACTACTTGAGAGACCACAAAATGGCCGCCAATCCCCAGCTCCCGCCCTTCCAAGCCTCGCCACTGCTTGAGACAAAGCACTGTGGTGGAGGGACATGGACGAGTCCAATAGGCAGTGTTCACGGGTAGGGAATTGACTGAGAAATCTCGTGTTTATTGCCGTCTAAACCATCGATACTTATTGACTTGTGTTTTGCCAAACGCGTCGAATGAACCAAGATGGCAGCCAAGAAAACAAGGCATAGCCTCGTTTTGGCCATGACATGACTAATGGGATCGCTCAGGAACCCTCCCCCGGCACCAGCTGCCTTCCTGCCCCACCCCCTCCTTTAGACAGTTTCACCCGCTGCGGATGCACAGAGCTGCACGTAGCCTATGTCCTAGTACCATAAGGGCTCCTTCCGCCGACCGGAACTATTTTACACTCTCCTGTCGCATTGAGGCAGACCGTCGCGCTGCGACGTCGCCTGTGTTTCATCCTTCAGTCCTCGATAGGTTATACAATAATACCGCACCGTTTCCGTGCCTTTTCGTCACATTATAAACCGCTTTGCAGTCACTAGGCGGATGGGGGACTATTTCATCGCCTAATGGCTGCCTATGTGCATTACCTAGGCGGCGGAGGGATACGTTTTGTGGTAACTGGTCGATGGAGTCCCCTGCGCTGTGAAGAATTGCTCTAAGTTGAAAGTGGAGGCGGCGGAGGGGCGGGGCTACGGGCGCTTGGCAACTCAGGCTTGATTGACAGCCGCGCGCCGCCAATGGTGACGCGGCATTCCTCACCTCTGCCCGCCTCTGGTTCCTGTTCCACCAATCGGCGCTAGAGGGGAGTGGTTTGGAGGGGGACGCGTGTAGTGTTTGTCCGCCTCTCTGCATAGTAGTGTCCTGTACCGAGCTAGAGCTGCGCCCGATCGGCTGAGGAGAACGACAATAGATCGGGCAGGGATTGCAGAGCCGCCGGTGCAGCTGCCGAGGCGCTCATTGCCTAAAGTTGACATTTGCGTCACCGGTGCGTGACTGCGAGGCTCCTGAGGGTAGGTACCGGCGATTACCGGGATTTTATTGGGTTGATCGGCCTTGTAAGCTTTATTATCCGGCCTCGTTCACAGTCGCAGAAATGGCTGTGTGTGGTGTTGGAAGGGTTAAACACTTTGTGTGGTTGATGTAATTTGCATATATTATAATTAAGGCTCGTGTATCTTAATGTATCTGGTTTGGTGACCTCGTTTGCCATGACGGCTTACGTGATGCTTATACATCGGTGCACATTGGGCGACCCCATCCGTAGGTTTTGGCGGTGTGGGTTGTCGTTGACCCCGATTTCCACCCCACCCAACCGGTGGCGGTTGGCGATTTCGGTAAAAGTGCATGTGGCCGCGACAGCTGATCCGTAGACTTTGCAGTCACATGACCTGTCAGGCAAAAGTTGTCATGTGACTTCTGCGTGGTTCCGCCAGGTGTTACAAAGTAGCCTCGGTGACTCGCACGACATCCGTCAACCGTTTTGTGTTGCCGTGGCCCATGGCTTAGCCTCGATCCCCCTCCGATCCAGGCTGGCAGTGCCAAGTAGTGGGTGGTCGCCCCATCACCCGTGCACGTTATAGTCCTAGACTGGTATTTTTAGGGTTAATTTGCTTGTCCTGCCCCCCATTTTGTCAGTAAAGCTCGTCACGTCTGGATGTAAATATTCAGCCACCTGCTCGCCATGACGTTCACGTGTTGACATTGGTATTTAATGGAGGGGCGTGCACTTCCCTACTGTTTGTGTGGCCTTGTTCACATGTGACTTCTGTGGTTGAGACCTTAGGTTGCCTTGATCGTTAACCCAACGTATCCCGTCACGTTCTACGCTTATTTAACATTGACGTTGCTGTTGTTAACCCTTAGGGCTAACTATGATGGTGCTGATGCACCAAGACAGCCACCATGTCCTGGTGGGTCAGAGGTTCACCTGTATCACGGGGGCCGACCTGAAGCAGCTGGACGTAGAACAGATCAACAACTGGCCATGGAAAAGCGGCATCATCCGGGCGGCTTCCCACAAAGATTTCAACTGCGTGGAATTGAAGGTACGTTACGCTGCTATAGTATTCCTCGTGGGTTCTGATCTGACTGCCGACCAGTGACTTGTTTGCCCCCCACGTGTCTGATTCTTGGTTATGATCCCCTTGTGTTTATTGATATTACTTCCCCATTTTTGCTGGGGTCATCTTTGGATTATTGATCTACGTCCTTAAAGGGGTACTCTCTCCGTAACAACTTGTTACCCATCCACAGAATAGGTGGTACATTGCTGGAGTTCCTACCGATAAAGACAACAGGGGTCCCATGAAACCCATTTGATTGGAGTGATGGTCACACATCCTTCTCTATAGGGCGGACAGATGAGTATGGAGTGGTGGTGCTCCAGTGTGACCATCACCCCATTCAGTAGAGGGTCATGAGTCCCCTGTTCTGATGAACAGTCAGAGCCCCGGCATTTGGACCGATCAACTATCCCAGGTGATCTGTTATGGTGGCAGAACCCTTTTATATTGTATACCCTTTGGTTGCTGGTTAGAGATCATGTATAGAGATGAGCGAGTACTGTTGGGATCAGCCGATCCGAACAGCGCGCTCGCATAGAAATGAATGGACGTAGCCGGCACGCGGGGGGTTAAGCGGCCGGCCGCCGTCAAAGTGGAAGTACCAGGTGCATCCATTCATTTCTATGGAGCGTGCTGTTTGGAATGGCTGATCCCAACAGTACTCGCTCATCTCTAATCATGTACAGATCGAGCACATTCAAGCTCAGCCCCGTAGTAATAAAACGTCAACACCTTGATGGACTTCACATGTCGCTTCTTCGGTATGACAACCTGGAGAGACTCCGATGCATTACATGCAAAGTATCGCTCAGATGTGGCTACCACATTGAACCGGCCATATTGTTGTCCAAGGCTGTGCAGTTTTCTTTAGCTAGGTCAGTATGGCAGTAGACCATACTGTAGCTTTAGGTGCACTTGCTCCATGGTTGGCGGCTTTTCTTGGATCCACCAGTGGCTTGTTGTGCTTCGCTATGTACAAGATGAGGCTTTTCTTAGCGCTCTGCAGTGGATTGTGTTGTGTATTGTCGAGCTCTTTTGGTGGGTCATGAGCACTTGTTATTGTCCTCAAATATTATGTGTAACTGTATATAGTTTGTAGCCGTGTCCTTCTAGTCCATCTAGTAAAATTTATAAATATTCTCTAAATGTAAATTTGTAAAATGCAAAGGTTGCTCTTTAACCGTACACCGTGGGATAAAGCCTGGTAATGGTTCTCCTCAAATCGGCATCTCAATTCCAATCGCAGGAAATATGACAGAAAGTTGCGAGTTTACTGACCTATGTATAATGCTGCAGAAAAAGCGCTTGTCAAGTATGAATGGACCCTAAAAGTCCTGGAGTTGGCCATGAGTATATAGGTCTCCTAGATCAGTGGTCCCAACATTTTTTCCACCAGGGACCAGTTTCAGGAAGACAATTTTTCTATGGCCCGGGAAGGGGTGTGGATGGGGTCGGGGTTAAGCATGGGGGTGTAGATTAGAATCACGTACATATGAAAACACAAGAGAGAGTGCAAACTGACGGACACTGCAGGTTATGAAGATGGCTACTGCTGACAGACACTATTGTGAAGATGGCTACTGATGACGGATATCACTCCTAATGCTGCTATTAACTTCACTACAGCTACATTACACGTCACAGGGACAAGTGACGTGTAATGTAGTTGCCCAAAGTTTGGTAGGCGAGTGCGAGGTGGAGCCAAGACCCGCTGCATGTCCTGCATAGTACTAGAATCCCGGACATACAGCGGGTCCCGGCTCAACCCCGCACTTTGCTCACCTTATCCCGATGAGCAACAACCAAGCGTCAGTGTTGTGCAGCCGGCTGGCGGGTCCTGGCTGAACCCCGGGCACTCCACAGCAGCTGCTGACTCCTCGCCGCCGGTACGCGGACCGCTGTAACATGCCCCACGGACCGGTGGTTGGGGACCCCTGTCCTAGATGTTCTGGCTTAAAGCTTCCTTCTCTTATTGGTGCTGATCATTATGGCCTTATTCAGACATGGATGCAAATCCTGACCGACCACGGATCTACCGTCTGAAATTCGAAGCATCATAGATCTGTGGTTAGGCTGGGAGGCATGTGCGTTATGTGAAGGCTATATACTTGTCTATAAGAGCACTAGTCTTCGTATATATGAAATTTGATGTTCTGCATACTTGGGACGGTTGGATGTGCAATATTCTGTGTCGGTGGATTGACATGTGAAAAATGAGATACAAATCTAGGGTCACTTAAGGGGAAGCTCAAATTGCACTTTCATAATTTAGATTCCCCCCATTGGCCGTGACAGCACGGAGATCTTTGGGGAATAAGAATGGCACTGGGTATATTGGGGAGCTCCATAACTTTGTGCATGTTCCTTATTGGTGGGCATACAGTGCTCGACACCACGGCTTCCTTTACATTAGTCAGATTACTAACTTGTTACTTGTCTCACGGTTCCTAAATTTGTGCTGTATCTTTGTTCTGCAGTCTTTGAATCCCATTTTAATAAAATCTCTTTGCAAATATGGTTTCGTAGGCCAGATGTAATGACTAGCAGAGATGGGTGCATCATAATTGTTTTATTTGACCTACAACACCTAGTTGGCATCTGGAAAGAATTTGGTCATGTTCGAAATTTGTCACATAGTTTGGTGAAAAATCGTTTATTTTTTTTAAGATCAATTGTCCTTCATTGAATATGGATGGTCTATTTGAATAACCGACAATACGAAATAAATGGCCGTGCCGTTGTGATGGTCGTTGACCAGAGGATCAGTTGGTCAATCACGAATAGGCTTCTGTTTGTGTGTAATTTCATCAACCATAGTGAGTTTTGCAGTACACCGACAAGGAAAGCGCGTTGTAGGGATTAGTCCCGGTTATCGTGTGCAAGCAGATCAAGTCCTGTCGCTGCATACAGGGGATTCCACCCCAAAATCAGCGACAACTGAATTTGGCTCTCATTGTTTCCAGTGGGAGGCAGAGATAGAAGCTGGACTCTGAAAAAATAGATGTCCTTGTCAATCTTGTCCCAGATTCGGAGTCTGGTTCAGCCACTGCAGATTAGTCCTATTCATGGGTGACTAGTCAGGACGTAAGAGGTGCAGCGGAAAGCCAGTGGGTCTGAAAGTGGAAGGTCTGCCTTAAATTCCTGTTCACTTTCGGCCCAGTGAACTTACCCAAAGAATGTCATTAGACTGGTCGAAGGTTGTCTAACACTTTTCTACTTGGGGAGAAAATTTAGCCCTAAAGCGTCATGCAAGAAATTGCTGCTCGCTCACTTCAGTGATCCTTAATTGCTAGTAACTCTTGTAAGCAGAAATTTGCATTCGATCGATGATCAGAATGGAAACATGACCTAGCGATCACACATCGAGAAATGAGGAGGTCATTGAACAAGGATGAATCTCTAAGACTTTGAGTAACCCTAGATTCACACAACTGAGTTTCAGCCGTGAAACTTGAATCGTGTATTTGATGGATTTCCCGGCCTGGACACTACGCCGGGAGAGGGAATCCTAGCATTATAGTTGCCTATGCTGCTAGGAGTCCCTGACACCCACAACATCATAGTGTAGGGACTCCCTGCAGCAAAGATGACTCTCCCGGCATAGTGTTCAGGCCACGGGTGAATCTAGGCTTAATAGTAATGCTCAGAAAACATCCAACTCTGGTAATACCCTAACTCCAAATGCCAAACGGCTTGTTCAGTAGTCCAATAACAATATTGTAGCCTGTGGTTGCTTCCCTATATTGTAGACTCACAACTTCTTCTTTCATGGCCCCGCCCCCTTCTCCTCGGCTGTCACTGACTTCCTGTTTTGATGACCATGCTGCCACTACGTGCAATAGGCACAATAGCTGCGGTCACCGGCAGTAAATACGGACAGAACATCGGATTTTGCTGCAGAACGTACCAAGATGACTATAGATGAGCCTTTTATTGGAGTTGCTAGACCTTTTTGGTGGGATCTGTAAAGAACCGCACAACTAAATGTGTCTGTAGCCGCTTAGTCCTTCCTGTTAGACTGTTTGCAAGACGTCTTCTAGATTTGCCGTAGGCATGCACAGCTGTTTTTGCGGGTTATTGTTTGCCATGACTAGTCCTTGTGTGGCCCCCAAGGTCCAGTAGCCAAGGGGAATTTTGTGTGCATTGGGTCCGCTGCTCCTGGAATGAGCCCAGCTGTTATATATTACATTGGTTTTATCTATTCTGGTACTTTGGTGACGTCTCTTGTTTCTGTCGAGTGCTTTCTGTTTAGGTTCAGACCATTACGTGACTACTTCCATAATACTGGTGGTGGGCTGATCCTCGGAGTCCCCTAGTTTTCAGCTTTATTTTGGGTTTAGGACTTCCTAGCACTTATGGACCTGACTGACGTGCCAGCAATAGGGGAGTTGGCGCCATAGTGGTCGTGGTTCTGTTACTAGGCAGAATATAGAAAAATCCTGGACGTTGTATCAGTCTTGAGACCTAATTGTGTGTTGCGTAGCCCCGTATAGCTTTCTAAGGCTTGTGTATTATCTTCGGTTCATGGCTTTCTTTCCTACGTATCTGGCACATGGCTGGAGTCAGTAAGCTCAGGCAGTTTAGCAACCCATTGTCTTCCCCCTGAATGTCCTTTGCAAGTCTGCAGGGCTGCCGCTTCTCTCCCCACCCCCAGCTGTTATGCATTTGGAAGTTCCTCTGTGTACGTGCCGTCTGCCTTTGCAGGGAGGGGGAAGGGGGTTTGCTTATCGTGTGTAAACTTGGGTCCAGCAGATTCTTTAGCACACTGGAGGGGGGAGCGCCTCGAGTCCTGTTATGTAAGGGGAGTATCCCAGCCAAACATGACATTATCGTATGTGACAGCGTCCTGTCCTTTCAGCTTATACTTAATAGACGCTGTGCGGTGTAGGGACACGGGATGTATCATTGTTCTATGGTGGTGGAAAATGCAAACCTAGTATTATCAGCTGACACGCTGCCAAAGTCAAGACCAAATGTCCATATTTGCATAGATGTAATCGCTGCCCTCAGGGTGTTTATAGACGGGGCTGTCTGCCATGTTGGCTTGTAATGCTTTTATGACCTTTGTTACTAACATTGTTGGATTGTCTCTTCATTTATTTTTTATTTGCGCCCATAGTACAGACGGTGTTAATTCTTTGTCATGTGTACCGGCGACCGTACGACTCCACTTACTGTAGTGGCTCCATCCAGTCCACGCTCAATGGCACTTAACCCTGAAGAGGTTGTTTTGCATTTAGTGTTACTTTGCAGCATTTAGCGTTTTGTTGCTATTCTCTGTATACTTCCAGTTGTTTATAGGTGGTGACTCCTCCCATCATATATTCCATCCAATCCCAGCCATCCTTTCGTTTTCAGCTTTGTGGTAATTGGCTGTTGGCCCCAAGAGGTAGCCATGTGAGCTTAGATACCCGGCCATGGACAGTTTCTGCATCCTTCCTAATTTACACATCCAACGTCCATGTTGAAGGTTTTATGTTTGCTCATCGGTTGGAATATACCTATAGATAGATAGATTTGCTTCCCACCATATCCAGTTGCATGAAAGCCTTCCCTCCCCCTTAATTAAAGGGGTGAACACGCTTAATGGCTTCATGCTGTGCCTTGGACCTTCTACATTTCCTAGCTGCAAGGGATTTTACCAACCAGATTGTAGGAATGGGTTAGGAGGAGACGGGAAGGCTTGCTGCTTGCATTGCAAATTGCTTACTATAAAAGGAATCCATGCCAGGCATTGTGCGGGCTGTAGGGAGAGAGGCAGAGGAACGGAGAGGATTATACTGGCAGCTGGGGTCTTCAATAGGCTTAAATCTGGGACCGTGTGTTTCATTCAGAGTTTACTGTTTGTACGTGGGGAATTGGCTAACAAAAAGCCGCAGAGGACGGCGGCCATCAATCCGTCATGGAGGGTCATTTCAATGGGACGTGAGATCTGTTTTCTGCTTTGACAGAGCTGGACCAGGAAAGCTTAGAAGGGAGCAGATGAGATCGCTTTACATGTGCGTGTCAATTTCTCGAGGTTTTCTGCACTCCTACAGACGGCCGAGACACTCCTTGGCTTCAAATGGCTGCTTACAGGGAACAATAGACTGCATTCACACGTGCGGCAGATGTCTATGAGATAAATGCTAGGTTTGGTTCCCAGTAAGATCAACATGCAATAAAGATAAAGGAAGCGGTGGTGGTTAGAGACCCTAACACATCCTGTCTCGCCAGCCTACAGCATTGAGTTTTCATGCAGCTCGTCCTTGTCTTGAAATGGTTCTTTTAGAGGTTACTTAAGTTTCTCTGTGGCTCTTGGTGTATTTTATCTTATAGTGCTCATTCAGTCAGCCAGGATTCATTGTACTAGAATTTAGAGGGGTCCAAAAAACCACCAGGAGTCATCTCTCCAAGTGCTTGGTGCATTAGGTCAGATGAGTTCACGCTATAAAACCCAACCCCCTCCTCATCTACGGTTGGAGGTCTTTTGGCTTTCATTGCTGTTCCCCAAATTTTAGTTTTAAGAAGATCATTGTCAAGTTAGATGGTTCTGAAGCAGCCCAAACACTCGTACTGGCCGCAATTCCCCTCTTACATACATGTACATTGGGCTTATCTGAGCATGCATGTGTTTTCTCTGGAGATGGGGGAAGTACTTTGTTTCTTCAATACCTCTGGCGACAAAACCAGTCGTCTCGAAATCTGTGAACTTCGCCAATGTTTGTCTAATCCGGTTGTGTTAGTGGCCATCATGAGATATACAGGCGTGCCAACCATAATGGTTAGAGACCTTGTTAGGATGATGTTCATTTTGGGCATCAGCAATATAAATTGAGAAATTAGCATTTTCAGTCTGTTATCAATTCAGCCCGAAAATCCGAGCCTGCCTTTAGTGCACTCCATTGTGCAGAAGCCGGCAGGAGACTCTTAAGCCGACCCTACTCCATCATTAGTCACCTCCTCCCCGTGCACAAGGTCTTGTAAACATACGGTCATTAGCCACGTGGTGGCACATCCCTCCCCCGCCCGCAGTAAGAAGAGGGCGGGCGGTGGTACATGCATGCCCGCCCTCTCTGACAATGTGGAGGAGGACGCCTCTGGAGTCTGGACAGTCTTCTTGCTTTTGGCTTCTACTTGGCTTTCCATAAGGCTGTAAAAGTACAGATGTGAGCAAAGTCTTGGATGTGTGAGCTCTTCTACCCCTGAAATCTAGTGTGTGTGTGTGTGTGTGTGTGTGTGTGTGTGTGTGTGTGTGTGTGTGTGTATATATATATATATATATATATATATATATATATATATATATATATATATATATATGTCCTGTTCTCTGCAGCTCACAGACACAAGATGAGAAGAGACCTCTCCTTTTAAGATGGTGGACTCTCCTGGAAGCTTGGACAAGGCAGGATAGTATGGCGGGCCATAAACAATATATTGCTGCTGGGTCAACTCTTGTTTGCCAACTGCAATATTTCACAACGAGCCCCTCTACCCCCCCCCCCACACACACACACACACTTTGACCTTCACATACATAGTCAACTCAGCCGAGCATGTGTGTCTTCTCAATGCGGAGAGTTTCTGTCCCCTGTACCTCTCTGACAGGCTCTTATTTCTCTGAATTTTCTCTCCACCCCCAACAACTTCTATGATCAGGGGAGTCAGGAGGTCGTATATGTATTACATGACCAGCCAAAAGCACAGAAACAGGCGGACTCGTGTCATGTGACCTGGGCTCAGAACCAACCCAGAATTCCTGGGTATGCTATCTGTGCCAAGACTTCCTGGAGAACCCCTTCAAGCCTATATACGTAGATAAGGCTTTGTATGCAGGAGGGGGCGCTGATCCATCTCTGACTTTTCTGACAACTGACTCCAGTTACTTTGAGCGGCCATAAAGTGCACACGTCCTGCCGGTACAGGAAATACAGGATGTGTTTGTCTATGATATGGCCACCTCAGGAACCAACAAAAGACCAAACCGATCGTGTATCCTTTATTTGCTTAAATGTAACTAATAAAGAAAAAAAAAAGAAATCATTCCCTCTAAATATTAGCAAAAAATAAAAGTAACATAGTAAAGGATAAAAAAGTAACCTATTAGTGCAACGTTACGGTGGACGTTCCAGTACTGGCCGATCTGGGTATAAGGTTTTGTAGATGAGCAGCGCTTCCAATCTGTTTCATGTAGCTTGCAGATAAGGTAGGCGGGCACAGTATGTCGTAATACATCTGAATACGGCTGTTCGTAGATCGAGGGAGTCCAAAATCGATTTAGGGAATAACTGAAGAAGCCATGTCCTAGTGTAGCTGTCACTGTAACCTTCATCCTCTCATCCCTTTCCACTCCACTAATTCTCTTTTGTTCTATAGTTGAGCGGTGTTGAGGTTTTATGGACCTCATACATGTGCAATAATCTGAATTGACCAGTTTTCAAGGGCAGGCTATTTTATGCGTATTTTCCTGATAGATGATGATTTTGTGATGGGACGGGTTTGCATGATGAATCTCATCATGGCCTTTGTAGTCCCATAGCCGGTGCTTCCTCCCCTCTCTGCATTGCAAACAGATGGGCCTGAGTCAAGCATGCATCTATGTGGCAGAGACTAGGAGGTGGCTGGTGACTATTTTACGTGTGTGGGTTTGCCATAAAGGGTCTGTTTAGCACACGTCCTGGGAAAACTCCTACAGCAAGCAGCGTATACAGAACGTGTCCTTTTGGGAACAGAGTGTAGCCTGGATTGTGCAGTATACAGAGCGGACAGTACAGCAGATACTGATGGGGTTAATTCTATTCTATGGGTGTCTGTGCTTGCGGCTGACTTGTACAGATGGTAATCTGGATGTATTCAGTCAGCAGTCTACATGAGTTGTTTGCTGGCCGGGTTCCACGCTATGGATGGGCGGGACTTAGTCCGTGTTTTAGGCTGGTGGATCGCATGTGGTGCACAATACTGCTTGTTGTCAAATGACTCAGACATGACAGACGACGTTGCGAGGTATGTTTTATGGGGTGCCAGCGACTCACTCACTTCTCGTTTCTGTAGGTTTGCGTGGAGTTTGAAGATGAACCTTGGGAGAAGCGAACATGGATCGAAGTGTACGGCTCACAGGTCCAGTTATTTCTGGTGGAATACAGCTTGGCAATCGCTGACCGCAAATGTCCCAGTAACCCTTCGATGTCTGTGCTGTGCCCAGGAATGGTGAGTATCACTTCCCTCTTTATTTCTCTACCTTATATAGCACTGACAGGGTCCACAACACCTTCCAGACCTTTTCATTACTCGCTGTCCCAACAAGGGTTCACAAACGACTCGAGAGAACATACAATCTCCATGCCCATGTTCTCCTTGGTTGGATTCCAGTGCTGCAAGGAAACATTGCTAACCACTGAGCTGCCCTTGCTGCTCTTCTCTCTGGGGCAACAAACTGCTTACAATGCTCTAGGGACATTACATGGCAATGCTGGATTCACACAGTGTAGATTTGCTTTGGTTTTAACTTGCAGATCTGTGCAGATAAAATTCAGCAGGTACGACCGTGCCAGGCAAGTGGATATTTTTATTCCCCAGGCCTTAGACATGAGTCCATTAGATTTATGACTATACAGCATGCCTGTTTTTTATGTAGGTGCACCACAAACCTCACTTACAACATGTAGTAAACTGCATCAAATGTGGATTTTGCAGCAGCTTCACTTTTTAAGGGGTTGTCCCATTACACACACACAGGATAGGGCGATAAGTGTCACATCACATTGCTGAGGTTCTGACCACATCCGACTTGTGAATGAGGCGCCAGTGTGCTCGCCTGACCAGCAGTTATATTCTCTGGGGCTGCCGTAGATTGGGGGCCTGGCGGCCTCGTAGTGTTGAATGCTCAGGCACTTCGTCCACAAGGTGGGTGCTAGATGACTTTCATTGCACCATTCAGTGGTTGGACCTCCAGCAGTGTGATATGGAGTGATCGGGGGGGTAAATGTCTAATGGGACAACTCCTTTGGGTAGTTGGTTTGTAGTGTATATAGTTATTTATATGATCTTCTCACGATCTGTGTATATCAACTCTGTTTACGTACCGAGGCTGAAATTCAGTTCTGACCAAATCCTGATCAGACAGCTGAGACTTGGTTACAGTGTATCTGGTCTGAGCAATCCTCTACAAGATATCCTGGTGAAGCTTTGTCTACATAACATTGGATAATACAGAGGACCCCCGTGTGAAGCCTGTAAGGTGACCTCAGTCACTTATGATCCACGTTCAGTCGTGTGGGAATGTACTGCAGGAAATGGAAAAACATAGCCATACATTTCCAGAGCTTGTCTGTCCTTGGATGTGTGCAAGTACAGAGAACCACAGGAAAGCATATAATAAAGCATTGTGCCGTTTCCTTATTGATATCCCATCAGAAGCCAAGCATGCATATGTATAAGATGGCTATTTCATGTGCATGAACAGCTTTTGATGCACACTTTGCACAAAAACTGTGACTGCAGCCCAAAATTATTATTTTTTTCACTTTTCAAATAACACGTGTGGCATAACCTACTAGTGGGGGTCTGCAGAGTGTGTCCCAGTGCTCCGTTCTATTCCGACATTTTATAGGACCTGATCTATAAATATGGTGACGGAGTATCAGAGCACACTTGGGCCACATCGCATGTCCCTTGGACTGCACACTTGGTTGTGTGCACAAAGTCTTACAGGTATAGGCCTATATAAAGGAAATACTAGCATTTTATCCACTATGATGCAAAGAGTCGCAGCCTCCAAACAGCAACATCCTTTTGTTTGATGACTTCTTGTGATTTCTTCACTTTAGAAAAATGTCCATGCTTTCCCTAATGTGTTTTTGTTACTTGCAGCAATATAAAGTCCTGGTGAGCAAGGTGTCCATGGAGCCCATGACCTGCATACAGTTTCTTGGAGATAGGCACAGAATTTTCATGAATGAGGAGGTTGTGAGAGTTTTACGGGTAAGTTATTTCAGTTCTTCTCTCTGTTTTGCTGACTGTGGTGTGTAGAGTAAGATGGGGCTCATGTAAACTTAGACATGATATTGCTACCGAGTGGTCAGAATGTAAAGTGTACTGTATGTATGTGAGATTGCCACACGACCAAAATAGAAAGAACTTACCTCATGATTGGCTCTTCCATCTTTTGTGCGGGCTAACAATTTTAAGCAAACCTTTATCACATATTAGTTTCTTTATGGTAAATGAGTTTTACAAGATTTTGTGACTTTGTAAGCAGCGCTTGTTATATTATCTTAAACTCTGGCTTGGTTTTCGGCCAGTGCCCTTGTCCTGCCTCGAAATGATTTATTCAGTAAGTTAAACAATGTTTATTACAATAGGTCTAATGTTCGGAGGTGTTTTTTTTTTTTTCCCTTTTTTTTTTTTTTCTTGTATTTTTTATCAGTACAGCATAACAACTAGCCGTTGCTGTGTGTCCTAGTACAGTATAGGATTTCTGGTCCCAAATGCGTTTTATACATCAGTGACCTATCCACGGGATAGGTAACCAGTTTCTGATTTGTCGGCGTCTGACAATGGATCTTGCACAGATCAGCTGTGGATGGGGAGCCGAAGCAGTCAGTAGCCTCATTCAATGTATAAGGGGGAGCCCAAGCAGTCAGTAGCCTCATTCAATGTATAGGGGGGAGCCCAAGCAATTAGTAGCCTCATCCAATGTATAGGGGGAGCCCAAGCAATTAGTAGCCTCATCCAATGTATAGGGGGAGCCCAAGCAGTCAGTAGCTTCATCCAATGTATAGGGGGAGCCCCAGCAGTCCGTAGCCTTATCCAATGTATAGGGGGAGCCCCAGCAGTCAGTAGCCTCATCCAATGTATATGGGGGAGCCCAAGCAGTCAGTAGCTTCATCCAATGTATAGTTGGAACCGAAGAAGTCTGTAGCCTCATCCAATGTATAGCGGTGGCACCAGAATGCTGCAGCACCACCCGATTACTGGAAAAGGAGCAGACTATATCTGCTCACTGTCCACTACTGTAGCTTCTGGAATAGCTGATCTGAGCAGGGTTGAGGTGTTCTGCTGCAGCCACGTGTCTGAAAGCCAGACAGAGCAGTTGGTGGAGCAGGACATGACTGACCTCTGAGACACACAGATTTCTTCATATAATTTTGACGGTGTAGTGAGGAAGTGCTAGGATTTTGTCTTTTGTCCAGCATTTTCTGTGTTTAGTGTTCTGTTACTTGCTCCGCCATCCGTAAGCTGACTGTTCTCTAATTTTCATTATGACAGGATCGGGAGAGCTTAAAGCAATTTATGCAGGGAAACCGAACGTTTAACAAGACCTTCCAGGAGCTCATAAGGAAGAGCGTGGATGAGAGTCGTGTACTGCAAGGTACTTACCTCTCGGTGACTTCTGTAGATCTGTAATTACAGTGAAACGTCACAAAGCAACAAAAGTGATTTTCTCTCTATACTGCATATATCGTTTTTCAACTGACGCTATGTTGGAATAGGCTTTATAAAAGCTATTCATCTTCTACCTTTATTTCTATGTCATTGCTGCCATTTTCAAGTTATGCCTGTTTTTCCATTTATGGATAGCGCCCATGTGTGGTATTCATCACGCCCCCTGCTTCTGTTTCCAGCCTCCACAGTCAGCTCTACCACTTCGGGGTTCATGCTCCCCCCTCCATCTTGATTCCATTACTACACAAGCGCACTGCCATTGTGTAGTAATCGAATCAGGATAGCGTGCGAAACATGGCGCAGTCGGCTCTGTCCGAACCCAACTGCGCAGGCAGGAAACATGGAATTGGAAAAATGTATATTATCTGTATATAACCATGATTTTCTTTTCTTCTTTTTAAAGGTGCAAAGAATTTAATAGGGTCATCGATAAGAGTATATAGTATGAGTGAAGGCTATCAGTGGTTCAGCGCCACAGTGGTGAACACGAGCAGCTCGTCCCGGACACTGCAAATTCAATGTGAACAGGTAAAAGTCCACGTGTATGTATGTGATGTGGCCAAGGGGGTTTATCACTATGTATATGCAATATTGATGATATGACACACAGCAGATGGTTTATTCATTACTTGTGTTTGTGTTACTTGTGTCCCTTAGGTCCCCAATCTAAAGATTATTGATCCTGCTCTGATACATGTTGAACTCGTTCATAATTTCACTGATAAAGGTAAGGTTTCACTGCCTGCCTTATGCAAGGAGACCCTGTAGTGGTGATCCTAGGTAATGGCAGACTTTCTCTGGGCTAACACACAATTGCCTGTCTATTTCAGTTGCCGTTACCAAGAAGCCTCTGAAGCGGCCGAGTGAAAGCAGTACAGGGAAGACGAGCGCAAAACAGAACAGAGTTGCGCAGGTAGCTGGCTTGTGCCGCTTAAGATTGGCTATTGTGTTGCCTAGTAAGGTGGTTTTCCGGGACTGTAAAGTTGTTGACCTATCCTTAGGATCAGTAATCAATTGAAGATCCTTGGGGGCTCGACATCCAGGACCTCCGCAGGTCAGCTGTTTGCAGTGGTACTACATAAACACCATTTTTGCATCAATGTGATGCGGCCGAGGGGCCTGATCGTGACTTTGTCCCGTTCAAGTGAATGGGCAAAACTGCGATGCCAAGCATACCTGCTGCACAAGTGTATGTTAGTGTACTTGGTAAGTTGTGATGAGGTAGCAGCACTCACTTGAATATTGCAGCCTCTTCAGACAGCTGGTCAGCAGGGTGTCTGGGTGTCAAACCCCTGCCGATCTTTTGGCGTGTCAGGATAGGTTATCAGTTAATAGGTCATGGAAAATCCCTTTAACAGGACTGCATGTGTGAATGTGCAGATTCTCATAAATATGTCTCTTTTAGGCACCAGTTAAAGAATCCGTTAAGAAGCCAAGCTTCATTACCTACTCCAGAGATGATGGGAAGACATTGGTAGTGGTAGACAACCCAAAATCCTCAGGGAACCCTCTTCTGAACTTTATGAAACCATCAGCAGAAAGTGGAGTTGTTGATCAAACAGTGAGTGGAAGCTTTTTATCATCATATCTAATTAATTAATTGATGACTAGCAGGGTGTGACCTCAAGGACCCCCGGGATCCTGAGAAGGCAGCGGATACAACACTATCTATCACTGTGGCAGGGACGCTGCACTAATCTTTCTCTATACCTGGTTTATTCTCCGGATCGGTGGGCATTGGCTCTTGTACTAACGTGATAAGATATCCTAGCAGTATGGATTACCTCTATATTAAGCATGTGTCTTGAATAGTAGCTTGTCCTCGTTTTTGTTTTTTATATGCTTAGTTGGGACCTGTTCAGAAGGTTCCCTAATTGAGTGGATATGGCAATAAGAAGCCTAATGTCCACCACATGTAACCATCTTAGTTATGAGAGCGCATCCTGAGCATTACATAGACTGACCGTTGCCTTCAAATAGGTGCAGTGTATTGCCTTTCCCAAGTTATATATATATATATATATAATAAAATTTTATTTTGTGCAGTGAATATAGGGACGCATTAAACAACTGTTGCTTTACTGCAAAAATTTCTGTGTTGTAGACAAGTTTGGCACCCAAGCAGTCTGTGCCGGTCGGATTTGGAGAAGCGTTGCTGGGATGTACTGCTACTACGCCTTCCACCCAAAACCAGACGTCCCGTGCAACTCCACCCCAAGCAAATTCTCCTCCAAGCTTTGGTGCTGCAACGCCTCCAGGGTAAGAATATGTGAAGCATTTGTTGTAGACTATGGTGCAACAAGATACCTTTTCGATGTTGATTTACGTTGGTGGTCAAAGCCATCTTATTCTGATACAGATCCCTACATCTCTAGCCACTATGGTATATGCAGTAAGCACACACCAATGGCGGCTCCAGACAGGCCAGGATTGTGTCGTTTAACGCTGGCCGTGCTGAGAATTTAGGCCTTTGTTTCAGACAACTGTAGTTTGGTTTACAATATTCTAAGAACTGAATATGCACAGTTACTCACATGTGCAAACACTTGCTTTTTTTAGTGGACATGGTAGTTAAGGACCATATGCCCCAAAAATATAAAGGTGTTGTCCAGGACTAGGATACTAAGCTCCACTTCCTCTTCCCAGGGAGTGGCAGCATGTCCATGGGTCACCTGGCCATGATGCAAACAAATGGGGCTCACCCAAAGGACAAATAATAAGTGTCAGATCATTGGGTCCCCATGATCACAAGAATTGGGTCCTGCGCTTTCTGTGTGACTAGAGTTGCAATCGGGTGTGCGGTATGCATCTATGTGGGATTGCCAAAGATGGCTGAGCTCAGTACTCTGCTTATCTTAGCTAGCCCAATAAAGATGAAGGAATCAGCAGTGCACAGACTGGATTATCACTTCATTGACGGTGGGGGTGACAGCATTCTCATTTCTTATTAACGGTGAAGGTCTCTGTGGTTATACCACTACTAGTCAGGCATCTATTACCTATCCAGTAAGTAGCTAATGCGTTTATAATGTGAAGCAACCCCTTTAAAGGCACAAAGAGATTGGTTCATTTTTTTTACCTGAAGATACTAAAACTTTTTTTTTCATTTTTTTTCAAAAAGTTCCATTTTACTTTAAAAATAAACAAAGGCTGGGTTCACATCTGTGCGGTGGACTGAAAGAGGCAGACCCCATTAACTATAATAGGGTCAGTAATAATAATTATAGTCAATGGGGTCCACCGTGTGTAACAGCTGTGTTAGCGGTCGGACTCTGTCACTTGGGTCCCCTGACAGAACCGAAAGATGGAGAATTCAACGCTAAGCCAAGTATAAATTGTAATTGTGGATAGTTATAGTTAACAAGTATTATTAGTTCTAAGTGTACATACATTTTTGCCTAAAATAATCCCATCTCTTACCTTTCAGGAAATGTTCTCAAAACTTGCCAAGTGAAACCTCCTCCATGTTGAATGGTGATGGAAAAGGGGAGGAAAAAAACTTGTTTCTCAGTGCTGCAATGTCACAAGGCAAGGGGCTAGGATTTGGCTTGACTGATAAATCCACAGGCACTTTCTCGTCCGGTACCAGCTTTTCATCCTGGGCCAGCCAGACTAATGGCGACAGCGGACAGAAGTCAGAAAACCTATTTGCGGCCTTTACTAAACCCTCGACTGTGTTTCCAAAGGGCTTTGAGTTTTCCGTGGAACGATTTCCTGAGAAAAACACATTGACTGTGAAAGACTCTCCCCGCTTGGGAAGTTCTGAGGCCTGTAAAAACTTAACCCGGCAACCGCCAAGTGTATTTGGGACAGCTCCAGCAACCGAGACCAAACCTGCTCCTCATTTAGCACCCGTGAAACCTGAATTTACGCCTAGTCCACAAAACAACATTCCTGTTCAAAGACCTTCAAAAATAGAGATTACGCCCCACAAGAGTCCTAATAAAAATGACGGGGGTAAGTGGGATGACAAGATAGATTTTATCATAAATTACAACAAGGATATACAGGGGTGTGGCTTGTGCACCGTATTGAGCAGTTGGAATTTTGGGCAGAATATAATTTAATTTTAATTAAAGAGATTGTCCCATAAAGAAAATGCAAGATATGTGTCTGATCACGGGGGTGCTATCCCCCTACCCATTTGAATGAAGAGGTAGCTGCCTCATTTACGCCAATGGAACTAGCCACTAACTTGATCTTGTTTTTTTCAGTAACGTATCCCAGGTCAATATTACTGGACCCCCAGAAGCTGAAAAGGCTCCAGTCCAGCGGTGACTGCTTTGTTCAGGATGGCTCTTGCAATGACATTGCTCCACATTTACATAAGTGTAGAGAATGCCGTCTGGACCGTTTTGGACGGAGCAAGGAACAGCGGGACGCTGCCGTCTTCTGCCGCTTCTTTCACTTCCGGAGGTGGGTGCAATTCTTGTTCATTCAGAGGCTCTTGTCATTTGTTAAAGGAAATCTGTAAACCCAGCCCCACAGATAAATCGGTTTGAGTCACCTGGTGGTGAAGTCTAACTGCTGGGACACCCAACCATTACGAGATGAGGGGGTGTTTGAGTCTGAATTGAACAGTAGGTTGCAGCTAGGACCGCCGTTTCATTCACTCATATGGGACTGAATGATACGGTAGAGATATATGTCTGTCCCATGAAAGTGAATAGTGGGATGCTTACACATGCATGTGACTGCACAATTCACACAGGGGACTTGACTGTTCTTGTTGTTCTTCGCTTTTATTATCTATTGTTGCTCAACACCACTAGTTATGTTGAAAAGTGGATCACTGCTTACAAAATCCATCTGTCCTTACAGGTTATTCTTCAATAAACATGGATTACTGCGGGAAGGAGGCTTCCTGACTCCTAATAAATACGACGCCGAAGCAATAAACTTGTGGCTTCCTCTATTGAACAGCGTTGTAGATTTGGACCTTGACACAGCCAAGTACATTCTGGCAAACATCGGAGATCACTTCTGTAAGCTTGTCATGTCCGAAAAGGAAGTCATGGCTTCTGTAGATCCACAAAGTAAGGACCGTATGTTAATATAGTAGAAAATTCAAGATTTTTTTTCTATAAAGCTCCTGGTTACTTAATATATCTTCTTTCCTGCAGAACAAGTGGCCTGGAAACGTGCTGTGCGTGGCGTGCGTGAAATGTGTGACGTCTGTGACACCACCATCTTCAATCTACATTGGGTTTGTCCTAAATGTGGCTTTGGGGTGTGTGTAGACTGTCATCGAATGAAGAAGAAGAATATGAACAGTGAGTACCATTTTATGTTGCTGCATGTTTACTTTTATCACTTACTCTTCTATTAGCAGTGTGAGCGGTTTCTAGGTAGCATTGCGGATTTTGCATGTGTTTTATTTTTTATTTTATTGGATCATTTTTATTCCTCTCCTTTCTAAGGTAATGATGATGAATCCTTCTCCTGGCTGAAGTGTGCCAAAGGGCAGTTACATGAGCCTGACAATCTAATGCCGACTCAGATTGTACCTGGAAAAGGTAAGCATTATAAACTTGTGTCTATGTTATTTCCCAAGTGCTTTATCAGTGTTGCGGCCTCCTTTATTGTTTACAGTGGTCTCTTGACTTGCACGCTGTCTACTCAGTAGCAGAACTGCAGGATATTGCAGATATCGCTGTTTAAGTGCACAATAAAGAAGCGTCAGTGCTCAGCCAAGTGCCACTTACCCCTTCAGCTTGGGAAGGTCTGATTTTCAGCAACCTAGCCATTCGGTGTCTTAGCAATAAATATTGCTGATTGTGGAGAATCCCTTGAACTTGTATACACCACAAAATAGTAGTTAAAAAAAAAAAAAATGCCAACAACTTTTTCTAAAGACAGCCCAAGGCCCTAAATTGCATTTACGAAGTCATACATGTCAGAAGGGGTGACGCAGGGATAATCTGGAACTGTCTATGTATCTTTCTGTTTTACAGCGCTTTATGATGTCGGAGATGTCGTCCACTCAGTAAGGGGAAAGTGGGGTATCAAGTCAAATTGTCCCTGTTCTAACAAGCACCAGAAGCCTTTACCTAGACCAGCTGTGAAGGAGGAGCCAAAGCAGGTATTTCTTTCTGGATTACCTTGTGCAGGTTTAGAGACGTCTTATTCTAGGAAGGATGTTCATGATGTGCGCCTCTTGTTTCCAGAGTCCCTCTAGCTCTGAATCCACTAATGGATCCCTCCAGCCGAGTAAGCTTCCTGCACAGGACCCATTATCGTCTAGTAGCAAAACGCCTTCATCTTCAGTTGCTGGGCCTTTAAGTTGGCTAACAAATCTTCCTAACACAAACGTGAACAAAGAAAACAAAGGTCGGTTTGATAAATAAAGTGCAAGTTCTTATTAGTCTTGGTTTTCCTCCAGTCATTCTATGCTCTGACTTAATCTGTCTGCGTTCTCAAGTATTTCTGTTCTGATCTTACCACAGATAACCTGTTCACATCTGCACTGAAAACTGAAAACAAAGCACTACCCTCCTTTGCTAGTTTTGGCAAGCCAGCCTCTGCATTGCAGCCGTTCAGTAGCTCCATTCTGTCACCTATGAGCAGTAACAGTTCTGGGTTCTTAAGAAACCTCCTCAATTCTTCAAGCATGAAGGTGAGTGCCTGGTTGTAGCATAGGGCACATTCAGAGGAGCAGTAAACCTCTCCGAATTCCCAAAAATCTAGTGATTGAGAAAGTCAAAAAAGCTTTATTGGTGCGACTGAATATACATTTGGCTTTGCCGAAGCAAAGAGAGGGGTTGGGTGTGGATTGGTTGTTTTGGAGGTTCAGTAGTCATTGGGGTCTCCTCGTTCTTGTTTAGGATATGTGGGTATGGGTGAGCGTGGGGTGATAAAGGGGTATATAATAGTCCTTGGGGTCTCCTCTTCCCCTCATTTGGTGGCAGGTGGACACATAAATATATAACAAACTATACATTTAGTTCATTATAAGATAGCAATACTTGTTACTTGTATAAAAAATAATAATTTTTAGTTTGAAGATGGAGTCAGGTACTTTTTTCAGCCAATCCACCCAGTGCTGGCTTCGACTCCACATCTCAGACTCCACAATCCTGCCCCAAATTGCCCTTTATACTTGCCCAACCATGTACTCCTGATGCCAGTGCAACTTTTCACTGAAGCTAGGGTAGTGCACTTTGGCTTTCTGGACCGGGCCGTGGGTGGATGTGTACTTCACCAGCTTCAGTGAAGAGCTGCACAGGTAAAGGGAGGAGATTAGTCCAATGAGACTCATCAGATTCCTTTCTAAGTACGTGTAGTGTGGTTTTATTTTTAATGTGACCATAGACTACTTGGGAGACTAAACCATTGGTCCATAAGGACCTTTGGGGGGTTTAGTGCTCAAATAGCCTCGACAGGTTAAAATCAATCTCTGCTCTGCCTCCATCAAGGTGGTTTTAGCAGTGATGGGAGTATGACTGATCACTGTAGGTGGTTTGGGAGTCAAAGTGGCTGGTAATTGGAGAAAGAAGCATTTTCCTGTAAATATATCTACGTTAGAAAGTTTCTTAAATTTGCATGTACAATCTGCATTTAATATTCTGTATTTCACACCATATGTCTTTCTCTGCAGCCCGAGGGTGGTGAGAAGAGCACGCCTAAACTGCTAGATGACATATTTGCATCTTTGGTTCAGACCAAGCCCATGACTAATCCAGAAAGGAAGCCACAAGGACTTGCTGTTCAACCCAGTTTAATGGGATTTAATACTCCACACTACTGGCTCTGTGACAATAGGTTGCTTTGTCTGCAGGATCCTAGCAATAAGAGCAACTGGAATGTCTTCCGTGAATGTTGGAAACAAGGACAGGTAAGTCACTTTCTACGATCTATACGGTACATTCTCTGTGGTTCTTATGAACCTCGCTCAGCACAGTACTAAGAAAAAATACTACTACAGCTCATAATGAAATCTTTCTCTTCCAGCCTGTCATGGTATCCGGAGTGCACCATAAGTTAAATATTAACCTATGGAGACCTGAATCCTTCAGAGATGAGTTTGGGGATCAAGAAGCGGACTTAGTGAATTGTAGGACTAATGACATCATCACAGGAGCCACTGTCGGCGACTTCTGGGACGGCTTTGAAGACATTTCCAGTATGTATGACTTGATCTAATCGCGCTCTAGAGAAAAATGAAACACAGATTTACTTGGACAGATAAATTCTCTGAACGTTACAGATTCACCCAGAATTCTATTTGTCCCTGAAATGGCTGCCTTGAGAGACCTGTCCCTTCATAGGGGGCGTTCACACTACCGTCTGTGTCCGACAGGTAGTGTCCGCTCCTAGTGTCCGTTCAAAATCTGGCACGGACATTAGGAGCGGACACTAGCTGTGTCCGTGACACTTGTCATTTATTTAAATGGCGATCGGGTGCGTTCTTTTGCACTCTGTGCCCTTCCTTCACTGTCCGCATGTAAAGATGTCCGACTTTTCAAGCGGACAGAAAAACCCGACATGTAGTTTACCAAGCACTGTGCCGTACTTCTTGTGGTAGCTGTGCCTGGTATTAAGTGCATTGGATAAAGGATTAAACCGTAATACTAAGTGCAGCCAGTAATACAGTAAAATATCAAGGGGACGTAGTGCTGAGGTCACATTAGTCAGCTGATCAGCAGGGGTGCCAGAAGTTGGTTTTCCACTGATTCAGAGCTGATATCCTGGAAAACACCTAAGGGTGCATGCACACTACGTAACGCCGGGCGTGTATGAGAGCCGTACACGCCGGCATTACGGCAGACTGCCGAACACTTCCCATTCACTTCAATGGGAGCGCTTGTAAACGCCGCTGTTACAAGCGCTCCCATTGAAGTGAATGGGAAGTGTTCGGCAGTCTGCTGTAATGCCGGCGTGTACGGCTCTCATACACGCCCGGCGTTACTCAGTGTGCATGCACCCTAATTGTGAAAAATCTTTGTGATTACTGATCAGAAGTCCAGAGAAATGTTTGTCCTCTGAATTTATAAGTTGGGCTTTCATCTTCACATTTACTGATCCTTTAAAATATTCATCTCTTTCTATTAGAACGCCTTAAAAATGATGCTGGGGAACCAATGGTGCTGAAATTGAAGGACTGGCCTCCTGGTGAAGATTTCAGAGATATGATGCTATCTCGGTAAGTTTCCCACCTGTAAAGCTCATGAGGCGAGAGGGCTGGGCAGGGCTGCTTTAGGTTGTAGGTAGAAGTCCGTGTATGTTCGGGATGAAGCACATGCAGTAACCATGTTGTACTCTCTTGCAGGTTTAATGACTTGATGACCAATATTCCACTACCTGAATACACAAGGAGAGAGGGCAAGCTAAACCTCGCTGCCCGGCTTCCTACTTATTTTGTTCGCCCCGACCTGGGCCCTAAGATGTACAATGCTTACGGTAAGACATTAGTAGGATTTGATATCATGACTTGTATCCGAGTTCTGTCGGTTAGTGTGTCAGCACAGATGGTTCACTATGTAATGAATCCAGTCATTTACACCAGGTCTTACTATGAAAGTGTTGAAGAAATGGCCATCTTGGGAAATTGACTATATACTTTTCTGAACAAAATAGGTCTCATTACTCCAGAGGATCGTAAATATGGTACAACTAACCTTCACCTGGATGTATCTGATGCTGCTAATGTCATGGTCTACGTAGGGATCCCGAAGGATGGGGGTGATCAGGAGCAAGGTAAGAATTTCTCCTGGATAATTCATTGTGTGTGGGTTTTTTTTTTTGCAATTGGAAAGAAAAATTATATTTTTTCATATATATTATATTTTAATTGGTAATTTGAGAATGTTACTCACTGTTTATTTTCTTTCTCTAAACAGAAGTGCTTCGGACCTTACAAGATGGAGATGCAGATGAACTGACCGTCAAGCGATTTGTGGAATTCCGGGAGAAGCCTGGCGCTCTGTGGCATATCTATGCAGCCAAGGACACTGAGAAAATTCGACAGTTCTTGAAAAAGGTATGCGATACATTGTGGGAAATTGACTCAATTTAATTTTTTTTTTGTCTTGTGTGCCACTTGTAAATCTGCAATAACAATAGTGTTGTTAGTATTTTGGGATCAACTTTGCTATTTGGAAAGCGACATGTATTTAGATTCCCAGACGAGCTGACTATTCAGTGACCTGTTATTAGACACACTGTACCCCCACCTATCAAGTCTTTGAAGTAGCTAGAGCAGTCATATCAGTGCCACTTACTCTTTACCAACCAGCCACATTTATATCACTGGCCTGTTCGCAGTATAGTCCTATTGCAATGAATGGGAATGAGCGGCAATACCAAGTGCAGCTGATATAAAATAAATGGCGCTGTGCTTAGTAAGTGCTGCGGTGCATGTCCATATAGTCTAGCCTCTTCAAACATTTAGCAAATATGATATAAGCAAATCATATTCTAACACACTAAACAAAAAAACCAAAAAAACCTGCAGAACTAATTGACGTGTGCTGGTGTTTGGTTTTGTTTTCATTAGATTGCAGAAGAACAAGGCCAAGAGAATCCTGCAGATCATGATCCCATCCATGATCAGAGTTGGTACCTGGATAGTACATTGAGAAAGAGGCTTCTCCAAGAACATGGAGTACAGGGATGGGCCATTGTACAGTTTTTGGGAGATGCTGTATTCATTCCAGCTGGAGCCCCCCATCAGGTATAAATCCACTATCTTACAATATTAGACACTGTCCCCCTCAAATGTGTGCGTGTTCTAACATTGATGTTCAAATCCCCTCAGGTTCACAACTTGTACAGCTGCATAAAAGTAGCTGAGGATTTTGTATCTCCGGAGCATGTGAAGCATTGTTTCTGGCTGACTCAGGAATTCCGCTATCTCTCCCATACACACACAAACCACGAGGACAAGCTTCAGGTACCTATGGTTTCCTATGCCAGGTCTGCTGCAATATAGGAAATGCCTTGTAAAAAGATATGTTGATATAATATGTTCTAAAGTATACTTTAGATTTTTCCATTTCTTGGTTTCTTGTGGCACAGAACTACATGCATGCAATAGCTAAACATGGTCCTGCCGCCACCGCATCCTTTTCTCCTGGCAGACGTCTGCGTATCAGATGAAGCTGCCTATGCTGAAACATAGACATCTGAACCAGTGCAAGGAGAGCGGCAGCTCTCCTGCGCTGGTTCAAACGAAAAAAGTAAAAATAAAAAATCGACCCATACTCCCTTTGCAGTCAACTGGTAGATCACGATCTACGTATTGGGCACCACTATTATACATAGTACATGGTAGTTGGGAGAGGGGGGTGGACACGGTTACAGATAATACAATAGAAATCACAATATAAAGCCTTTAAAGGGATTCTACCATTAAAACCCTTTATTTTGTGGATAAGACGTCGGAATAGCCTTTAGAAAGGCTATTCGTCTCTTACCTTTAGATGTGATCTCCGCCGTTCCTTAGAAATACCAGTTTTTACTGATATGCAAATTGGTTCTCTCGCAGCGATGGGGGCGGGCCCCAGCGCTGGAAATGCGATAGGGGCGTCCCCACTGCTGCTCGAGAACAGGCTCCAGCAATGCCTCCATCTTCTGCTGGATCCTCCCCTTCTTTTGTCGTCTTATACACTAGTAGAACCGACTGGGCATGCCAGCCAGCGGCCATAGTTCCGAGGCCACAATTGCACGCATGCACTGTCGGCTCTACTAGTGTCTCACTGGCAGAGCCAACTGCGCAGGCGTCGGAGGTGACGCCGAAGAAAGACGATGAAAGAAGGGGAGGATCCAGCAGAAGATAGAGGCGTCGCAGGATCGTGTTCTCGAGCAGCAGTGGGAACGCCCCCATTGCATTTCCAGCGCTGGGGCCTGCCCCCATCGCTGTGAGAGAACTAATTTGCATACCGGTAAAAAATTGTATTTCTAAGGAACGGCGCGGCGGAGATCACATCTAAAGGTAAGAGACAAATAGCCTTTCTAAAGGCTATTCCGACGTCTTATCCACAAAAAAAAAAAGGGGTTTAATGGTAGAATCCCTTTAAGCACTGTCCGATATCACCCATGTAGCTGGCCTAGAGGAATGATGTAGGACTGGAACATGTAGTCAACATGTAATATAGGATAATGGGTTTAGAAAAGACTTTTCAAGGGGTTGTCTGGGGAATAATAAAAACTCGCCAATGCATTCTCTGCACTGGGCCGGCTTTTCTTATACTCCGGTCCCCTAGATCCTAGAGAAGCTTACCTTTGTGTCTGACTCTCGATAACTATGTATTAAGATGTCTGTGTGTTCTCCCTGCAGGTGAAGAATGTCATCTACCATGCTGTGAAGGACGCGGTCGCAGTACTGAAAGCAAATGAAGCCAGCATAGGGAAGGTTTAACACGGATGCATGGATAATATTGGATAGACTTCCACTGGCAGCTCCCCCCTCCCATCACTAGCTCTATGAACGTTACCTCGTATACAACATGAACTTTTTTTTTTAGGAGATGTTTACAATCCCTGGGATGGATCGATCAACTTCATGAATTTTAAGCCGTCACCACAACATTGGTTTCAGAGATGCATTGACCTAACTACTAATAAACTCCTCTCTTCAGAGGTGCCATACTCCTATATATCATTTGATGAAAAACCAAAAGTTTTTTTAGACTGTACAAAATATACCTCTTGTTTTTGGAGACTATTCAAAAACATTGTGTAAATCTGATTTAAATATGCTTTTTTTTTTTTTTTTCCATATTTTTGGGGGCTTGTAGGATGGTAACATAGACAATTTTACTTTTTTTTTTTTTTTTTTTTTCCTTTTTAATTGAAAGCTATTGTAGCCATGATGCATTGCTAGAATGCGTGTTCTAAGTAAAATGTAAATAAGCAGGCTCTTATAATTTTACATTGATTTAGAACTAGCACTGACGTGCCTGGAATTGTGTAATTAAATACATTTTGATTTAGATTTCTTTGGCTTGTTTGGCTTTAATTTAATGAACATTTTTTTTTTTTTTCAACATATTGGAAAAAGGGCGGGTGGGGGAGGGACGAGGACCGTGACCCATTACCAATGGGTCTTTCAGAACACTTGTAATTTTTTTTGTTTTTTTTATTACTTCAGTACTTGAGAAGAAAATAATAAACTGTACTTTGTGTTCGTATCGTTGGTGTTTTTGCTTTGTTGTTTGACTATTCTACTAGGACAGATGAACAGCCCCAGGTCTTCCTTTTAAAACACAGTGCTGGGAGTGAACCAAGTGTAACAGTCTGGTTTGGCCTGAGGCCACACAATGCAGATTTTTTTTCAGTTTTTTTGAACCATAGCCAGGAGTGGTTTTAATAGAAGTAGATGTGCTTCCTTTTATACACTTATTGACAAATAAAACACCGAGAAGAGACTGTTGGAATGTAATGATAGGCAGTGCCGCACCTCCCATGAGGCGACCTGAAGCGAGCGCTTCAGGCGGCACTATGCCAGGGCCTCAGGGAGGGCGGCATTTTTTGCTAACCTAAGCCAGTCCAGGACAAGCTGTCCTGGACTGGCTTATCACCGAGCGGTGGTTTGGGGAGGCCACTGGAGCAGCGCTGCTCCAGCAGCCTCCCCTCACGCTCAGGCAGAGAGCAGGCAGTCTCCGGGCCTACTCTCTGCCGGCGAACGGGGCTAAGCCCCGCCACCTTCACTCGGCCACGCCCCGATCCGCCCAGCCAGCCCCCGATCCGCGGGGGGGGGGGGGGGGGCGGCTTTCTTCAGAGCCTCGGGCGGCGAAAGGAGCAGGCTCACCCCTGATGATAGGTAAGTGACTACAATATTAGAGCCAAAGGGGAAATTTGGGGGGGAAGACTGTACAATTGAGTGGAGGCTTTAGGACCCTGTGGCCACCTCTAGCCTGCATACAAGATTGGACACTGAGGCATAAAGGTTCTTTGGGGTATCCTGTGGCACATTTGCTTACAGATGTTGTAGCTGGTCCCATAAATGCTCAATATGATGGGCCTAGGAAGTGTAATTTGGTGGAGAAACCCTTACTCTGTATGGGCAAGCGGCGTCCTACTGAAAAATGTCACTTGGAAACCCTGCACGTGACCGTAGGATGTCCTGCACATATCGCTGAACTGTTAGTGTCCCTTGTATCACGACTAGGGGTGACTGTCATATACAATGACTCCCCACTTCGGGCAGTTTGTCTAACCAAATCAAAGGCAGGATTGAAGTGCTCACCCTGAGACCTCCATACACCAACCCAAATCCAAAATGAACTTTGATTTTTTACTAAAGATAATACAATCACAGTCTGTAGCTGTAGACGTCACAAGTCTGGATAATGGATAAGGAAACTGGGAGCTGCTTGTACTTGTCAGCTTATCTATCCTTTCTACTACTGGGCAGTCTGGAGCAGAGTTGCCGTGTGTCCTCGTGTAACCAATACCGAAAGATTATGAAGATAATCTGTTTTCCCTTAGCCCAAACAGCGGCACAACATGGGGTATTCCTGCCCCTGTATACTGTTTAGGACAGGTGGAATAAGTTTAATCAACTAACAAGTCTGACCTCCCCCTCCCCTATATTAGGTCAGAGAGACCTCTCCCCCCCTGTGTTAGTCACAAGAATAATCCATCTACCTTACAGACAGTAAATCTGAAAATAAAGGGAGGGAGCCTTGTGCCGCTGTTTGGGCTAAGGGAAAACAGATTATCTTCATAATCTTTCGTTCCCCCTACGCCAAACAGCGGCACAACATGGGGATCTAGCACGAAGGTACCCCACTAGGGAGGGAGACCCTGGCAGGCCGCAGCTAAGACGGTCTGACCAAAGGCTACTGCATCGGAGGTGCGCCAGCCAAGTCTATAATGCTTAGCGAATGTGAGGTGAGAGCTCCAGGAAGCTGCACTACATATTTGGTCCACTGAGAGGGAATGCCTTTCTGCGCAGGAAGCAGATACGGCCCTGGTAGTATGGGCCCTTAGGCACTCAGGAACAGGCAGGTCCTGAGTTTGTAAGGAGCCAATGATGGCCTCCTTTATCCATCTGGACAGGGTAACCTTGGATGCCTTGTTACCTTTGTTGTGACCAAATATATTTATGAGTAAGTTCTCCGACTTCCGAAAGGGGCTTGTCCGCTCCAAATATATCCGCAAAGCCCTCACCAGGTCCAGGCTATGCAACTTCTCCTCCTGTTCTGAGGTAGGGGAAGGAAAAAAGGAGGGTAGGGATATTACCTGGTTAATGTTATCAGGGGTGGGAACCTTGGGTAGGAACCCGCGGACAAACCGCAATTGAACCCTGTCGGGAAAAAATTGAATATAAGGCTCTGAAGCTGATAGAGCCTGTAGCTCTCCAACCCTTTTGGCGGATGTTATAGCCAATAAAAATGTTACCTTAAGTGTGAGGTATCTTAGGTCCACCTCAGACAAGGGTTCAAAGGGTGGTTCACAGAGACCCTGAAGCACAGAGGCTAAGTCCCACTGCGGGATCGGCTGTTGCACAGGAGGGCGGAGCCTAGAGGCCCCTTTCAAAAATTGTTTAACCAGAGGATTCTGGGACAACCGCGTCCCTAGATGAGCAGACAGTGCCGACACATGTACCTTCAAAGTGGCCGGGGTTAATCCCTTGTCCAGGCCACCCTGCAGAAATTCCAGAACTGTTTCAATGGACGAATTGTCGGACGAATTGTCTCTATGCACCACTCTTGATAAATCCGAGCAATCCTTTGGTAACTGCGGTTGGTAGAGTCTGCTCTTGAGCTGGCCAATGTCCTCAGGACGGCCTGGGATAATCCTCTGTCTCCACATACGGTGCGGTTAACCTCCAGGCAGTAAGGTTGAACCTGTCCAGGTCCTGGCAGAGCTGACCGTTTAGAGTTACCAGGTTGTGGACTTGTGGAAGCCTCCAGTAGGTCCCTCGACTCATTGACATGAGGTGGGTAAACCATGCCCTTTTTGGCCAGAATGGCATGATCACTATTGCCGATGTGTGGTCCTGCCTGAGCTTCGCCAATACCTTCGGAATCATTGGAATTGGAGGAAAAACGTAAGCTAGTTTGAACCTCCACGGTATTGACAGGGCATCTATTGCCAAGGGATTGTCCTCCCGGTAGAGGGAGCAAAATACCCCTACCTTGGCATTGTATTGGGTGGCCATCAGGTCCACCTCGGGGAGACCCCATCTCTCCGTAAGATGATGAAATATACCTGGATCCAGCGACCATTCGCCTCTCGTCGCTAGGCCTCTGCTCAGTTGATCCGCTAGGATGTTGAGATGCCCTCTGATGTGCACCGCTGACAATTGGGATAAGTTGTCTTCTGCCCAGGTGAAAATGCGGTCTGTCACTTCCATGAGTGAGGGGGACCTGGTTCCCCCCTGTTTGTTGACATAGTGAACCGCTGTCAGGTTGTTTGATCTTACTCTCACCGCCCTTCCCTCTAGGTAAGGGGCAAAGGCTAGGAGGGCGCGGTATATCGCCATCAGCTCGCGCCAGTTGGAGGAACGGGTCTTCTCCAGTTGACTCCAGGTACCTTGGGCTAGGGTCTCCCCCAGTTGCGCTCCCCAGCCCGAAAGGGAGGCATCCGTGGTCAACAGGGTCCAGGAAGTCTGGGCCGTGGACCTCCCGTCCTTGAGATGAGACCACCAACTCAGTGATCGACGGGCCCTGATGGTTAACTGGATTGGCTTCTGCAGTCCTCTGGGACTGTGGTTCCATTCTCTCAGGATCTCGGCTTGAAGAGGGCGCATGTGCCATAACGCCCAGGGAACTGCCTCGATGGTCGCGGACATTAGCCCTAGGACCTTCATTGCCGTCCTTATCGTAACCTTCCGGGTTCGGGAAAGGTGTCGTGCCGCTTGACCAATCTTCTCCTTGCGCGGAGAGGGCAGGGAGATCATCATGCTGAGAGAATCTAGTTTGAATCCCAGGAATTGAATCCGGGTGGAAGGAACCAATACTGACTTCTGCCAGTTTACTAGCCAGCCCAGCTCGGTTAAGAAAGCCACGGTGATACTCAACTGTGTGGCGAGGGTCTCTCTTGACTGGGCTTTCAGGAGCCAGTCGTCCAGATAAGGGACAATAAATATCCCTTGGAGACGCAGGGCGGCTACGACCGGGGCCACCACCTTGGTGAAGGTGTGGGGGGCCGATGATATACCGAATGGGAGAGCTCTGAACTGAAAATGGCAAAGTTTTCCGCCTAAGCGGACAGCAATCCTTAGGTACCTCCTGTGAAGGGCAAATATAGGTACATGGAGATAAGCGTCCCTTAGATCCAGGGTGACGAAAAAATCTCCTGGCTGCAGAAAGGGGAGGACCGACTTGATGGTCTCCATACGGAACCGTACTCTGCAGATATACTGATTGAGGTACCTGAGATCTATGATCATGCGCCAACCTCCGGACGCTTTTGGGACCAGGAACACGGGGGAGTAGACTCCTAGACCCTGTTCCTCTATAGGTACCGGTTCCAATGCAGCCTTGTCCACATACTCCTGTATGGACTCCTCCAAATGAAGTTGTTTGGTGCCCTGAAGAGGGCGGGTCCTGATGTATTTGTCTGGAGGTGGTATAGCGAAGCTGATCTTGTAGCCGCTGTGAATGATGTCGAGGACCCATGGGTCTTTGATGTGTCGGGACCACTCTGAGGCGAAAGCGGAAAGGCGACCCCCTACAACCGCGGCGCGGTGCATGGAGGCGGGATAGTCATATGCCTCTCTTTGCCTCCTGGGAGGAGCCCCGACCGCCGCCTCTGGATTGACCTCCCGAGCACCTCTGGAAGCGACCTCTTGCTGTTCCTCTTGAAGGGCGGTAGGTCCGAAAGGAGCGCTGGCCTCTTCCGAATGACTGTGGCAGGCATTTGCCTTTAGAATCTGCCAGCCCTTCCATTATTTTATCCAGCTCCTTCCCAAACAATCTTCCGGCCTCAAAGGGGAGACTGCACAAGGTAAACTTAGAGGCGTTGTCCGCCCGCCATGGTTTAAGCCATAGAGGCCGCCATGCGGCCGTAGATAACGCCATGGCTCTAGAGGCCAGTTTAGATTGGTAAAAAACAGCCTCGGCAAGGTAATCCACCATGAGACTAATGTCCGATATGGACTCCAGTAACTCGTCCCTATGGATTCCTGCATCTGTGTCCTTGTGCAGGGTGGCTAGATCAGACCGAAGCTTGGACACCACCTCCCCTGCAGCAATGCTTACGGAGGCCTGAGCTGAAGAGGCGGCATATATTCTCCTTAGGGATCCCTCCGACTTCCGGTCCATGGGGTCCTGGAGATTGGAACCGTCTTCTGCTGGAAGAACTGTGCGTCTAGACAGTTTAGCGACCGCCATGTCTACTTTCGGCGGTGGTCCCCAGGAGCTCAGCTGGCTTTCGGCAATGGGAAAGAGGGTCTTGAACCTCCTGGACGTATTAAACGCCCTCTCCGGCTTCTTCCACTCCGCCTCCATCCTCTTGATTACCTCAGGGCTTGCTCTGAAGGACCTGAGAGATCCAGACGGGCCCTCACCGGACTCAGCCTCTGGTTCCCTGGCCCTGACAATCTTTAGCAGCCTAGGGATTTTCTCAAGCGGGAAGGAAGCCTTTACCGGTTCTTCCGGTTCCTCCTCAGAGGATACCTGATCAACAATCTGTAGGCCTTCCAAAGACGGGAGGGACAGCTGTGGAGACTCCAGTCGAGGTCTCTTGCCTAACTGGGCAATGGAGGTCTCCAGTTTCCTCATAGAGTCTCCTACGAACTCCTTCACCCATCCCACGACATCACGCAGAGAGGTTTCTTCTGAAGGCGAACCTCTGCACCCACGGCAGCACTGGTAGACGTACCTATCAGGTAGCGGGATGTTGCACTTTACACATGCCAGGTGCCAGCGCTTAGCGGCGGACTTCCTTGGTGGGATGTCCCGTGTAGAGGAAGAAGACGACATCTGGAAGGCAAGAGACAAGGGTTAACCCTGTATTGGAACCTCACTCCCCCTCCCCCTCCGCCAAAGAACTCCTTAACTTTAAGCAAATAGGGAACAGAATCCTAATACCACAAGGATACCAGTGTTCCAGCTTGAGTGCATGCAGTCAAGCACTCAATAGCAGGAGCAAGGGCCTTATAAAGGCTGGCGGAGGAAAGGAGGAGGACGGAGGGAGGAGACAGGGCGGGACTCTACAAGTCCCACCCCCTTCCAAGGAAACCCCCCCCTAAAAGACCCCCCCTTCTCAAAAGGGGGGGCGGGGGGCAGCCTAAGGCGGGAGAGGGGACCCCCGAAAGCCACAGCCAGATAGAGTCTCAATCCGAGCTCTATCGGCTCAAATAGGCCGGGCCGCGGCGCCAGGAACCTCTGCGCATGCGCGGCGGCCCGGCCGAGTGCACAGCTAATACCGGCCGCCGGGAACCAAAACCAGGAGGTAGGTTCCCCGGAAACAAGGATCCTATGCGGCTGAAGGCTGCCGCACTGCTGCAGACACACAGCGGGACCCGCGGCCGCAGGCACAGGACGGAGGCTCCGAAGATCCCCCAAAGCTAAGTAACTAAGTAGATCTCTCCCCCCCCCATCCACCTGTCTCTGTCCACAGGACAGAAAAAAACACAGGGGGAGAGAGGTCTCTCTGACTTAATATAGGGGAGGGGAAGGTCAGACTTGTTGGTTGATTAAACTTATTCCACCTGTCCTAAACAGTACACAGGGGCAGGAATACCCCATGTTGTGCCGCTGTTTGGCGTAGGGGGAATCGCAATATCTCCTCCCAGCAAAGTCTAAATATCCTAGAAGGCCAGCAATTTGTCTCACAGCCTTTTTATAGGAGAACAGTTTACACCCTCTTGTGGCAATACCCAGCATCTAATCCGACCACAGAAGCCACTCTTGGATTTGGCTCAAAAATTTAACGCAAACTCCTATGATAGTTACTGCTGATGACTATTCTGCTCCTGCTACACAGTTATCATGGACGACAGCCGAGCCTCCCCGATTGTATACTAGCGACTCATTAACTTGGCCTGAATTTCATCTATGAAACTTGGTCAATGTGTGGGCTGTATTTAGTGTCTCCTAGCATTATAGTTCCCTGTCGTCCTCAACAGCGGCACAATGTGGGGTATTTCTGCCCCTGTGTGCTGGTAGGACAGGCGGATATTTAATTAGCCAATCAAATGGGTGGCAGGCCCTATAAGAGGGCACAAGAACCTCCCCTCTGCGTGTTTTTTTCTGTCCTGTGTGGACAGAGGACAGGTGGGAGGACTTGTGTCCTCTTAGAGTAGCTCAGCAGGATCACTCACCTCCTGAGCGGTTGTTTTCTTCTTGTCACCTTCTGTGCCCTGCGGGGAGAAGGTGCTTGTTAGCCATGTGTGGCTACCCCCCTCTATCCCCCCTGCCCCCCCTCTCCTCCGCTTCCCCTGCTCCTTGTGACTTACCTGACATTTTGGTGAGAGTCCAGGGACTCCGCATGCCGCCTCTGGTGGCCGCGCGGACTGCCGGCGGGTGGAACCACACTGTTGTGTATCCTGTTCCCCGCCGGCCGCTGTAAGCGCGCACTTCCGGTTTTGCCGGAAGTATCATAGCGCCATGGCAACGGCCTGGCGCTGGCGGCCGCTCACTCAGGGAAGATTCAGGCCTTATTAAAGGCCGGAAAAGACGGGGAGATGTGGGGGTAAGTGCCCGTGTTAAGGGCCTCTTGGTGGGGGGGAATGTATATCTTTGCAGACCCCTGATTACAGGGTTAGTTGTCTGGGCAGGTTGCCTCACCTGCTTTGATTGTGGCTCCGCCCACTTCCAGCCGGCCAGAATTAAGAGGCTGGCTGGCCTGGTGTCAGAGACCTTCCTGCAGTATCTGCTGAAGGCGTGCGATTGTGGTGTTCATTGATCTTGAACTCTTTTCCAGTTTGCAAACTTTATTGGGATCCGTCACCTCGCTGTCCGGTCTACAGGACCTGGTAAGATCTACCCTTTTTTTAAAAGCTGGTATGATGTCATGGTGACAGTGTTGCATGGTCTATTATCTCTCTCTGTAGGATATGTCATCCTCTACTACCCCTCCTGGGGATGGTAGGAGGAAAACCTCTTCCAAGAGGAAACATCTTTCCTGCTTCGATTGCGACACACCGCTCCCTGATGGTAGGTAGCGGCTTGAAAGGTTGTTCCCTGCGGGGTACTACTGGTCCTATAACTTGCCTATTTTCAGGCTATGAGTGGGCCCGTTGTCGCGGGTGCAGAGGTCCTCCACCTGTGGAGCCCTCTCCCAGAGATATGATGGCATGGGTCAAGGAGATGGTGAGTTTGGGCATCGCTTGGGTAAATAGTTTTTCCCTTGCTTGTACTCTCCTTTTTGTTTTGCAGGATGATTCCCTCAAAGGGATCCATTGCACCTTGTCTCAGCTCACCAGGAGACCATGCTCTGAGCACCGTTCCTCGTCTCTCCCCCCCCCCTTGTAACACCTGCGGGTGGCAGAGGATGATTCCTCCGAGGACGACTCAGTTATTCCAGCAGAACTGCGTTCCATTATGAACAAACGGGCAGGCTGCTGAAGTCCATCCGGTCTACAGTGGGCCGAGATGTTGACGGGGAAGCCTCCACGTCTGCCTCTGGGGGACATATTGCCTTCCATGCGGACGCCACGCTGACCGACCTTATGGCGCAGCAGTGGAAACAGCCAGAGAAAGGACATTCGCTTTCCAGGATCTTCAAGAGTTTGTTTCCTGTTAACACTACCCAGTGGGATTCCTGGGGGCCTCCCCCGAAGGTGGATTTGGCCGTAGCAAAGCTGTCCCGCAGAACCCTGGTGCCCTTGGAAGATGGTTCAAATCTTCAGGACCCTCTGGATCGTAGGGCGGACTCCGTTCTGAAGAAGGTCTACTCAGCTTCCTCCGCGCAAGCCTCTGTGGCCATAGCCTCCTCTATGGTTGGTGACTTTTTGCGCAACCGCTTAGCCGCCTTGGAGCGGGATATAGACTTGGGCGTAGACAGAGATGAGATTCTGGCCTCTATGAAAAGAGTTCATAGGGCTGCAGATTATTTGGCGGAATCCTCCTGCCATCAATTAAAAATCTCCGCCAAATCTATGGCGTTGTCTACTGCGGCCCGTAGACCCCTTTGGCTAAAGCCTTGGCGGGCAGATTTTGCATCTAAAGCAGCACTCTGTGCTCTCCCCTTTGAGCCGGGAAGGGTGTCTGGCCAAAGCTTAGACGCCATTATGGAGGGATTAGCTGAAGGTAGGGGAAGGTCCCTACCTAAAGCATCCAGGGGCAGACGTGCTCCCTCTAGAGGCAGAGGTTCTTCCTCTAATTATAGACGCCCTTCCCAACAACGGCGTTTTAGATATCGCCCTAGGGGAGCTGGTCGTGGCGCTTCCAAGGAGGACACCAAGAGGAAGCCTGAGTTTTGACGTGGGGCAGCTCCCTGTGGCCCCCCTTCCTGTGGGAGGACGTCTTTCCTCCTTTTCCAGAGCATGGTTCACCCATATCCAAGACCCATGGGTGTTGAAGATCATACAACACGGGTATCACATCGATTTTCATCTTCCACCTCCAGATCGGTTCGTTTCCACCCAAACTCTTCCACCTTCTCAGCAGGCCAGTCTAGAAGCCTTGGTTGCCGAATATGTTACCAAGGGCGCCCTGGAGAAGGTACCAGCCTCAGACCTCGGTCTGGGAGTCTACTCCCCCGTCTTTCTGGTCCCCAAAAGGGGGCTGGAGGATGATAATAGATCTGAGGTACCTCAATCGGTTTATCAGGAAGAGGTCATTTTGAATGGAAACCGTGGATTCCGTGGCTGTGTTTCTTCAGCCAGGAGAGGTGATGGTTACCCTCGATTTGAAGGACGCTTATCTACATGTCCCCATTGCTCATTTCCACAGGAAGTTCCTCAGGATTGCCGTCGCTATGGCAGGCCACAGGGAGCACTATCAATTCACAGCTCTGCCATTCAGCATCACATCCGCCCCACTGGTATTCACCAAGGTGATCGCTCCGGTCGCCGCGGCCCTCAGACTTCAGGGTCTTTTCATCGTCCCTTATCTAGACGACTGGCTACTGAAAGCTCAGTCTCCTGCTACTCTCCTCCAGCAGCTCAACCTTGCCATCAACTTCCTACAGGAGTTAGGATTATCAATTGGGAGAAGTCCGAAATCGTTCCATCCACCTGAAGAAAATTCCTCGGATTTATAGTGGATTCAGAAGCGATGCAGATCTTCCTCTCCAGTCCAAGGAAGGAAAGAATCCAAGCCAGTGCACGATTCCTATTGCGCACTCGGCAGGTAACCATCCGGACCGCCATGAGAGTCCTGGGCCTGATGTCATCCTCGGCCAGGGCGGTGCCTTTGGCTTTATGGCATTTGCGTCCCCTGCAGATGGAAGTGTTGAGAACCTGGAACAGGTCTCCACGGGGATTGCACAAGAAGATCTGCCTTTCTCCCGCTACCCGTCTTTCCCTCAGATGGTGGATACACCTGAAAGACGGAAGGTCCACGGTCCCGACAGTGTGGACCCTGTTGACAACAGATGCATCCCAGTGGGGATGGGGAGCCCATTGTCAAGACAAAACTGTACAAGGACGATGGAGATGTCCGGAGCTGGGGTCAGCCAATCTCAAGGAACTCAGAGCAGTGTACCTGGCCCTAGTACACTTTGCCCCAGAATTGAAAGGCAAGTCTGTCAAAAACCGGTCAGACAATATGACGGTGGTAGTCTATATAAACAAACAAGGGGGCACCAGGTCACCAACCTTGCTGAGAGAGACGAATCTCATATTTGCCTAGGCGGAGAAGAATCTGGTCCAGTTATCCGCTGTTCACATAAAGGGCTCCCTGAACATAGTAGCGGATCAGCTGAGTCAGGGTATTACCGTATCAGGAGAATGGTCTCTCAATCCAGACGTATTTCAACAGATCGTCCAGAGATGGGGTCTCCCGGAGGTCGATCTTATGGCTACCCGACTCAACGCCAAGGTGGGGACCTTCTGCTCTCTGTACCAGGAGGACAATCCCTTGGCGGTGGATGCCCTGTCCATCCCATGGAGGTTCAGGCTGTTTTACATATTCCCTCCAATTCCAATCATACCGAAGGTATTGATAAAAATAAGACAGGACCAAGCCTCGGGAATAGCCATAATCCCGTTCTGGCCAAAAAGGGCTTGGTTTGCTCAGCTCATACAAATGAGTCAGGGCATATATTGGAGGCTTCCCCCACTCCCAGACCTGGTAACCCAAGGAGAGCTGAGATGCCAGGATCTGAGGAGACTCAACCTGACAGCCTGGAGGTTGACCAGTCCCTATTGAGAAATAGAGGACTGTCACAAGCCGTCTTGAAGACCCTATCCAGCGCCAGAGCAGATTCGACTAACAGGAACTACCGTCGAATAGGTAACATCTTTAATGCCTGGTGTCTGCAGCATCAAGTGGACTCCACCGATCCCCCTACGGAGGCGATCCTGGACTTCCTTCAAGACGGACTAGACAGAGGTCTTGCTGCGGCCACACTCAAGGTACACGTAGCGACCCTGTCCGCCTATCTGGGGAGGCGTTTGTCTCAGGATCCTTTAGTGAGCACCTTTATTAAAGGGGCAACTAGGCTGAGACCGGTGGTAAACACCCCTGTCCACCAATGGGACCTTATTCCGGTCCTGAATGCCCTATGTGGCCAGCCATTTGAACCTCTGGAAGAGGTCTCCCTCAAGTCGCTAACCGGCAAAATGGCGCTGCTATTGGCAGTCACACCTGCCAAACGCGTTAGTGAACTACAAGCTTTGTCCGCTGAGGAGCCATATACCACCTTTTTCTCTGACCATGTACAGCTTAGGTTCCTCCCTGGGTTTCGTCCCAAGGTGCCATCTGCTGTAAACAGGAACCAACTGATTTCCCTTCCAGTATTTTTTCCGTTCCCTTCTTCTGCTGAAGAAGAAAGATGGCACAAGCTGGATGTGGTTAGATGCCTGCAGATCTACTTGCAGTGCACTCGCCCCTTTAGGTGGACTGAAAACCTGTTGGTCAGCTACACGGGGAAAAACAAGGGCGCCAAAGCCGCCAAAGCTACAATATCCCAGTGGGTTACCGAGACTATTAGAGTCGCCTATACCGCCCAAGGGCTGTCGGCTCCATCTTTCCTTCATGCCCATTCAACCAGGGCAGTGTCCACTTCACGGGCAGAAAGAAGTGCTTTGTCTGTGGACCAAATATATGCAGCTGCCTCTTGGGCATCTGAATCCACCTTCATTCGGCATTACCGCCTGAAGGACCAAGTGGCAGATTCCACTGCCTTTGCCCAGACCAGTTTAAGTTCGGTCATGGGTTTGTCCCACCCATCTTGGGGACCTGCTTGCTATATCCCCACATTGTGCCGCTGTTGAGGACGACAGGGAACGAGTGATTATGAAGATAATCTTGTTTCCCTTAGTCCTAACAGCGGCACAAGATTTCCCACCCTGGGAATCATATCTTATGTATAAAACTGTATATAAATGTAATGGAGGTACTTTTGTATTTACACGCAGAGGGGAGGTTCTTGTGCCCTCTTATAGGGCCTGCCACCCATTTGATTGGCTAATTAAATATCCGCCTGTCCTACCAGCACACAGGGGCAGAAATACCCCACATTGTGCCGCTGTTAGGACTAAGGGAAACAAGATTATCTTCATAATCACTCGTTATCTACTGTTATCGCTACAGATCTGTATTTTGCTGGGAGGCAGCCCACATCCAAACTGAGTTTCATAGATGAAACTCTGTCAAGTGAATGAACTGCTATAGTCTCTTACAATAGTCATTACTATCTCTGTCTGCTGGGTGTACACTATATCTACTTATATTACTTTGGAGAATATAGAGGGGAGGACAATCACTGCACTCCCATCAGGCAGAGATGGTACTATCCTTAGCTGTGTAGATTAGTTTGGAGAATATAGAGGGGAGGACAATCACTGTACACTCCCATCAGGCAGAGATGGTACTATCCTTAGCTGTGTAGATTAGTTTGGAGAATATAGAGGGGAGGACAATCGCTGTGCACTCCCATCAGGCAGAGATGGTACTATCCTTAGCAGTGTAGATTAGTTTGGAGAATATAGAGGGGAGGACAATCACTGAGCACTCCCATCAGGCAGAAGTGGTACTATAACTAGCTGGTTGTGTGATACTGTGTCTGAGGCATCATGGTAAAGCATAGATGAGGATATCTAAAAATCAATGTGGAACCTGATTAGAAGCAGAAAGGGGACTGTACTGCATGCATGAAAGTATGGGGGGGTCCAGGTATGGAAAGTTGTGTTTTCACTGGAGGTTTTTGAAGTTGAAATCAATCCTAAATGTAATACTTAAAGTATCACCACTCTGAAAACACAGAAAATGAAGAGGCCGATGCCTGTACTGACAGCAGATAACAGCTGCATCTTAATGAAAATCTCTCATCTGTCTGCAGAACCTTCCAGATTGCATGTTGTGACTTATAATGTCTCTGGGATACAGCTGAAGTTCTACATTAAAGGGATTTTTACCAACAAGACCTTTTAAATGATATCCTTGAAGGATTAGTAGAAGAAAGAGACATCATTGGTCTGAAATATGTTAGCAGGTGAGGATATAATATGTATGGCCATGTCTACTAAGCAGTGTAACTTGCTATATCTCCCATCAACGCTCGAGAAAATCAGATTTAACAAAGCTGTGGAGGATGTCAGCCTGTGTAACCTTCATTTTGTATTGTGCTCACAACCACCGTTTTGTTGAGACAATGCGGCCAGCCATGTCCTGTGGACTCCATTTTGTATAGTAAGCTATGTGCACATTTGGAGTTGAGCCTTCTTTGCGGATTCCATCATACCTGATCCGGCCCCATATTTTACTTTCCACTTAAAATGGAGATCAAGATGCAGAGGTAAATAGAACCTAAGGTTGCGGCTTTAATTTTTGAAGCTTTCCTATATATTCCTATGGAGTAAGGTCAAAAGCACAGTCAGGAGGAACCTGCACATCTAAGTCTCTATTCAGATCACGTTTTTTTACTTTCGTTTATCGAATGCAAAAAAAAATTGGATACAAAGAAATGGGCATCTGTTTACATAGACATAAATGTTTGTTACTTCCGTTTATCGAATGCACGACTACGTGTTCGTGCAAAAAGAAATGGTTTCCAGGTGGAGAGGCTGAATACAGACACCAATCATTCAAATGAATGAGTTCTAAAGCTGAATGTAGACAAGCCTTCCCCTGTCCAGTTTTTCCAAGGTTTAGGACAGAAGCAATGGGGCGGACAGCGGTGATAGTGTGAGCGCCCCCTTACAAAGGGACTCCTTAGGAGCCGTCTCCACAGCGCAAAGCAAATAGTTCCTGCTACCATATTCTGGCCACGGGCTTCCTACGATGGGATACATGGGCCTAGTCAGCAGGGAGTCTCAAGCTGCGACATCCACGGCAAGATCAAGCAGGACACTTATTTTTTCAGCGTCCTGCTCCAATCCCTGTTTCCCATTGAACAATGGGAAGCAGAATCCAGACCCAAATCACCATCAAATTCCTATGTTTGAATGACCCCTTAAAGGGGTTGTCCCATCACAAGGATCCTATCTATACTGCTAGTTTATGTGGATTTAAGACTTTTCCTAAATACATTGCTTTATCAAAACTGCTTTGTTTGGCCGCAAACTTAATTTATTCACTTCATTGTTTACACTCAGTTTCTATGGCCCTTGGGATTATCTGCTCATTTGTCAAGTGATGTAGCTGCCTGTTCTCAGGGGGAGGGAGGGGCTGGGAGCAGCTCTGAGCTGTTTGTGTCTGATAAGTAGTGGAGCTTCTCAGATAGAGGAGATGAGAGCTCCAGGATTTCTGAGCTCTTATCAGTCGGTTTAATTGAATTTGGCTGATAAGGGCTGAGATAGGGAGTCCGTTACCTCTGTATGTAATGCAAATTGACTCAAATCCAGCTCTGCTACATCATCTTCACACTGTGGTAATTCATTTACAACCAAACCCGTGCAAGTGAAACCCCGCCCACCAACGTGCCGAGAAAAACAGGAAGTGAAGAGGGCACAACAGCCTGCAGGTTAGTGAACAAGCGTCATGGGAATACCCCTTTAAGCTTTCAGCACCATCGGAGTATACACATCTACAATACACCTGGTAAAATATATACACTAGATATCAGCAGAAGCAATATTTATGCCACATGCACATGACCACAGTTTGTGGCCATATATCTGCATAATTACAAACCCATAATTGTGAATAATATATTCATTCATTTCTATGGCACCATATACACCAGTAGTTTTTATGGATGTGTTTGGGCCGTAGATTAAAAAAAACCTGCAAAATATGGAGCAGGTCTTATTCCTGTCTGTTTTTGAGGATCAGTCCATTCATTACAGTGTATTCAGTATAAAATCATGGAAGACACACGGTTCCCAATCTCTGTGTGCCATCTATTCTGTTTTTAGGGACCCGTCCACTGCATGTGGTCATCTGCATGACGTCTTAGTGTATGGTCACGTGGCAGAAAGGTAACAGAAATTTAAGCAGACCTCTGCCTCACATTCCTCTCTAATTTCAGACCATCTGCTTGTCCACCTTTGCCTTTACTTGCTGACTAGGCTCACGTGAATTGGGCTTATCCTGGGGGTTCTGAGGCTATATCAGTCCTGCTTTGATCTCTGCTTCCAAATGAATACAATGAGGCAGATTCAGGACACAATCTGCCTCAAAATTAGCACCAAATTCTGCCATGTGGACATATCCTTGGGTAGAAGGAAAACATTATTGATGGTTATTATTCCTTTTAAAATGTACAATAAACATCTTCTCCATGGAAGAAAAATAGCTTAAACTGTAAATAAATAAATAAAATAGTGCGTAAATACCTATGAAGACTGAGCTATATTCTATATCAAGCACACACTGCCCTCTAGAGGGATGTAGTGAGAATGCTGGAAACAGAACTAAGGGCTAGTTCACACAGGGGCAAAGAGGTTGATTTTGACAGAGGATTTCGCTTAAAAATCCGCCCCTTTACAATAGTGGTCTATATAGACTGCTAGCTTTTTTTTTTTTCTGCTAGCAGATTTTTCTGGTAGCAGAAAAAAAGCAGCGACATGACCTTCAGGCGTTTTGCGCCTGAAGAAAGCAATAGAAGTGAATGGGAGGCAAAAAACGCGTGTTTTTTTTCCAGCCCATTCACTTTACGGGAGGGGAAAACCGCCTGGCGTTTTTTGAAGCAAGTTTTTACAAAAAAAAAAAAAAAAAAACGCTCTAAAGAAAGCTCCAAAAAGCACGGTAAGGTCCAAAAAAATGCTTCCTAATTAGGAAGCGGTTTTTTTCAGGACCAAAATAAGCCACACGTAATTTACGTGTGAACTAGCAGAATATTATATCTCCTGTTCGTCCGTTGGCAGTACACAAATGGGATATTTTACACTAGAAAAGAGACAGGTTAACAAGCAGTTAAATCATTAATTAGACAATCAATCAGAACCCATCTACAAGAGGTATATATCCTGTATACTGACCCACCGAGTCCTTGTATTTTCATCTTCTCTCTTCAGTTACATACAGTACAGGTTTGACTCTTCTGAGTCCTGTTGTTTAGTTTGCATTTCTCTCAAATAGAGTAGTAGGTGATGGTTCAACCTACACCAAGTCCAGCTAAACCTATACTTATCCCCTGGTACCCAGGAGCAGGTTGCATCTATGTAGTCGCTTCTGGGCTGTAGTTTCTCCTTAGTGAAGGTTTACACTTAGATCCAATGGAGGATCATGCTGGCAAAAGTTCCCAATGAAGCCTGTGTGAAAGAGCGGCTTGTTGGTGCAGAGAATCGCATGTCATAGCAGCATTTACAAGGTCTGCGCACACCCTGTGGTATGAGGCAGCGCCATCTTACTCAGGTATCCCATGTGTGCACTACCTTCGCACACCCGGAAATGGAAATTTCATAAGGTAAATTTCAGCTTTTTGTCACACAGTGGACTGGACTAAGTAAGGTGCCTGTTCACATTGGACTAAAGCTGGAGGAAATGGACAATATCAACCATAACAAACATTCACCAAGTGAAATTTAAAAACAAACTACAATTTTTGTTGCCCAATGACACACCAGAAGTAGAGATGAGCGAACAATGACATATTCGAGATTCCATATTCGTTTTGAGTAGCCCCTCAATATTCGACTACTCGATCGAATATCGAAATCCCATTATAGTCTATGGGAAAAATGCTTGTTTCAGGGGAGACCACTATTCGACACTATCGTCACCAAGTCCACGAGTAGCAGGAGAGTGTTTAGGAGGGGCATTGTGCAGATAAAGCGCACGGACCACATTATAGTCTATGGGGTCTGTGTACTTTAACGGCATACCCTGTTTCCCCGAAAATAAGACGTGTTTTATATTAATTTTTGCTCCCAAAGATGCGCCATGTCTTATTTTCAGGGGGTGTCTTATATTTTTCAAAGAAGAATTCACATACATTGCTAAATATAAAAATTAACATTTATTGTTACTGTACAGTATAAAAATATTTTTATAGATTTGTAGGGCAGGCGATTTTGGACACAGGGATACCTAACATGTACGGTATGTGTTTCACAGTATTTACATACTTTTATATGTGTTCTAGGGAAATGGGTTGATTTGAAATAATACTTTTCATATATATATATATATATTTTTTTTTGCATTTATTAACCCCCTGAAATACATTACAGACAGGCAACCTGCCTTCAAAAGAAATGACGATTTTTTGCATTGCATTTGCAAAGGTCTGATCACTAAGGCAATGCATTGCCTTAGTGATCAGACCTTCGCAATTGCATTGCATTGCAAAAAAATCGTCATTTCTTTTGCAGGCTGCATAAAGCAGCCTGCAAAAGAAAAGCACTGCAGACAGGCCGGGGAGCCTTTACAAGGCTCCCGGCTGTCATGCCAAATTGACATCGGCCCTGGAGCATGCTCCAGGTGCCGGCGATCACTGGCGCCAGAAGGGTTAATGCCCACGGTCGGCAGGATGCCGGGTGTTTAACTATGCAGACATCCAGCACTAATGCCTCCGGTCGGTGCCCACACACGCTCCCATAGAAATGAATGGAAGCGCCCGGCACGCCGATTAACCCCCCGCTTGCCGGCTACTTCCATTCATTTCTATTCACTACGTCTTACTTTCGGGGGAGCGCCTTATATTAGGCAAGGCAGCAAAATGTCTGCCATGCCTTACTTTCGGGGTACGTCCTATTGTCGGGGAAACACGGTAGCTCTTGCAGTTGCACTGATAAAAAGTCAGCTCCTTCGTAACAGCAAGCTGCCAGCTCTCCCGACTAGCAAAGACGAGCCTGAGGCAAATCAACGCTGGTTCTGCCACAGGCTCGTCTGTGAGGAGGCGGAGTCTAAGATCGGACCACAGCGGTCTCCATTGTGGTCCGATTTTAAACTCCGCCTCCTCACAGAACCAGTGTTGATTGACCGAATGCTGTACACTGGCCAATTCATTCCTATGAGAAAAAGTAAGCTCCCTCGTAACAGCAAGCTGCCAGCTCTCCCGACTAGCAGGGACGAGCCTGCTGCAGAACCAGCGTTGATTGGCTGTATGCTATAGCATTCGGCCAATCAACGCTGGTTCTGAATAGAATATTTATTGAAAATAGCTAGTAGTAGAATATTTATTGAAAATAGCTAGTAGTATCAAGTACGAATATTTCGAATACCATAGTATTCGATCGAATACCTACTCCATCAAATACTACTCGCTAATCTCTAACCAGAAGTCAGCCATTTTTAAAATTTTCACCTAAAGGTCAGACAAGTGTGTACGACTGTACCTACAAAACAATTGCTCACCGGTTATTTAACCATCATCTAAGGCTGTATTCACACATTGCGACTGGTGTACTCACAGCAAAAACTGCTTGACTTTGGAAAACCGTTGTCACAGCATGGCCATGTGACCAATAGACATGACGTCACTGGCCCTGGAATAAGAAGAGGAGCAGAGAAGACGATCCCTGTGATCTCCACATTGCTGCTGCCAGAGGGTCATGTGACCTAATCCAACAACAACCATATGGGAATCACAGCGTCACAAAGTGTGAATATTTGCAAATGGATTGTTAACTGAGGTCTCAACTCAACCCTCGGTTTAGGGACCACAGATCTACAGGATACACCGACATACACAACAAGACAACCAATGTAAAAACAGCCTTTAATAAAGTTTTAGCGCCATACAAACAAAGAAAAACAAAAACCATCATCAGCAAACAGCTTGCACATGCTGCCACACCAGGAGACATTCGTGCAGGCAGTGGGCGGCAAGCACACGGACACCATTATAGTCTATGGGGTCCATGCGCTTTCACTGCGCAGCGCTTGCAGTTGCGCTTGTATTCCGTCCGGGGGTTCCTCATGCGGACTCCTTCTGGATGGAACACATAAGCTAGTGTGAACCGACCCTTAGCCAAAGGAAAAAAAAGAGCATTGTTTTATTAAGAATTTTAGTGTTGCATTTAGGGTTAAAAGAAGGACGCAGAAGACTTTTGTTTGACTGCTATTCACACAAATATGAAGGCAGATGCAGTACATTAAAAGTTTAATAATTCTAAACTTTTTTTTTTTTTTTTGAGAAAATGGACTGAGGGCTTGCTCAAAAAAAAAAAAAAAAAAATGTGTTACTATAATATATCGTCTCTTAGGCTACGTTCACATCTGTGCTGGGTCTGTCCGGAGAAAATCCATCAGAAATCTCTGGACGAACGTGCTACAAGACGAATCATTCACCCATTGATCTCAGTTTAAACCCCCCCTCATCCCCAAAAAAACATATCACCCAATGGAACCCAATATAGTCAGTGGGGCCCTCGGCCTCCGTTCATGTCCATTATTGTCAGTTTTTCCAGTCCTGTGAATGACCAGAAGAAAGGACTTTCAGGCGCAGACATGAACGTAGAGTTACCGTATATACTCGAGTATAAGCAGAGTTTTTCAGCACAGTTTTTTTAGAAGCTTTAAAAAAAATAATAAAAAAATAAAATGAATAAGTTGTAAATCCCTCCTTTCCCTAGAATACATATAAAAGTAGAAAATGACTGTGACACAAACACATTAGGTATCCCTGTGTCTACTGAATATAGGGGATCTGCAGTGCTCCTGCTCCGCCGGGAAGGGGTTAATAGGAGCACTGCAGATACCCTATATCAGCCAGACTGAATTCCAAGTGGGGGGAAAAAAACTCAGTCCTCAAGCTCAGGGAAGGGGCAGACAGACAACCAAAACACCCCCTCCCCTTCCCCAGCACCTACAGCACCCAAAAACTCCGACCATTTTAATTTTTGAAATTTTCCAGTAGCTGCTGCATTTCCCCCCTCCCCCTAGACTTATACTCGAGTCAATAAGTTTTCCTAGTTTTTTCAGTAAAACTAGGGGCCTCGTCTTATATTTGGGTCAGCTTATACTCGATTATATACAGTATATCACTTTTTTTTTTTTTTCTAGGATCAGAATATTGATGGCTTATCCTGAGCTAAATGAGCTAAAGTGAACAATGAAGAGGCTGATCAGAGGAGGTGCCCCCTTTATTCTGATATTAATGGCCTATCATAATATTAGCAATATTCTAATAACCCCTTTAAAGCCAATTACCTCCAATGTGCAGACTAGATGTGAACTATAGTATACACTACATGTCATGTGGCAAAAACTTTAAAACCACTGCGGGGAAAAAATACAATGCAATTTTTTCCCCACTCTGGGCTTTTGTTATGTGGGGCCTTAGTCTCAAAAGAGATTTTCCATGTTGGATTCAGAAAAGATCAACTAAAACAGATGACCTATACATATATCATACAGTGTATATATATATATATAATTATATATACAAGAAATTTTTTTAAAGTGTCAAACTTATTTTTATTAGTGTTTTTTCTTCATTTTTATTTTAACCGCTTAGTAGCTCAAGAGTGAAGAAGAAGCTGGAAGAAATACAGAAGTGTTCACGCTGTAAGTCTCTACAGGTATAGCAAAAGAATTCTGAACATTTGATTACAAAGTTGACATAGTAACCTGGAAATGGTGAACCTGGAAAATAATTCTCTATGTGGTTTAATAGGTGAGAAAATAAAAATTGAAAATAACTTGTTACTGTCTATCTTAGGATAGATTGGCTGGATTATAAGGACTGTATTACTGCCGACCTATGCTTATAAGGCAGCATTTATCTAAGGATATCTAGGCCATAACCTTGCCAGAGGTGCCACAGTCCGTGTGCAAATACCAAACCCTATGAGGACCATTGTCATCAGTCACTACTCACAGTCACATTGCGTTATTTTTGTTGCAGATATATCATAAAAAAAATCTAAAAGCTTCCTTTATATTTCCCATTCCTTTTCAAGCCACTCCTGACTTTGGCTCAAAAAAAAAAAAAAAACCCTAGCAAAATCTGCATCCAAAAATGCTGCGTTTCCGCAACGTTGAGCCTTGGCCTTAGGCTACGGCCTCATGTTGCGGAAACGTAGCTTTTTTATTGCAGATTTTGCTGCGTTTTTTTTTTAAGCCAAAGCCAAGAGTGGCTACAAAAGGAATGGGAAACATATAGGAAGTTTCTCCTTTTTTCTCAATCCAATCCTGGCTTTGGTTCAAAAACCTGCAGCAATATCTGCAAAAAAAAAAAAAAAATTAAAAAAAAAAAAAAAGCTATGTTTCCATAATGTGGGGCCTTAGCTAGTCTAAAGGGTATACCATAAGTTTATGATGTAATAGAGCTGCTATTGGGGATATGATTAGCTATAAACATGTCCTGGGCCTCTGTCTCCAATGGCAGTACATCCATTGGTTTGTATACAGGCTGTTTTTGCCAATCACAGGCCTCAGTGTTCACCTCTTCATAAACAGCATGTCACAGTAGTCATGTGGCGTTTTTAAGAAGCAGCCATTGCCAAGGCCTGTGATTGGCTACAGTGGTCCCATAGCTGAAACAGGACATCACAGGTGACGTCAACCAGGGGGCTTGTAAACAGAATGGGGCACCCACCACTAGAAATGGAAGCCCGGGGAAAGGAGAATATTGGTTTGTTGTGTCTATTAAATCATAAAAATATGAACTGGAAAAACCCTTTAAGACCTGGTAGAATTGAGACACATTCTGTAGCCTTCACTCTTGGAATATTGGATCTATGCCAAGTAAAAGTGGTGTTTTCAAAACAAAAAAAATCCACTTTTTTTTTTTTTTTTTACATTTTCAAAGATTTGTGTTTGTTGTCAAGGAACCAACACTTCCAGTACCAGACACAGCCCATAGGCAGGTGTTGTGCGTACAATACATGACCTGAATCAGACAATATATAGATATGAGACCAATTCTAGCAGCTAGATATAGCTATTAGAGATGAGTGAGTACTGTTCAGATCAGCCGATCCGAACAGCACGCTCCATAGAAATGAATGGATGCACCTGGTACTTCCGCTTTGACGTCGGCCGGCCGCTTAACCCCCCGCGTGCCGGCTACGTCCATTCATTTCTATGCGAGCAAGCTGTTTGGATCGGCTGATCCGAACAGTACTCGCTCATCTCTAATAGCTATGGTTATGTGGAATCCACCTGTAATATTTGTATGTATAGCAATGCTACATACGCACATATATCTTGTACGGGTCCTTTCTTTGGCTAGGGAATCGATAGACAACATTCAAGACATCTGATACAACTCGATCAAGAACTTAATCAGAAGATAAAAAATAGATTATATATAGGTACAGTTATATAGCCACCATTTATTTAGCAGATGCAAAACCCACTCTCTTAGTCCATAGTCCATCCATTCCACTGATCACACCCCGCAGGTCCTCGTGGTTTATCTAGCCACACGAGTGCATGGCGTTCAGCAAGTGTGGAGTCCTTCCCGCTGCATGCCTCCTTACAGGGCTAGATGTGAGTACCGGGAATCAGGGGGAAAAGACAGCACGAGGAGTATGCCACCTTTAATAAGCCGAGGATAGATTTATAGAGTATATATATATAACCCAAAATACTTTCACAAAAGAAAGGTACAAGTAAAATAAAGACCAGAGTCTGTAAAGTGCATTGTTAGCTCCGGAGGGCAGCGAGCCGGGTCTGCATGGCTTCCAAGTCCTCCTCCTCCTCTTCGTCGGATACAGCAGCCGTGGCACCCTGCAGTTCGGCCTCCGGTAAGGCATCTGTGACTTTGCTGGGAGCTTTGCCCAAGGCCCCTGGAAAACATGTTGAGATTAATAGAAGTGCAAGTGTTGTGAAGGGAGAAAAATCAGAAAATCATAAAGCAAATTAATATTTATTTTCTAATTTACGCTAGGTTCACACTAGCGCCCGGAGCCCGTTCTGAGCTTTCCGTCTTCCAGACCGGGTCCGGCCGTGAGCGCTTTATGCTCTCCGTCGCGAAACCGTTTTTTTAAAAACTGGACACAGAGTATTGCGTGTCCGACTCCGTGTCCAATTTAAAAAAAATGGCTTAGTGGCGCAGAGCATAAAACGCTCACCGCCACTCACGGCCGGACATCTTTCAAACCCATTCAAATGAATAGGTATGAAAGAGTCCTGCAGGTTTCCGTCTCCTGCTCTGTTTTGTGCAGGAAACGGACATGAACGGAGACCGGGCACAGATGTGAACGAGCCCTTAAAAAAGTCTTGGATTAAAGTGGTTTTCTGTTCCCCAGATCAAAACGAAGAAAGCTTTGAAGACACTAAAATAAAGAAATAAAGCAGACTCAAGTGTCCTATGCACTGCCATTGCCAGAACCTCTTGCGGAATGACGTACCCCAAACACCCACATGTGACCACTGAGGGCAGTGATTAGTCGTAACGGCCATGTGGGTGGCAAGAGATTAGAAGACCAGAGCCAAGGACTGGGATGGTGGAGGCATAGGACAGGTGCTTTTTTTTTTTTTTTAACTTTTTTATTTTATTTTAACCCCATCTCTAATTTTCTCGTGGGGTTATAGGATCTTATCTGGTTAATAGATTTTTAAGCCAGCTTGTAATGCTGCAAAAAAAACTTTTTAACCCGTTTTTAATACCAGTCCATTAGCCTTTGTACTAATAATTGTTAAAGCGGCAATATAGCCAGACAGCCCTGAAGTCCCACAAAATAGAAAGCAAGCCCAAAAATATGATACTGGCACAATTATAACCTGCACAAAACAATGCTGAATATCACATATGTCTGAATTTCCTCTTTACCTGCTGTGATTTCAAATAGGATCTTATCTATCTCCATCTCTGCTTGTTCTTCCATTTCATCTTGGTCTTCCATTCCTTCGAATGTGTCTTCTAACATCTCTTCTATTATGCCAGCCTATGGGACAACAAGCCTTAATTGGATTACATAGTAATGTTACTGAAGTTTCTTACTCCTCCTCCTCCAGGTCCAATCAAAATTGGACTGGAGTTGGGAAGGATTTTTTCTCCCTGAAATGGTGCAATTGGCATGAGCCTCATGGTTTTTTTTTTGCCTTCCCCTGGATCAACACTGTAGGGGATTGTAGAGTTATAGGTTGGACTTGATGGACTAATGTCTTTATCCAACCTCATCTCATCTAATCTCCAAAATGCACGAAATGTGACCTTCAGGGAGTATTTTAAGGGATTAATATCTATAAAAAGTTTGCTTAAGTGAATTTTTTTGTAAAATGAGGTCTTCAATAGCAATGTACAGTCATCTGATGTAGGAAAAACTAAGTGCCCCATCTGCCATTGTAGGAGCTCATCTTAGAGGTTAGAGCACTATATGACAACAACCTTGTTAACAACAGAATAACAACTAGCAGAATAGTGAGCGCAGCTCTGGAGTATAATACAGGATGTAACTCAGGATCAGTACAGGATAAATAATGTAATGTATGTACACAGTGACTGCACCAGCAGAATAGTGAGTGCAGCTCTGGAGTATAATACAGGATGTAACTCAGGATCAGTACAGGATAAGTAATGTAATGTATGTACACAGTGACTGTACCAGCAGAATAGTGAGTGCAGCTCTGGAGTATAATACAGGATGTAACTCAGGATCAGTACAGGATAAGTAATGTAATGTATGTACACAGTGACTGCACCAGCAGAATAGTGAGCGCAGCTCTGGAGTATAATACAGGATATAACTCAGGATCAGTACAGGATAAGTAATGTAATGTATGTACACAGTGACTGCACCAGCAGAATAGTGAGCGCAGCTCTGGAGTATATACAGGATCAGTACTGTACTCATAATTTTATTTTTTATGGAGATAAAATCTTTGCGTGGTTTTACCTTCATCATTTCTTTAGAAAGTTCTCTCATTGTGGCTTGTATCTCAGGAATCTTCACTAGATTTTGCATGGCTTTCATAACCTCAGTACTCTTCTGTAATGACCCAGAAACTCTGAGCACCGCTATGAGGATGCATTAAAAAAAACTAATTAAAAAACAAAACAAAAACGCACACTTATCAATTTATTAAAAGACGGGATTTCAAGCTAAAAGAAAAAAAAAAAAAAAAAAAAAAAAAAAAAAAAGTATGGAGATTGCAAAAACATGTTTAAAGGGGGTTATCCAGCTTCCAAAAATTATCTGCTAAATAATCACTGTTCCCTTGTGAAGCCTTTGCTTCGTTTTACGTTACTTGCTGCTCCTTGTAAGCCTGTTATATCTCTATTGCATGCAGTGAATCTGTTGACAAACTACATTTCCCATGATTCATCTGCCTGCTCTCACTCTATGTGTACCTCTTCCTTTTCCACTGTCCCCACTAAGAATGAAATCACAGGTAATGAATGGCTCCCACATCCGAGGTCACATGCTGCTGTGATGTTTTGTTTTGCTGGGATAGAGAGCTTGCAAACAAAACATCACTCTGAGGTCAATGAAAATAAATAAAGTCAGATATATGGTGCCGAATTTAAAGATGATATATATTAGGAAGTGTTTTGCACGGATGTATCCTGCTATTTGGCCCATATTTTTTTAAAAACTAGATGATGACTGCATGCTGTGATGCATTATTATTTGTGTCCCTAGGACATTTTTTGTTTTCTGGTAAAAATTATTTTGTCGGCGTACCAAAAGAATTTTACCCAGAGTCTTGAAAAGGTTGGGAAACCTTGGAGTGTCACGTATCAAGTTATAAGCCTGTCCTCATATACACAGCCAATGGAAAACATAAAGAACCCAGCACTCATGCCAAGTTCATCACCGACTACTTACCCAGTTGGTTCTTCATGCTCATGAGCACTGAGTTCATGTGAGCCTTTGAAGCATATAACTTATTTACTGCCCGTTTTGACTGCACCACCTCCTTGGCTAATATAATACATGCTTCCCGGTTGCCTTTCTTCGCTGTGTCCTTTATAGACCTTTTGACTTTCTCTTGCTCTCTCTGAATATCTGAAATAAAAAGAAGCAATCCTATAAATCCCACTAGGGCCTAAATACATTATTAATTGTCATTAATATTGATGACCTTTGGATAGTTGAAACAATATGTGCTCAGTGGGGATCGGGGATGTAGAGTCGGTAGGCCAGGGTCAGACAGAAGCGGTAAGATCCTCTAAAACACGATAAAAAACCCCAAAATCTAGTGACTGAATTCCTATGAATTCAAGTAAATATGTAAGAAACTATGTATCTAATTATACAAAATTAATATTTGTATTATATAATTTAACGTAGGTAATTTTTAATCATCTTTGGGCTGGAGTCGTAAACTCTCCCCAGAAGACCTGACTCCATCCGAACCTGGTCTTGACTCTACAATCCTAGAAGAAGCAGCGGAGCTTGTATGAGGGGTGCCATCATATTCATTCATCATGATGTCAGATCCCCACAGATCTGATACCGAAGCCCCAGCCTAAAGATAGGTCATCAATATTTATAACTCCCAGAAGAACCGTTTAGGGACTTTGCATCCATTTATTATTGCCCAGGATGTTATAAAGAAGCACTCTGGTCATTTGTCACCCTTTTCATCTTTCTGTACTTCGGGGTCACAGTCTCTACTGTCAGACTCTATATGGGCTGTGCCACACAGAGGGAAAGAACTCCTATAACAGTTATCGCAGATATTTAGCTTCTATCGGGCCCCATATACACAACTGAATGTGCTTCTGAATGCACTTGGTTACTCGGTTGTCACTCTGCGCTATTTTGGACCCAAGAAGTTGCTGTTTTTTAGGTGGTCGACTGCCAATAGTGTGCATAGAGCCAGTGGCCCTTTACAGGAATAATGAGGGACCAAGAATCAGAGGGACTGCAGATAGAAAAGACACCAGTTGCCTCCCTTTACTGACAGGTGATATAGATGCAAGTCCCACCTAGCTACTCTCAGAATGCTCTCTCTAGTAACTGTATGGCGGCAGTATATTCACGTGTGTGTGTATCTATATACACACAGAGAAAATAGTATCAGTATGACCTTGTTGTGGTGGAATTTCATCTACCTTTACTTCTGATTTCTTATCAATTACTAAGGACAATAAAACACGGTCTCCTGATTTCCTAATAGCTGCATACTTGGCTTAGCCTTTGTGGATAGTGATATGGGAAGGCCTGACGTTACACCCACACCTTAACTTCAGAGAAACCAGCTCCAAACAGCTGAGAAAAGCTTCTATTTATAGAGGCCGCAACTCCAGTCACAAGACCTGCACATAGCACCCTGACGTATGAGCGAGAAACTATAATCCAGCAACTCAGTCTGCTCACATTACAGGGTGTCAAAACTCATGGTGGCAGGGACAGCTCTGACAGATCAGGTCAAATGTAACGCCATCTTAAAAAAAAAAGCAATTAACTCCGAAAATCCAAGCAAAAATGTCACTTTTCTTAATGTAGCTACTGAATTTATATCTCATACAAGTACAGTTGGCACATGTCCAGTGACATCTTGCTTGCAGCTCAGTCTCATTCAATTGAATGATTTCAATTTTCAAAAATCTCAACAAAAAAAGCTGCGATTCCACAACATGGGGCCTTAGCCTTAAAGGGGATCTTTCACCATCTTAAACAAGTCCAACTCCTAACATTACAATTAATAGTTACCCCTTCACTGATTCTTGAACAGTTGGAATTTTTTCTCTAGCCCCCACCATTCCTGAGGAATTAGTGCTGTTAGTTTTGGTTATATAAAGATGAAATTGGATAAAGACACTGGTCCAGCCAGTCCAACTGATAACCCTATAGTGTTGATCTAGAGGGAGGCAAAAAAAAATCCCATAAGACTTATGTAAAGTGCACCATGTCAGGAAAAACAAATTCTTTCTCAACTCCAATTTGGCAATCAGTATACAACCTGGGATCAACTTGTCCTTACTAAAATCTAAAACCCATAACCCGTGATATATTTCTTTTCGAAGAAGGCATCCAGGCCCTCTTTGAACTTGCACAATGAATCCTGATATACTATTTAGACTCTGTACTGTCAGGTGGACGGTATCAGGCAGGAACATGCAAGGGGTGTGATTCTGAGCTCTGACACTGGCTGCTTCTGATTGGAGCTCTGAATCACACCCCCTGCCTGACATTACAGAGCTTAAATAGCGCACAGGTACCAAAATGAACTGCGCTTGTTGCTCAGGAATGGTGAGGGCTAGAGAGAAAATTCCAACTGTGCTGGAATCAATGGAGCCACGCCTAACACATGCTAAGAACATAAATTGGTGGAGGTGATGAAATGTCCTCTTTAATGGGAAATTCCCTCTAATAATATAGTGGATTTAGGCCTTAGAGAACAGAAAATCTGCGGTGAATAAACTTATAAACTTTCAATGAATCCATACACCACTCTGCTTACTCACCGAGGAGGGCTGATCTGAGCCAAAGAAGCACACAGCTAAGCTGAGCGCCCCTTGATTTCAGCAACCGGTGAAACAAAGGGTCACAGCGCCAGTAACCCCACTGAACAAAACTTTTGACATCTCACTATCAAGGGTTTAGTGAAATGATAGCTACCCTTTAACTTTAGTATACAGGTTATTTTGACACACATTTAAAAAACAAAAATCTGTATTATTGATATTTAGCTTTTTTTCTTGTTTACACTTTTGTTTTTATTGGGGGTTGTCTCACCAGAAACAGCCATTTTCGCACTGCAATAGCAGGTTGATCCTCCTCTCGGCACTCCTAGCATACAGTTCATATTGCCAAGGGAAGCCACAGACAACTAGGCCAGCTCTGCCTAAACTATTGTCCCCATGGCACGCGCTGAGCAGTAAGCCATAGACACATGCAGAGACATAGCAGGAGAATAGTCCTAACTGTGCCTGGGTGAGATTTCAGGTGCAGACAGCGAGAGATCAGTGAGGCGGCTAATATGGTGAAACTTGCCAAAATAACCAAAAACAATAGCGCCCAAATAACTACTCAGGCAGCATGACTAGTAAGCCGAAGTACCTGCCCACCGTGACTAATTGAGATAAATTTGCAGAATCTGAACAGGTTTTTAAAAGTGAAAAAAACATGATGCAACAGTTGTCTTTCCCTTTGTTTTGGTAGGGGGGGGGGGAGGGGAGGGATATAAAGAAAAGATGTGACAGGTTCCCCTTAAGAGAGAACAGGGAAGGTAAGTTTATCCATCAAGCAATCTAACAAGATCGACATTGTAATAAAGCATAAAAATAATAAGAGTTAAACCAACCTCTTATTTGTCTGTCAATCACTCGCATTTCCTTCCGGATTTTAAGCGACCATTCATTCACCTAAACAAGGAAGATGAGATATTAGATAGACATAATAATATAGGACGGCTCTGGGAACTAAACAACACGAGCCCCCTGGACTGGCTTCTTGCTTATTAAACAGTAGTCAAATATAAGATGATATGATCAGTGCGGCTTACTATATACTACTTTACGAGTGTATACATACAATGAATGGAAATGTGTAATAATAATAATAATAATAATCAGAATTGCAGAGTGTCAATACTAAGATTTATTTGGGCAATAGCTTGATCCTAAATATGAAATTGCCATAATGCTTATGTAGTGCCGCATCAATTCCTGCACGGCAATACCCAGACTACCTGAGAAACAGCAAACGGAACAAGCAAAATAACCACAGAAGAAAGTTACACTAAAACAGTCATCACAGAAATTCCAATAAGAACACAAGTAAAATTAAACTTTTACTAGGGCTGGGCGAGTAATTGAAAAGAAACTGAAACCAAACATGAACCAGGCCAACCGATGATGATTTTGTCCACGTTGGTTATTACGGTTCGGTTACTATTACAATGTTTGCAGTTTCGGTTGGATCAAACACTTCCCACCCTAAACTGCTATTACACTCTGAGGTCTCTTCAGATACCTGAGTATCTGAGTGGAGCCTCCGGGATGGTGATCAAACATAAAAAAACAGTGTTACTCACCTCTCCTGGGCTCCAGCACGTCTCCCTGTTCTCTTTGGTGCTTCTGCCTGTTATGATGTTACCATCGAGGCCTGTGACCAGGCCTCAGCGTTCACGCAACATCACAACAATTGCGCCTATGAATTACGACACCACTTGATGCTGAGGCCCAATCACAGGCCTCAGCAGTCACAGACGTCAGTCTGAAGTGCCAAAAATATCAGGGTTTCGTGCCCCCAGTGTGTTTGATCACCTCCCCTGGACCTCAAAGTATAATAATAGCGGATTCGGTTTAGCTGTGTTTGGTCCAAACGAAATCACGACATTTACGGTGCCTGAATAGCCTTTTTAAAGGCTATTCACACATATGTGGGGCTCTATCAGCATGATTTTGCTGATAGAGCCCCTTTAATTGTATGGGGAACTGATTGCGCCCCTTTACCTTTTGGGCCTATTAATAACTTTATTATTGCCCCCCATGTATGAGGCAACTATGTTTTAGCCCCCTGGTTAACCTCATATAACATGGATAGGAAAGGCCCAAGGTTTGTACTCTATGGAACATTCACATGACTCTTAACATGAGTTTGATATGGGATTTATCTACTGGATGAAGCATTCTACCATAGAAGTCCTATGTGGATATCTTAATAGGGATTTCTATGGCGAGCTCATTTATACAGGATGACTCTGGACTTTGATGCGACTGTCATCTCCTGCAGAGATTCTTCACCGGATCGAGTTATTGGACAACCATAATATCTGTGAATATCATATTTTGTCCCATATTCACTGCCATTGTTGCTTGTTCTTCTGTGCTGTTATCTGCTGAGATATTACATATTGCCTATGGGGTATGCATAATAATGGAAAAGTCATGTTTTAATTGTGTTCTAGTTGGAATTTCTGTGATAGCAAATGGAAACAGCACTAAGCCCTCTTCACACTCAAGAATTTGGACCACCAGCAATCATAAAGGGAATGGAGATACATACTATAGAATTTAAAGACAGTATAGGGTGATATATCCTACACAGTAAGGGCCCCGTTCACACGGAGGAAACGTGCGTGTATTTTGGCAAAATACATGTGTAAAAATAAGATTCCCGTTGACTTCAATGACATTTTTTTTTTACACATGTAAAAAAAAAAACACATCAAAATAAATGTGTAAAATGTCATTGAAGTCAATGGGAGTCTTATTTTTACAGGTGTATTTTGCCAAAATACACGCGCCTTTACTCCGTGTGAACGGGCCCTCATACATAGGACATACTGATACATGTTATACAGTAAAAAAACAGGACTAAGGGATACATACTATACAGGAGCAGGCAATATACACTATACAGTTATAGACAGGAGCGTGTGATATATAGTACAGAGCAATAGATAGAAGCGGGTGATATATACTATACAGTTATACACAGAACAGGCTTATATATAATATACAGTAAAAGACAGGACTAAGTGATACATACTATGCAGTAGTGGACAGGAGGGAGAGAAACATACTATACAGTGATAAGACCAGGTGACATATATATATATGTATATACTACAAAGTAATAAGACCAGGTGACATATATATGTATATACTACACAGTAATAACACCAGGTGATATATATGTATATACTACACAGTGATAAGACCAGGTGACATATATATATATGTATATACTACACAGTAATAAGACCAGGTGACATATATATGTATATACTACACAGTAATAACACCAGGTGATATATATGTATATACTACACAGTGATAAGACCAGGTGACATATATATATATGTATATACTACACAGTAATAAGACCAGGTGACATATATATGTATATACTACACAGTAATAACACCAGGTGATATATATGTATATACTACACAGTGATAAGACCAGGTGACATATATATATATATATATGTATATACTACACAGTAATAAGACCAGGTGACATATATATGTATATACTACACAGTAATAACACCAGGTGATATATATGTATATACTACACAGTGATAAGACCAGGTGACATATATATATATGTATATACTACACAGTAATAAGACCAGGTGACATATATATGTATATACTACACAGTAATAACACCAGGTGATATATATGTATATACTACAAAGTGATAAGACCAGGTGACATATATATATATATATATATATATATATATATATATATATATATATATATAGCTGTGTATGACTGCACCCTGATATCTACTCACCAAGTCCTTCGGTGGCCTCTCCTGTGTTTTCCCGAACAACCCCATCTCTACCTATCCGACAACTACAAAACACAGCTAGAGTCTTCGCACTCCGCTTCCGGTGTCAGTTATTTCCGTCTTCCGCCCGATACTTCCCCATCCTTCCTTTCACTTCCGCCCTCAGTAGGACGTCAGATGTGACGTCATGCGTGTTGCTCAGGAGCTGTGGTAATGTGGTGATGTTAGATTTTCGCTTCTAGGTCAGGCTGGTGCCATATAAGCCATTATAAATGTAATGTATGTATACATATATTCCTCCTGGTGGTGACTGCTCACCTGTCTCTATAAGGACGTGTTCCTTATCAGTAACACCAAGTAGCCGTCACTATTATGTTCTGTTGGGGGATCTTTTTGCCCCCTAGTGGTCACATCTTTATAATAGTATTTAGTCAGTGACTAGTAACCTGTTATATTACAATGCAGTACCCTTATATTTCTTCTAGTGTTCTTGTGTGTACTGCATTATATATCAGCAAGCACAGATAAGTTGTATTACACATGTATTTATTATTACTTTCTTCAGTTCTAACTTGCTTTTGGTAACTACTTGTGACTGTCCGGTGTGGCGAGGGCACCACTGCAACGTCGGGCATGTGAGGTTTGTGGTAAGATACTTGTTATTATAACCACATAAAAATCTTCATAGTTTCCTTAGGGCTAACGTGACCAGTCACCTCTATTACAAAAGTGTCTGACCTCTGTATAAGCAATGCCGCCCCTGCTACCTCTTGTGTCACCCCCTCTACCTCATAGATTGTAAGCTTTTGCGAGCAGGGCCCTCAGTCCCATTGTGTGAAATGACTTTCTTTGTAATGTATCTTTCTGTCTGTATTTGAACCTACAAATTGTACAGCGCTGCGGAATATGTTGGCGCTATAGAAATAAAATTTATTATTATCGTGGAATCCGCCTCAAAATCTGCTGCCAAAAAACTTCAATGAGAGCCACTTGCTTTCTTTCTTCTAGCTAGTAGCAGGAAAAAGAAACGTCATGCCCCTTCTTCCCGCGGATTCTGCGGCTAACTCAGCCACGGCATCCACGGCGTGAGACTCCCTCTCAATTAGGCCTATTCATTCGGGCCTAATCTGGAGTGGAATGCCACGACGGGATGCCTGTGCATTGTATCAGCATTCCCTCTCTTCTAGCCGCGCGGGATGGTCACACGTGGAATCCATTTTCCGCCGTGTGAACATGCTCTAGAGTGAAACGTGGCGAAACAGTGCAAAAAAAACCAACCAAACAAAACAAAACTAGACAAGTCACCCATAACCTTTTACCTTGTTGTATGACGGTGGACGTAACGCCGGGTTCACATCTGCGTCACGGTCTCCATCGCAGTGTCTGTTTAAAATTGCCAGACGATAAAGTCCCAAAATCCTCACTTTTTTGTCTTACAATTTCAGTTAAAAAGTAAGATGGACATCAGACACACTCCATTACAGTCAATGGGGATCCTCAGACTCCCTTGGGGCCCGCTATTTTTTCAGGTTTTTTTTTTATACATTCTTCTTGTCCAACAAAAGTTCAGAACAACGGACACCCAACGCTAATATGAACTTAGCCTTGCTGCCTACACCACTGACACTTCATTGGAAGAAGCTAAAAATTAATGTGCAGACTGTATGTTAAGGTTTCTGACAATGGCCGCTTAGCCTAGTACTATAAATTTCAGCTGCTGCTACTCTAACAGTGCTGGAGCTGAGGGACGTTTCATGTGACTAATCTTCACATTCACAGTGACGTCATATAAGATGTCATAAAGCTAGGGAAAGGACTCTCCCTTCGCTGCTACCTGTGTGTGGACATAAAAGGGAATCTATCATTAAAACTCATTTTTTTCTGGGTACCACGTAGGAATAGCCTTAAGAAAGGCTATTCGTTTCCGAACTTTAGATGTCTGCTCCGGGCCGCCGTTCAGTATATAATCCGTTTTTCGTCAGTATGCAAATGAGTTATCTCGCAGCACTGGGGGCGGGCCCCAGCGCTCAAACAGCACTGGGGGGCGTCCCCAATGCTGTGAGAGAACTCTCCAGCGCCGCCTCCATCTTCTTCAGAAACGGGTCTTCTTCCAACAGTGGTTTTAAACTTCTAGGCCTCGGGCAGCCGACTGCGCATCCCTGCCGGCCACAAGAAAATGACCGCTTACAATACTGTGTAAGCGGCCATTTTCTTTTGTCCAGCTGGCATGCGCAGTTTGAAGCCACCACCGGAAGAAGACTTGAGGAAGACCCATTCCTGAAGAAGATGGAGGCGGCGCTGGAGCGTTCTCTCGCAGGATTGGGGCGTCCCCAGTGCTGTTTGAGCTCTGGGGCCCACCCCCAGTACTGCGAGAGAACTAATTTGCATACCGACGAAAACCGGATTATATAACGTATGGCGGCCGGGAGAAGACATCTAAAAGTAGGAGACGAATAGCCTTTCTTAAAGCTGGTACCCAGAAAAAAAAAAAAAAAGAGTTTTAATGATAGGATCCCTTTAAGAAGTCTGACAAGTATCAGACATGCCTAATTTTTAAAAAGGACATCTTCTTGATGGCATGCTTCTTATGTTTGTCTCAGTTGTGCAACCAGTGGAGGGCCCCCTCTATGAACTCCATAGTGGAGGTCCTGGGTGCTAATCTTTAATCCAGCCTTGGCTGTGCATACATGGCTACTGCTCCATTCACTTCCATGAGACTGATGGAGATAGCCAAGGGTGTAGCTATAGTGTGTGCAATGGTAGCAGTCTCTTCTAGGCCCAATACCCTGAGGGACCCCAAAGGTCCTTATGTCACATAAAATATGCCATTATTCTATATGGCACAAGGTAACTTGGGCCCTTGTTACATATTCTACACTTAGACCCAGGTGCTTCAAGCCACATCTTTGGAGATCCCAGAAGTCCATCTAAAATTAATGGAAATCTTGTAGAAGATCTATCTGCACAATTGCACTGATGACCCTTTCCTCATGTTCTGCTGTGGATGTTCTAGGCCATGATTTCATATGTTTTTGCGAGTGCTAGTTTCAGTTAAACACCCATTACATGTTGTTTTACTTCATAAAGGAGTGATTGACTTTCTTCATATCTTGTGTTCTATGAAGTTCTTAGTCCTCATTTTTTGCATTTTACTTTTGATTTTATACTACAGGTCATGGGAAGTGAATGCTTGATAAAATCTTAAACTTAGCCTCACATTGCACTTTCACCATTGTCAGGGTCTGGGGTTGCTAGGTAGGGTGGCATAGACACACAAGTCCAGATTCTTTAGTCCAAAACAAAGATAGAGTTTTATTCTCACTCAAAAAGTTAATGCAGCAACAAAAGGAAACAATACAAAAATAAATACCTGCCCGACTAGGCTCTAACTAAACATAGAATAGGTTACCTCACCTAGAATAGCAGAAATCAAAACCCAGTAGAATCATTGAGGACACAGCTCCAAAAATATGACCTCTCTGTTTGCTCTCCAGCCAAGCTCTGCCAAGAGCCTGCTGCTGGAGCTGACTTCTTAACCCCTTAACGACCGGCCCATAGGGAATCTACGTCGGCACTTGCAGGTCCTTCCTGACTGCCCTATAGGAAAACTACGTCGGGCAGTCAGGGAAGGATTCCCTGTAAGTGCCGACATAATTGGATGGGATTTTAGCTGTATCTAACAGCTAAGACCCCATTCCATAACCCCCCATCGGAGGGGTCTCCGATCGGGGGGGTTTTAACCCCTTCAGTTCCGTGATCAAACATGATCACGGAACTGAAGCGGTTCCGTGACGGTGCCGGCTGAATCGGCACCCCCCGCGGCGAGATCGAGGGGTGCCGATGTCTCTAACATGGAGCCTGGGGTCTGGCCAGTGACCCCAAGCTCCAAGAGACCCCCAATACCTGGTTGATCCTGCCGCTTTAAGAGGAAGTCAGACGCAGGCAGCCCCTGCGTCTGACTTCCTCCAGACGCTGCAAGACACTGACAGCTGTGTCCTGCAGCGTCTGATAGAGAATTAGTGATGCTTTTATCAAAGCATCACTAATCCAAGTGTCCTAAAGGGACACATAAAAAAGTAAAAAAACAAAAAGTGAAAAATAAATAAATAAAGTGTCTGATAAAAATGAATAAAGTTATAAAGCCCCAAAATTCCCTTTTTTCTATAGAAAATGAATTATATTAAAAAAAACCCTAAAAGTTAATAAAAACAATACATATTTGGTATCGTCGCGTCCGTAACAATCTGAACAATAAAACTGCAACAATATTTAATGTATACGGTGATCGTCGGAAAAAAAAACCGGAAAAAACCCGCCGGAAGTAGTGATTTTTCGCCATCTCACCTTACAAAATATGCTATAAAAAGTGATCAAAAAGTCATAATCACCGCACAACAGTACCAATAAAAAGCGCACATTGTCCCGCAAAAAATAAGCCCTCAACCAACACTGTCAACCAAAAAATAAAAATGTTACGCCTCTCAGAAGATGGCGATACAAAAAACATTGATTTATGTCCCTAAATGTGTTTTTATTCTATAGAATTAGTATCGCATTAAAAAATAACATAAATGAGGTATCGCTGTAACCGTACCGACCCGCAGAATAAAGGTCACATGATACTTATACTGTACGCTGCATGGCGAAAAATTTAAAAGGTAGAATGCAATGCCAGAATTGATTTTTCTTTAGAAAATCCAGCAAAAAAGAGTTAATAAAATGTATTCAATAAGTTGTAGGCACCCAAAAATGGTGTCATTACAAAATGCATCTCATCCCGCAAACAACAAGCCCTTATATGGCCACGTCACCAGAAAAATAAAGAAAATATATCATCTAGTAATGTGAAGACAAACAACCCCAAAATCGCCAAATCATTAGAACACAACTGGCTGCGGCAGGAAGGGAATATATAAGCTGTGCGAGCGAATATCAGGGGACACCCCAGATTTAGAGCTTATGAGCGAAAAGACACCAGAAGTGACCCTCAAAGTGACCCCCAGAGCAACTCCCCCAATCATAGGAGCTACTGGGACATAGTAGGGAATTTGGTGTTCCCAATGTCCTCCGCACAGCTTATATATTCCCTCTTCGCCATCCGCTGTGCAGTCACGTCTGGGATACTAATACTCACTACACCCCCTGAGAAATTCTTTGAGGGGTGCAGTTTTCAAAATGGGGTCACTCCTTTGGGGAATCCACTTTTCTGGTACCTTACAGGCTCTACAAACATGACATGGCATCCAGATACCAAACATCTGAATCTGTACTCCAAAAGCCGCATAGCGCTCCTTCCCTTCTGCGCCCTGCTGTGTACCCCAACTGCAGATTATGCCCCATGTATGACACTGGTGTACCCGGGATAACATACGTAATGTCATATGTGGGTATAAACTGATATTAGGGCACAGCCGGACACAGAAGGGAAGAACGGTTATTGGGTTTTTGGAGCACAGACGGTTTGGTTTTTGGATGCCATGACACTTTTGCAGAGCTGAAGCGCCAGTAAAGTGGAATCCCCTGATATGTGACCTTATTTTGGAAACTACACCCCTAAAGGATTTATCCAGGGGTACAGAGAGCATTTTAACCCCCAAATGTTGCTATAACTTATTATCCATAAATGAATACGCAGATGATTGTGAAAGGTGAAAATGACCATTTTTCCAGGAATACGTCATTTCAGTGCCTAATATGTTGTGCCCACCTTGTATCAGAGATGAACGCTCTGAAAGCTGTTGTGCCCGGGATACCCGCTTACCAGTGTTTGGAGTGTCTCTGCTGACATAAGTCGGGCACAACATATCAGATACTGAAATGGTGAATCTCTGGAAAACTTCATTTTTAACTTCTCATTATCAGCCGCAATTTCATTTCTGGAAACCAAATAAATGCAACACTCAAGGGTTAAAAATTCTCGCTACACCACTTGATAAATCCCATCTGTGGGCTAGTGTCCAAAATGGGGTGACATGTCTGCGGATTACACTTTATTGGCAATTCAGGGGCTTTGCAAAAGTGACGTCCAAAAACCAAACTGTTCTCCAAAAACCAAAATAGCGCTCCTTCCCTTCTGTGCCCGGCTGTACCCAAACAGCCGATTCTACCCACACATGGCATTAAGTCCATTATCCAGGGTACACCAGTGTCATACATGTGGGCATACACCGCCATTTGGGTACACAGCAGGGCGCAGATGTGAAGGAGCGCTATGTGCTTTTGGAGTGCAGATTTAGATTGTTGGTGTTTGGACACCATGTCATATTTGCTGAGACCCTAAAATTTCCCCTACAAAATGGGGTCACTTCTTGGCGAATTCCAGTTTACTGTCACCTCCAGGGCTCTGCAAAAACAACATGGCGCCCCAAAAGTCCCTCTAACTCTGTACCCCAATAGCTAAAAAGCGCAGTGCTCCTTCCCTTCTGAGCCCTGCTGTGTTCCCAAGCAGCAGTTTACACCCACATATATAATTTTTTGCCCCTCGGGATGGCCCCTTAATAGTTTTAGGAGTGCAGGTCTCTGACAACACAAAGTGGGTGCAACGTATTGGGCACCGAGATGGCAGATTTCTTTAAAAATTTCAATTTTCATTCTGTACATTAATTTTTGGGAAGCATTTTTAGGCTCAAAATGATAATACCCCTTGATACATTCCTTGATGGGTGTAGTTTTTAAAATGGGGTCACATCTGAGGACTTTCCATTGTATTGATACTTTAGGGGCTCAGCTAATGCGACATGGCACCTGAAAACTATTCCAGCAACATCTGCCCTCCAAAAGCCAAATAGCGCTCTTCTCATTCTAAGCCCCACCATGTTCCCATACAGCAGATTATGGCCACATATGGGGTATTGCCGTGTTCAGGAGAAATTGTGTAACAAACTGTGGGGGGCTTTTTCTCTTTTAACCCCTTGTGAAAATGAAAACTTTGGGGATAAAGGGACATTTTAGTAATTTTTAACCTACACATCCTAAGGTTAGTAAAATCTGTGAAACGGCTATAGGGTCAAAATGCTCACTATACCCCTCAATGAATACCTTAAGGGGTCTAGTTTATAAAATGGGGTCATTTATGGGGGGTTTCAATTGTTTTGGTAACTCAAATCTTGTTTGAATGTGCAATGGGCCTGAAATATCTGCAAGCAAAATTTGTGTCTTGAAATCCAGTTGGTGCTCCCTTCTTTTTGGGCCCTGCCGTGCGTCCGTACATAGAATTAAGGCCACAAAGTGTACATTTTTGAACACGGGAGAATTGGGGCCATCTATTTTGGGGTGTTTTTCTTCATTTTCATGCCTTGTGTGCAAAAAAACTGCCTTTAAAATGACTCTTTTGTGTAAAAAATATGAGAATTTTTTGTTTGACGCAAATTCTTTTAAAACCTATGGGGTCAAAATACTCACTATACCCCTCAATGAATACCTCAAGGGGTCTAGTTTATAAAATGGTGTCATTTATGGGGGTTTTCAATTATTTTGGTAACTCAAATTTAAATGAGCAATGGGCCTGAAACATTTAGAAGCAAAAATTGTGTCTTGAAATCCAGTTGGTGCTCCCTTCTTTTTGGGCCCTACCGTGCGTCCGTACATAGGATTAAGGCCACAAAGTGTACATTTTTGAACACAGGAGAAATGGGGTCATCTATTTTGGGGTGTTTTTCTTCATTTTCATGTGTTATGTGCAAAAAAAACTGCCTATAAAATGACACTTGTGTAAAAAATATGATTTTTTTTTTGTTTGACGCAAATTTTCTCAAAACTTATGGGGTCAAAGTACTCTCTATACCCCTCAATGAATACCCTAAGGGGTCTAGTTTATAAAATGGGGTCATTTATGGGGGTTTTCAATTGCTTTGGTAACTCAAATCTTGTTTGAATGTGCAATGGGCCTAAAATATCTGCAAGCAAAATTTGTGTTTTGAAATCCAATTGGCCCTCCTTACCTCTTAGGCCCTACTATATGTGTGTACATAGGACTAAGGCCACAAAATGAACATATTTTAACACGGGAGAAGTGGGGTGATATATTTTGGGGTGTGTTTCTTCTTTTTGATGTGTTGTGTGCAAAAAAACTGGCTTTAAAATGACATATATTTGAAGAAAATGAAAATGTCATTTTTTTCATCATTTGTAATAATTCTTGCAAAACAATATTTATTTGATCAAAATACTCACTATACCCCTCAACGAATACCTGAAGGGGTCTAGTTTTCCAAATTGGGTCATTTAATGGGAGATTCTGTCATTATTCCACCAATTCCTGTCTGCAAACAGAGCTTGGTACAGGAAAAAATGACAAACTCAAAATTTCCAAAATTTGCTTATAAACTTGATAAACTTGTAAATTGTCTAAGTTACTCAAATATGCTAAAATTATTTCAAACATGCTTGAAACACAAAAGGAACATTTGGAAGTATATAACTACTAACTTTTTTGCCCTGTATTATTGTGTATATGTGAGATATCACAGCTAAAAATGGAAAACATTGAAAAATTTTCAAAATTTTCAGCATTTGCGAGTTTTTAAATAAATTTACGCAAGTTATATCAGTCTAATTTTACCTTCTCAGTAAAGTACAACATGTCACGAAAAAACAATATCAGAATCGCTTGGATGTGCTATACTGTTACAGAATTATTCACTGATAAAGTGACACAGGGCAAATTTCCAAAATTTGGCTTGGTCATTAAGGTCCAAAATAGGCTGGTCACTAAGGGGTTAAAGGGGTTGGCCACTTTCAGACCAATATTGACAAACAAATGTACAATAAAAAGATATACAATTTTCCAATATACTTTCTGTATCAATTCATCACGGTTTTCTAGATCTCTGCTTGCTGTCATTCATTCTGTTACTTTTAGAGGATAAAGCTCTGACCATGGTCATGTGATTTACGGTCCATGGTCATGTGATGAGCGCACAGGTGCCACTCGTTATATTCACAGCACAATAATCAGACATCTGCCTGGTAATCAGCTGTGCACCTGTGTGCGCATCACATGACCATGGACCGTAAATCACATGACCATGGTCAGACTTTTATCCTCTAGAAGTAACAGAATGAATGACAGCAAGCCGAAATCTAGAAAACTGAGGAATCGATACAGAAAGTATATTGGAAAATTGTATATCTTTCTATTGTACATTTGTTTGTCAATATTGGTCTGAAAGTGGCCAACCCCTTTAAGCCTCCTTGACTAAGAGACTCTCTGCAGCTGAGTCGCTGCCGGAACATCCCCAAAGTGTGGACTGGAGGGGGGTGGAATGACAGGTCTCACTACCAATCCTACCTGTAATTCCTAAAATTCCAGCCCAATACTGAGCATTTACCAAAATGCTCAGCAGATGAAAGTTGTCTGCTGAGAACAAACATTCCTGGAGTTTTTTCATCTCACCTACCTGAGTAGGTATGTCTTTAGTCATGGAAAGAGTCCAAGTTTTGGTGTCAGGTAGAAAGAGCACAAGAGGTTTCTGCCGCACTTCAGCAAAGTAGTTGATGATGTAGAATTCAAACGGATGGAAAGAAGACATTTTGGAATACACTCTCTCCTTGCCTGATTCGAGCAAGCACTTGGATAGATAAAAAAGAAGATGGTCAACTTGGTTTACCCTAAAGAGATAGGCTCCAGTGAGATTTGAACTCACGACCCCTGGTTTACAAGACCAGTGCTCTAACCCCTGAGCTATGAAGCCAGCCTCTTGGCTGATACTACAATCTTCTCTCTCTGCTATACCTACGTCATTTGTTTATTTATTTATTTTTTAAGAACTATGGAAGACTATCAATTAAAGGGGCTCTATCAGCAAAATCATGCTGCTAGAGCCCCACATATGCGTGCATAGCCTTTAAAAAGGCTATTCAGGCACCGTAAAAGTTATGTTAAACTACCCTCCCGTTTTAAAATAATAACCTAAAAAAGAATGTGCTCTACTTACGGATCGTGCACCCTGGGCGGGCATTCAGGGTGTGTCTTCATCTTCTTCCCCGCCTCTTCTTCCTCCAATGTCCTCCGGTTCCATCCTCCTCCGGCGCTCGCTCGCGGACACTGATATTAAAAAACGTCCTGGGCGCATGCGCAGTAGCATGCGGCTTCTATTACAGCTACTGTGCATGCGCCCAGGCTATCACTGTCCGTTCGCGAGCGCTGGAGGAAGACGGGACGGGGGACATCGGAGGAAGAATAGGCGTGGAAGAAGATGAAGACACACCCTGAATACCCGCCCAGCGTGCACGTTCGGTAAGTAGAGCACATTCTTTTTTAGGTTATTATTTTAAAACTGGGGGATAGTTTAATATAACTTTACCGGTGCCTGAATAGCCTTTTTAAAGGCTATGCACGCATATGTGGGGCTCTAGCAGCATGATTTTGCTGATAGAACGCCTTTAAGGGATTGGATGAGGTTTAACAAAAAAAAAAAAAATCCCCACAAAGTCTGTAAGAAGTGGGATTCGAGCCCACGCCTCCAGGGGAGACTGCGACCTGAACTCAGCTCCTTATACCGCTCGACAATCCTGACAATCTCCTACGCGGAAATTTTGCTAAAACACACTGACAAGTTCATCATCATAATCATTAATATTATTATTTATTTTACCTACTTATGTAGCACCATCGTATCCCACAGCGCTTTACAAACATTGTCAATCACTGTGCCATATAGTTGATGATGTGGAATTCAAACGGATGGAAAGAAGACATTTTGGAAGACACTCTCTCCTTGCCTGATTCGAGCAAGCACTTGGATAGATAATAAAGAAGATGGTCAACTTGGTTTACCCTAAAGAGATAGGCTTCAGTAAGATTTGGACTCACGACCGCTGGTTTGCAAAACCAGTGCCCTAACCCCTGAGCTATGAAGCCAGCCTCATAGATAAGACTACAATCTTCTCTCTCCGCTATACCTATGTCATTTGTTTATTTATTTAATTTTTAAGAACTATGGAAGTCTATCAATTAAGGGATTGGGTGAGGTTTAAGAAAAGAAAAAAATTCCACAAAATCTATCAGAAGTGGGATTTGAACCTACACCTCCAGGGTAGAAAGCTACCTGAACTCAGCACCTTAGACCGCCCAGTAAGCCTAACAAACTGGTACATGGAAATTTTACTAAAACAGTCCAAAAAGTTCATCATTATAATCATTATTATTATTATTTATTTTCCCTACTCATGTAGCACCATCGTATACCACAGCGCTTTACAGACATTGTCAATCACTGTGCCATATAGGGCTCTCAATCCACGTTCCCTACCAGTATGTCTTTAGTCATGGAAAGAGTCCACGTTTTGGTGTCAGGTAGAAAGAGCACAAGAGGTTTCTGCCGCACTTCAGCATCGTAGTTGATGATGTGGAATTCAACCGGATGGAAAGAAGACATTTTGGAATACACTCTCTCCTTGCCTGATTCGAGCAAGCACTTGGATAGATAATAAAGAAGATGGTCAACTTGGTTTACCCTAAAGAGATAGGCTCCAGTGAGATTTGAACTCACGACCCCTGGTTTACAAGACCAGTGCTCTAACCCCTGAGCTATGAAGCTAGCCTCATGGATAAGACTACAATCTTCTCTCTCCGCTGTACCTACGTCATTTGTTTATTTATTTAATTTTTAAGAACTATGGAAGTCTATCAATTAAGGGATTGGGTGAGGTTTAAGAAAAGAAAAAAATCTAACAAAGTCTATCAGAAGTGGGATTTGAACCTACACCTCCAGGGGAGAAGGCTACCTGAACTCAGCACCTTAGATCGCCCGGCAATCCCAACAAACTGGTACGTGGAAATCTTACTAAAACAGACCGAAAAGTTCATCATTATAATCATTATTATTATTTATTTTCCCTACTTATGTAGCACCGTCGTATACCACAGCGCTTTACAGACATTGTCAATCACTGTGCCATATAGGGCTCTCAATCCACGTTCCCTATCAGTAAGTCTTTAGTCATGGAAAGAGTCCAAGTTTTGGTGTCAGGTAGAAAGAGCACAAGAGGTTTCTGCCGCACTTCAGCATCGTAGTTGATGATGTGGAATTCAACCGGATGGAAAGAAGACAATTTGGTAGACACTCTCTCCTTGCCTGATTCGAGCAAGCACTTGGATAGATAGTAAAGAAGATGGTAGGCGTCAGTGAGATTTGAACTCACGACCCCTGGTTTACAAGACCAGTGCTCTAACCCCTGAGCTATGTAGCCAGCCTCATGGAAAACACTACAATCTTCTCTCTCTGCTATACCTACGTCATTTGTTTATTTATTTAATTTTTAAGAACTATGGAAGTCTATCAATTAAAGAGGACCTTTCACCACTTTTGGGCACATGCAGTGTTATATACTGCTGGAAAGCTGACAGTGTGCTGAATTCAGTGCACTGTCGGCTTTCCCGATCTGTGCCCGGTGTAAAGAGCTTACGGTGCCGGTACCGTAGTGCTCTATGGTCAGAAGGGCGTTTCTGACAGTTAGCCAGAGACGTCCTTCTGCCTCGCGGCGCCAATCGCGCTGTGCTGTGGAGCGAGGAGGAACTACGACACCGGTGACGTTGAAAAAAGTAGGAAAAACCCATTGGCTGCCGAAAACATGTGACCTCTAATTTAAAAGAACAGCGCCGCCCAGGTTCGCGTCATTCTGAGCTTGCAATTCACCGGGGACGGAGGTTTCCGTCCAGTTAGCTAGGGCTTAGATTCTGGGTAGGTAGGGACAGGCTAGGATAGGAAGGAGAAGACAACCAACAGCTCTTATAAGAGCTAAATTCCAGGGAGAAGCTTGTCAGTGTAACGTGGCACTGACGGGCTCAATCGCCGCAACCCAGCTTTCCCAGGATCCTGAATGGAATACACTGACAGTGTATTCCCGTATACCCCATATATACACCCCAAATCCCCGTTCCAACGGTGTGCCCCCCCCACCTTCACCTCAGAAATACCCTTCAAGTCCCCTAGCAATAGAATTGGGGCTATATACACCCACTATTTTTGCTACTGCCATATAGTGCCATTGTCTGACTGGGAATTCAAAGAATATATTGGGTTTACAAATACCCTCATTTCTTGCTACTGCTATATAGTGCCATTGTCTGACTGGGAATTCAAAGAATATATTGGGTTTACAAATACCCTCATTTCTTGCTACTGCCATATAGTGCCATTGTCTGACTGGGAATTCAAAGAATATATTGGGTTTACAAATACCCTCATTTCTTGCTACTGCCATATAGTGCCATTGTCTGACTGGGAATTCCAAGAATATATTGGGTTTACAAATACCCTCATTTCTTGCTACTGCCATATAGTGCCATTGTCTGACTGGGAATTCCAAGAATATATTGGGTTTACAAATACCCTCATTTCTTGCTACTGCCATATAGTGCCATTGTCTGACTGGGATTTCAAAGAATATATTGGGGTTACGTGCACCCACAATTTTTGCTACTGGTATATAGTGCCAGTTTCTGAGTGGAAATTCCCCAAATAATTTGGGGATTCATTCACCCTACATCTCAGGCTCTTGCCATATTCACCCAGGTTGTCAGTGCTGCACCAGCTCGATCCCAGACAGCTCGGCCCGAAAAACACATTACCTATATAGAGGATTTGGACAATGAAGACAACATGTTCTAAATCTAATGTCTGCACCTTCTCCAGAATTAAAATAAAGGCAGCGTTTAACTTTCAAATAGCACTGCACAAAGGAAGATCTTATCATCTTGTCTCATGACATGCTACTAAAAAGTGTCATTTATGTATCTTAATGTAAATATAGTTGTATAAGCTTTTTGGGTTTTAGGCACTGCCAAGTTATTTATTACCACCCGCTCCCTTATAATGATGATGACGCCAAAGTCACTGTGGGTGTTCAGAGCTCACAGCTTTGGTTGACATTTGTCTTGCTCTCTGTCGGTACCAGCTGTCTTTTTGGATACCGTAAAGTTATGTTGACTTTATTAACAGCTATAGAAGCTTTAGCCAGGTTGTGACGGTGTGTAACCCTAACAACACTAAGTGGGATACACATTAATAGTCAGTCTATGTACGCTAAACGTATCACTGAAGTAATTTTTTTTCCCTCTCCCCTAATATAAGAAAGGAACAGACATTAGACCTAGACCGGGGTTCGAGGCTTGTAAAAATCCAGTATTATTTGTTCTTCATGATGTGAAATATGTGTTGAAAAGCAACCCAAGATGAAGTCAGCCATGTGTGCCAGTGTGTTACTTGGCATGCCTTTGCTGGCCCCAACTGTAAGGGTCACTCTCCATTTCCTCCATTTTCCACTCCCCTTCACACCATTTGTGGTGAAGCAATGGGATGCACTGAAGTGCACCCTCTAGCCTCGTGTGGGACAGGGACATCAGATGCCACTCCAACCCCCTCGTCTTCCTCCGCCAGCCAACGGTGCGAAGATGAGAGGAGTGTGCTCTGAATGTTTTCTGCCTAGCAGAGGCTAGTTCTCACTTACGAAAATGGCCCCACTTTGACCTGTATATCATGCACAATGGTGTAGGTTTCAAAGAAACATGGCACCAACAAGTTGAAAAACGTGGGCCATGCGTGGACCGTGTTTGAGTCTGGCAAGCTCCAGATCTGCTACCAGTTCCAGCCATTATCACAGGCGCAAAAATGCCAGGCCCCAGGTGTAGCAGGGAAAAAAAAATGCCATCTCAGCCAGGATGGCATCCCTGACCTCGGAGGCACTGTGCTGTCTGTCCCCCAAGCTGATCAGTTTCAGCACGGCCTGCTGACATCTCCCCACACCAGTGTTACAACGTTTGCCGCTAGTAGCTGGGGTGGAGGTTGCAGCATCGTAGGGTTTCAGTCTACTCCTGCCATGAATTTTGGCCTGGGAGAGGAGATAGGCCACCCCAGTTTGCACCCGGGGACCAGACTCCACCACATTCACCCTGCCTGTCATTAAAGATAAGCACTGCAGCATCCCTGACCACAGGCGCTTGTCTGTTATGTCAGTCCAGGTAGCTGCAACGGGGCTAAGGAATAGCAGTAGGAAATCTTGCCCTGCACTACTCCCACTAGCTAATCCGGTCCCTGCCTCACGGGTGTGGGTCGGCTGTTCTCAGCTCCTCTCTCACTGATACCGTAGGCCTAGAGGGAAGTGGGAGAAGGAATGCCCTATAAGATCTCTAGGGACTGGAGACTAAAGGGGGTCACCCCTAACGAACAAGTGAAGCTGCTACTGACAGGGACTGACAAGGGTGTGCGCTGACTAACAACACAAGCAGCACACAGGAAACATGTGGGAAAGGTTGCCCAAACCAATATGGGAAGGAACTTTACACTAGGAAACAAACACAGGGAAACTGAGTAGAAATCAAAGGATAAGGCAATTCACTCACACAGTCTGTTAAAGGCTTGGGCATGGGGGTGGGTTGTGTTGTACTTCTGCCTGCAATGAAAAGCTTGGGAGATGTGGAGTGGCTGGGAAGAGGCGCATGATGGTGCAGGCCAAAAGGGCGCATGAGGGTGAACTCCCCAATGTGTCAGAGATAGGTGTGTAGGTGTCCTTGCATCATATACTTGCACCATACTTGGCTTTGGAAGTTAATTTTGTGCCAAAAAGTGGTTAAGACAGTGATACCTCAGCTACTCCCGTTACACTGTCTATTGACAACTCCAGCACTGAAATTACCACCTTTGGAAGTGGACCACCACTTCTAAGATCCCAAAGGAAGTAGGCAAGAGATGTGCAGTGCAGAAAAAATGATGAGAAAATAAGTGTAGGCAGTAGAGCACAGAGGGATTGGAGAGGACAGAGCTGGTGTCGGCCAGGTATTCCCACAACATGCGCCTATACTTGTCCCTCCTGGTGACACTAGGCCCCTGAGTGGCAGTAATTTGTCCAGGGGGGGCCATTAACGTGTTCCAGACCTAGGAATAAGTCTTCCAACAGGGTAGAGTTTTGCATGCCTTTGCTTCTACCCACTGTTTTTGCTGCTTAGCTTCCCTCCACATCTACACTGCTTTAGCCCCTAAACATCACCCCAGTTTATGCCTTTGCTTCTACCCTGTTTTTTTGTTGAATTAGCTTCCCTCCACATCTACACTGCTTTAGCCCCTAAACATCACCCCAGTTTATGCCTTTGCTTCTACCCTGTTTTTTTTTGTTGAATTAGCTTCCCTCCACATCTACACTGCTTTAGCCCCTAAACATCACCCCAGTTTATGCCTTTGCTTCTACCCTGTTTTTTTGTTGAATTAGCTTCCCTCCACATCTACACTGCTTTAGCCCCTAAACATCACCCCAGTTTATGCCTTTGCTTCTACCCTTTTTTTTTGTTGAATTAGCTTCCCTCCACATCTACACTGCTTTAGCCCCTAAACATCACCCCAGTTTATGCCTTTGCTTCTACCCTGTTTTTTTGTTGAATTAGCTTCCCTCCACATCTACACTGCTTTAGCCCCTAAACATCACCCCAGTTTATGCCTTTGCTTCTACCCTGTTTTTTTGTTGAATTAGCTTCCCTCCACATCTACACTGCTTTAGCCCCTAGACATCACCCCTGTCCATGTGGGGTCGGTGGCCTCGTCATCCACCAACTCCTCTTCCAATTGCGCACTGCCCCCTTACTGCAAACCGCACATGACCACAGCTTGCCCTGATGGCAACTGTGTCTCATGATCCCCACTGAGGTCCAGACAAGTCGGTGGCGGGTCCAAAACCCCAAAATTGGAAGGAAATGGTGGATGCTGCAGTATTTCTAACACCTGTTCCTGGTGCTCGGGCCTGGTCTGTGTTGTACCCTGCACCCTGCTTAACGCAGCTGCCATATCCGGAGTTGTGCTGAACGCATGCTAATGTTTCGTGTCCAGTGCAATGGATGGGATTTCACATAAGTCTGCCACCCATGGCCACTCATGGTTGAGCAACTGAGGGAGTTGACTTTGACGAACCCGAGGGTTTTGGAGTTGGAACTACATCAAAGGTCTGTGCTGCTCACACACTCTGCTCAACATATGATATGTTTAGTGCCAGCAGTGTGGAGACGTCGCACAACAGCCGTTGTTCCAGCAGGTACAGGCGTTGTAGGAGTGCATAGAGGCTAGCAGCGGCAACTATAGACTTTATAAACTATCCGCACAAGCGCCACACTTTCACCAGTAGCTCAGGAACATTGGGGTACCTTTTTAAAAAGATTAGCAGCAATGAGTTAAAAACGTGGCCCAGGCATGGAATATGTTGCAGGCTGCCAAGCTACAGAGCCGATCCCAGGTTACGGCCATTATCACACATGACAACATGCCTGGGCCCAGGTGCAGTGGCAAAAACCACAATGCCGTCTCATCGAGGATGGCATGACTCACTTTGTAGGCAGTGTGCTGTCTGGCCCCCAAGCTGATGAGCTTCAGCACGGCCCGCTGACGTCTCCCCACACCAGTGTTGCAGCGTTTCCAGCTCGTAGCTGGGGTCAATCTAACAGCGGAGGAGGAGGAGGGTGGTGTTTCAGCCCTCCTCCCAGGAATGTTGTGTGGGGAGACAAGTCAGTCTACCACATTTTGCGACCCGGTCCATGCCTCAAGTACATTCAACCACTGTGCCAAGATTAAAAGTTAGCGTCCCTGTCCGCATGCACTTGTCCATTCATAGCTGGTCACGTGGAACTTTTGGGCAAAGCGCTGAACTTAGGGACCGCCTCATGTTTGGGGAAAAGTGCTGGTGTGGACGGCACAGTGAGGTGGCGCAGTAGCTAGCAGGCCCAAAAAGGGCAGAGTGTCCACAAGCCGGGACCCCAACATCTCCTGGGCCAGAATTTTTGAGATGAGGCCGTTGAAGCCTTGGGCATGTGGGTGGGTTGTGCTGTACTTTAGCCTGGAATGAAAGGCCTGGGAGATGGGGAGTCGCATTGCAAAGTGTGTAAACCACACTCAGTTTGTCCTCGACCTATACATTTAGAAATGATCTCCCCCAGCGAGGAACGTGGCCTCGATGGGGGAATTTTTCTAAGGAAGCTAGAAAAGAGGGCATCTTGGGCCTTGCTGGCTCAGGTCTAGCTTCTGTCATGCAGCTGTCTTCTGCCTCTGGACATCCCTTTGCCTCTAGCCACCTTTTTCCCTGCTTAGCTTGCCTCCACATTCACACTGCTTTTGCCCCTAGACATCACCCCAGTCCATGCCTTAGCTTGTACCCCCAGTTTTTGCTGCTTAGCTTGCCTCCACATCCACACTGCTTTTGCCCCTAGACATCACCCCAGTCCATGCCTTAGCTTGTACCCCCAGTTTTTGCTGCTTAGCTTGCCTCCACATCCACACTGCTTTTGCCCCTAGACATCATCCCTATCCATGCCTTAGCTTGTACCCCCAGTTTTTGCTGCTTAGCTTGCCTCCACATCCACACTGCTTTTGCCCCTAGACATCATCCCTATCCATGCCTCTGCCCCTAGCCATAACTCTGCCACCCCTGGAAACTCATGGTGCAGAAACTTTGGGAGCTGACTTTGAGGAACCCTTGGGTTTTGTAGATGGAACTCCATCAAAGGTCTGTGCAGCTCACACACCCTGCTCAAGATATGGTATTGTAGGGTTTCAGCGTGTGTGAATGACGGACAACAGCCTGTGTTTGGACAGATGTAGGCCTTGCTAGAGTGTTTTTAGGCTAGCAGTGACTCCTGTACACTTGCAAAAGTGGGCGCACAAGCGCCGCATTTTCAACAGTAGCTTCGGTACATTTGGGTATGTTTTCAAAAAACGTTGCACCACTAGGTTAGACGTGGGCCAAACATGGAACGTGTTGGAGGCTGGCAAGCTCCAGAGCCGCTACCAGGTTCCAGCCATTATCACAGGCGTAAAAATGCCAGGCCCCAGGTGTAGCAGGGAAAAAAAAATGGCATCTCAGCCAGGATGGCATCCCTGACCTCGGAGGCACTGTGCTGTCTGTCCCCCAAGCTGATGAGCTTCAGCACGGCCTGCTGACGTCTCCCCACACCAGTGTTTTAGCGTTTGCCGCTAGTAGCTGGGGTGGAGGTTGCAGCGTCGTAGGGTTTCAGTCTACTCCTGCCATGAATTTTGGCCTGGGAGAGGAGATAGGGTACCTCAGTTTGCACCCCGGGACCAGACTCCACCACATTCACCCTGCCTGTCCTTAAAGATAAGCAGCATCCCTGACCACATGCGCTTGTCCAAGTGTCGGTGGTCAAGTGGACCTTGCAGCAAAGCGCGGAACTAAGGGCCCACCTGATGTTGAGTGACACGTGCTGGTGCAAGGCGGGGACGCCACACCGGGAGAAGTTGTGACGGCTAGGGATGGCATAGTGAGGTGCCACAGTTGCCATCAGGTCCGGGAAGGCGGGAGTTTCAACAAGCCGGAACGCCAACATCTCCTGGGCCAGCAGTTTAGCGATGTTGGCGTTCTAGGCTTGCGTGGGTGGGTGGTTAGCGGTGTATTTCTGCCGGCGCTCCAATGTCTGAGAGCTGGTGGGTTGTTGTAAAGAAGCGCCTGATGGTGCCTTTGATGGTGCAGGAGAAGGCGATAAGACAGAAACAGGGGAGGATGAGGGAGAAGTCAACAAAGTGGCGGAGGCAGATGAAGTGATGTCCTGGCTCGTCCTCTGGAGTGCATCGCCAGCACTGTGAGCAGAGGCAGTGGCATGAATGGCGGGCGACGTTTGTCCTGCCGTTGCTGCCTGCCACTGATTCCAGTGCTTGGATTCCAAATGACGGTGCATTGAAGTGGTGGACAGGTTGCTCTTCTCAGGGCCCCTACTCGATTTCAAGAGGCAAATTGTGTAGACGACACTATATCTGTCCTCGGCGCATTCCTTGAAAAAACTCTACACCTTCGAGAAACGTGCCCTCGATGGGGGAGTTTTTCTGGGCTGGGTACAAAAGGGAACATCTTCAGACATTCCGGGTCTGGCCTGGCTTCGGCAAAGCAGCTGACCTCTGCCTCTGGACATGTATCTGCCTCTAGCTACCCTTTTTGGTGCTGCACCTGCCTCAACATCCACACTACTTTCCCAGCTTGACATCCGCCTTGTCCAGGTGGGGTCGGTGTCCTCTTCGTCCACCACCTCCTCTTCCAACTAACTCCTGTCTCGCCTCCTCCTCCTGCACAATGCGCATATCAACTGGCTGCCCTGACAGCAACTGCGTCTCATCGTCGTCGATGAGGGTGGGTTGCTGGTCATCCGCCACCAAATCGACCGGAGATGGAGGAGACTCTAGTGTTTGAGCATCTGGACACAGATACTCGTCTGTTAGGTCCGTGGAATCGCGAAATGGAGGGGCAGGTTGCGGTACAGTCAAAGGAAGGGAGAACAGCTCTGGGGAGCAGGGACAGTTGGGGTTATTGTTCTGGGAAGATTGGGAATTTTGGGTGGAAGGAGGACAAGACTGTTGGGTAAGAGGAGGTAGAGGCTGACTGGCTGGTGGACAATGTGCTTTAAGCGTTATCCGACAGCCATTGCAAGACCTGTTCCTGGTTCTCGGGCCTACTAAGGTTAATGTTGAACTTTTGTGCAAAGTGCAGAACTTAGGGCTCGCCTGATGTTAAGGGACACACGCTGGTACAAGGCTCAACTCACCCTAAGTGCCAAAAACACTGCTGGTGCAAGGCTCTACTCATGCCAAGGGCCTCAATCTCTGCTGGTAGCTCAGCTTAAGGTCCTGTAACTTTGTTTGGAAGGGCTCATGTTAAGGGCTAGAAAAGTGAATTTTGGAAGGTCTTACCACATCACACACACACACACACACACACACACTCAAAATGACAGTTAAGGGTGAGGGCTTTTGGATTTCCCATTGTCTATTCCATCCGTGGTTGTCATGGGGAACGTGATTTAAAGGGGTGGTTGTTACTGTTTGTTGAGCTTAAATTGGGGTTTGTGTTCATCCATTTGGGGAGTAAAGAAGGTTTCCAGGTATTTTCCCACTTTGATAGAGGTTTTTTGGAATGTGGAAAGTGTGTAGTTGTTAGGCTGTGATGTTGGGGTAATAGAGGGTCTTTGGTGTGTTAGATGCCCCCAGACATGCTTCCCCTGCTGTCCCAGTGTCATTCCAGAGGTGTTGGCATCATTTCCTGGGGTGTCATAGTGGACTTGGTGACCCTCCAGACACGGATTTGGGTTTCCCCCTTAACGAGTATATGTTCCCCATAGACTATAATGGGGTTCGAAACCCGTTCGAACAGTGAGCGGCTGTTCGATTCGAATTTCGAACCTCGAACATTTTAGTGTTCGCTCATCTCTAAAGTCTATCAAGGGATTGGGTGAGGTTTAAGAAAAAAAAAAATGTCACAAAGTCTATCAGAAGTGAAATTTGAACCTACGCCTCCAGGGGAGAATGCTACCTGAACCGAGGACCTTAGACCGCTCGGCAATCCCAACAAACTAGTACGTGGAAATTTTACTGAAACAGACCGAAAAGTTCATAAGCATTATTATTATTATTTATTTTCCCTACTTATGTAGTATCATCGTATACCACAGTGCTTTACAGACATTGTCAATCACTGTGCCATATAGGGCTCTCAATCCACGTTCCCTACCAGTATGTCTTTAGTCATGGAAAGAGTCCACGTTTTGGTGTCAGGTAGAAAGAGCACAAGAGGTTTCTGCCGCACTTCAGCATCGTAGTTGATGATGTGGAATTCAACCGGATGGAAAGAAGACATTTTGGAATACACTCTCTCCTTGCCTAATTCGAGCAAGCACTTGGATAGATAATAAAGAAGATGGTCAACTTGGTTTACCCTAAAGAGATAGGCTCCAGTGAGATTTGAACTCACGACCGCTGGTTTACAAGACCAGTGCTCTAACCCCTGAGCTATGAAGCCAGCCTCATGGATAAGACTACAATCTTCTCTCTCCGCTATACCTACGTCATTTGTTTATTTATTGAATTTTTAAGAACTATGGAAGTCTATCAATTAAGGGATTGGGTGAGGTTTAAGAAAAGAAAAAAATCCCACAAAGTCTGTAAGAAGTGGGATTCTAACCCACGCCTCCAGAGGAAACTGCGACCTGAACTCAGCACCTTAGACCGCTCGGCAATCCCAGCAAACTCGTACGTGGAAATTTTACTAAAACAGACTGACAATTTCATCATTATAATCATTATTATTATTATTTATTTTCCCTACTTATGTAGCACCATCGTATACCACAGCGCTTTACAGACATTGTCAATCACTGTGCCATATAGGGCTCTCAATCCACGTTCCCTACCAGTAAGTCTTTAGTCATGGAAAGAGTCCAAGTTTTGGTGTCAGGTAGAACGAGCACAAGAAGTTTCTGCCGCACTTCAGCATCGTAGTTGATGATGTGGAATTCAACCGGATGGAAAGAAGACAATTTGGAAGACACGCTCTCCTTGCCTGATTCGAGCAAGCACTTGGATAGATAATAAAGAAAATGGTCAACTTGGTTTACCCTAAAGAGATAGACTCCAGTGAGATTTGAACTCACGACCCCCCGTTTACAAGACCAGTGCTCTAACCCCTGAGCTATGAAGCCAGCCTCATGGATAAGACTACAATCTGCTCTCTCGGCTATACCTATGTCATTTGTTTATTTATTTAATTTTTAAGAACTATGGAAGTCTATCAATTAAGGAATTGGGTGAGGTTTAAGAAAAAAAAAAATCTCACAAAGTCTATCAGAAGTGGGATTTGAACCTACGACTCCAGGGGAGAATGCTCCCTGAACCAAAGACCTTAGACCACTCGGCAATCCCAACAAACTAGTATGTGGAAATGTTACTAAAACAGACCGAAAAGTTCATAATCATTATTATTATTATTTATTTTCCCTACTTATGTAGTATTATCGTATACCACAGCGCTTTACAGACATTGTCAATCACTGTGCCATATAGGGCTCTCAATCCACGTTCCCTACCAGTAAGTCTTCAGTCATGGAAAGAGTCCAAGTTTTGGTGTCAGGTAGAAAGAGCACAAGAGGTTTCTGCCGCACTTCAGCATCGTAGTTGATGATGTGGAATACAAACGGTTGGAAGAAAGACATTGTGGAAGACACTCTCTCCTTGCCTGATTCGAGGAAGCACTTGGATAGATAATAAAGAAGATGGTCAATTTGGTTTACCCTAAAGAGATAGGCTCCAGTGAGATTTGAACTCACGACCGCTGGTTTACAAGACCAGTGCTCTAACCCCTGAGCTATGAAGCCAGCCTCATGGATAAGACTACAATCTTCTCTCTCCGCTATACCTACGTCATTTGTTTATTTATTTAATTTTTAAGAACTATGGAAGTCTATCAATTAAGGGATTGGGTGAGGTTTAAGAAAAGAAAAAAATCCCACAAAGTCTATCAGAAGTGGAATTTGAACCAACACCTCCAGGAGAGAAGGCTACCTGAACTCAGCAACTTAGATCGCCCGGCAATCCCAACAAACTGGTACGTGGAAATTTTACTAAAACAGACCGAAAAGTTCATCATTATAATCATCATTATTATTATTATTATTATTTATTCTCCCTACTTAGGTAGCACCATCGTATACCACAGTGCTTTACAGACATTGTCAATCACTGTGCCATATAGGGCTCTCAATCCACGTTCCCTACCAGTAAGTCTTTAGTCATGGAAAGAGTCCAAGTTTTGGTGTCAGGTAGAACGAGCACAAGAAGTTTCTGCCGCACTTCAGCATCGTAGTTGATGATGTGGAATTCAACCAGATGGAAAGAAGACATTTTGGAAGACACTCTCTCCTTGTCTGATTCGAGCAAGCACTTGGATAGATAATAAAGAAGATGGTCAACTTGGTTTACCCTAAAGAGATAGGCTCAAGTGAGCTTTGAACTCACGACCCTTCGTTTACAAGACCAGTGCTTTAACCCCTGAGCTATGAAGCCAGCCTCATGGATAACACTACAATCTTCTCTCTCTGCTATACCTACGTCATTTGTTTATTTATTTAATTTTTAAGAACTATGGAAGTCTATCAATTAAGGGATTGGGTGAGGTTTAAGAAAAAAAAAAATCTCGCAAAGTCTATCAGAAGTGGGATTTGAACCTACGCCTCCAGGGGAGAATGCTACCTGAAACGAGGACCTTACACCGCTCGGCAATCCCAACAAACTGATACGTGGAAATTTTACTAAAACAGACCGAAAAGTTCATAAGCATTATTATTATTATTTATTTTCCCTACTTAGGTAGCACCATCGTATACCACAGTGCTTTACAGACATTGTCAATCACTGTGCCATATAGGGCTCTCAATCCACGTTCCCTACCAGTAAGTCTTTAGTCATGGAAAGAGTCCAAGTTTTGGTGTCAGGTAGAACGAGCACAAGAAGTTTCTGCCGCACTTCAGCATCGTAGTTGATGATGTGGAATTCAACCAGATGGAAAGAAGACATTTTGGAAGACACTCTCTCCTTGTCTGATTCGAGCAAGCACTTGGATAGATAATAAAGAAGATGGTCAACTTGGTTTACCCTAAAGAGATAGGCTCAAGTGAGCTTTGAACTCACGACCCTTCGTTTACAAGACCAGTGCTTTAACCCCTGAGCTATGAAGCCAGCCTCATGGATAACACTACAATCTTCTCTCTCTGCTATACCTACGTCATTTGTTTATTTATTTAATTTTTAAGAACTATGGAAGTCTATCAATTAAGGGATTGGGTGAGGTTTAAGAAAAAAAAAAATCTCGCAAAGTCTATCAGAAGTGGGATTTGAACCTACGCCTCCAGGGGAGAATGCTACCTGAAACGAGGACCTTACACCGCTCGGCAATCCCAACAAACTGATACGTGGAAATTTTACTAAAACAGACCGAAAAGTTCATAAGCATTATTATTATTATTTATTTTCCCTACTTATGTAGTATCATCGTATACCACAGCGCTTTACAGACATTGTCAATCACTGTGCCATATAGGGCTCTCAATCCACGTTCCCTACCAGTAAGTCTTTAGTCATGGAAAGAGTCCACGTTTTGGTGTCAGGTAGAACGAGCACAAGAGGTTTCTGCCGCACCTCAGCATCGTAGTTGATGATGTGGAATTCAAACGGATGGAAAGAAGACATTTTGGAATACACTCTCTCCTTGCCTGATTCGAGCAAGCACTTGGATAGATAATAAAGAAGATGGTCAACTTGTTTTACCCTAAAGAGATAGGCTCCAGTGAGATTTGAACTCACGACCCCTGGTTTACAAGACCAATGCTCTAACCCCTGAGTTATGAAACCAGCCTCATGGATAAGACTACAATCTTCTCTCTCTGCTATACCTACGTCATTTGTTTATTTATTTATTTATTAAGAACTATGGGAGTCTATCAATTAAGGGATTGGGTGAGGTTTAAGAAAAGAAAAAAATCCCACAAAGATTGTCAGAAGTGGGATTCTAACCCATGCCTCCAGAGGAAACTGCGACCTGAACTGAGCACCTTAGACCGCTCGGCAATCCCAGCAAACTTGTACGTGGAAATTTTACTAAAACAGTCCGAAAAGTTCATCATTATAATCATTATTATTATTATTTATTTTCTCTACTCATGTAGCCCCATCGTATACCACAGTGCTTTACAGACATTGTCAATCACTGTGCCATATAGGGCTCTCAATCCACGTTCCCTATCAGTAAGTCTTTAGTCATGGAAAGAGTCCAAGTTTTGGTGTCAGGTAGAAAGAGCACAAGAGGTTTCTGCCGCACTTCAGCATCGTAGTTGATCTTGTGGAATTAAAACGGATCGAGATAAGACATTTTGGAAGACACTCTCTCCTGGTCTGGTTCGGGCAAGCACTTGGATAGATAATAAACAAGATGGTCAAGTTAGTTTACCCTAAAGAGACAGGCTCCAGTGCGATTTGAACTCACAACCCCTGGTTTACAAGACCAGTGTTCTAACCCCAGAGCTATGAAGCCAGCCTCATGGATAAGACTACAATCTTCTCTCTCCGCTATACCTACGTCATTTGTTTATTTATTTAATTTTTAAGAACTATGGAAGTCTATCAATTAAGGGATTGGGTGAGGTTTAAGAAAAAAAAAATCCCACAAAGTTTATCAGAAATGGGATTCGAACCTACACCTCCAGGGAAGAATGCTTCCTAAAGTAAGCACCTTAGACCGCTTGGCAATCCCGACAATCTCCTACCTGGAAATTTTGCTACAACAGACTGACAAGTTCATCATCATAATCATTATTATTATTATTTATTTTCCCTACTCATGTAACACCTTCGTATTCCACAGCGCTTTACAGACATTGTCAATCACTGTGCCATATAGTTGATGATGTGGAATTCTTGGATAGATAATAAAGAAGATGGTCAACTTGGTTTACCCTAAAGAGATAGGCTCTAGTGAAATTTGAACTCACGACCACTGGTTTACAAGACCAATGCTCTAACCCCTGAGCTATGAAGCCAGCCTCATTGAAAAGACTACAAGTCTATCAATTAACCCCTTCCCGACATGCGCCGTAATAGTACGGCGCGTGTCGGGTCTGTAACTATGGCGACCGCCCGGGAGCCGGGCGGCCATCATAGCCGCCAGGTGTCTACTGCTTTAAGCAGTAGACAACCGGCTCTAATGCCTCCGATCGGTCCCCGGACCGATCGGAGGCATTAACCCCTCCGGCGCTGCTGTCAAAGGCGCCGGAGGCGCCATTTTCCCAGCGGCGCATGGGCGCCGCCATTTTGGCAGGGATCGTCAGCTCCTGGAGCATGCTCCAGGGCCGACGTCATGTTGCCATGACAGCCGGGAGCCTTGTTAAAGGCTCCCAGCCGGTCTGCAAATTCTCTCTTTTGCAGGCTGGTGTATGCAGCCTGCAAAAGAGATGATGATTTATTGCAATGCATTAGCATTGTAATGCATTGCATCAGTGATCAGACCCCCTGGGGTTCAACACCCCTAGGGGGTCTAATAAATGCAAAAAAAAAATAAAAAAAAAAAAGTAAAAAAAAATATAAAAAAATATAAGAAGTATTAAAAGTTCCAATCACCCCCCTTTCCCTAGAACAAATATAAAAGTAGTTAAAAACTTTGAAACATATACATGTTAGGTATCCCCGTGTCCGAAATCGCCCGCTCTACAAATCTATAAAAATATTTTTCCTGTTCGGTAAACGCCGTAACAGGAAAAATAGTCAAAAGTGCCAAACCGCCGTTTTTTCACTGTTTTGATTCTGATAAAAATTTAAATAAAAACTGATCAAAGCAATAACATTTCCCGAAAATGTTAGAACTAAAAAGTACACCCGGCCCCGCAAAAAAAGACGCCCTATGCATCCCCGTACACCTATGTATAAAAAAGTTACGGCCGTCGGAACATGGCGACTTTTAAAAAAAAAATTTTTTAACACCGTTTTGGAATTTTTTTTAGGGGTCAAAATGTAAATAAAACCATATAAATTTGGTATCCCTGGAACCGTACCGAAACACAGAATATAGGGGACATGTCATTTTGGCTGCACAGTGAACGCCGTAAAACCAAAGCCCGTAAGAAAGTCACAGAAATGCATTTTTTCTTCAAATCCACCCCATTCTGAATTTTTTCCTGCTTCCCAGTACATTATATAGAATAATTAATGGTAGCATCATGAAGAAAAATTTGTCCCACAAAAATTAAGACCTCATATGGCTCTGGGAGCGGAGAAATAAAAAAGTTATGGGGTTTAGAAGGAGGGGAGTCAAAAACGAAAATCAAAAAATGCCATCGGCGGGAAGGGGTTAAGGGATTGGGTGAGGTTTAAGAAAAGAAAAAAATCCCACAAAGTCTGTTAGAAGTGGAATTCGAACCCACACCTCCAGAGGAGAATGCGAACTGAACTCAGCACCTTAAACCACTCGGCAATCACGACAAACTTGTACATGGAAATTTTACTAAAACAGACCGACAAGTTCATCATCATAATCATTATTATTTATTTTCCCTACTCATGTAGCACCATCGTATACCACAGCGCTTTACAGACATTGTCAATCACTGTGCCATATAGGGCTCTCAATCCACGTTCCCTACCAGTATGTCTTTAGTCATGGAAAGAGTCCAATTTTTGGTGTCAGGTAGAATGAGCACGAGAGGTTTCTGCTGCAATTCAGCATCGTAGTTGATGATGTGGAATTCAAACGGATGGAAAGAAGACATTTTGGAAGACACTCTCTCCTTGCCTGATTCGAGAAAGCACTTGGATAGATAATAAAGAAGATGGTCAACTTGGTTTACTCTAAAGAGATAGGCTCCAGTGACATTTGAACTTACGACCCCTGGTTTACAAGACCAGTGCTCTAACCCCCGAGCTATGAAGCCAGTCTCATGGATAAGACTTCAATCTTCTCTCTCCGCTATACCTACGTCATTTGTTTAGTTATTTAATATTTAAGAACTATGGAAGTCTATCAATTAAGGCATTGGGTGAGGTTTAAGAAAAGAAAAAAATCCCACAAAGTCTATCACAAGTGGGATTAGATGCTACGCCTCCAGGGTAGAATGCTACATGAACTCAGCACCTTAGACCGCTCGGCAACCCCAGCAAACTGGTACGTGGAAATTTTACTAAAACAGACCGACAATTTCATCATCATAATCATTATTATTATTATTTATTTTCCCTACTTATGTAGCACCATCGTATCCCACATCGCTTTACAGACATTGTCAATCACTGTGCCATATAGGGCTCTCAATCCACATTCCCTACCAGTATGTCTTTAGTCATGGAAAGAGTCCAAGTTTTGGTGTCAGGTAGAAAGAGCACAAGAGGTTTCTGCCGCACTTCAGCATCGTAGTTGATGATGTGGAATTCAACCGGATTGAAAGAAGACATTTTGGAAGACACTCTCTCCTTGCCTGATTCGAGCAAGCACTTGGATAGATAATAAAGAAGATGGTCAACTTGGTTTACCCTAAAGAGATAAGCTCCAGTAAGATTTGAACTCACGACCCCTGGTTTACAAGACCAGTGCTCTAACCCCTGAGCTATGAAGCCAGCCTCATGTATAAGACTACAATCTTCTCTCTCAGCTATACCTACGTCATTTGTTTATTTATTGAATTTTTAAGAACTATGGAAGTCTATCAATTAAGGGATTGGGTGAGGTTTAAGAAAAGAAAAAAATCCCACAAAGTCTATCAGAAGTGGGATTTGAACCTACACCTACAGGGGAAAATGCTACCTGAACCGAGGACCTTAGACCGCTCGGCAATCCCAACAAACTGGTACATGGAAATTTTACTAAAACAGACCGAAAAGTTCATAATCATTATTATTATTATTATTTATTTTCCCTACTTATGCAGCACCATCGTATACCACAGCGCTTTACAGACATTGTCAATCACTGTGCTATATAGGGCTCTCAATCCACTTTCCCTACCAGTATGTCTTTAGTCATGGAAAGAGTCCAAGTTTTGGTGTCAGGTAGAACGAGCACAAGAAGTTTCTGCCGCACTTCAGCATCGTAGTTGATGATGTGGAATTCAAACGGATGGAAAGAAGACATTATGGAAGACACTCTCTCCTTTCCTGATTCGACAATGCACTTGGATAGATAATAAAGAAGATGGTCAACTTGTTTTATCCTAAGGAGATAGGCTCCAGTGAGATTTGAACTCACGACCCCTGGTTTACAAGACCAGGGCTCTAACCCCTGAGCTATGAAGCCAGCCTCATGGATAAGACTACAATCTTCTCTCTCCGCTATACCTACGTCATTTGTTTGTTTATTGAATTTTTAAGAAGTATGGAAGTCTATCAATTAAGGGATTGGGTGCGGTTTAAGAAAAGAAAAAAATCCCACAAAGTCTATCAGAAGTGGGATTCGAACCCACGCCTCTAGGGGAGAATGCGAACTGAACTCAGCACCTTAAACCGCTCGGCAATCACAACAAACTTGTACGTGGAAATTTTACTAAAACAAACCGACAAGTTCATCATCATAATCATTATTATTTATTTTCCCTACTTATGTAGCACCATCGTATACCACAGCGCATTACAGACATTGTCAATCACTGTGCCATATAGGGCTCTCAATCCACGTTCCCTACCAGTATGTCTTTAGTCATGGAAAGAGTCTAAGTTTTGGTGTCAAGTAGAACGAGCACGAGAGGCTTCTGCCGCACTTCAGCATCGTAGTTGATGATGTGGAATTAAAACGGATGGAAAGAAGACATTTTGGAATACACTCTCTCCTTGCCTGATTCGAGCAAGTACTTGGATAGATAATAAAGAAGATGGTCAACTTGGTTTACCCTAAAGTGATAGGCTCCAGTGAAATTTGAACTCACGACCCCTGATTTACAAAGACCAGTGCTCTAACCCCTGAGCTATGAAGCCAACCTCATGGATAAGACTACAATCTTCTTTCTCTGCTATACCTATGTAATTTGTTCATCTATTTAATTTTTAAGAACTATGGAAGACTATCAATTAAGGGATTGGGTGAGGCTTAAGAAAAGAAAAAAATCCCACAAAGTCTGTCAGAAGTGGGATTCGAACCCACGCCTCCAGGGGAGAATGCAACCTGAACTCAGCACCTTAGACCGCTCGGCAATCCCGACAAACTCCTATGTGGTAATTTTATTAAAACAGACCAACAAGTTCATCATCATAATCATTATTATTATTATTTACTTTCCCTACTTATGTAGCACCATCGTATACCACAGCGCTTTACAGACATTGTCAATCACTGTGCCATATAGGGCTCTCAATCCACGTTCCCTACTAGTATGCCTTTTGTCATGGAAAGAGTCCAAGTCTTGGTGTCAGGTAGAACGAGCACAAGAGGTTTCTGCCGCACTTCAGCATCGTAGTTGATGATGTGGAGTTCAAACGGATGGAAAGAAGACATTTTGGAAGACACTCTCTCCTTGCCTGATTCGAGCAAGCACTTGGATAGGTAACAAAGAAGATGGTCAACTTGGTTTACCCTAAAGAGATAGGCTCCAGTAAGATTTGAACTCACGACCCCTGGTTTACAAGACCAGTGCTCTAACCCCTGAGCTATGAAGCCAGCCTCATGGATAAGGCTACAATCTTCTCTCTCTGCTATACCTACGTCATTTGTTTATTTAATTTTTAAGAACTATGGAAGTCTATCAATTAAGGGATTGGGTGAGGTTTAAGAAAAGAAAAAAATCCCACAAAGTCTATCAGAAGTGGGATTCGAATCCACACCTCCAGGTGAAACCACGACTTCAACTCTGCACTTTAGACCTCCCGGCAAACTCTAACGTGGAAATTTTACTAAAACAGACAGACAAGTTCATCATCATAATCATTATTATTATTATTTATTTTCCCTACTCATGTAACATCATCGTATACCACAGCGCTTTACAGACATTGTCAATCACTGTGCCATATACGGCTCTCAATCCACATTCCCTACCAGTAAGTCTTTAGTCATGGAAAGTGTCCAAGATTTGGTGTCAGGTACAAAGAGCACAAGAGGTTTCTGTCGAACTTCAGCATCATAGTTGATGATGTGGAATTCAACCGGATGGAAAGAAGACATTTTGGAAGACACTCTCTCCTTGCCAGATTCGAGCAAGCACTTGGATAGATAATAAAGAAGATGGTCATCTCGGTTTACCCTAAAGAGGTAGGCTTCAGTGAGATTTGAACTCACGACCCCTGGTTTAACAAGACCAGTGCTCTAACCCATGAGCTATGAAGCCAGCCTCATGGATAAGACTACAATCTTCTCTCTCCGCTATACCTACGTCATTTGTTTATTTATTTAATTTTTAAGAACTATGGAAGTCTATCAATTAAGGGATTGGGTGAGGTTTAAGAAAAGAAAAAAATCCCACAAAGTCTATCAGAAGTGGAATTTGAACCTACACCTCCAGGGGAGAAGGCTACCTAAACTCAGCACCTTAGATCGCCCGGCAATCCCAACAAACTGGTACGTGGAAATTTTACTAAAACAGACCGAAAAGTTCATAAGCATTATTATTATTATTTATTTTCCCTATTTATGTAGTATCATCGTATACCACAGCGCTTTACAGACATTGTCAATCACTGTGCCATATAGGGCTCTCAATCCACGTTCTCTACCAGTATGTCTTTAGTCATGGAAAGAGTCCAAGTTTTGGTGTCAGGTAGAAAGAGCACAAGAGGTTTCTGCCGCACTTCAGCATCGTAGTTGATGATGTGGAATTCAACCGGATGGAAAGAAGACATTTTGGAATACACTCTCTCCTTGCCTAATTCGAGCAAGCACTTGGATAGATAATAAAGAAGATGGTCAACTTGGTTTACCCTAAAGAGATAGGCTACAGTGAGATTTTAACTCACGACCCCTGGTTTACAAGACCAGTGCTCTAACCCCTGAGCTATGAAGCCAGCCTCATGGATAAGACTACAATCTTCTCTCTCTGCTATACCTATGTCATTTGTTTATTTATTTAATTTTGAAGAACTATGGAAGTCTATCAATTAAGGGATTGGGTGAGGTTTAAGAAAAGAAAAAAATCCCACAAAGTCTATCAGAAGTGGAATTTGAACCTACACCTCCAGGGGAGAATGTGACCTTAACTCAGCACCTTAGATCGCCCGGCATGCCCAACAAACTAGTACGTGGAAATTTTACTAAAACAGACCGACAAGTTCATCATCATAATCATTATTATTATTAATTTTCCCTACTTATGTAGCACCATCGTATACCACAGCACTTTACAGACATTGTCAATCACTGTGCCATATAGGGCTCTCAATCCACGTTCCCTACCAGTATGTCTTTAGTCATGGAAAGAGTCCACGTTTTGGTGTCAGGTAGAAAGAGCACAAGAGGTTTCTGCCGCACTTCAGCATCGTAGTTGATGATGTGGAATTCAACCAGATGGAAAGAAGACATTTTGGAAGACACTCTCTCCTTGCCTGATTCGAGCAAGCACTTGGATAGATAATAAAGAAGATGGTCAACTTGGTTTACCCTAAAGAGATAGGCTTCAGTGAGATTTGAACTCACAACCCCTGGTTTACAAGACCAGTGCTCTAACCCCTGAGCTATGAAGCCAGCCTCATGTATAAGACTACAATCTTCTCTCCGCTATACCTACGTCATTTGTTTATTTATTTAATTTTGAAGAACTATGGAAGTCTATCAATTAAGGGATTGGGTGAGGTTTAAGAAAAGAAAAAAATCTAACAAAGTCTATCAGAAGTGGGTTTTGAACCTACGCCTCCAGGGGAGAATGCTATCTGAACCGAGGACCTTAGACCGCTCGGCAATCCCAACAAACTGGTACGTGGAAATTTTACTAAAACAGACCGAAAAGTTCATAAGCATTATTATTATTATTTATTTTCCCTACTTATGTAGTATCATCGTATACCACAGCGCTTTACAGACATTGTCAATCACTGTGCGATATAGGGCTCTCAATCCACGTTCTCTACCAGTATGTCTTTAGTCAAGGAAAGAGTCCAAGTTTTGGTGTCAGGTAGAAAGAGCACAAGAGGTTTCTGTCACACTTCAGCATTGTAGTTGATGATGTGGAATTCAAACGGATGGAAAGAAGACATTTTGGAATACACTCTCTCCTTGCCTGATTCGAGCAAGCACTTGGATAGATAATAAATAAGATGGTCAACTTGGTTTACCCTAAAGAGATAGGCTACAGCGAGATTTGAACTCACGACCCCTGGTTTACAAAACCAGTGCTCTAACCCCTGAGCTATGAAGCCAGCCTCATGGATAAGACTACAATCTTCTCTCTCCGCTATACCTACGTCATTTGTTTATTTATTTAATTTTGAAGAACTATGAAAGTCAATCAATTAAGGGATTGGGTGAGGTTTAAGAAAAGAAAAAAATCTAACAAAGTCGATCAGAAGTGGGATTTGAACCTATGCCTCCAGGGGAGAATGCTACTTGAACTCAGCACCTTAGACTGCTCAGCAATACAGACAAACTGGTACGTGGAAATTTTACTAAAATAGACCGACAAGTTCATCATCATAATCATTATTATTATTATTTATTTTCCCTACTTATGTAGCACCATCGTATACCACAGCGCTTTACAGACATTGTCAATCACTGTGCGATATAGGGCTCTCAATCCACGTTCCCTACCAGTATGTCTTTAGTCATGGAAAAAGTATAAGTTTTGGTGTCAGGTAGAAAGAGCACAAGAGGTTTCTGCCGCACTTCAGCATCATAGTTGATGATGTGGAATACAAACGGTTGGAAAGAAGACATTATGGAAGACACTCTCTCCTTGCCTGATTCAAGGAAGCACTTGGATAGATAATAAAGAAGAAGGTAGGCTTCAGTGAGATTTGAACTTACGACCCCTGGTTTACAAGACCAGTGCTCTAACCCCTGAGCTATGAAGCTAGCCTCATGTAAAAGACTACAATCTTCTCTCTCCGCTATACCTACGTCATTTGTTTATTTATTGAATTTTGAAGAATTATGGAAGTCTATCAATTAAGGGATTGGGTGAGGTTTAAGAAATGAAAAAAATCCCACAAAGTCTATCAGAAGTGGGATTCGAACCTACACCTACAGGGGAAAATGCTACCTGAACCGAGGACCTTAGACCGCTCGGCAATCCCAACAAACTGGTACATGGAAATTTTACTAAAACAGACCGACAATTTCATCTTCATAATCATTATTATTATTTATTTATTTTCCCTACTCATGAAGCACCATCGTATACCATAGCGCTTTACAGACATTGTCAATCACTGTGCCATATAGGGCTCTCAATCCACATTCCCTACCAGTGAGTCTTTAGTCATGGAAAGAGTCCAAGTTTTGGTGTCAGGTAGAACGAGCACAAGAAGTTTCAGCCGCACTTCAGCATCATAGTTGATGATGTGGAATTCAAACGGATGGAAAGAAGACATTTTGGAAGACACTCTCTCCTTGCCTGATTCGAGCAAGCACTTGGATAGATAATAAAGAAGATGGTCATCTCGGTTTACCCTAAAGAGGTAGGCTTCGGTGAGATTTGAACTCACGACCCCTGGTTTACAAGTCCAGTGCTCTAACCCCTGAGCTATGAAGCCAGCCTCATGTATAAGACTACAATCTTCTCTCTCCGCTATACCTACGTCATTTGTGTATTTATTTAATTTTTAAGAACTATGGAAGTATATCAATTAAGGGATTGGGTGAGGTTTAAGAAAAGAAAAAAATTCCACAAAATCTATCAGAAGTGGGATTCGAATCCACACCTCCAGGTGAAACCACGACTTCAACTCTGCACTTTAGACCGCTCGGCAATCCCGGCAAACTCTAACGTGGAAATTTTACTAAAACAGACCGACAATTTCATCTTCATAATCATTATTATTATTATTATTATTATTTATTTTCCCTACTCATGTAACACCATCGTATACCACAGCGCTTTACAGACATTGTCAATCACTGTGCCATATAGGGCTCTCAATCCACGTTCCCTACCAGTATGTCTTTAATCATGGAAAGTGTCCAAGTTTTGGTGTCAGGTACAAAGAGCACAAGAGGTTTCTGTCACACTTCAGCATTGTAGTTGATGATGTGGAATTCAAACGGATGGAAAGAAGACATTTTGGAATACACTCTCTCCTTGCCTGATTCGAGCAAGCACTTGGATAGATAATAAACAAGATGGTCAACTTGGTTTACCCTAAAGAGATAGGCTCCAGTGAGATTTGAACTCACGACCCCTGGTTTACAAGACCAGTGCTCTAACCCCTGAGCTATGAAGCCACCCTTATTGATAAGACTGCAATCTTCTCTCTCCGCTATACCTACATCATTTGTTTATTAAATTTTTAAGAACTAAGGAAGTCGATCAATTAAGGGATTGGGTGAGGTTTAAGAAAAGAAAAAAATCCCACACAGTCTATCAGAAGTGGGATTCGAACCTACGCCTCCAGGGGAAAATGCTACCTGAATTCAGCGCCTTAGACCGCTCGGCAATCCCGACAATCTCCTACACAGAAATTTTGCTAAAACAGACTGACAAGTTCATCATCATAATCATTATTATTATTATTTTTTTCCCTACTCATGTAGCACCATCATATCCCACAGCGGATGGAACGAAGACATTTTGGAAGACACTCTCTCCTTGCCTGATTTGAGCAAGCACTTGGATAGATAACAAAGAAGATGGTCAACTCGGTTTACCCTAAATAGATAGGCTCCAGGGAGGTTTGAACTCATGACCCCTGGTTTACAAGACCAGTGCTCTAACCCCTGAGATATGAAGCCAGCCTCATGGATAACAATACAATTTTCTCTCTCCGCTACACCTACATCATTTGTTTATTCATTTAATTTTTAAGAACTATGGAAGTCTATCAATTAAGGGATTGGGTGAGGCTTAAGAAAAGAAAAAATCCCGCAAAGTCTGTCAGAAGTGGGATTCGAACCCACGCCTCCAGGGGAAAATGCAACCTGAACTCAGCACCTTAGACCGCTCAGCAATCCCGACAAACTCCCACGTGGAAATTTTACTAAAACAGACCGACAAGTTCATCATCATAATCATTATTATTATTATTTATTTTCCATACTCATGAAGCACCATAGTAGACCACAGCGCTTTACACATTGTCAATCACTGTGCGATATAGGGCTCTCAATCCACGTTCCCTACCAGTAAGTCTTTAGTCATGGAAAGAGTCCAAGTTTAGGTGTCAGGTAGAAAGAGCACAAGAGGTTTCTGCCGCACTTCAGCATCGTAGTTGATGATGTGGAATTCAAACGGATGGAAAGAAGACATTTTGGAAGACACTCTCTCCTTGCCTGATTCAAGCAAGCACTTAGATAGATAATAAAGAAGATGGTCAACTTGGTTTACCCTAAAGAGATAGGCTTCAGTGAGATTTGAACTCACGACCCCTGGTTTACAAGACCAGTGCTCTAACCCCTGAGCTATGAAGCCAGCCTCATGTATAAGACTACAATCTTCTCTCTCCGCTATACCTATGTCATTTGTTTATTTATTTATTTTTTAAGAACTATGAAAGTCTATCAATTAAGGGATTGGGTGAGGTTTAAGAAAAGAAAAAAATCCCACAGTCTGTCAGAAACGGAATTCAAACCCACACCTCCAGTGGAGACTTCAATCTGAACTCAGCACCTTAGACCGCTCGGCAATCTCCGCAAGCTCGCACATGGAAATTTTCCTAAAACAGACCGACAAGTTCATCATCATAATCATTATTATTATTATTTATTTTCCCTACTCATGTAGCACCATCGTATACCACAGTGCTTTACAGACATTGTCAATCACTGTGCCATATAGGGCTCTCAATCCACGTTCCCTACCAGTAAGTCTTTAGTCATGGAAAGAGTCCAAGTTTTGGTGTCAGGTAGAAAGAGCACACATGGTTTCTGTCACACTTCAGCATCGTAGTTGATGATGTGGAATTCAACCGGATGGAAAGAAGACATTTTGTAAAACACTCTCTCCTTGCCTGAGTCGAGCAAGCACTTGGATAGGTAACAAAGAAGATGGTCAACTTGGTTTACCCTAAAGAAGAAGGTTCCAGCGAGATTTGAACTCACGACCCCTGGTTTACAAGACCAGTGCTCTAACGCCTGAGCTATGAAGCCAGCCTCAACAATAAGACTACAATCTCCTCTCTCCGCTATACCTACATCTTTTGTTTATTTATTTATTTTTTAAGAACTATGGAAGTCTATCAATTAAGGGATTGGGTGAGGTTTATGAAAAGAAGAAAACCCACAAAGTCCGTCAGAAGTGGGATTCGAACTCACGCCTCCAGGGGAGACTGCGCTTTGAACTCAGCGCCTTAGACCGCTCGGCAATCACGACAAACTCTTATGTGGCTCTTTTGCCAAAACAGACCGACAAGTTTATCATTATAATCATTATTATTTATTTTCCCTACTCATGTAGCACCATCGTATACCACAGCGCTTTACAGACATTGTCAATCACTGTGCCATATAGGGCTCTCAATCCACGTTCCCTACCAGTAAGTCTTTAGTCATGGAAAGAGTCCAAGTTTTGGTGTCAGGTAGAAAGAGCACAAGAGGTTTCTGTCACACTTCAGCATCGTAGTTGATGATGTGGAATTCAAACGGATGGAAAGAAGACATTATGGAAGACACTCTCTCCTTGCCTGATTCGAGCAAGCACTTGCATAGATAAGAAAGAAGATGGTCAACTCGGCTAACCCTAAAGAGATAGGCTCCAGTGAGATCTGAACTCACGACCCCTGGTTTACAAGACCAGTGCTCTAACCCCTGAACTATGAAGCCAGCCTCTTTGCTGATCCTACAATCTTCTCTCTCCGCTATACCTACGTCATTTGTTTATTTATTCATTTTTTAAGAACTATGGAAGTCTATCAATTTAGGGATTGGGTGAGGTTTAAGAAAAGAAAAAAAACCCACAAAGTCTGTAAGAAGTGGGATTCGAAGCCACGCCTCCAGGGGAGACTGCAATCTGCACGCAGCGCCTTAAACCATTCGGCCATCCTGACCTAATCACAAACACTCCTCTTTGGCACTTGGTATGAAACATGTCGCGTGTGAGCGTAAGGGTCAACAAAAAAGTCTTAACTACCAATTCTGGCTCAGTCAGGTTTCAGCTCAAGACGCCTGGTTGACAAGACCAGTGACCTATGGTGTAAAGGCACTGGCCCATGGGCGTAACATGAGGTGTTCAGACGCACCCAGTTGTAGGAGGAGGCCCATATGATGCCTTTCTCCAATATAAGACCAGCAGTATAAACTATACATTATAGTTGGAGGGTCTGGTAGAGATTTTCCATCGGAGCCCAGGAGCTTCATGTAATACCTCTGACACGAAGGTTGCATCTTTCTCCTTCACTTAGCGGCCATAGGCTGCCTGAACGATACAGCTTGCTCCTTCACCTACCCTCCACGGATCCCCCAGCCAGTCCTGGTGGTAAGAGTCAACGCAGAAAGGTTGTTCCTATTAGTCTTAACTACCAATTCTGGCCCAGTGGAATTTCATATCAAGAGATCTGGTTGACAAGACCACCACCCTAGGCAGTAAAGAGTAGCATTTTCACCTCTGAACTCCGTAGTCGTTGGTCTAGAATTCAAATGTATGGAAAGAAGACATCTTGAAAGACCTTCATCCGAGGAACACTCGTTGGTTTACTAGAACGATCCTAGTGAAGCCTAGCACTAACTCTGAACTTGTTTTGATATATTTTTTTTTATCTGACGTACCACAGACGGGAAAGACTTTGACTATTGCTTAAGAAAAGTAGGACTGTCAGGAGTGGGAATTGAATCCACATCTCTAGGAGAGACTGCAACTCTTACACATAGCTTTAGACGGCTCAGCCATCCTGACAAACACCTATGTGGAAATTTTGCTAAAACAGACGCAAAAGTTCATCATCATCACTGTGCCATATAGGGCTCTCCATTCACGTTCCCCACCAGTATGTCATTAGTCATGGAAAGAACCAAGTTTTGGTGTCATGTAGAAAGAGCACAAGAGGGTTGTGGCGCACTTCAGCATCTTACTTGATGATGTGGAATTCAAACAGAAGGAAAGAAGACATTTTGGAAGACACTCTCTCCTTGCCTGATCAGAGCAAGTGCTTGGATAGATAAGAAAGAAGATGGTCAACTCGGTCTACCCTGAAGAGGTAGGCTCCAGGGAGATTTGAACTCACAATCCCTGGGTTACAAGACCAGTGCTCCAACTTCTCTCTCTGCTATGCCTACGTTATTTGTTTTCCATTTAAGAACTATGGAAGTCTATCAATTAAGTGATTGGGTTAGGTTTAAGAAAAAATAAACAAAGAACATTAAGTTTGTAAGAAGTGGGAATAGAACCCATACCTCCAGGGAAGACTGCAACCTGAATGCAGCGCCTTAGACTGTTCAGCCATCTTGAGCCACCCACACACACTCTTCTTTGGCGCTCGGTGTGAAACCAGTCGTGCTTGAGTGTAAGGGTCAACAAAGAAGTATTAAGTACCAATTCTGGCCCAGTGAGGTTTCATCTCAAGATGCCAGGTTTACAAGGCCAGTGACCTATGGTGTAAAGGCACTGGCCCATGGGCGTAACATGAGGTGTCCAGTCACACCCAGTTGCAGGAGGAGGCCCATACCATGCCTTTCTTCAATATGAGAAGACCAGTAGTATAAACTATACATTATAGTTGGAGGGCCTGGTAGAGATTTTCCTTTAGAGCCCAGGAGCTTCATGTAACACCTCTGACAAGAAGGTTGCATCTTCTTCCTTCACTTAGCGGCCATAGGCTGCCTGAACGATGCAGCCTGCTCCTTCACTTACCCGTCACGCATCCCCCAGCCAGTCCTGGTGGTAAGAGTCAACGCGGAAAAGTTGTTCCCATTAGTCTTAAGTACCAATTCTGGCCCAGTGGAATTTCAGCTCAAAACATCTGGTTGACCAGGCCAGTGCCCTAGGCAGTAAAGAGTAGCATTTTCACCTCTGAACTCCTTAGTTGTTGGTCTAGAATTCAAATGTATGAAAAAGAAGACATCTCTGTCTCCATAGCCCTGGTCCTCTTCTCTTGATAGAACCATGGTTAGTGGCCAGTCGGATACATAACTGGTCACAGGAAGCAGTACGAGAAGTTAAACTAGAAACCTAATTTATACCCCATAACACAGGAATGGGCAATCTTAACACATGCTGACCAAGTAGCATTGATGCAACTGTGAGCAAAGCATACACAGTAGATTATTATTTTTTAATAATTTGGACTAATCATTATTTTAATTAGCTATTCCAATACGTTAGTGTATGGGTTATGCGTAAACAAAAAAATACAATTCTATAGTTGTTTTAGGAGTTTCATTTTTTTTTTTTTATCACGTTCATTGAGTGACAAAAATGTTATTTTAATTTTTTCCAGTTCCTGTGGTTCATTAAGATTACAGTAATTCCAAATTTGTATACCTTTCCTTTTGTTTTACTACTATTACGAAACAAAAGTGCTTTTTAAATAAAAATAGGACACCCATAATCTTTACAGTTTTTCCTTTTTGTTGACAAATTTGTGTAAGGTATTACTTATGATAAGCTCTAGTTTTTAATGGTACCTATCATGTTTTTGTTAGTTCTTTTAGTCACTGAGATTTTCAATATTGAGTGGTAGGGTTAGGAGTTAAACTGCTGAAATTCGAGTTTTCTCCAATTCCAGTAGTGATAGCTGGGTACCTCAAGCTCCCAGCAATGATATGGACTTCATGGAGCCATGGAAATTTTATAGCTCCTACGACACGGTAGCAGGGAAAGGGAAGAGTTTAAAGGGTCACCAGTTTTAGCGCAATTACAGTATTTATGGGATCAGACGCTATTTTCTTCAACTTATAGAGGACCTTTCATCAGATTGGGCACAGGCAGTTCTATATACTGCTGGAAAGTCGACAGTGCGCTGAATTCAGCGCACTATCGGCTTTCCCGATCTGTGCCACGGCTAAAGCGCTATCGGTCCCGGTACCGTAGCGCTTTACAGTCAGAAGGGCGTTTCTGACAGTCTGTCAGGAATGTGCTTCTCCACAGCAACGCCTATCGTACTGTAGAGTGTGAGCGGGGAGGAACCCGGGGCACAGATCGGGAAAGCCGCACTGTCGGCTTTCCAGCAGTATATGGAACTGCCTGTGCCCAATCTGATGAAATTTGATCTGATGAGATTTACAAGCCCAGTTGCAACATCTGTGGGCACATGCACCGCAGGATGCCCAACCATATCTCATCTGGTATTTAGTAGAGAGGGGGGCCCAACAGTGTCCTAGAGCCTCCTCCACTCATTTGTAGAAAAGTTTAATTCCATTCCATCAACTCCTTCTCCATACACAGTTTTTTGTTTTCTGTAGTCCTAGACACTGCTTGTGTATATACATAGGCACCTTATTTCATGTAACATATTTTTGAGGATTTTTTTTTAAATTTTTTCTAATGTGTAAGAACTTCAACTTTGGCTTCAAAAATGCAAGGAAAAAAAAAGCACAAGCCATTATATTTTGTACAGGAAATACTCAGAAATGAAAATTATGCCGTTTGTTCCCCTTTCAACTTCAGAGCAGACGACTGTTATATTTTTATTAAAAAGAAGAAAAAAAAAAATCATAACACTTAAGTGAAAGGTTCAGACTTTCATTACGTACCTTCACAAATGTATGAAACACTGAGAAAGGATGGTAGAAATGAAAGAAGTCAAAAAGAATTCAAACAGTTTTCTTTTCTCTACGATTTGGCAGACAATTCTTTTTTAAAAATACACTGAAATAGGAATATAATTTGTGAAAATCATAAAAATATTTTTTTTTTTGTGTTGCTTACTCAAGCATTTACACTTAACACGCAAGGCAAGTAAATTAATCATGACAGTAAGGTAATGTGCATTAGTTCACTGTACTAAGACTGAAAACATGACATCAAACCACAGTTACAAGCAGTTACAGGCCAGAAAGCTTCCAGACAGAAGGCAGATGCTAAGAGTGGGCAGGGCTCAACAAAGAAGACTGTTGCGTGAAATGTTTCTTTTTATAGGATGCCCACCGACAAACTGGGCAGCAATGTCTACCGCCTGCCAACCACATCACAATGCAATTTTGATGGAACACGTGACCACATGGTAGACCCATAAGCAGAGACCCATTTTCAAAATTTTCCAGGCATACCACGCATTCTGTACAGTGCAACATGTTCTCGGGCCATGTGGACCAGTCTGGTTCCAAGCTGTCCTTAGTGGAGGACCCAATTTTTCTTCCACATGAACCACCTTGTGCCTCTTCACACGTGCAAGTCTGATCAGCTGAATTTCCTGTGCAACTAAACGGATGACTCCTCGCGCCTCTATAACGTTCACTTTCCGAGTCACTGTCACTTTCTTGTGAACTTTCTGAGAGGTCTTCTTCTATGTGATGACAATGGCAATTAAATTGCCAAGTGGGGAGATTTTTGATGTAATCTGTGGGGATCAGAGGATGAAGCCATAAATCAGGAAAGGCTAATCGCTCCAGAAAAAGTTCTGGATCTTCATCCCAGTCGGAGTTGTTGGGAAAGTGATGAAAAGAAGCAATTGGGTGGAACAAATAGCTGGTGTACCAGTCCCAAAGACTAGACAACCACTCAAGATTATTAGCGTTGGCTTCATCAGTGTTGTTGTTGCTTCGCCTCTTCTTTTCAAAGTAATCGATGAGTAACCCATGACCAAGGTAAGTGCCTAGAAAAAGAGCAGGGTGAGAAGAGTAGAACATCCAGTCAGCTCTTACCCATGAGGCTAAGGTGGTGGTGTTTGAGTACCGAAGGAGTTTCAGACTGTACTCATAAAAACTATCAAGATAAGGTAACTGGAGAAAACCTAAGACTGGTAACCAAGAAATAATGAGCAAGGAATTATATGTCCCTAAGGTGCTGATGAGAACCACAAATCTTTTTATGGTGGCACCTTGAGTAATAAATAAGTCCATCCAAGCCATGAGGTTCACTAGAACCAAACTTAGCACAAACAAGTCATTGACTTCTGGTTGTAATGTGCGCAGAAAGGAATCCATGGCTCGAAGGGAGACATATTCTCCTGTATTATTTCCATATTTGTATATTCCCTCAGGAGTTTTCAAAACGTAAGATGGTGTTCTTGATATGCCAATTTCAGCCGTGTAACTTGTATTATCCCAATTTCCGACATTGACAAATATGAATTCTACTCTTCCAGTAAACTTTACACTTAGTGCAGAGAAGAAAGCTGGAGGTTGATCGAGATTTGCAAACAGATACAGCTTGACCTTGTACTGGTCGCTTCTATTCCACTCCTCCTTTAGATGTTCAGAATTGTAGATGGTCTTGATGCGTGAAGCGGCATGGGCAGTAATCCACTTGAAGATGTGCTCCGTCTCGATTTTACGTCCACTGTATTCTTTAAGCATGACTTTTCCCTTTGAGGTGTTGGTTTGGGGCACGGACATGATAAGGGTTGATCTCACCCATCCTCTCTTCCTGCAATACCTGGAAATAATAAAACATAAGCATAGATTACTTTCTCAGCCTAATCTGTAGATCAGAAAGAGTCGATCTAAAAGGGATGGCACAAGTCAACAAGGTTTTCGTATTCAGTAAGATAGAATTATTAAGATTTGCACAATTGAAAAGTGGAGGAGAAACTCAATAGGCAACTTCTTAGGGTGGCAGAACAGAACACATTAGATAGCTGGCTGGCGCTGGTTTGGCCAACGGCCATTTCTTTCTAATACATTGTTGACCAAGCAGGGTCATGGGGTATGTGTTCTCTATGGGGAAAAAGCTGCTGCCAGACCCCTCTGACAGTAGCTCATCACCCTTCAGGACTAGATATGAGCAAACACTGTTCGGATCAGCAGATCCGAACAGCACGCACCCCTAGAAATGAATGGAAGCACCTGTGACGCTGACTTTGCCGGCGTCCGGCGTCACAGGTGCTTCCATTTATTTCTATGGGAGCGTGCTGTTCGGATCGGCTGATCCAAACAGTGTTCGCTCATCACCCTTCAGGACAATAAACAATGGGATGTGTGTAAAATTTCAACTGCCCAATTACGCTTTTCTTGCCATCAAACATGATGTATAACTTTTATGAAAGCTCCAAATTGCAAGAAACCTCAGATGCAAACAGTTTTAAAAGAGAACCTTTCATAATTTCCAACTATTTGCATCCGTCAATTGGTGCTGCTCCTCTAATCCCGGTGTGAAGGATCATGCCTTAGCAAAGCCACTTTGGCACACCTGCGATAACCTGTCTTACCTTCCACTCACGTCCCATGAGTGTACCAGGGCTCATAGGATAATACCGGGGTCATGAGACGTCAGACGACTAGGCCGAAGCCTGCCAGGATCGTGGAGAGGTAAGTAATAGTGTTTTTTTTATGTTTCTTACCTCTCCTGGGCCGCCGATCATTATACTCGGGGGTCCAAAAAGACCGCCGAGTATAATGATAGCAGCAGTAGCGGCTGTCACCAGGCCTCTAATGTCCGACATGAGGTAGACGGATAACCATGAATAGAAAAAAAATCCAAGTACTACAATGACAGACTTGCCTGGGGTCACTTGAGCAGTTAAACGTTCCTGTTCGAATGCCAAATTTGGTCACTTTTTTCACCATCCTCTCCCAATGGACTTTACTTACAAGAGGACTCCTGTCATTTGCAACAACCTGCATATAATAAGAAAAATGTGTTAATGACAGAAAAAAAATTAAAAAAAAGAGAAAGAAAGTGTAAAAAAAAAAAAAAAATACCTCCAGTTATAAATAACATTTCATAAACAAATAGTGCAGGTTAAAATAAACTTTATAATATATCTGGAACAGTAGTAGAAAAATAGGAGGGCACTCACCCACATCGAGGCTCATCTTCATAAAAAACTTCTTTATTAAGGTAGCATTTCTTTAAAAACAGTTAGTGCATGGAGGAAAAACAGCATAAATAGGCAAGTAGGCCTACTTGCCTATTTATGCTGTTTTTCCTCCATGCACTAACTGTTTTTAAAGAAATGCTACCTTAATAAAGAAGTTTTTTATGAAGATGAGCCTCGATGTGGGTGAGTGCCCTCCTATTTTTCTACTACTGTTCCATTTTTCATACTGCTTTTTGGGTTGTTGAGCACCCCCACGGCTCTTAAAACATATAAGGTTTTTTCCTCTAATTCACCTCCAGTCTATTCGGACTTTTATTGTATTTCAGCAGTGCTATCCTACACATCTTTGTTTCTGGTTTATAATATATCTTATTAAATCCTTCCCATAATAGTACAGCACGTTGGGTATTTAAATATGGAGGGCGCTCGGGAGCTGATCAGCTGACATAATACAGCAGTCCCAATGTTAATGTCCGCGGTCAGTGCCCACGCTGATCATTGGCACTAAAGCCCTCAAGCTGATTGAGGTGCCATTTTGCCAGGGATCACTGACCCAGCTAGTGAGGGGGCCAGTGTCCCGTTCTCATGACAGCCGGGAGCCTATTGAAGGCTCCCAGGGTTGTCTTCTATACATTTGTTTGGCAGGCTGCTTCATGCAGCCTGTCGTACAAATGCTGACATTATGCATTAGCATTGTATTGTGTTGTGTTGCATTATTGCTCAAACCTCATCGGGTTCAAGACCACTAAGGGATAATAAATGCAATGGAAAAAGAATTGCCTATCTATCTTTTTTTTTTCCCTCCTCCCCACCCGTATGCTGTAGTGGGAAAGAATCAAAAGTGCTGAATCATCATTTTTTTTTGCGGTTTTGCCCCTAATAAAATTTTTTTAATAAAACGTGATCAAAGCAAAAGACATTCTCCCAAAATGGTATGACTAAAAACTACACCTGGCCCTGAAAAAAAGCCATCCCATGCATCTCCATACGTAAAATATATATATATATATATATATATATATTAGCTTTTACCCGCGACTTCGTCTGCGGTGATTTGAGAATTGGGCGGACACAGACGTGTGAAACTGTAAAAGTGCTTTAAAAAGTTTGGTGGGCTAGCAAATGTGATGTGATGTGTTGTATTGTGTATGTCGTGATACAGACAATGTGATGTGTTGTATTGTCTATGTCGTGATACAGACAATGTGATGTGTTGTATTGTGTCAGACAATGTGATGTGTTGTATTGTGTCAGACAATGTGATGTGTTGTATTGTGTCAGACAATGTGATGTGTTGTATTGTGTATGTTGTGATACAGACAATGTGATGTGTTGTATTGTGTCAGACAATGTGATGTGTTGTATTGTGTATGTCGTGATACAGACAATGTGATGTGTTATATAGTGTCAGACAATGTGATGTGTTGTATTGTGTATGTAGTGATACAGACAATGTGATGTGTTGTGTATGTCGTGATACAGACAATGTGATGTGTTATATAGTGGAAAGCTATATGTAAATGTGAGTGAGTAGAGTGAGGGCTACTCCTGAGGTGACAGTAAGGAGTGTGCAGGCAGGTTGAGGAAGGAAATGCCAGGCAGTGTGTGTGAGTCTATAGCTGGGGCTAGGAGTCCTGCTTTTGTGAGTCTCCTGCTAGGAAGCTATGTTGTTTAGTGGCACCAAAAGTAGCCTGTGACTCAATCCTAAGGGAAAACTATGTTTGTGGAAAATTGCACGCAAATCCGTCCAGGCGTTTTAGCGTGATTGAGGAACAAACATCCAAACTCACAAACATCCAAACACACAAACTTTCACACTTATAATATTAGTAGGATATATATATAGTTTAAAAAAAAAAAAAGTTACAGTTGTAAGAATAGAGACTTAAATTTTTTTAGATTTTTGTAATGAGGTTAATATGTAAATAAAACTATATAAATTTGGTATTCCCAAAATCGTACCGGAACATAGAATACAAGTGAATAATAAATGGTACCATTCTGAAGAACAATTTGTCCCGCAAACATTAAGCCCTCATATGGCTCTGTGAATGAGGGGAAGGAGAGGCACTAAAATAATTGCTGCTGTTATACTCTGGTATTCCTTGCTGTTTAACACTGCTGGGTTGTACATAAGAGACTAGGAGTGCACAGAATGAGGCAATAAATCAATTAACTAGCCACCAGGAGAATCCTATTGCCTTCTCCATAGAGGTCTGTGTGAAGACTTAGACGACTATAATGTAAACAAAGCAGTTAAATTAAAGGTAAGGAACAGGAGAACAGCTTAAAGAGTACCTCAGAGATGTGTGGCAATACATACCGATAGAAAGCTGGCACTGAAGTATTCTTCCATAGCCTTGTACGGTCAGGGGAAGGGGCATTGCTCACAGCCCAGCGATGATGGTAGGCTGTAAGGCCCGCCTTTCTGACAGTGGGGAGATATCGGTAGTGAATCTAACAGCTCCGATATCTCCACCACTGGGGCGCACACTTGACTTGACTTCATCACACTGTTGGCTATCGGTATGTAATAACACACATCTCTGAGGACATGAAAGGTCCTCTTTAATAAGTGGTGAAGAACACAGATAAGATATATTACAAAGTTACTTCTATTCACCTGTACTATTCATTTACGAAAGGTTGATAATAACTTTAAGGCCAATCATACATTTGCGCAATCACCGAACTCAGTTTAGGCTTCATTCATATCGTAGGATACTCTGTAGCAGATTCTGCCGAAAACTGGCAGAACGAAAAGTCATGCACAGAGGTCTATGGGGTCCGCGTGTAACCGCTGTTTTAGCAGCCGAGCTCTCCGTCATTGGGGTCTCACGCTGAATACGAACAACTGACAGCACAACACGAGTGTGAACCTAGCCTAACAAAGATTTATGAGGATATTTTGTTTTGGGGTTTTTTGCCATTTTGGAATACCCAGAACTTATTGAATAACTTTTTTTCTTCTCTGCCACCATAACCCAGCCCCATAGATAAGTAGGGTCACCTGAATCAAATGGAGTTTCCCCTTGTGAATCGCTGCCATGATTGTGCAGACAAGTAATACATGTCTGAACTGGATCTGACACAGGGGGTGACAATTTTTACTTTTTTGTTTCCAGATAAAAAAATCATCAATTTGCAGCGTTTCCTACACACTAGACAAGCACAAAAAAATGTATTTTCCTCAGATGTAGAAACACTGATTTTCCCCATATTCACTCTTTACCTAGAAACAATCTTGAGAAGCAAACAGGAGTCAGATTAAACTAAGGAAAGACAATGCAGACAAACAGGTTCCTGGATTACTGTAGGGATATTGTAATGTTTCTTCTACATGACCAGTCGCTCATTCAACTGACTCAGTCTTCATGCACACAAACAAAACATGGATTGAACATAGGGCCATAGAAAATAATGGATCAGCGGGCTCTGATCGTTTCCTCTATTTGAGACCTGTCGGTTATGGTACCAGCTCTGCTTCAGAGCGGGCGCCATATTTAAAAGACCAAACATTACGGCAGATATTGAGAAGGTGCTATAGAAGTTTGCCCAGCTCAGGGTCTCACCTGCTGTCCTGTTCCCCACCCCACTTCCTAGTTTTCAGCTAAGGCTGGTCTTAAACAGCCGTAATGTAAGTCCGCAATTGGCTCTGCCAGTGAGACACTAGTAGAGCCGACTGCGCATGCGCACAATAGCGGCCTCTGATCTATGGTCGCCGGCCGGCATGCGAGGTCGGCTCTACTAGCGTCTCACTGGCAGAGCCAACTGCGCAGGCGTCAGAGGTGACGCCGAAGAAAGATGACGAAAGAGGGGGAGGTTCCAGCCGAAGATAGAGGAGTCGCTGGAGCCTGTTCTCGAGCAGCAGTGGGGACGGCCCCATTGCATTTCCAGCGCTGGGGCCCGCCACCATTGCTGCGAGAGAACTAATTTGCATACCGGTAAAAACCGGTATTTCTAAGGAACGGCGCGGTGGACATCACATCTAAAAGTAAGAGACGAATAGCCTTTCTAAAGGCTATTCCGGCGTCTTATCCACAGGAAAAAAAGGGTTTTAATGGTAGAATCGCTTTAAGCACTATGCCACACAGTGTTCTTATCACCCCTCTGCTGTGTACAAAATAACCTGGTATCAGTAACAAAATGTTCCAAATTTTCCTAGTCTTGATCATAATTTTTTCTATATTTTAATAAATATTAGGCTGTGTAGTTTAATGGTTGAACATGCTGCCCTACAATTACAGTATATTATAGTTACATCTCCAAACTGCTATTAGCCAAAAGTAATCAGGGCTTTAGCTAATGAAGAAAGCCAGACAGACAAGCCAATCACACATAACACTGAAACACAGAAATAGGCCAGTCAGGTCCCCGAAACAAAAGAGTGGATATATTAATATCAGGACACCTTATAGCTATATTGGTATGTTCCATAACTTGCAACTTTGTAAATTTGATGATTTTTTTTTGTACAACCCCTTTATAGGGGTTATCTAAATATACGCCAGCCAGTGTTCACTGGTTACTGCAGCCCCAGCTTTACTGACCACACCGGCAGCCACTCCAGGGGGAACGTAATATTATATACTGACTATTCAGAGGAATAACCCACCATGTCATACATGGACAGGCTTCTTATCCAGAATAAGTAACACTCTAATTAATAGAATGAGGAGCTGATATAAAGGACCTTCACTATGGGAACACTATACCCTAATAGGGCACATACGAAAGGTCAGTTTTTACATGGAAAATGTGTCTATACGGTAAGAACGGTGCAAAAGGAAACAGGGGCTTTTATAGAAATTAAAGTAATACCCAGAGCCTTGGACCTCTATTCCTTTTTCCGACTACCCAATGATCTTGCTATAGTCAGTTTCATCATTCAGTGGTACACCGTCCCAAAGTAAAACATATTACCTGCACCAGCCAGATGCCGTCCTTTGTGTCCTCCACCAGCTCATAAAAGTGCATTTCTCCACTGAAGTTGGTGCTGGATCCAGTTTCGGAGGCCTCTTCTTCCTTTAAGGCCGAGTACAGCTCCCCTTCCATAAGATCCCCTAGTAAGGACAGTCACAATAAGGAAGAGAACTACAAAGAATACATCAATAGCAAAATAGCAGCTATATACACTGGGGGGAAAAACTGTGTAACACTGCGGTGTAAAGCAGGTTTATTAGTAAAATTTACATTTATGCTTTGGAAAAGGCATTTGTTATAAATAAATATAATATAACTAGCAACGGGCGAACCTCAGATGGACTTGAAGTGCTATTATACTCAACCCAGTGCCATGATGTTAGCGCACCCAAAGTGACGGCTGCAGCCCAATCATGCAGGGTGCGGGAAGCTAGAAGCCTGAAAAGGTTTCTGGGAGAATCCCAAAAGTTTTGGGTAAAGCCTGAAATTTTTGGAGAATTCAGTTCAAATCCGGTTCAATCATCTCTAATCATATTACAAGTTACTACACTTGTTATATTAGTTAGCGATTTACAATGTGCTTGGTTGATAAGTTTATTTGCAGAAATGTATAAACTTTCAGTTGTTTATATTATGTAATAAATGTAATAAACCAAATTTACAATAACTTTTGAATAACTTTTAATTGCAACTATAATCACCAATACATACACCATACAAACCAAATTCAACTCACCACTAATACATTTGCAACACACAGGATTTGTTGGTGCCAAAATATATAACTATTTGGTAACAATTGACTTCCCGATTCAGAAATGGGGTTGTTAAGATGAAACAACAGATTTAACGGCAATATATCCATCAAAATATAGCCACAGCACCAATAATAGTTTGACGTTTCCTGTTCTGTGGAGATCACTTATAAAGCAGTCGTCTCATTGTCAGAACAGGCAGAATAATAACCTCTATTATAAAGGCAGATAAAACAGGATGCACCACTGATGATATTGACCTGGTCAAGCATTGGCACCTACATGGCCCCAAGATCTGTCTACAGTGTAAGTCATTGTCATGGCCTAATACAATGTCTGCAACTGGCGCTATGTATTGTGCAAGTGATTAAAAAAAAAAAAAAAAATTAAAAAAATCACAAGTTCAATAATAACGTACTGATAAAAATAATGTTTTCTTTTTAAAGAAATTTAAAAATAAAAAACAAAATATTAATTAAGACCCAAGAAATACGACTGTGACATTATAAGATTAGTTTTTTTCTGTTGGGTAAATAATCTAAAAAAAAAAAAAAAAAAAAAAAAAAAAAAAGCCTGAATTGCTGTTTTTGTCTGTCCACCAAGGAACATTATAAAACAGGATCAAATTCTTCTAAGGGCCCCTGCACACGGCGTTTACATGCGCGCATTTTAGCATAATACACGTGTATAGAAAACACATGTAAAAATAGCAGTCCCATTGACTTCCATGGAAATTTTAACACGCGTAAAAAAAACGCGGCACGTTTTTTGGCGCTTTTTTTACGCGTGCAAAAATTTCCATGGAAGTCAATGGGACTGCTATTTTTACATGTGTTTTCTATACACGTGTATTATGATAAAATGCGCGTAAACTCCGTGTGCAGGGGCCCTAAGACTTAAATCTGGTGGTAGTAGATCCCTTTAAGCAAAAACAGAAGCAAATTTAGATTCAAATTGAAAATAGGCCATAATTTAACAAAAAAAAAAAAAAAAAAAAAAAAAAAAAAAGGAAGATTTTTATTTTTGGCCTAAACGGACACAGATGCTGGACATCTACGGTAGTGTGAACCCAGCCTAAGTCACTTATCCACCCCCAAAAATGTTAAAAATTATATATATATATATATATATATATATATATATATATATATATATATATATTATACCGCCAAACAAACATGGTATCAATAAAAACAATCTACATTTAAAAATAAATAAATACATAAAAAGCTAGGGGCATTAGAATATGGTGATTTTTTCTTATTTTTTTTTTATTGCAAGTCATTAAACATAACAAAAGTATATACATTTGGTTTCACGGTGACTGTTCTGACCCATAAAATAAGGGTGCAATGTCATTTTTTTTGACAGTCCCACCCCATTAATATCCTTTTTTTTTTTTTTTTTGGAAACTTCCTAACAAATATTAAGTGGTTGATTAGAAAGTGCAACTTATCCCGCAAAAACACTAAACCCTCATATGACCAGGAGGGCAATAAGCAAATAAATGAACATACAAAAACAGAAAATGACTATCAGGATGGGGCTAAAAGAGGTTCTCTGGGATAAATATACTGCCAAACTAATGGAAGATCATCAATATTAGATCGGTGGAACCCCCTGCACCTCTACTGACCAGCTGTTCTCAGAATTGGAGAATGGAGCAGGAAGCAGACAGCGCTGTTCTCTAAATTGTGGCCAGACCAGGTTACTGCAGATCAGCCATTACCTGCCTGTATCCTTGCTCCCATCTCTGTGTAACAACTGCTGAGAACAGCTGATCTATAAGGATGCAGGGTGTTGGACCCCACCAATCTCATACTGATGATCTATCCTTAGGATAGGAGGTCAACATTTTTAGCCTGGAAAACCCCTTTAAATTATAAAATACCACTCGGGGGAAACTTTGGAGTTCAATTAAAAACAAACAGTTTTACCCAGCTCCTATGGAAATCTATAATAGATCCACTAATATAAGTCGATCAGAGATCCCATCAAACTGTGATCAGGCCATCACCTCTACACATAAGGAGACAGTGTAAACAGGCGGCCACTACATCCTATGCCTTATGTTCAGTAACAGGCCCCGACTCACAATACACTGTTCACTATCATTTATAAGCAGCCGTACAAAGCTGAAAAAGGAGCAGTAAAAATGATGTAGAGCTCAGAGGTGCCTACTTATCAGTCCACCTGCCAAATTCATTACAAAAGCCAATGCCCCTTCACTCTCATCAATATGTCTCCAGCTTTAGCCATCATTAGCTGCTGGCAGTGCCATCCTGTCCTCTGCTGACAAGGTGGGTGGAAGTCTGAGAGCCTGGACAGATTACAGCGGGGGATTTATAGCAGCCCAGAGGTACTAAATGAGATCTGCAAAAATAACTCAGAACTATAGACTGTGCTCAGAGACCACGCAGGCCCGGGCTCAATGAGAACCACCATTATGGGAAATCCATCATCAGAGACATGTACAACGAATTTACCTCCCCATACGGTTTTTCTATCCCATACTGTACCACAGTTTCACCTTCCCATACTGTACCGCACAGATATCACCCTCTCATACTGTCCCGCACAGATATCACCCTCTCATACCGTACCGCACAGATATCACCCTCTCATACCGTACCGCACAGATATCACCTTCCCATACTGTACCGCACAGATATCACCCTCTCATACTGTACCGCACAGATATCACCCTCTCATACCGTACCGCACAGATATCACCCTCTCATACCGTACCGCACAGATATCACTTTCCCATACTGTACCGCACAGATATCACCTTCCCATACTGTACCGCACAGATATCACCCTCTCATACCGTACCGCACAGATATCACCCTCTCATACCGTACCGCACAGATATCACTTTCCCATACTGTACCGCACAGATATCACCCTCTCATACTGTACCGCACAGATATCACCCTCTCATACTGTACCGCACAGATATCACCCTCTCATACTGTACCGCACAGATATCACCCTCTCATACTGTACCGCACAGATATCACCCTCTCATACTGTACCGCACAGATATCACCTTCCCATACCGTACCGCACAGATATCACCTTCCCATACCGTACCGCACAGATATCACCCTCTCATACCGTACCGCACAGATATCACCTTCCCATACCGTACCGCACAGATATCACCTTCCCATACCGTACCGCACAGATATCACCCTCTCATACCGTACCGCACAGATATCACCTTCCCATACTGTACCGCACAGATATCACCTTCCCATACTGTACCGCACAGATATCACCTTCCCATACTGTACCGCACAGATATCACCCTCATACTGTACCGCACAGATATCACCCTCTCATACTGTACCGCACAGATATCACCCTCTCATACTGTACCGCACAGATATCACCCTCTCATACTGTACCGCACAGATATCACCCTCTCATACTGTACCAGTTTTTTCTCCCTTTATTGCTCCAATTATTTCCTCCTCATAATGGACCAAACTTTTTTCTTCCCCCCTAATGGAGTCAATTTTCTCTTCCAAACCAATGCGCACCCCTTCCTAATTTAGCTACAGCATTCCATACAATACTGAGCCAGCCATAGTGTTCGGTTCCCTATACTACATAACCATCTAATATACTGCGAGCAATGATTTCAGGGTCAGAAACACTGTACATCTATAGCCAGCACCAGTATGCTCTGTATACAGCAGTGGTTCTCAGCCTTTCTAATGCCGTGACCCCACAATACAGTTCCTCATATGTATTTTCTGATGGCTTTAGGCATACCTCCCAACTTTTGAAGATTAGAAAGAGGGATAAATTTAGTTCCGTCCACTTTTATGTTGACTCCGCCCATTCTCATTCATTTTTCATGTGCTCCCACACAGTATAATCCTCCTACATTCACCCGTAAATTATATGTCCCCTCGCCATCTCTCCCCCAGTTTCATACAACCCCTTCATCTGCCCCCAGTTTCATGTCCCCCTTCCATCTCTGCCCCCAGTTTCATGTCCCCCCATCTCTGCCCCTAGTTTCATGTCCCCCCATCTCTGCCCCTAGTTTCATGTCCCCCATCTCTTCCCCAGTTTCATGTCCCCACATCTCTGCCTCCAGTGTCATGCCATACCCCCCCTTCATCTGCCCACAGTTTCATGTCCCCCCAGTTTCATGTCCCCATCTGTTCCCCAGTATCATGTTCCCCCATCTCTGCCCAGAGCTTCATGTCCCTCCATCTCTGCCCCCAGTGTCATGCCATCCCGCCCTTCATCTGCCCAGAGTTTTATCTCCCTCCATCTCTGTCCCCAGTGTCATGCCGTCCCCCCCTTCATCTGCCCACAGTTTCATGTCCCTCCATCTCTGTCCTCAGTGTCATGCCGTCTCCCCTTCATCTGCCCCTTCATTATGTTTCACCTTAATGTTTAAAACAAATAAAAACTCTTTATACTCACCTTCCAACGCTCCCCCGCCGCTCTCTCCGCAGTCGCGCCTACAACTATATGAGTAAGCGAGATGTGACATCATCACATCGTGGCTACACATACAGAAGCCGCAGCACAGCGTTAAAGCAGGATCTGGCTGTGACAGCTCTTGCTTTAATCGCCTGTGTGTTCAACTCATCGGCGTCCTCTGGGCGCCGATCAGTTGAAACCGGAACATACCTCCCACCGACCGGGACGGTTGGGAGGTATGCTTTAGGCGACCCCTGTGTTTTGGTCGTTCGACCCCCGCCAGGGTCACGACCCGCAGGTTGAGAACCGCTGATATACAGTGTCAGTACAACGTGCGTCCATTGCAAGTAACACCACCACTCTCACCCTTGCAAATCCCAGTGATGTACATATACTTGACAATGTATAAACAGTCAGCCATCTAATATCAGTGGTTTACAGACAGCTAGGGTTAAAGTATTGAACACGATACCACAATAAGCAATAACATTCTCAGCTCTGCTACCTGATTTTTCCACCAGTTCCCGGACATCTCTCTTTTCCGGAAGCCCAGAGTATCCCAGTCCCCGGCATTCCAGAATGGTCTTCAGCTGGTGAAAGCTTAAAGTTACTGGGTCCACGAGCTGGCTGGCAAAAATACCCGTCTCATACCACACAATGGTCTCGAAGAACCTTGCCAGGACAAAGAGGATGAGAAAGTAGAGAAGCAGGAGGAATAGCTTCAGCCACATCTTGCCAGTCTTCAAGGATGCAAGTCTATGTGCCCTGCCCTGTGGAGACAGAAAGAGGTATAACTGGTGTGAATTAAGAAATACCCTGAGGACTGCAAACACTTATTTAATAATGTCCTGCCGGAGGCTTCAGAGATGAGCCACGATCACACGGCTCCCCGTGTGTCACAAATAAGTAGGTGACGTGTGCAGGAAAGTGTCGGCATGTCTTCAAGGAAAAATTCACTTAGGAAAAACATCTTCAATTCAAATGTATAAAATCTGGAGAGTAACCTTGCAAATCCATTGTTTTACCTAATGTGTAGTGATGGCAAGTTACATGAGGTTTTCTTCTACAGGCTCGTCAGAAGCGACATTTAGGATTCTGCTGGTTTCCCATTACCAGAGGGCAGTGCATTGTGGGAGCTCAGATGACAGGTACGGCTCAGCTGTTTGATCACATGTCTCAGCGGGGTAGAGTTCTACTAATGGCTGATGAGTCCAAGGGCAACCAGAAAGATTCCTGAAAAGAGCTATTTATGTATTTATTTATTACTTATTATTTATTCTTATTATTTCTTAAGGGTAAAAAATATGCAAATCTGTTCTGCAGGCTGTAATTAGGAGAACAGTGCCTCAGTATGCTGCCCTCTAGTGGCAGCCCCGCTAACATCATGCATGACTCGTTTAGTGAGCCTAATAACATAATGCAGAGATTATTGCTATTATTATTGTTATTAGGCTCACTAAATGAGTCATGCATGATGTTAAGCGGGCTGCCCATAGAGGGCAGCATACAGAGGCACTGTTCTCCTAATTACATCCTGGAGAATAGATTTGCATATTTTTTACCCATAATCCCCAGCGGAGCAGAAATGGCTTGTAAGTCTCCGTACGCCTGTGTAGGTGCACACTGTCTCTAATGAGTAGGATTATCCCTGATCCTATTATTTCTTATTTATATTACTTATTATTTATTTCTTCTTATATTATTTTTTATGTATTATTTATTTCTTATTATATTATTTATTTCTTATTATATTATTTATGTATTATTTCTTATTATATTATTATTTATGTATTACTTATTTAATACTTATATGGCACCAACATATTCTGCAGCACTTTACTGCCATGGTCAGTCACAGTGCCATATAGGGCTCACAATCTACTGTACATTCCCTATCAGTATACCTTTGGAGTGTGGTAGGAAACCCGAGTACCCAGAGAAAACCCATGCAAACACAGGGAGAACATACAATCTCCTTGCAGATGTTGTTCTTGGTCAGATTCAAACCCAGGTCTCCAGCGCTGCAAGGCTACAGTGCTAACCACTGAGCTAAGAATGAAAATGCATACAACAAATTGATTTACAGACACAGCTGATACATGGAAGTTACTCGCTATTCGGCTGTCTCTGGCAATCCCTTTACAAATAAATGGAGCGGTGCACGCTGTATAACCAAGCGCCTGGTTGTAACTCGGGTTGTCGAGATCAGTGCGACTCTCAACGGTGGGAAACCTACAAACCCTTTAAGCATCATGCTCTAAAGCTTCATTTATCTCTGTGGGACTGTCCAAGAGAAGCTGATAACAGTTCTCCTGTGTCTCCAGCAATTCCATAGAATTGAATGGAGTGGCAGTGCAGATCTTCGACCACCCACCCAACGATCAGCAACTTGTTATAACAAAGACAGTTTTTCTTAAATGGTCACTAACTTTTCAGACAACTTAGTCTCATTTCATAGAGCGTGGGATTCTAGACCAAAATGTAAGGCACTTACATCTCTAAAGCTTTTGCCAGTAAGTGCCTCCCTTCAATGTAATTTGAAGTTCACTTCATGTTACTAGGGAAGTCCCGTCCATAAACAAGACATCTTCATAGTGAGTGGAAGAATAAAGGGATGGTCTCTTCACATTGTGAATCGGGAGGGGAGGGGAAGGTTTTCTTTACATGTCTGCAGATTGCCTTCTCTGTGCACTGCACTGAACAGTCTGACAGCTTACAATGCAAGAAAAGTCTTCCATGTACTTGTATGTACTACTGGTTACTTGTGTGGTTACACATGGGATATTAGTTGTTTTACTGATGGTGCCAGGGATCTTTTTAGCTGCATCATACCCTGCATTTACAGTTCAGTGTTCCTGGATCGTCTATATTATGGTCATTTGGGCTTTTCTCAGCTATTTGTTTGCTATTGTACAGTTACTCCTGGCAGGATTACATGTTAATAAACCAGTAGTAGCTTTAATGAATAGAGGAGAGGGGCAGATTTCTCTTTATTATACATGCCCAGAGGCTTAGAGACAAATGTAAAGTGTGCTGCAGTCATAATGTGGATATTAGCAGCAGAAAACTGATAGAACATTACATACCAATGCTTATACAGTCACAAAACACTCTGTCCATCAAAATCCCACACATATTTTAACTTTTCAAGACAGCACAGGTACCTTTTAAAGTCAGAAAGCCAGTCTGCAGTTCCAGATGCCACCACTACACTGTGCAGTGCCATATATTGTATACAGAGCTCTGTACACTGTAGCAGAGGTGCCTGGAACTGCAATCTGACTACCATTCACTTGAATAAAAACAGGGCTGCTTCTGACCATATATATATATATATAACATATATATATTTCAGCGGCCACATCAGATGATTGATGTGGGGCCTGGATAGATCATCAGTATCAAAAACCTTCCCCTTTAATCTGATTGCCCTATTCAGTGGATGGATAATAACTGCTACATCAGAGAGGGTCCATCCACTGTGACCCCCTACTATTTGCAGGTCTGAACTGCTGCTTTATTCAATTCTATGGGACTGCTGGAGATAAAGGAGAACTTTCATAGAGATTAATGGCAGCAGAGCATGATTCTTAACGGGGTTGGGCCGCTATGGACACTTATCTCGTATCCACAGGAGAAGGGATAAGTGTCTTATCACCAGTTCCCCCAGTGATGAGGAGGAGCAAAAGTTTCCTTAAGGCCTCCTTGTGTATGTAACGTCAGTGCACTTGCGTGACCGGCATTGAATTCACTTCTATGGGGACTGTAATGTGCTATAGAAGTAAATGGAGTGTCAGACACAAGGAGGAGTTATGACTTCTGGTCCTGGTCCGTCTGACCACTGGGGGACCCAATGATCGGATACTTATCCCGTCCTATGTATAGGGTAGAAATGTCAGGACAGCCCCTTTAACTATTCCATTTAAGACCTAGTTTTATGCCCTGTGCTTTGAGTCTATCGAGAGAAAAACATATTACAATTAGTTGTTGTTGGATCCTCAGAAGGCGAAGATTTTACATTTTTGCATTTCCAGATGCCAAAACTCTTTCTTCTATTTTGCAGCTGTGTATCAGACTGCTGGGTGTTGCCATATAAAGCGAGTCTGCTGCCAAAATAATACTTATGGCTATTGTTATTAAAACGTTACTGTTGACTCTTGCTGGGCGTGGGGCACTGGCAGCCGCCCCTCCCCTGGGTTATGTAGAAACACAATGCAGCAGTGTGGATGTAGCAGAAAGAAACTTGAGTCCTCAAGATCAACACCTCCTAGGGTAGAATAATAGGAGCACTCGGGTATAAACTACAGTAACATGGCTGGGTTCAAACTAGAGACCTAGCCACTGCTGATGTTGGCTTCCAAACACTGAGTAAATCTGCAATGTGCGAATATGGTCTAATAAGGTGTTGAGGTATATTAGCTGTGCATGTGTAACCCCTATAAAATGTCATGTGGCCACACAGCACTGGCCGGATATCATGTCACGTGACAAAACTTGTTCTACCAGAAACTCAGAATAACAAGTTGTCACTCTAAACCTGAGATAAATGAAGAACGTTCTGCTGTAAGATTTGTAACTGGACAACGACTATACAAGTTGTTACAAATTTTGCAAAAACTTCTTTGTTGTGCTGTGTATTCTGTCTGGGAAAGCTGGGTGACAACTCACAGGACCACTATGGAGAATGGCGTGGCAATCATGTATGTATGAGACGGCTCTGATCAGGGCTCCAGCTTGAGGGGGCCTTGTTATCGTGGGGGGGGGGGGGGGGGGGGCTTTGTCCTACTTGTCTAGACTGAATACAATTGTAACAAACTACTTCAGGCTATGTTCACATTTGTGTCTGGCACAGACTCCAGAATTCACCGCAAACCTAATAGACCCCATTATAGTCAATGTGGTCACTTGGGGTTGGTTCTTATCTGTTATTTCCGTTTTTTAGTTCTTCTGGTCACCTGACAGATCAGAAGAATGGACATAAAAGTGCAGATGTGACTGTAGCGTTAGTAAATACTTAATAAATAATTCTGGACCATTTTTTTTAATCAAATTGTTGATCCCTCCATGACTTTCCCTGGAAACATGTAAATTAATTGCCAACTATTGATCACAGTTCCCTCGCCAATAGGGTTGGGTCCCTAAACGCTATCAGCACAGACTGGGCAATGTCCAGGCATGAAGGAAACCGTCCACTAACATAAGTAATGGTAACGTGCAACAATCAGGATGGCTGTGCACTTCCAGGAGGAATAACAGAGGAACATCACAATACAGAGCTCTATACAAATGCCACAAGTACTGACTAATGCAGACACTACAGGGGAGCTGACAGGTGCTGCTGCAGTGTGAACAGGCTTCTAGTCACAGAGGTGCAGAAATTGGGGAAAAAATTAGACCAATTCTCAGTCCCAATGGTCAGTTTTGATCCGAAGTGTCACTCTGGGGGAGGGGAGGCTGGGCATAGCCAGTGATGTGTATGGGATGAGAGAGGGTTAATACTAATGGCACGTGACAGCTCCAGAACTCGGGGTACAGCGTGAGGGCACCCCTAGGGTAATACAGGCACAGGACGGGTGCCTCCCCCTGCCCACACCCCCCCTACCTCATCGGCGGCAGGAAGGAGAGGTGGCTCAGGCGCTGCAGTGCACGGCTCCCCCGTCCATCGCCGGTTTCTCCGCTGTCACCGATGATGTTTACCGGGGCTGCAATCAGCTGAGCAACAAGACAGTTGTGACGTCACCGCGACCTCCGACCCCGGCTGTGTGTGTTATGTTGCTGTGTGTGTTTGGGGGCGGGGACTAACCACAGAGAGAAGCACAAAGAGTGATAGACAAGACTGGCTGACCATAGAGAGCGGGATGATGGCCGGACAAGACAGTGCGACTGGACGATGGATACAGCGCCATTGTGGCGTTATGCTGTAACTGCACCCAACAGTTTACTACTTAGGATGATGATTGTAAGGGCTAGTTCACACGGGAGTAAGGAGGCGGATTTTGACAGCGGATTTCACCTCAAAATCCGCCTCCGTACAATGGTGGTCTATGGAGACCACTAGCGACATGTCGCCGCTAGCAGAAAAAAGAAGCAGGCTGCCCTTTCTTCAGGCGGATTCCGCGGTTCGCTGAGCTGCTGGCGGCAGCAACCTCCGGTGTCGGCCCATTCATTGAAGCCGACTCCAGAAGGGGAAGCTGCGACAGTGACAGTTATGCCCTTAGGGCTCATTCACACGGGGCAAGAGGGGGCAGATTTTGACGTGGAATCCGCCTCAAAATCTGCCACCTCACAATAGAGGTCTATGTAGACCACTAGCGTTCTTTTTTCCGCTAGCGGTTTGTTCCCGCTAGCGAGCTGCCCTTTCTTCAGGCGGATTCCGTGGCTGATTCAACCACAGTGTCCGCCTCGCGACAGCATCCTCCGGACTAGGCCGTGACGGAATAGGCACACGCGGAACCCCTGTGTGAAATAGCCCTTAAAGGGGTTGTCCCACTCAATTTTTTTTTCTTTATTGTTATTTACTAGTGCTGCTGAAGGGGGCCATGAACATAATCAAAAATTACTTACCTCTCCCCGGGCCTCTGTTTCCAGCAGCAGAAGGTCTAGTCTTCCGATTACAGGTCAGTCAATCACAGATCTTATCGGTCACTCACCTCTTCACAAAGTTCAGTACCGAGACCTGTTATTGGCTGCAGCGGTCACCTAGCACAAACAAACTGGTGACATCAGAGGCGGGACCTGTATACAGAAGACCGGGGAGAGGCGAGTAAGACAAAAATGAGTCAGACAACCCCTTTAATTATGGAGATTGTTTTACGTGTCACTTTAATTGTAAGGTTTATTATTACAACCTCTTGGTATTGCATCTGTTTTCGCCTTTTTTTGTGTATCAGTGCCTTCCAACAACGTAAAAATATGAGGTCTTGATTTTTGTGAGACAAACTGAATTTTTTTTTTAATGCCATGTATGAATAAGTGTTATTACATTTTTTTTTTTTTTTCAGGGCAATGGAAATAAACTTCAATTTGGAACTTTATTTGTTTGTTTTTTGGGAAATTGACTTTTATGGGTGCCATTAATGACATATTAAACGGGGTTATCCAGCTTCCAAAAATTATCGGTATATACATCCACAGCAGTGCTAGATATTCACCTTATGCAGCCTTTGCTTGGCTTTATTTTACTTGCTGTTCCTTGTATCACTGTTATTTGCATGTAGTGAATCTTTGGATAAACACCATCTCTCATGATTCCTCTGCCTTCTGTCACTCTCTGTGTACCCCTCCCTTCTCCATTGTACCCTGCAATGAAATGACAGGTAATAAATCACTCCCACATCCGAGGTCACATACTGCTGTGACATTTTGTTTGCTGACTGAACTGCTTACAGGGAAGGGTAGTGAGTTTGCAAACGAAATGTTACAGCTGAGGCCAATGATCTAAGAATACATCAAATAAGCGGTGCGGAATTTAAACAGGGTGAATATTTGGAAGTGTTTTGTATTGATGTATTCTGCTCTTTGGTCCATATTTTTTAGAAACTGGACAACCCCTTTAAAGGGATTCTACCACTAAAACACTTTTTTTTCTAGTTACCACGTCGGAATAGCCTTTAAAAAGGCTATTCGTCTCTTACCTGTAGAAGTGCTCTCCGCCGCGCCGTTCGTTCAAAATACTGGTTTGTACCGGTATGCTAATGAGTTCTCTCGCAGCGATGGGGGCGTCCCCATCGCAGGAGCAGCGATGAGGGCGTCCCCATTGCAGCTCGAAAACTGACCGCAGCGCCGCCTCTCTGGTCTTCGGTGTCCTCCCCTTGCCTCTTCAGCGTCTGTCGGACGCCTGCGCAGTATGCTCTCTGTTCGGCGAAGATTGCCGAACGTACTGCGCATGCGCGAAAGTTCGGTGCCCGCACTATGGCTGGGATCGCAATTTCGCGCATGCGCAGTACGTTCGGCAATCTTCGTCGAACAGAGCGTACTGCGCAGGCGTCCGACAGTACGCTGAAGAAGCAAAGGGAGGACACCGAAGACCAGAGAGGCGGCGCTGCGGTCGGTTTTCGAGCTGCAATGGGGACGCCCCCATCGCTGCTCCTGCGATGGGGACGCCCCCATCGCTGCGAGAGAACTCATTAGCATACCGGTACAAACCGGTATTTTGAACGAACGGCGCGGCGGAGAGCACTTCCACAGTTAAGAGACGAATAGCCTTTTTAAAGGCTATTCCGACGTGGTAACTAGAAAAAAAAGTGTTTTAGTGGTAGAATCCCTTTAACTATATTGTGTGGGTCAGTACAACTATGGCAATACCAAATCTCTCTCTATACATATGTTTCATGTTTTACTGCTTTTTAAAAAGGAAATAGATAGATAGATAGATAGATAGATAGATAGATAGATAGATAGGAGATAGATAGATAGATAGATAGATAGATAGATAGATAGATAGATAGATAGATAGGAGATAGATAGATAGATAGATAGATAGATAGATAGGAGATAGATAGATAGATAGATAGATAGATAGATAGATAGATAGGAGATAGATAGATAGATAGATAGATAGATAGATAGATAGATAGGAGATAGATAGATAAAATTTTCCAATTAATGGTGATATTTGTTACTTATTAGGCATCCACCTGCCATAGTATCCCATCAGCACCTCATGACTGTGTCACAAGGGAGAAACAGGCTAAAATCTAAGGCTCGATTCACACCTGCACTTCAGTCTCCATAGGAGATTCCGTCTATAGGGTCCGAGGGATTCTGAAGATAACTGCTGTTTAAGCAGACGGGGTTTCCGTCTTTTGGATCCCCATGCAGAACCGAACAATGGAGACCCAAACGTTAGTATGAACCTAGCATGACCGCTTAAAGGGATTCTACCATTAAATCTCTTCTTTTGTGGATAAGACGTTGGAATAGCCTTTAGAAAGGCTATTCGTCTCTTACCTTTAGATATGATTGCCACCACGCCGTGCCTTAGAAATACCGGTATTTACCGGTATGCAGATTAGTTCTCTCGCAGCGATGGGGGCGGGTCCCAGCGCTGAAAATGCGATGGGGGCGTCCCCACTGCTGCTCGAGAACATGATCCTGCGACGCCTCTATCTTCGGCTGGATCCTCCCCTTCTCTGTCGTCTTTCTTCGGCACCTCCGACGCCTGCGCAGTTGGCTCTGCCAGTGAGACACTAGAGAGCCGACTGCGCATGTGCGCAATTGCAGCCTTGGAACTACGGCCACCGGCCGGCATTTGCACTCGGCTCTGCTGGTGTCTCACTGGCAGAGCCAACTGCGCAGGCGTCGGAGGTGCCGAAGAAAGACGACGAAAGAAGGGGAGGATCCAGCTGAAGATAGAGGCGTTGCAGGATCGTGTTCTCGAGCAGCAGTGGGGACGTATTTTGTATTTCCAGCGCTGGGGCCCACCCCCATTGCTGCAAGGGAACTAATTTGCATACTGGTAAAAACCGGTATTTCTAAGGAATGGCGCGGCGGAGATCACATCTAAAGGTAAGAGACGAATAGCCTTTCTAAAGGATATTCCGACGTCTTATCCACAAAAAAAGGGTTTTAATGGTAGAATCCCTTTAAATGGCAGGGTTGCTATTGTCTGCATAATCTATGGGGTAATATAGCCAGGATCTGAGTTCTATCTTTTACCAGTCATTGTAGCAGTGTATCATTTGTAATGTACGCCCTCTGCCTCCACTGCGGGTTACACGAGCTAAGCACTTGACTCTGCTCCATCACCATGTTGTAAATTTACAGAGCACAGCATTACTTACCTGTCACCAGCGCCATAAATGTACATTAAACGGGGTCTAAGGGTTAACAGTAAATTTCTTGTAGCATGCATCTTTGCCATTGATTTCTGTTGGAGCGCAACCATGACTAAGCACAGATAGGATGCACGCAAACTGTAGTATTAACAGTAGGAAGAGAGACATTCTGATCCTGCTGTATAGAGAGCACTGATGACCACATTGACAATTGTGTCAAGTTCTGGAGAGCCAACCTACAAAAAACCATAGTGAAAATAGGACGGGTGCAAAGGCAGGCTACAAAAATGGTCTGAAGCATAAAACATATCAGGAAAGATCAGGGGCATGACTTAAAGGGGTTGTCCCATCACAAGGATCCTATCTATACTGCTAGTTTATGTGGATTTAAGACTTTTCCTAAATGCATTGCTTTATCAAAACTGCTTTGTTTGGCCGCTATCTTAATTTATTCACTTCATTGTTGACACTGCGTTTCTATGGCCCTTGGGACTATCTGCTCATTTGTCAAGTGATGTAGCTGCCTGCTCTCAGGGGGGGAGGGAGGGGCTGGGAGCAGCTCTGAGCTGTTTGTGTCTGATAAGTAGCGGAGCTTCTCAGAGAGCTCCAGGATTTCTGAGCTCTTATCAGTCAGTTTAATTGAATTTGGCTGATAAGGGCTGAGATAGGGAGTCCATTACCTCTGTATGTAATGCAAACTGACTCCAATCCAGCTCTGCTACATCAGCTTCACACTGTGGTAATTCATTTACAACCAAACCCGTGCATGTGAAACCCCGCCCACCAATGTGCCGAGAAAAGCAGGAAGTGAAGAGAGCACAACAGCCTGCAGGTTAGTGAACAAGCGTCATGGGAATATCCCTTTAAGGGGATTGTTTGGGATAAACACATTTTTAATACGAGGCCGAGGAAGGTGAAAAAACAAAAACATACTCAGCTGTTCCCAGTGTCTCCCTGCGCGGTCCACTGCTGCTGCTCCACTGTCTTGTTTTGGCGTAAACCCCAGTCACATGCCGCACGGTTGAATTCCGTGTCTCTTTCCCTTGTCCGCTGATTGACCCCTTAAAGGGGTTGTCCAGGCAAAAATGGACAACCCTTTTAAAGACTAATAAGCTGGGGGTAGTCACAAAAATAAAAAAAATACATACTCACCTGTCTCGGTTACTCCAGTGCCCTCCTGCACCTCCCGTGTCATTGGCTCCGGCGACGTAAAATTCAGGCGGGAAGAATATAAAGACAAGGGGGTGCAATCTGAAATTACTTGGGGAGAAAATCAGAAGCAGGAAATATTTCACTAAACAAAGAGTTTTGAAACAAACTTCCAAAAGATATTGTGAAGTTTACAGTCAGGCCCTTTCACATTGCAGAATTCCACCTCACATGGTAGAATCTGCCTCAAAATCAGCGCCAAATTCTGCCCTCAGCCTGCCTCCTGTTGTCTTCAAACTCCTAATTTACATAATGAAAAAGTTCACTATTTCAACAGCCACTTTGCACATTTCAGCAACAAGGATATATACATACCTCCCAACCGTCCCGATTTCCGCGGGACATTCACAATTTGGGTGACATGTCCCGCATTCCCAGTTGGAGGGAGGACGCAGATCTGAGTTGAACACATATGCGGCTGAAGCAAGGAGCTGACACAGGTCAGCTCCTCGCTTCGCCGCTGCGCGCCTCTCTCGCTGACACATATGCGGCTGAAGCGAGGAGCTTCGCTGCTGCCGCCGGCTACTGGCTTGTAGATGCGATCATCACATCGCGTCTACAGGCCAGTAGCCGGCGCGGCGAAGCGTGGAGCTGACACAGGTCAGCTCCTCGCTTCAGCCGCATATGTGTCAGCGAGAGAGGCGCGCAGAGAGCGGCGAGGGAGCGGAGGAGAAGGTAAGTGTAATATGGAGGTGGAACGTGAAACTGGGGGCAGATGAAGGAGAGAACGGCATGACACTGGGGACAGAGATGGAGAGGACAGCATGTCACTGGGGGCAGAGATGGAGAGGACGGCATGACACTGGGGGCAGAGATGGAGAGGACGGCATGACACTGGGGGAAGATGAAGGAGGGGACGGCATGACACTGGGGGCAGAGATGTGGGGACATGAATCTGGGGGCAGAGATGGAGGGGACATGAATCTGGGGGCAGAGATGGAGGGGACATGAATCTGGGGGTAGAGATGTGGAGACATGAATCTGAGGGCAGAGATGGGGGGACATGAATCTGGGGGTAGAGATGTGGAGACATGAATCTGGGGGCAGAGATGGGGGGACATGAATCTGAGGACAGAGATGGGGGACATGAATCTGGGGGCAGAGATGGGGGACATGAATCTGGGGGCAGAGATGGAGGGGGACATGAATCTGGGGGCAGAGATGGAGGGACCATGAATTTGGGGGCAGAGATGGAGGGACATGAATCTGGAGGCAGAGATGGGGGGACATGAATCTGGGGGCAGAGATGGAAGGGGGACATGAATCTGGGGGCAGATGAAGGGTGTATATGAAACTGGGGGAGAGATAGAGGGGGGACATATAATTTACGGGTGACTGTAGGAGGATTATACTGTGTGCGGGCACATGAAAAATTAACGAGTGGGCGGAGCCAACACAAAAGTGGGCAGGGCTAAATTTGCACATTTTATCCCTCTTTCGGTTCTTCAAAAGTTGGGAGGTATGTATATACAGTATATACTGTATGTGTATTGGCCCCTACACCACACTTAGGTGTTACACTCCCTATAATTTGGTATATCTCCAACAAATGATATCCTGAGTACCAATAAATCTCAATGGAGATTTTGTAGCCCAAGTAAAAAAAAATCTGACCAGAATTGTGCAAAATAGGAATAACAAGACACTTCATCCAACCACCATTGTGTGATGTTACGCCCTCTATAGACAAAACATTGTCACAGTTTGTGGTCATGTGTTCACATGATGTCACGTCAGACCTAGTGTTGGCTCTTGCTATAGGGACCTGGAGATGATCTCTGTCCATAACAGTTTCCTATTATACGTCTATCTAAAAAAGCTGGGCGACTATCACTGTGGGAACAGCAATGACGGCTATATTAGGGGTCATCCGGCTTTCCTAGAAAACGTTTACCCCAACTCTGGTGCTCAGAACTACCTCTTCAAACTCCATATCATGACTGCAATGAGTGTAGAGGTGGCCACACTTACACCAGTCCTATAAATCCTATAGAAGTAACGGAGAACGCGGAACATACATAGCAACAATGTCATATGCTGTGGCCGCAAGACGTAAGTCAGGCTTCCCCTGTTCTTGAGATGGAGATGCCACTTATAAGAAGAGTTGTAGCTATTCATTTCACTGCCCTTACTCTGTATCGAAATACATAGAAGTGGCTTGTTAATGTGGCCCCCGATAACTGGCAACAAAGGAACATGCCCCAGTTGTACATACAGAGGAACATGCGCCAGCAATACACCCCTGCAGGCATATTTTTGGTCTGTCTGCTGTTCATGGCTATAACGGACTACATCCAGATTGTGCAGGAATCTACAGTAGTCAATGGACCAAGTCATATGGACAAATGGTCTACATGGAAAAAATAGGTGGCGTTAGTTAAAGAGGACCTTTCATCAGATTGGGCACAGGCACTTCTATATACTGCTGAATTCAGCGCACTGTCGTTCCTTCCCGCTCACACTCTACAGCACGATAGGCGCTGCTGTGGAGAAGGACGTACCTGACTGACTGTCAGGAACGCGCTTCTGACTGTAAAGCGCTACGGTACCGGGACTGATAGCTATTTACCCGGGGCACAGATCGGGAAAGCCGACAGTGCGCTGAATTCAGAGCATTGTCAGCTTTCCAGCAGTATATAGAACTGACTGTGCCCAATCTGATGAAAGGTCCTCTTTAAGTGGATTTTGCAGACAACACGGACTTGGAGACAAATACCGACATACAGATTGCAGCCAAAGTTGCCAGTTAACCATAGACTAAGGCTTGGTTCACATCTGCGTTCGGACCATTCTGTTCCCCTCTCTACATGATAAAGTCCTGTGTTAGGGACATCAAGGGGTCCTCATAATAGAGTATGTTGCAGAGTTCCAAATCAAATAACAGGCCTGGATAAGCTACACCCATCCTTTAGGCCTGAAGAAGTCACACACACACACACACACACACACACACACACACCTGATCAAATGAGTTCTGATTTTAATGGTGCAAAAAGGTAGTTTAAATACAATACAGACAAAAGCAGGTTGGACTATTCTAATGACATGATTGGTTGTAGAGTTATAACATAAGGTGTGGCACATGACTATTGGATAAGGCCTAATGTAATCTGCATCTCATTATTACTTTCCAAACTGGGATGACCTTCCTCATGAAATAAAGAAGAATCTAAAATATTTATGTGTAAACCAACATCTTACACTAATTCTAGATGTATATACCACAGCAAGAGAGATAATGATCACATGCTGGTCAGACCACTCCAGCCTTAGGGCTAACGATCAATAGGTTATAGAACCTGTTTCTACACACACCTTCAAAGATGAGACCCTTACCACAAACAGATAAGGAGTTATAACCCATCCATTAACCTTCCACACGCCTTATCCCCTAAAGGGGTCTCTTAGACTCTAAACAGACATTCTTATAAAGTTTATATAAGAAAAAGTTTACAAGATGACTGACAGAATACAAGATGGAGGACGTGATCCTAACACCTGCAAGCAGCTCTTTTCTCTCTCCTTTTTTCGGACTTCTATTATAGTCTATGGGGTCTGCGGGTTTCTGGGGGTAACCGCTTTTATATGCAGATTAAGTTTCCGTTTCGGAGGGTTTCCAAGTTGACTCACCAAATGGAAACCCATGCGCAAATGTGAAGCGGGCCTAAGGTGGGGACTATGCGGCAACTTAGGCTGCAACTCCCATCATGCACCCAAAGATCGCCCTGCAACTCCTTCACTAATAAAAGAAAATGGAGGCCCCCAAGGTGCTCCTTTGAGATTTGCTTACATTAGTGAAGGAGTCACCTAGCGAACCCATGCTATTTGGAGGAGTCATGGCCAGTAGAGATGAGCGAGTACTGTTCTGATCAGCCGATCCGAACAGCACGCACGCATTAAAATGAATGGATGCACCTGGCACTTCCGCTTTGACGCCGGCCGCTTAAGCCCCCGCGTGCCGGCTACGTCCATTCATTTCAATGCGTGCGTGCTGTTCGGATCGGCTGATCAGAACAGTACTCGCTCATCTCTAATGGCCAGCCTAACTGGTCCTGTAACCCATGGAATGAATATACCAAAATGTGTTTGGAGAGCACTATACAATACAAGGAGGAAAATAACATTTGTACTTAAGTTTTTACATTTTCAACTTAGAAATATTTGGAAAGTTTATTATTCCCTCAAAATGTCGCCGTGAACTTTCCCCTAAAACAAATAGAATGGTTTAGTCCTATTCCACATCGGTCTGTTTATCAAGGGGTTAATGTCCGGACGGCTTCCACGAGCAACCAATCACAGCGCAGACGGTCTGTTTATTTCATAGAATGACACGAGTGACGTCAGGAGGCAGCTTCCGAAGCCCCGCCCAGCAACAACAGCCGAGACCCGGATGTTAAAAAAAATGGATGCAATCATAACTACGGGCAGGGGGAAGCGTAGCTGACGTAATCAGGTGGAATGTTCCATTAGTTTACGTCCTAGTAAGGGGGAGTCCGAGGAGGAGATCTATACTTTTCCCTGGAAATAAGTAATGTAGGATTTGTATATCTACGTGACACATAAACTCACATCGTACATATAGACTATACCGAATAAGGGATTTGTAGATTAATAGTTATAGGATAATATTGGAGACAGTTACTCAGAACCCCCCTATAGTGTATATTGGTTGGTTCCCGGTAAAACAGGTCAACGATGAGCACCGTTAAAAACAAAAACAAGCTGCACTGACGTAGATCTCCCGGTTATGTGGATAGTAGGAGCGGAGCCGGCACGGTAACGGAACTGAAAGAGCGGCAAGATCGGCTGTGAAGTGTCATCCTCTGCGGATCGTTCGACCGGACCGGTCACCGATTAGGCCTCTGTCGTTCATCCGCCACCACAGGTCGCATTGGCGGGGGCCGCTCCGGCCCGGGCCGAGGAGCTGCTATTGCTGCTGTCTGAGGAAGAGGAGGCCCCGGGGCCGCCCCCCCGCCGCCCTGTGCTACCGGGCCCCCCAGCACCCTCCTCCTCCTCCTCAGGCCATCCCGGGGACATGGATCAGTGTGTGACGGTGGAGCGGGAGCTGGAGAAGGTGCTGCAGAAGTTCGGGGGGTACGGGCAGCACTGTGAGAGGAGCCTGGAGGAGCTGATAGACTATGCGGGCGGCCTCAGGAGGGAGATCATGCAGGCCGGAGGTAAGAACCGTATGAAGTCCGTACTACAGGGGGGGAGGGTAACACAAAGAGGAATATACCGGCCAGGGAAGATCTAGTGACTGGTCACAGCTGTCTGACAACATGGCCGCCATATTGTTCCTATGGATGTTGTCAGTCAGTTCTTCAATGTAAAATTCACATAGCTGTGCAGGAGTCTGGGAAAGCTGGGTGAGGTTAATGTTTCTTTGTGGCCTGGTCACCCGTCCGTCCCAGTGACATCAATATGGTGGATATGTCATCACCCAGCTTTCCCAGGAACAGATATAGCCTGGAGCTGAGCAGGGCTGTGCCCCCCGAGACCCCCCATCACGTTTACTGAGACTGCGCCATTCCTGCTAGATAACACATCTGTCCTATAGGGTTACTTTGGGTCCTCAGTAAGGGATCAGTAGGGACCCCATATCCCCCCCCTGGCACGCGAGAATCCCTTCATTGTTTACACCCCCCTCCCATGCAATGTTCTTACAACCTCACCATGAATGAGAGAGACACTAGTTACATCTCAGGCTGCAGCGAATCAGACGTATATAGTGAGGAGGGGGTCAGACCCACTATCTGGAGATGGGCTATAGGAAGAACTGGACAGCTCCTTAAAGAGACCCTAGTGGGGAGGAGATGATGGAGGTTATTGATGACCTATCCATACAGTTGGTTATCGGTATCAGATTGGTGAGGCCGGCACCGATGTTGATCAGCACACACGGCGCTCACATGTTTTACAGTTATGTGTCCTGTTTGCAGTTCATCATTCAAATAAATGTGGCCAAGCTGCAATGCCAAGACCTGCCATTATACAAGGTGTGGCGCTGTGCTTGGTGAGTAGTGAAGAGGTCACAGCACTCATTTGAACACTGCAGCCTCTGTAAACAACTGATCTGTGGGTTTGTTGGGCACCAGTCACATATTGATAACCTCTCTTAACAGAGTTGTGTCGATATGTCCAATTGCCACAGGACAGGGAGGCCCGAACGCCAGATCTCTCAGTGACCAGGAGGATGTGGCGTTCTCTGAAAGCCTCCTTGTGAATGGAGCGCCAGTGTGTTTGTGCGACCGGTGTTCCACTTCTATGGGGCCGAGGGCGCTGCCCCAGATTACAGTCTCCACTGCCCCATAGTAGTGAGTGGATCAACGCTCGTATAAGCACATTGGTGCTCCCTTCACAAGGAGGCTTTTAGGGGACTTATGGTCCTCCTGATCATTGGGGGTCCGAGGTTCGGACGCTTATCCCTTGTACTATGGATAGGGGATAGTTGTTCATAACAGAACAACGCCTTTAAGAATAGTCCTGGAAAACTCTTTTGAATTTAGGACCCCCCTACTCTAGTGGTTGGTGGAGGAGTCTCTGCAGCACTTCTGACCTTGGTATGAGAATATGTTGGGGGGGAGGTGAGGGGCGCTGCTTACTGTATGGGCAGCAGTCTATTACTACAGAGCTTTGGCTTTTCTAACCCCTTGACCTGCAGTAAAGTTTTAGCATAATGAGAGCGTGCGCTGCCCCATGCTTCGTGATCCCGCAGTGCCCCATGCTTCGTGATCCCGCAGTGCCCCATGCTTCGTGATCCCGCAGTGCCCCATGCTTCGTGATCCCGCAGTGCCCCATGCTTCGTGATCCCGCAGTGCCCCATGCTTCGTGATCCCGCCGTGCCCCATGCTTCGTGATCCCGCCGTGCCCCATGCTTCGTGATCCCGCCGTGCCCCATGCTTCGTGATCCCGCCGTGCCCCATGCTTCGTGATCCCGCCGTGCCCCATGCTTCGTGATCCCGCCGTGCCCCATGCTTCGTGATCCCGCCGTGCCCCATGCTTCGTGATCCCGCCGTGCCCCATGCTTCGTGATCCCGCCGTGCCAAGACGTGCTCCGAGAAAGCAGTAAAAGAATAGCTTAGAGGGGATACACCATGAAGAATAGGTATCTATAGGACAGAGGATGAATATCTGATCAGACTGCGGGGTCTGACCTCTGAGACCCACACCCAGGCCGACAACAGGGCTGTTTTACGTCTATATCATGTCTGCACAGTCATGTCACATGGATGGGACGTATCCGGAACCATTCACTTCAATGGAAGCGCCAAAGAGAGCCTAGTGCTGTAGTTGGGCTATAGCCTGTGCTCCCATTGCCGTGACTGCGTCTGGCCAATCATATATTTGTCCTTATTTATCCTTCGTGGCATATTCCTTTATGGGCAGCACGGAAGGGAGGTACAATACCCACCAAGGACAACCCCTACATAGAGTTTGTATGTTCTTCCCGTGTTTGCATGGGTTTCCTCTGGGTACTCCGGTTTCCTCCCACACCCCAAAGACATACTGGTAGGCATTGAGAGCCCTATAGGGCTGCGCGGTATGATGGCGCTACATGAGTAAGAGAAATAGATATTGCTGCGTCCGCCCCGGAAATGCCGCTGTTATTTTCTTTTTTGTTTGATGTTTTCAGGAAATTTTCACTAATTCTTCTGTTGCAAAAATGACATTTTGGGCAGAGGGGGACTCCTGTATCATACTGCTGGGTATATTACCACAATTAAGGGGCCATTGCTGCTGTGTTAAGTCTCCCCCCTGTTGTGGGTTGTGTACCTGCCATATTCTTCAGTGCTTATGTACTCTGAAATCCAAGATCAGACTTCTGCTATCTTCCTCCACCATGCTTTATACTGCCGCACATTAGTCCATGGGACACCAATTTTCTTGAGAGTAAGGATAGAATTCTAATACAGGACCCTTAATCCAGGTACTTGGTGCGTAGATACTTTGGAGGGGCTGGCCATGCCCCCCAGCCGCACACATATAATACAGGGAGGGGTTATCTGGCCCTGACTCCTTGTAGAGGAGCTATTTTTAGGCTCTGAAACTTCCTTCAGCCTTTATTTTCAGACATGGTGCCATGCTGGCTTTGAGTGCCCATTGTCTTTGAGTCCATATGTCTAGTGTGACCTGTGACAGAACAATGGTGTGTACTTGTCCCAAGCTGAATGGTAATACAATGAGGGGAGTGTTGTACACAAGTCATCCTGCCATGTGATCTTTAACCCTGTACTTGCTGCTGATGGGCAAACGCAAACTTTAACCTTTTAATTTTCAGTTCCCATTGTTAGATAAAGATTCCTGACAGTCCTTTATCCCCTGTGCATAGTATGACCAGTCTGACGGGACACGTTTATTGGGGGGTCAGACTGAGCGGCTGCTGTATCATGTGACTGATGACATCACATTCATCAGATACAAGGATCAGGCTGCAAGATTGGTGAACGGCGCAACCTTTTCAAACATTTGATCTGTGGGGGTATCGCACTCCCACCAATGACATACTGAAGACGTCTCCTCTCTTATCAGACCTCTCCTACTCCCCCCTTCCACTAAATCTACTCCTGGCTTTGGAAAATCGCAGTAAAATCTGTAGCCAAAAAAAAAAATGCAGCTTTTCCGTCCGCAATGTATGGTCTCATCTTATAAAGGGGGTTTTCAGGACTTTTAAATTGAAGACTTATCCTTCGGATAGGTCCGTGGGGAGTCTGACACCTGTGTGAGCGCTGCTCTGCACTCCATGTGACATCATGTTCATTGGTCAAATGCTCTGCTCACAGCTCAGTGTTGCTGAAGTAAGTAGGCCGAGCTGCGATACCAAGCAAAGCCGCTGTACAAATGTTACACGTACTGAAGAGGCCGCTGCGCTGATACAAACATGAACAGCTGATCGGCTGGGGTGCAGATGCCGGACCCCTTGCCTGTCTTTAATTGGTGAGCTGTCCCAAGGAGAGATCAGCAGTTATTACCCCTTAAAGGGATTTTCTTGATTTGCAATATTGAAAGCCTAGGTCAATCGATGTCAGATGGGAGTTGGCTCCCCACAGTTTGAAGTCTGCTTGGATGGGACTGAGCTGTGGACCCAGAGCAGCCACTACTAAGTAGACAACGTGCAAGCTTAGAGGCCGGTGTAAACAGCGACGAGCCCTAAGGATAGTGCAATATTTAATACGCAGGCAATTGGATTATATCCCTCGTCGTCGCCGTGTTTGCCGTTTGTATTCTAGCAGTATATACACACAAAAGTTCCTGTATTTTATCCGTCATGGTCGCTTTGTATTCTAGTACTATATACACACACATAAATGACTTTCATCTCCCTTCTCCCCAGTAGAACAAGATGGAGAGCTGTCTGGGACGCTATCTCTGGTGCTGACACAGTGCTGTAAACGGATAAAGGACACGGTGCAGAAGCTGGCCTCCGACCACAAGGATATCCACAGTAGTGTGTCCAGGGTGGGGAAGGCTATAGATAAGGTACGGTATGTGTGTCCTGTATACAGCTGCAGCTTGTGGAATGTCTCCGCAGGGTAAACGAAAGCTGACAGATCATTTCTGCATTTCACCCAAGGCTTTGTGTACTAGTATAACAGCAATGGTGACCCTTCTCCTACAGTCAGCCAGTGAGCAAAGTCTGCAAAAGTAACACTATATGTCAGCAGGACAAACCTCTTTAAATAGGGATATGTAAAGCTACATTTTTGGCCTCCTACAAGGGACCCCCTGGGAAATGGAGCACATGCTATGTGCAGATAGTGGTCCCTGTTTGTCAGTAGTGTTTAGGGAGGAGCTGATGTTCAGTCCTGTCAACGCCTATGCCTGAATGTGACTGCTCGCAGACAGACCGGCCCATGTGCTACATTCCACCCTCACCGCCATTTCCAAAGGCATTTTTTTTTTTTGCAGCATATTACTAGTATAGGTTCAGACACAATGTGGACAGAGCTTTACGCTGTATTTACAGGACAGTAGCGGGGAGGGCTTTGGTTATAAAACTTTTTTATTTTTATTGCGGGCATGGATGACATTATTACAGGGCCATTTGAGACACTAAACCCCTAGTCGGTGGACCTGTGGGTATTTATAGTGTCCCAAATCACCCGGAGAAATTTTCCTTTAAGTTGAGAAAAATTTTATACTCAAAAGTTCCATAGCATTTAGTTTACATGCCCACAACCAATGATATCCATGTGTCACCCGGGCCTCCATACATCCATTAAAGGGATTCTACCATTAAAACCTCTTTTTTGGGGGATAAGACATCGGGATAGCCTTTAGAAAGGCTACTCGTTTCTTACCTTTAGATGTGATCGCCGCTGCGCCGTTCCTTAGAAATACCGTTTTTTAACGGTATGCAAATTAGTTCTCTCATAGCGATGGGGGTGGGCCCCAGCATTGAAAATGCTATGGGGGCGTCCCCACTGCTGCTGAAGAACACGAGTGCGAATTCCGGCCGGCGGCCATTTTTGGGAGGCCGCTCCTGCATTGAACTACAAGAGCAAGAGCGGCCTCTTAAAAATGGCCACCGGCCGGCATGCGCAGTTGGCTCTACTAGCGTCTCACTGGCAGAGCCAACTGCGCAGGCGTTGGAGGTGAGGCAGGAGGAAGATGACAGAGAAGGGGAGAATCCAGCCGAAGATAGAGGCGTTGCAGGATCGTGTTCTCGAGCAGCAGTGGGGACGCCCCATCGCATTTTCAGCCCTGGGGCCCGCCCCCATCGCTGCGAGAGAACTAATTTACATATCAGTAAAAAACAGTATTTCTAAGGAACGGCGCGGCGGAGATCACATCTAAAGGTAAGAGACGAATAGCCTTTCTAAAGGCTATTCCGACGTCTTATCCACACAAAAAGAGGTTTTAATGGTAGAATCCCTTTAATATTCCTCAATGAGCCCAGGCTGCGAGATGACCTGTTCTGAGTTTTACGCCAGTCTCTGGCTGGGATAATACATGGGCTCGTGTATTGGGCTATGACAATATAATAGATCAGTGTGCTAGCACTGGAAAACACAACCAGACAGTGCAGACGTTCATGTATAGAGCCTTAATCCCTGTGGTTTGGTGCTACTTGTCTAATATGTGAATATCCCAGCACCACCAGACTATAACAACGCAAACCTTTCTCTTCTAAATTAAGAAAACCAGAGGTGTGAGTCGCCGCCGTCTCAGAAGTAGCCTTATTATTTTATACAGCCTCGTCCGTTATCTTGGCTCCTACACAGATGGCTGGTGACAAATGCCAATGGCGGCTATTACAGTGCCCGTCTTCATCAGTATCCACTGCTTCATATTGGAGGGCACCGTAGAACAGCTCAATGGGCGCCATATAACTGGACAAGCCATTGCTTATTGGGTTTACTAGGAACACTTTTATGAATGGATTCCTTTGACTTCTAATCTATTATCTTTACATAGTTCCACTAGGATCTTTTTAATAAACCGTTTTTTTTCCTCTTTTCCAGAATTTTGATGCAGACATCAGCAGTGTGGGCATTGACGGCTGCTGGCAGGCGGATAGCCAGCGTATGCTCAATGAAGTTATGGTGGAACACTTCTTCAGGCAGGGAATGCTGGATGTGGCCGAGGAGCTGTGCCAGGTACCTGCTGCCATAATATCTACATTATCATTGGATGTTTTGCTAAGATATGGATATATCCAGCCCAAGAAACACAGTTATGTTTAGGGAATCGGTTTTTCAAATGAATTGCATGACCTGTGCTCCAGTCACTTGTATGAGGCTGCGGGCACTGCTGGAGATCGCCATCCTGGCAGCCCCAAGGAGGTGAATGGAGCATCAGTCATACAAGCGCTCTGACACTCAAGAAGACTTTAGGAAGACTTTCTGTCCCCTGATCGCTGGGGCACCTGGCAATTGATCCTCCAGTGATCAGATATTTATTCCCTGTCCGTTGAGATTTCATAACAGCACAACCTTTTTAAGTAGTTTACCAGGCAGGAGATAGAAGCATTTACCTCTGATAACATATATTACAAAGTTTTACATTCACCTGAAGATTTCATTTGAAATACATTACTTGTCCTGTACTGATCCTGATCCTGAGCCTTTATCACGCTGCAACCTTCCTCACCGGTTCAGTCTGCATAGACCTTGCTGCGTTGATTTTGCTTTTTACAAGGTTTAGGATTTATACTGCCTTCTAAAAGATCTGCCAAACTGTTGCACTCATTTCATATCTGCGCCGGTGTCTAGTTCCAGTTCAGGAAGATGACCCCATTGACTACCACCGCACACAATTGACGGAGACTCCGATGCAGGTGTGAGTGCAACCCTAGGAGGGGAGCAGCAGAAATTCTAGCAAGACGTAAAGACTGAAATATTGATGGCAGTCAGCGCAGTATAAAGGCTGGTGGCATACATAAAAATGTGGCGGTGCTTAGTACTTTGTGTCACACGGGGTGAAGTTCTCTTGGCTGCGGTCTGTTTTACAGCGAATCCTCAGATGACATTTGCCTGGAGTGACATGTGATGCCTGTGTGCGCTTCCTGGATTGTTTGTCACAGTGGAGGAAGTTTATAAAGCTTCTTGCGTTTCCTTTTTTTTTTTTTTTTTTTTTTTTTATTATTATAAATCTCATGCTCGGTTCACATTGACTATAATGGGGTCCTTGTGGTGTCCGTCATTTATAAACTGAAACCGATGGAAGAAAAAGTCTTCCGTGCAGGGCTTTTTCCTGCAACGATTTTCGGTCTCCAATGGAGGCTCTGGCACAGATGTGAACAAAGCCGTATTCTGCGCCGTGTTTTATAGTTTATACCGTCTGCACAGGACTTATTGGTTTTGACTTTTGCACAAGCCCCATCACTTTGGTTTATCTGGAGTAACATTTTACATTGCATTTATACCATAAAATCCCCCAATGTCTGTAGGCTCACGCTCCGCTTGTTTTGCAGGAAGCTGGACTCTCCATAGACCCAAGCCAAAAAGAACCATTTGTGGAGCTGAACAGGATACTGGAGGCATTGAAGGTGCGAGTCCTCCGGCCAGCTTTAGAGTAAGTATTAGGTGACTTTTGTCTTTTCTCTTATGCCTCCGTATACAACCTGGGAGGGATGTGCACGCTCAGCTTCACATTGTAAACGTGTCCTCTAAAATAACATGTAGAAGTCAGATTGCCCTGAAATTGAGACCTATGTTATAGGGGTTGTGGCACAATGGACATGCCACCTATTCAGAAGATAGGCTATAAATATCATTTTATTGGGCAACCTAACCATTACGAGAACATGATGAGGGCTGGACACTATTGTGGGTGCATGTATCTATCCCATTCAGTGTCCATGGGACTGACTGATACAGCCGAGTACATAATGGAGCAGGTGGACGGATACTCAGGGAGTTCAGCACCTATTCCCACCTACTTCCACCATGTAGACTCTTACTCATGTACATAGTCTTAAACTACCACTCTCCGCCATGTCTGTACAAGTAGAGCAGTCTAGAAGTCCCACCGCTCTGCTTCTACCGCTTGGATAGTAATGACTATAAACCACCATTGCTGTCCATATCACCAGATGGTCCGTGTTATCAAATCCACTTAGATGTTCCTCACTCCAGGTACTTCCAGAGATATTGGGAGGTTAAGTATCCCCCTCCAGCTAGCATCTGCTAATCTGAAGAGTGTGGAGGAGGATTGGGGTGGGATAGAGAGGACTGAGCTGCAGAAGGAGAAGACCAGATCCTCCTCTGTGACCAAGCTGTAAGTGACCCCAGGGGGAGGGGTACAAGGACCACTGTCCATGTGATCACCTCGCATATAATACATTTTAATTATAAGTTTTATTTATGTAGCAATAAAGCAGCCCTGTCATGCCAATCTGAGAGCAGTCCTATGGTAGTTCTCACTTTAGTTAGGTACTCCTTCACTATTATGGTACTGGCGCGGCGCCATATCTCTGTCCACCCCATAGAAGTCAATGGAGCTTTGTCAGACTCACAACGTTCGTACATCTATGTCCTATACTGTGGATAGAGGCTGTGGTGTTTGTGGGAAAAACTTTTTCAAAGTATTAAAGGTTTTTTTTGGTCCCAAATGGAATTTTCACACCAATGACCTATCCCCACAGATCACATAATGATAACCTATCTTGTGTAAAGGTTTCTATTCACTGACAGCAAACAGAGGTCTGGAGAACACTGCAGATGACCACAGAGGCTTTTCATTTTCTTTCCCCTTAGGTGGGCCGTGTCCAACAGGGAGATGTTGATGGCTCAGAACAGCTCATTGGAGTTCAAGCTTCACAGGTTATACTTCATTAGTTTACTGATGGGGGGAGCAGCTAACCAGAGGGAGGCGCTACAATATGCCAAAAACTTCCAGCCTTTTGCTTTAAATCATCAGAAAGGTGAGTGTTTCATCGGGTCATGATATAGCATATATGTGGAGAACAGTCATGAGACTGTTACCTGATGTATTAACCCTTCTCCTCATTTCTTTCCCAGATATACAAGTGCTCATGGGAAGCCTGGTGTACCTGCGGCAGGGAATAGAGAACTCGCCCTATGTTCATCTGCTGGATGCAAACCAGTGGGCGGACATCTGCGACATCTTTACTCGGGATGCCTGTGCCCTGCTGGGTCTGTCTGTTGAATCTCCTCTCAGTGTTAGGTGAGGGTCATTGCTGCTCACGTTACTGACACTTTGGACAGTCTAGATGTAATATGTCATGTGTTCCATTGTAGCTTTTCTGCAGGTTGTGTGGCACTTCCAGCATTAATTAACATAAAGGCGGTAATAGAGCAGCGGCAGTGCACCGGAGTGTGGAATCAGAAGGACGAGTTACCGGTAAGTACAGGCGGCCATAAGAAATATTAAGCACTTACCCCACTCTATGAACTGTCAATGGAGAACTGCCGCATCAGAGTGGATCTAGTTGGTGCACTGAAGCCTTCCATGTATTACCAGGAATGGCCTTTCATCCGAAAGTATGGTTACATCTAATGCCTGGGTGTCCACTGCTTCCCCCAACAAAATCCTCTGTTCTCTGCGAACAGGGATGAGGAGCTGATCAAGACAACACTGTTAAAGGGGTATTCGGATGACAACAAGTTCCCCTTATCCACAGAATCACTTGCTGATCAGTGGGGGTCTGACTGCTGGGATCACAAGGACTGGCTCACCCCACTCTCCATTCATTTCAGTGAGACAGCTAGAGATAGGCAAAGTATCTCCTCCAGTCCCAATAGGATATCTCTGGTGGTCCCATTGAAATGAATGGCGCAGGAGTACAAAGTTCCAACCACCATCCTTGTTCAAACTGAAGTGCAGAACGCCCCATTCTGATGATTATTGTGGGGCCCCAGCAGTTGGACCCCCCCCCCCATTAAGGTATTCACTGTCCTCTGGATAAGGGGGTAGCTTGTCGTAACTGGCATACCCTTTTAATATAAAGCTGTAGCAAATGTTAAATTGATGTCTAACTCTTTTCTATTACGGGTCCAAGGTGATCCCTAAGTAAACAGTCAAGGGGTTTTACCAAAATCCTATTGATCTTCCCTTTCGTATGCTAATCGCCGGGTATCTACTAGCAGCCCCCATATACAGAGCAGTGTTACCTATACCAAGGCGCCCATCCTTTCTGTTCTTTGGTATTTCTAACACTGTGTTATTTAGCAGTCCTATAGAAGAGAGTAGACAAGGTTATGCCCCAACACTCTGCTCACATAGGGTACTTTTGGACCTCCATTCTTTAGGTCAGTCCCAAAAACAAGATACATATTCCCCATTCCTGTTACTAGGGGATACAAGTCTGTATTGGAAAGATTCCTTTCACTATGGCAGTGCAGTCGATACTATGTTTTTTTGAGTTTTTTTTTTTTTTTTAGATATCAAGCTTACCCTCCATACATGACTCTATATAACAGGGGTCAGGCAACCTTTGGCACTCCAGCTCCTGTGAAACTACAACTCCCAGCATACTCCAAGAACTGCAGAGCAAGTATGCATGCTGGGAGTTGTAGTTTTACAACAGTTGAAGAGCCGAAGGTTCCCTACCTCTGGTATATAGTTTATTGAGGGCTAACCCAATACGCTGTCTCTAAGTGCAGAGATCAGCCAGTGCTGTGTAATATGGATTGTCTTGTCTAATACAGCTTTTGCCTGTCTCAGCGATATCTAATACGTGTTATGTTCTCCATTTCTTCTCAGATTGAAGTGGACTTAGGTAAAAAGTGCTGGTACCATTCAATATTCGCCTGCCCAATCCTTCGTCAGCAAACTACAGACAATAATCCTCCCATGAAACTTGTTTGTGGACATATAATATCCAGAGATGCATTAAATAAAATGTTTAATGGTAGCAAGTAAGTATCTGAGCCCCATATGTGATATTCTTACACCCCAGTAATGTACTGTGTGCTTTGGATCCCCTTATTCTCAGGGCAGAGTATTAGTTAAAGGCGGTTTCTGGCCCTAAACGGAATTTTAATACTGATAGCCTATAAACAGGATATATCTAGGATAGGACATCAGTATGTGATCTGTGGGGTCCGACTGGTTCAGTGGACAGGGAACACATGAAGTAATAGGGGCGGTGCTGCAGTTCCTAAAACCACTGTATACAGTGGACAGGGCTGCAGCGCCACTCCCATAAATTGAATAGGAACAACTTGCATGTGTTCCCCATCGTAAAAGGCTGCATGGAAGGCATACAGTACATGGCCAGGTCCTGCTATATGATGCAGAGAATAAGATTAGCTACAAAAGTCCAAGTCTAGTCATTGCTTCCAGGGTCACTAGCGGTGTCATGTAGTCACTCGGGTTTCTTGGATTGATTCCTGGGGGTTATTTCACTGTTTCAGGCGATACCCTGCAGGACCTGGGAAGTACCAGGCTTTGCCTTTGATCCTTAGCTACATTACAATCCCTGTTTTAGAGGGAAACACAATGACTGACTTAGGGCTCGTTCACATCTGCGCCCGGGAGTCCGTTCTGCAGGTTTCCGTTTCTTGCACAAAACTGGACAGGAGATGGAAACCTGCCGGCATCTTTCAAGCCCATTCATTTGAATGGGTTTGAAAAGTGTCCAGCCGTGAGCGCCGGTGAGCGTTTTATGCACTCCGCGGCGAAACCGTTTTTTTTTTTAAAACCGGACACAGAGTCGGACATGCAGTACTCTGTGTCCGGTTTTAAAAAAAAAAAAAAAAAAAAAACCCGGTTTCGCCGCGGAGAGCATAAAATGCTCACTGGCGCCCACGGCCGGACTCTGCATGACAGGTTTCCGTCTTCTGCATGCAGAAGACGGAAACCTGAGAACGGAGACCAGACGCTGGTGTGAACCCAGCGTTAGCGGCATCCTTTCAATAGATGGCACTAGACACTAGAGGCACAGCTTTTTTTTTTTTTTTTCTTGAAAGAGTTAATATATGTGTGTAATGTATAGGTGTGTGTAATAATATACATATTTTATACAATATGCGGATGTGTCGCTGACCTGTCTGTCTTTTCTGCAGATTAAAGTGCCCGTATTGCCCTATGGAGCAGAGTCCAGGAGATGCCAAGCAGATCTTCTTCTGAGCACAGAGGCCTGTTCCGCTGGTATATGGCAGCCTCCAAGGTTTTTAGTGCATTTGAAGAGAGAGCTTGGGGAGTTTTTCTCATATTTCCATTTATTACAGAAGAGCCAGGATCATCCTGAATTTTTGGTAAAGCCAATCCACATAGACACTTACCAACAAGTATAATCCTGACCACGATATAGACAGCGCCAGGGTTGAAGTCTTGTAAATGTGCGTCCCAAGGACCTTCCTGTAACCTCTGTATATGGCCACGCTCCAGCAGCGGTCAAACAATGCAGGTGTTTTTGTACTTACAAAGCAAGAGATGATGTAAACTTTTTATTCTTAAAGCCCTGACCCCCCCACACCCCTCTCCCTCCTTCTCCTCTTCTTACTATCCCTTTGTCATCTGATTGCTGATCGTCCATATAGAGCAATGTCGTGAGTTCTCCTCCCTCGTATGGTGTATATAACCAAACCGTTCTACAGAGACGTCTAGTACAGACCATAGCCGATAGAGGATTTAACATGTATTTTTTTGCTAAGAGAAATTTGCTGTAATATCTCCAGTTTCCTTTGAATTTTATTTCTTTGCTGTACTTAACTAAAAAAAAAAAAATGTACATAAACCCGACCCGTGACTATAATTTAATAAGAGTGAGGAGCTATTTGCTGCTAAGATATAATGGGGGTATATTGTGCTTTTACTGAAATAAGAAATGTTTGTGTGAACAGAATATTCAATTAAAAAAAAATATGACTTTGCCTTGTTTCTTGGTCACTGTGTCGCTGTCTGTCTCCTCACGTGGACGCATTGAGATTTGCATCTGCTTTGTGTATTAGAGGTCTTTCCGTTTCCACGTTTCACCGACCACCTTCTAGCGGTTGGACCTCCATCAATCGGACGGTAGTACTATATGTAAAGGGTTAATCCCCCATTGGATAACTTTTAGAGGCGACCTTTCATGTCTTCGAACCAGCAGTACTATATACCGCTAGTGAGCTGAATTGATTGTGCACTCAGCTTTCTTGCGGTATATAGTACTAGCTGGTACCCGCGACTTCGTCTGCGGTGATTGTAGCAGTGGGTATATACAGGCGCGGGTAAGGTTTTCGTAGTGTGTGTATAAGGTATGGGATATGAAATGTAACTTTGTATCTTGTTTTTGCTATAATTCAGAGAATACGTGAGACTTGTGTTGAAGTTAATTTGTATTTGAGCTGCTATACGGTGTTGTGAGAATCTGTACATAGTGTCTTTGGGACAGAGGTATTTGAAGTTAATATACCTCGATATACGACATTGTATGTTTTGGTATTTTCTGCCAGTCGTGTGTTGACATTTTTTTGTTTGTAAAAGTTGCCATATTCTGACAGCAGTCACTTTTTTATTTGTCTGTGTCGGGGGATGTGTTATTTTGCGGGGCCGGGTGTAGTTTTTAGTTGTTGCATTTTCAGGAAATGCTATTGGATTGATCACTTTTGATTGATATTTGTATGATAATGAAAATAGTGAAAAAAACAGCGGTTTTGGACTTTTCAGTATGTTTGCCGCTACGGCGTTAAGCGTCCCGGCAAAATATTTGTATAGCTTTGTAGAGCGGGCGATTTCAGACACAGGGATACCTAACATGTATGTGTGTCACAGTATTTAACTACTTTTATATGTGTTCTAGGGAAAGGGGGGGGATTTGAATTTGTAATACTTTTTTATTTTATTTTTCCTTTTTTTTGTTTTTGCATTTATTAGACCGCCTAGGGGTATTGACATGGGTGGGCGGTGTCACAGATTGTCAGAGAGGTGGGGGTCGGCAAACATGGCTGCTCCGGAGCGTTATAGAGCGCCTCCTGGAGTATCGTTAAGGTGAGGGGTAAAGTGGTAAAGTATATGTGATTGTGTGGGGTTAGGGGCGAGACTGTAGAGGGCAATATGAATTTTGTGGCTTGCTATGGTCCAAAGTGTGTGAGATTGAGAGATGGTGGTGTGAGTTTGGGTTTTGTGGGGGTCCTGGCACAAACGGATGTGCGCTATTGTGACGAAAAGTAGCCTATTGCGCAATCGAGTGTAGTGACTATGTTTGTGGAAACTTTCAGCCAAATCGGTCGAGCGGGTTTTGCGTGATTGAGGAACAAACATCCAAACACACAAACTCACAAACACATTTATAATATTAATAGTATAGCTGGTTAGAGGACATAAAAGGTCCACTTTAAGCTTCCATGAGGGGTAACACTATGCTTGACCATTATTTTACTTGTATTCTGTATCGTTTTCCCCTCCACAGTCTCATTCTCAGTTGTCCCTGAGCTGGTGCATGGAGCCTTGCTGCTTTGATGTCTTCCATAGGCAGCACATGGACAACACTGGAGATTTTGCTTTCTTATCTCTTTGATACACATGAGCAATACCAGCACACTGTAGGGTGATGCAGAGAAGTATGAACCGGAATACAGTAGCTGTAAGAGAATAAAACACCTACTGCTAGCTGCTGCAGAACCTCACTTTCTTGTTTCTACTTTTCACTCACCTGGCCCTTGGTTTAAAGGGGTTGTACCAGATTTGGGACAAACTCTGAGACAGCCAGGATGAGTGTAAAAGTCAAAAAGACATTCATTGTCTGCGCCTTGTCCCCTTTGCATTGCAAGTTGTGAGGCTCATGTGAGCGCTGAGACCAGTTGCTGGGCAGGAATCTATGACGTAGGTGACTATCACAGCTCCCTAACATACTACGGGAAGGGGAAAGGGAGTGGACAATGGGCAGAAGGGAAAGGTGAGCATGAGCTTGTTTTTGTTTCTTTTGCACCCACTCCAGCTGCTCCAGTGGTTGCTCCAAATCCTGAACAATCTCTTTAAAGTATTACCTGTGATAGGACATCATATGTAAAGGAACACCATGGGTTAATCTGATATACTAGCCTAGGGCTGTCCTCTAGTCAGAGAATCCTTGTGTCCGACTCCATACTTTTAAGACCTGCCCTAGACGTAACATGGGGGGGGGGGGGTAATTTATTAAGAGTGACGTTTCCTAAACCAGCGTCTTAATAATTCTGGTGCACCAATGGAGGTCCCCTGTGCCAAAACTGAGATCTCACATATAACTGAAGTCACTTTTTCTGGCTTGAGTTATGCCAAATTGAACTATGTGAGTCCTTGCTGACCTGCCTTCATACCACTGCCATTCTACACTCAGAGTAGAGCGCAGGGTGCAGAAAGAGCCAAGTGGTTTATCTTTGCCCCCCCCCCCCCCCCCAACTGCTGCCAAGTTACATAACGTGAATTCAGCGGGATAACAAATGTTCTTCTACCTTTCCTGTTATTGACCACCGGGTGGTGCTGTAAATGCACGTGAAATAATAACTTTCCTGAAATGGGGTAGGAGATATTTTTCAGAATTTTATATTACTGGCTTATTTTTTTTATTTATTTTTTGATCCCCTTTGACCCTCATTGATCACGAAAATGAAAGGACACTGCCATTCACGAGAATGCTACAACCCCTGTACTGCAGTATCTGGCATAGGCCGTATAAGGGATTTACGCCCATGTTCTGATTGGAGATGTCATTTAAAAAAAAAAAACCTTTGTCCTCTACCTTATGGGTAGAGGATACATATGCTTTGTGGCATAACCTGTGTAAAGGAAGCATAAGAGGCCATCGGCATGATGCCAGGCAATGGTTAAGTCCAAGCTGTGACTAGTCACGTATTATATGGTGCTGCACAACCTTGTGAGCTCCCGGCTCTTATAACCACAGGTTAGCAGTTGGCTTATTTTTAGAAGCGGTGTCCTTCCTGTCACACATGGTGGTTGGTCGTTCTCTCCAGATTCTTAAATAGGCTCCTTAAGCAAGTGGATGCAAACTCAAGGAAGAAGGAAAACATGTCCCATGTCTTACTGGGATCCTCCTACAGAAGAGACCTTTGGTTAGAAGGCGTGTTTCTTGCCACCAATATGTTCTAATCCTGCAGGAGGAGAGAAGGAGACCACAGGTTCTTGAGTGCTCCTTGTGAATGGATCAGTGGTACCCATGCTGGATGTTTGGCTGTTTCTTCAACCATAGACTTGAGAGGAGAGGACCAGATACATATGTGGCCCCCTGTGCAATATGTGCCTGTAATATGGGGCACCTTATTATTCATGTGGTTACAGATGTGTTTATAAGTCCCATGGCATTCAGATAAACTTTTTGTTTCCCCCTTTTTCAGTGTCAATGGAGAAATGTTAGGGTGCGTTCACATGGCGGAATCTGTTGCCTAAATTTGAGGCAGATTCTGTCTCCGATTTCACCCCAATTCTTCCTTCCATTGGTTTCAATCATGAAAATTGTACATGGACTTTTTTTTTTCTATATTTGATGGCTAAGTATTATTAACCACATCTGGACGGAAAAAACGGAATACCAACAGAACTGCGGGGCGAGCAGAACTATAAAGGTCGGGGATGAATAGCCTTTCTTAAGGCTATTCCAACATGGTATTACATCAAAAAGTGACACAATCCCTTTAATGTTTGTGTATTTAATGTGTGACTCTTCTACCAACGTGGCCCAAAAAGTTGGACATCCCCATTATAGACCAAGACATTTGCAACGTTATTTAGCTTTTTGTATCGATGATAACTGCATTGCCCGTTCTGAGTTATTTCCAGTCACCATCACTTGTATATAGAATTTCAGGCTTAAAAAATAGTAAAATTATTTCATAAATTGTACTACAAAGACGAATTGTAAATACAAGTATAACGTCATCTTACAGATAAGGTGGAGCTCTCGGGCACAGGTGCGAGAACACGACACAGTTTTATAAGCCGCAGAGAGAGACAGACGTTGTACGCTCTGATATATAACACATCTGTGGCAAGAAACATCTCAGCAAATTTATGTCAACTGATGTAAATGGAAAAAATATATATTTTAGTTCCCTGTAAAGTTCTAAAATATCCTCCTAGATGAGAACAGGCCAAGGTCAAGGTTTAGGTGTTCATCTTTGCACAATCCTTTACGTTGTTTAGACATATTTATTAGAGTACTCCCGTTTTGAATAGCACGCACTCAGAGGCAAACTTTTGACATGGGCCCCCCAACCAACACCGAAGACCTCGACCGAGTCCCTCCTACGCATTCCTGCGCACTCTATGCCCCTGCACACAGTATTATGCCCCATAGTGGCCCCTGCACACAGTATTATGCCCCATAGTGGCCCCTGCACACAGTATTATGCCCCATAGTGGCCCCTGCACACAGTATTATGCCCCATAGTGGCCCCTGCACACAGTATTATGCCCCATAGTGGCCCCTGCACACAGTATTATCCCCATAGTGGCCCCTGCACACAGTATTATGCCCCATAGTGGCCCCTGCACACAGTATTATCCCCATAGTGGCCCCTGCACACAGTATTATGCCCCATAGTGGCCCCTGCACACAGTATTATGCCCCATAGTGGCCCCTGCACACAGTATTATCCCCATAGTGGCCCCTGCACACAGTATTATGCCCCATAGTGGCCCCTGCACACAGTATTATCCCCATAGTGGCCCCTGCACACAGTATTATGTCCCATAGTGGCCCCTGCACACAGTATTATGTCCCATAGTGGCCCCTGCACACAGTATTATGTCCCACTGTGGACACCCATAAACAATTATTATACTCTGGGGTCTGAAAAGTATAATAATCGGAGACCCGGGGGGAGAAAAACATTAAAACAACCTCTGTTCCCTGTCGTCCTCAACAGCGGCACAATGTGGGGTATTTCTGCCCCTGTGTGCTGGTAGGACAGGCGGATATTTAATTAGCCAATCAAATGCGTGGCAGGCCCTATAAGAGGGCACAAGAACCTCCCCTCTGCGTGTTTTTTTCTGTCCTGTGTGGACAGAGGACAGGTGGGAGGACTTGTGTCCTCTTAGAGAAGCTCAGCAGGATCACTCACCTCCTGAGCGGTTGTTTTTTTCTTGTCACCTTCTGTGCCCTGCGGGGAGAAGGTGCTTGTTAGCCATGTGTGGCTACCCCCCTCTATCCCCCCTGCCCCCCCTCTCCTCCGCTTCCCCTGCTCCTTGTGACTTACCTGACATTTTGGTGAGAGTCCGGGGACTCCGCATGCCGCCTCTGGTGGCCGCGCGGACTGCCGGCGGGTGGAACCACACTGTTGTGTATCCTGTTCCCCGCCGGCCGCTGTAAGCGCGCACTTCCGGTTTCGCTGGAAGTATCATAGCGCCATGGCAACGGCCTGGCGCTGGCGGCCGCTCACTCAGGGAAGATTCAGGCCTTATTAAAGGCCGGAAAAGACGGGGAGATGTGGGGGTAAGTGCCCGTGTTAAGGGCCTCTTGGTGGGGGGGAATGTATATCTTTGCAGACCCCTGATTACAGGGTTAGTTGTCTGGGCAGGTTGCCTCACCTGCTTTGATTGTGGCTCCGCCCACTTCCAGCCGGCCAGAATTAAGAGGCTGGCTGGCCTGGTGTCAGAGACCTTCCTGCAGTATCTGCTGAAGGCGTGCGATTGTGGTGTTCATTGATCTTGAACTCTTTTCCAGTTTGCAAACTTTATTGAGATCCGTCACCTCGCTGTCCGGTCTACAGGACCTGGTAAGATTTACCCTTTTTTTAAAAGCTGGCATGATGTCATGGTGACAGTGTTGCATGGTCTATTATCTCTCTCTGTAGGATATGTTATCCTCTACTACCCCTCCTGGGGATGGTAGGAGGAAAACCTCTTCCAAGAGGAAACATCTTTCCTGCTTCGATTGCGACACACCACTCCCTGATGGTAGGTAGCGGCTTGAAAGGTTGTGCCCTGCGGGGTACTACTGGTCCTATAACTTGCCTATTTCCAGGCTATGAGTGGGCCCGTTGTCGCGGGTGCAGAGGTCCTCCACCTGTGGAGCCCTCTCCCAGAGATATGATGGCATGGGTCAAGGAGATGGTGAGTTTGGGCATCGCTTGGGTAAATAGTTTTTCCCTTGCTTGTACTCTCCTTTTTGTTTTGCAGGATGATTCCCTCAAAGGGATCCATTGCACCTTGTCTCAGCTCACCAGGAGACCATGCTCTGAGCTCCGTTCCTCGTCTCTCCCCCCCCCTTGTAACACCTGCGGGTGGCAGAGGATGATTCCTCCGAGGACGACTCAGTTATTCCAGCAGAACTGCGTTCCATTATGAACAAACGGGCAGGCTGCTGAAGTCCATCCGGTCTACAGTGGGCCGAGATGTTGACGGGGAAGCCTCCACGTCTGCCTCTGGGGGACATAATGCCTTCCATGCGGACGCCACGCTGACCGACCTTATGGCGCAGCAGTGGAAACAGCCAGAGAAAGGACATTCGCTTTCCAGGATCTTCAAGAGTTTGTTTCCTGTTAACACTACCCAGTGGGATTCCTGGGGGCCTCCCCCGAAGGTGGATTTGGCCGTAGCAAAGCTGTCCCGCAGAACCCTGGTGCCCTTGGAAGATGGTTCAAATCTTCAGGACCCTCTGGATCGTAGGGCGGACTCCGTTCTGAAGAAGGTCTACTCAGCTTCCTCCGCGCAAGCCTCTGTGGCCATAGCCTCCTCTATGGTTGGTGACTTTTTGCGCAACCGCTTAGCCGCCTTGGAGCGGGATATAGACTTGGGCGTAGACAGAGATGAGATTCTGGCCTCTATGAAAAGAGTTCATAGGGCTGCAGATTATTTGGCGGAATCCTCCTGCCATCAATTAAAAATCTCCGCCAAATCTATGGCGTTGTCTACTGCGGCCCGTAGACCCCTTTGGCTAAAGCCTTGGCGGGCAGATTTTGCGTCTAAAGCAGCACTCTGTGCTCTCCCCTTTGAGCCGGGAAGGGTGTCTGGCCAAAGCTTAGACGCCATTATGGAGGGATTAGCTGAAGGTAGGGGAAGGTCCCTACCTCAAGCATCCAGGGGCAGACGTGCTCCCTCTAGAGGCAAAGGTTCTTCCTCTAATTATAGACGCCCTTCCCAACAACGGCGTTTTAGATATCGCCCTAGGGGAGCTGGTCGTGGCGCTTCCAAGGAGGACTCCAAGAGGAAGCCTGAGTTTTGACGTGGGGCAGCTCCCTGTGGCCCCCCTTCCTGTGGGAGGACGTCTTTCCTCCTTTTCCAGAGCATGGTTCACCCATATCCAAGACCCATGGGTGTTGAAGATCATACAACACGGGTATCACATCGACTTTCATCTTCCACCTCCAGATCGGTTCGTTTCCACCCAAACTCTTCCACCTTCTCAGCAGGCCAGTCTAGAAGCCTTGGTTGCCGAATATGTTACCAAGGGCGCCCTGGAGAAGGTACCAGCCTCAGACCTCGGTCTGGGAGTCTACTCCCCCGTCTTTCTGGTCCCCAAGTTCACCGGGGGCTGGAGGATGATAATAGATCTGAGGTACCTCAATTGGTTTATCAGGAAGAGGTCATTTCGAATGGAAACCGTGGATTCCGTGGCTGTGTTTCTTCAGCCAGGAGAGGTGATGGTTACCCTCGATTTGAAGGACGCCTATCTACATGTCCCCATTGCTCATTTCCACAGGAAGTTCCTCAGGATTGCCGTCGCTATGGCCGGCCACAGGGAGCACTATCAATTCACAGCTCTGCCATTCGGCATCACATCCGCCCCACTGGTATTCACCAAGGTGATTTCTCCGGTCGCCGCGGCCCTCAGACTTCAGGGTCTTTTCATCGTCCCTTATCTAGACGACTGGCTACTGAAAGCTCAGTCTCCTGCTGCCCTCCTCCAGCAGCTAAACCTTGCCATCAACTTCCTACAGGAGTTAGGATTATCAATTGGGAGAAGTCCGAAATCGTTCCATCCACCTGAAGAAAATTCCTCGGATTTATAGTGGATTCAGAAGCGATGCAGATCTTCCTCTCCAGTCCAAGGAAGGAAAGAATCCAAGCCAGTGCACGATTCCTATTGCGCACTCGGCAGGTAACCATCCGGACCGCCATGAGAGTCCTGGGCCTGATTTCATCCTCGGCCAGGGCGGTGCCTTGGGCTTTATGGCATTTGCGTCCCCTGCAGATGGAAGTGTTGAGAACCTGGAACAGGTCTCCACGGGGATTGCACAAGAAGATCTGCCTTTCTCCCGCTACCCGTCTTTCCCTCAGATGGTGGATACACCTGAAAGACGGAAGGTCCACGGTCCCGACAGTGTGGACCCTGTTGACAACAGATGCATCCCAGTGGAGATGGGGAGCCCATTGTCAAGACAAAACTGTACAAGGACGATGGAGATGTCCGGAGCTGGGGTCATCCAATCTCAAGGAACTCAGAGCAGTGTACCTGGCCCTAGTACACTTTGCCCCAGAATTGAAAGGAAAGTCTGTCAAAAACCGGTCAGACAATATGACGGTGGTAGTCTATATAAACAAACAAGGGGGCACCAGGTCACCAACCTTGCTGAGAGAGACGAATCTCATATTTGCCTAGGCGGAGAAGAATCTGGTCCAGTTATCCGCTGTTCACATAAAGGGCTCCCTGAACATAGTAGCGGATCAGCTGAGTCAGGGTATTACCGTATCAGGAGAATGGTCTCTCAATCCAGACGTATTTCAACAGATCGTCCAGAGATGGGGTCTCCCGGAGGTCGATCTTATGGCTACCCGACTCAACGCCAAGGTGGGGACCTTCTGCTCTCTGTACCAGGAGGACAATCGCTTGGCGGTGGATGCCCTGTCCATCCCATGGAGGTTCAGGCTGTTTTACATATTCCCTCCAATTCCAATCATACCGAAGGTATTGATAAAAATAAGACAGGACCAAGCCTCGGGAATAGCCATAATCCCGTTCTGGCCAAAAAGGGCTTGGTTTGCTCAGCTCATACAAATGAGTCAGGGCATATATTGGAGGCTTCCCCCACTCCCAGACCTGGTAACCCAAGGAGAGCTGAGATGCCAGGATCTGAGGAGACTCAACCTGACAGCCTGGAGGTTGACCAGTCCCTATTGAGAAATAGAGGACTGTCACAAGCCGTCTTGAAGACCCTATCCAGCGCCAGAGCAGATTCGACTAACAGGAACTACCGTCGAATAGGTAACATCTTTAATGCCTGGTGTCTGCAGCATCAAGTGGACTCCACCGATCCCCCTACGGAGGCGATCCTGGACTTCCTTCAAGACGGACTAGACAGAGGTCTTGCTGCGGCCACACTCAAGGTACACGTAGCGGCCCTGTCCGCCTATCTGGGGAGGCGTTTGTCTCAGGATCCTTTAGTGAGCACCTTTATTAAAGGGGCAACTAGGCTGAGACCGGTGGTAAACACCCCTGTCCACCAATGGGACCTTATTCCGGTCCTGAACGCCCTATGTGGCCAGCCATTTGAACCTCTGGAAGAGGTCTCCCTCAAGTCGCTAACCGGCAAAATGGCGCTGCTATTGGCAGTCACACCTGCCAAACGCGTTAGTGAACTACAAGCTTTGTCCGCTGAGGAGCCATATACCACCTTTTTCTCTGACCATGTACAGCTTAGGTTCCTCCCTGGGTTTCGTCCCAAGGTGCCATCTGCTGTAAACAGGAACCAACTGATTTCCCTTCCAGTATTTTTTCCGTTCCCTTCTTCTGCTGAAGAAGAAAGATGGCACAAGCTGGATGTGGTTAGATGCCTGCAGATCTACTTGCAGCGCACTCGCCCCTTTAGGTGGACTGAAAACCTGTTGGTCAGCTATACAGGGAAAAACAAGGGCGCCAAAGCCGCCAAAGCTACAATATCCCGGTGGGTTACCGAGACTATTAGAGTCGCCTATACCGCCCAAGGGCTGTCGGCTCCATCTTTCCTTCATGCCCATTCAACCAGGGCAGTGTCCACTTCACGGGCAGAAAGAAGTGCTTTGTCTGTGGACCAAATATATGCAGCTGCCTCTTGGGCATCTGAATCCACCTTCATTCGGCATTACCGCCTGAAGGACCAAGTGGCAGATTCCACTGCCTTTGCCCAGACCAGTTTAAGTTCGGTCATGGGTTTGTCCCACCCATCTTGGGGACCTGCTTGCTATATCCCCACATTGTGCCGCTGTTGAGGACGACAGGGAACGAGTGATTATGAAGATAATCTTGTTTCCCTTAGTCCTAACAGCGGCACAAGATTTCCCACCCTGGGAATCATATCTTATGTATAAAACTGTATATAAATGTAATGGAGGTACTTTTGTATTTACACGCAGAGGGGAGGTTCTTGTGCCCTCTTATAGGGCCTGCCACGCATTTGATTGGCTAATTAAATATCCGCCTGTCCTACCAGCACACAGGGGCAGAAATACCCCACATTGTGCCGCTGTTAGGACTAAGGGAAACAAGATTATCTTCATAATCACTCGTTACTCACCTATCTCCCGTCTCCTACGCTGTTGGCCTCTGAAGTAGTCGATCTTCAATGACATCAGACGTCACATGACGCAGGCCGGGGTCATGAGACATCAGACGACTAGGCTGAAGTCTGCATGGATCGTGGAGAGGTAAGTAACAGTGTTTTTTATGGTTCTTACCTCTCCCAGTCCGTCAATCATTATACTCGGGGGTGTGAAAAGACCGGCGAGTATAATGATAGCAGCGGTAGCGGGACTAATGTCCCAGGCCCTGTGACAGCTGCCTCTGCTGCTATGGCGGTAGTTACGCCACTGCACGCACTCATAGGAATGAATGGAAGCGTCCGGCTGCCGGCAAAGTCTACGTGCCGGCCGCTTCCATTCATTCCTATGGGTGCGTGCTATTCGAAACCGCTGTTTTGAATAGTACTCGCTCATCTCTAATGTTTATGAATCTGTTGCACAGACCTTCATAGATATAGAAGGTTTCTAGAAGTTCCAAAATTCTGACTCACCGCGAGACAAATACTTGCTGCAAAATCTGTCGACAAAAATCTTAAATCACAGGCTGTAAGGAGCAAATTATTTGCCGCACTCCTCAAATACCTTACAATTTTTGGCACAACCTAAGAAGACACAAATCATCTCTGGTTTACTGAGGAGGCAAATATGTGTCACATGACGGGAATTTGTGGCGCACAAAGTAAATTTACGTAAATCTACTTTATACAAGTAAATCTGCGCCATGTTCGTTCCTTTGTGTTTCATACAGGTGTCGTAAAGTGAGACACTTCTAAACCGCGACCATTCTGGGGCACATTTCTCAAAAGCGTCGAGCTTGCCGTATTTTTCTGTACTTACTGGCGCACGCTGATCATAAATATATCGTAAATGCTGCGCACTATGAATTTTGGTGCAAGTGTAGACAGGAAAGTGTCGGCCCTCTATGGATAAATATACCCCAATGTCTTTCACTCTGGAGGACCCGATGGACCCAACCACAATAAGGACACAATAACTCTCTGCATCCGGACCAATGAGTCTAAATGTTTTAGGGCTGTTTTTATTTATTTATTTTAAGGTATATACCACCAACATATTATACAGCACTGGATTTACTTAAAGAGGGTTTCCGGGCTTTATAATTGCTGAGCCGTCCTTAGGATTAGGCATCAATTAAACATCAGCAGGGGTCTGACGCTCTGGCACACTGAGGATCAGTTGTATGAAGAGGCTGCCACATTTGGGTGAGCGTCGTACATTTGTACAATGGCTGTGCTTGGTATCGCAGCTCAGCCCATTCGCTGAGCTGTGACCCATGAACCTAACCTGTGAAGCAAAAGAGGTGCTCATGGGATGTCGCTTCAACTTCAACCAGTGTTGAACCTCATGGGTTTTTAATCCATGACTTATCCTAAGGATAGGCCTTGCAGCGCTGGAGTCCTGGTGTTCAAATCCCACCAAGGGCAAAAAACCATCTGCAAGGCGTTTGTATGTTCTCCCTGTGTTTGCATGGATTTCCATCCCATATTCCAAATACATACTGATAGGGAAAAATGTACATTGTGGGGTCACAATCTACATTTAAAGAAAAAAAATCCTAAATCAATTCTTCTCCCCAATGATCTCAGCCTATTTTGGAATATCTTTACTATATAGAAAGTATCCTTGACAATAAAGTGATCACAAAGTGCTGCAGGTACTTCAACAATTCCAGCTGGTAATACACGGTCTACCAATAAGTATTTGGACACCGGTGGTAGAACAGAAAAACAACATTTCTTCCTATCTAATAGTTGGTAGACCCCAGCAGATGCTTCCTTACAGATGGTATTGATAGACACAATACTGCCGGGTGCCTAGTGAAACTCCTGGTGTATGTCAGCCATCGGTTGGGTGCGGTTTCTCTGGCCAGCACCCATCGGTCTCTATTTCCCAGTTTCGGGGGTCTGCCGACTCGGGGCGCATTCCAACAATCACTGTTCACCTTCCACTTCATAATCACATAGGTCATTGTCGATTTTGGGTAATTCAGTTCGCTTGCTACCTGTATGTCGCTTAAGGATCAACCATTTTTGTGCTACCCTTTAATTACCCCTTTCTCGAAATCGGACAACTCTGCACTTTGTGGCATCTTGCATGCGACTAATGCCAATGCTGTTTCCTACACGAACAGCAGAAGTCATGACACCGCACATATCTTCATTTACATGGGTGTCCAAATACTTATTGGTAGACAGTGTAAGTGTTCAGTTTTTCTGCAGCGCCACTACAGGGCAAATGAAGTATTACATAGCAGGTTGTCTGTGTTATGTAGGATAGGTCCTCCTGAGCAAGAAAGGCTCCTTATATATTTTTTCCACTCTGGCCAAAAGATGAGGATCTTGGATACAAAGCCAGGACTGTGATAAGAGTACTAACCAATGAGCCACCATGCTGCCGATCAATACACCCGTGGATGGATTCTACCGATACAAAAAGTCTGTATGGTTGGCTAAAGGCCCTATTAGATGAGCCAATATTCAGGGCTATTACCGACAATGAGCACTCTAAGGAACACTCATTCCCAATAACTGCTCTGTCTATGGCTAGGGCCACACGGAGACATTGCATTAAAATCACGTGACACAAGTATGCGACAAATAAAAAACACTGTAAAGATTGTAATAAACTATTTACACCGGCACAAATACACATGAATAATAAAAAAAAATGAGCAGTATGAAAAATTACAGCAAAGATTATAGGTCGCGAACAACTCACTGTCACATGCAACTCCGCTCCATCAACAGCAGTTGTGTCACATGTGACAGCGAGTTGTGTGCAACATTGACATGGGACAGAAAGTCGGACAAGTTTGGATTATTGTGCAACAACCACAGCATGTTGTATATGCCCCCATAGACATGAATAGTGCGATTTTAAGTTGCACAACAAATGTCGCCTTATGGCGCTGCATATCAGTGCATAAGGTGCAGATTATCAGCAGCAGATCGCTCTGTGTACTCAGGAACGTGCCGCCGATAATACTACAGCCAAATGGAGGAGGAACTATCACAGTAGAAATTGATCTCCCCCATTGAGTTTGCAACGGCTTGTGTCATAAGGCCGATCAACATGTTTCTCATTCACGCTGGTGGGCTAATATCTGGCCGTGTAATACTGTCGTTACACAGTATACTAAAGATAACACTGAGACCCCATGCACGTGACCAAGTGTGTGGCCAATGTGGGCCGAGTTTACAGTGAAGTGCACTTAGACATTGAGTTACATCCAAGTGTATTCCGTTATACATTTGAGTCTATGGAGGCTTTGGATTCATTCTGTTCCAGTGACATGTATGATTATAGAGCAGGTCCTATCCTGCTGTGTGTCATCAGAACAGAATGAATGCAGACATGAATGTGCTGAGATGTCAGTCCAAGTGTCATCTGAGTGAATTCCACTGCAAACTCAGCCCCACATCTTAAGCACACGCGGTCATGTACAAGGGGTCTGACTCTAAACATAGAGTAGATTGTCCTTCCTTTCTTAAAAATGTCACCTAGAATAGAAAAAAAGAATCAGTCCAGTCCTAACATATAATGCTGCGTCCAGAAATACAGCTTTGACATCTGAACTGGTTTACTGGAGACACGAGTGCTTGTAATATAGCGGCAGCAGTACAAGGCTTTACACAACAGGTGGGTCTATGACGTGTCTGTGGCATCATGGGCAAGCAGAAAGTCTGCAGAGTAGGCAATGAGTCCATCCTGTGCACTAGATGTGTCTATTCGGTATATTCATTTTGCCATTCTTCTCATCCATGGGCCTGTAGAAGCAAAACGTGATAAGTCATGGTTAATATCCATCAATGTAAAGTACATTTCAAATCCTTAAAGGAATTTTCCATGTTATGTTAATAAGCTTAATTTGTGTAAAATTTAAAAGTTCTACAACTTTCTAATACGCTTTACATTTTTATTTCTTACTATTTTCTAGGCATCTGCTTGCTGTGTGAATGAGAGCACTATTGTACACATTCAGAAGCAGCTGATATGTGGATACAAACAGTCTAGACAATGCTGCCTGAACGCCAGAGTCAGGGTTGGTTCACACTAGTGTATGTATTCCGTCCGGGCAGTGTGCGGCAAGCACATGGACCCCATTATAGTCTATAGGGTCCGTGTGCTGTGACAGCACAGCGCTTGCAATTGCGATTGTATTCCATCCGGGGGGTCTCCAACTGGACGGAATACATACGCTAGTGTGAACCAGGGGTGAGGCAACATGCTGCTGGTATATTTAGCTCACAGAGTATTGTCTAGACTAATCGTACCCTCTGTTTACTTGAGAGCATGGATAGTTATGGACAGATTTGCTGCCTTGAAAATACAGAGGTAGTAAATCAATTTATGAAGTAATATAATTAATAAAGCTTATAAGAGATGCTGAACTTTGCTTGTGTAAAATGTTAAAAGATTAGCTGTCATTTCATAAAACTTTGTTAATGTCACTCTGATGGGTCAAAAGTTTTGATTGCTGAGACCCCACCGATTGTTGTAATGGAGGGACAGAAATGCTCAATGTTATACCTCATTGGTGGTATTTGAGAAAGGTAAAATTCAAGATTTGCTTTGTTTCGGGTTCGGGTGGTTCAGGACCAAGGTTCGTTTCCAGTCAAACACCTTAAAGGGATCCTATCATTAAAATGCAATTTTTTCTGACTAACATGTAGGAATAGCCTTAAGAAAGGCTATTCTTCTCCTACCTTTAGATGTCTTCTCCGCACCGCTGTTCGGTAGAAATCCTGGTTTTCTTTACGCTCTGTACTCCGTTGAACTACAGGAACGTACTGTGCATGCCAGTATGCTCGCGTTAGCGGCCACAAAAAAATGACCACGGGCATGTGCAGTCAGCATTGCCTGAGGCCGATGGCAGAGCCAACTGCACATGCGTACAAGTTTGACCCCAGCGCTGGAAGAAGACGTGGAGAAAGACCATTCCAGACAAAGATGGAGGTGGCACTGGAGATTTCTCTCGCAGCACTGGGGATTCCTCCAGTGCTGTAAGAGAACTTATTTTCATACAGAAGAAAACTGGGATTTCTACCAAACAGCTGCATGGAGAAGACATCTAAAGGTAGAAGAAGAATAGCCTTTCTTAAGGCTATTCCTAAGTGTTAGTCAGAAAAAATTGCCTTTTAATGATAGAATACCTTGAAATTGGCTTAAAACATAGTGTATAACACTGTTAGGGCTCCTGGGAAGCTATCTATAAAACATAGTGTAGAATACTGTCAGGGCTCCTAGGAACCTATCTATAAAACATAGTGTAGAACACTGTCAGGGCTCCTAGGAACCTATCTATAAAACATAGTGTAGAATACTGTCAGGGCTCCTAGGAACCTATCTATAAAACATAGTGTAGAACACTGTCAGGGCTCCTAGGAACCTATCTATAAAACATAGTGTAGAACACTGTCAGGGCTCCCAGGAACTTATCTATAAAACATAGTGTATAACACTGTCAGGGCTCCTAGGAACCTATCTATAAAACATAGTGTATAACACTGTCAGGGCTCCTAGGAACCTATCTATGAAACATAGTGTATAACACTGTCAGGGCTCCTAGGAACCTATCTATAAAACATAGTGTAGAACACTGTCAGGGCTCCTAGGAACCTATCTATAAAACATAGTGTATAACACTGTCAGGACTCCTAGGAACTAGGGTTGAGCCGATCTTGAAATTTCAGGATCGTTTTTAAAATCCGATTTCAGATAATTTTCCATTCGAACCCGATCCCAATTCCGATCCAAATGCAAGTCAATGGGATTTTTTTTAATAATCAAAGATTGGATTTTAAAAATGATCCTATTCACTACACAACATGTAGTCCAAAAATTGTTTAAATTTTTGGACTCCACGGTGTGTAGTGATTAAAAAAAAATCCCCCGGCTACTTAGTCCACCTTGTGTCCACTTACCTGCACAGATCGCTGCCGCTCCCCGTTCTTCTCGGTCCGTTCCTCTCTTTGACATGCCTTCAGAGAGTCGTGCACACCTCCACCTCCCTAGGCTAGTGTTAGAGATGATGGGAATAGGCGGGGCTTGTTGTGGCTTAGGAGAGTGTGGGCCCACACTCTCCTACGCCACAAGCCCTGCCTTCTCCCAGCATCTCTAACAGAAGAGCAGTGAGAAGAACGGAACCGGCAGCGACAGCACTTCTGTGCAGGTAAGTTGAGCGAAGTTCTTGAATAGATAGATACTATCTACTCTTCTGCTTCGTCCCTGCTTTACTGTATACTCAGCTCTGCTACATCTCAGATGTAGCAGAGTTGAGTATACAGCTCTGCTACATCTCAGATGTAGCAGAGTTGAGTATAAGGTAAAACAGGAACAAAGCAGAAGAGTGGCAGGCTGCGGTAAATCCATAGGAATGAATGGACGGAGCCGGCATGCAGGGGGATAAGCGGCCGGAGGCTGGCAAAGTCTGCGTGCCGGCCGCTTCCATGCATTCCTATTGGTGCTCGCTCATTTGATACTATAGCTTTTCCCACAATCATTGGCCAGTAGCCAAGCATTGTGGGAAATAACCTCCGACCTCGATCTCACCGGAAAAGATCGGGATCGGAATTCCGATCACGATCGTGAAATTTACTTGATCGCCAATCGCTCATCCCTACTGGGAACCCATCTATAAAACATAGTGTAGTATACTGTCCGGACTCCTAGGAACCTATCTATAAAACATAGTGTAGAACACTGTCAGGGCTCCTAGGAACCTATCTATAAAACATAGTGTAGAACACTGTCAGGGCTCCTAGGAACCCATCTATAAAATATAGTGTAGAATACTGTCAGGGCTCCTAGGAACCTATCTATAAAACATAGTGTAGAACACTGTCAGGGCTCCTAGGAACCCATCTATAAAATATAGTGTAGAATACTGTCAGGACTCCTAGGAACCTGTCTATAAAACATAGTGTAGAACACTGTCAGGGCTCCTAGGAACCTATCTATAAAACATAGTGTAGAACACTGTCAGGACTCCTAGGAACCTGTCTATAAAACATAGTGTAGAACACTGTCAGGGCTCCTAGGAACCTATCTATAAAACATAGTGTAGAATACTGTCAGGGCTCCTAGGAACCTATCTATAAAACATAGTGTAGAACACTGTCAGGGCTCCTAGGAACCCATCTATAAAATATAGTGTAGAACACTGTCAGGACTCCTAGGAACCTGTCTATAAAACATAGTGTAGAACACTGTCAGGGCTCCTAGGAACCTATCTATAGAACATAATTTAGAACACTGTCTGAAGAGACCTCCGAGTATAATGTGGCAGCCATTTTAGTTCAACCTAGATAATTTTAATTTGGAATATTTAGTTGGAACCCGGCTCAGTATGAGTCGGTTTGCCAATCTCTATTTGTAATCAACTTTGCTTGTCTTTTCTCATAGAGGCAGAGTTAGTTGTGTCATAGTCTTCAATGGTAAAGACCAAAGCAAGACAATGGAAAAATACTGTAGGCTACCTGCTTGATCTTACTCAGGATATGTAGACTCCAAGAATTTTTTTTTCAAAGTTTTTTTTTATTAAGGTGTTAAAAGTCAACAAAAACTATATAAGGCCGGGGCTGCACGTTGGGAAAACGCAACAATTTGGCCGCAAAAGCATGGCAGAAGATGGTTCATTTTACAGTACCTGGCTAACCCCATCCACATATTGCAAAAAAAATACCCATAGCGGAAATGCTGCGTTTCCAAAACCGTTACATTTATGTAAATCGCGGCTGGCGTTTTCTGTATAGGTGTATAGGGGCAGAAAGTCCGCAGAGGAGAACTTTGTGGACTTTCTGTGAAAAAAGCTGTGGAAAAAAAGTGTGATGTGTTGCTGTCGCTGTCTTTTCCGCAGTGCTTTTTGGATGTGGCTTGCTACGTGGGGGCCTTAACCTAAATCTAGTGTTACTGTAATCGTACTAACCAGCAGAATATAAGTAATTCTCAACAGTTCCTCTAATTGGTGGTGGAAAAGCAACAGAGACTACCACAGAGGGCGCCACCCAACATAGGCCCAGTACTGCGGCCATTGTAGTTCGGTTCTTGAGTATTGCACTCTAAGAACATCATGAAGGATCACAGCTTACAGTTTGTTTCTCCCCATTTTATGAGTTTCTGCCAATAAGACGTCAAATATGAAGAGTTGTTTAAAATATAAAGGAAAAAACAATATTTCCCAGAAATTCTGTGCATTAAAAATGAAACTCACTTGAGGTTTTGTTGTTTTTCAGTCTGTGGCATGGCTCAAACCCAAGACTCTACATATTGTGCAGTCAATGTATACACCATACTGACCACAGGCTGTATATGGAAAAGATATTAACAGATTTCACTTGTATATTTCTTCTCATTAGCAGTTGTGGAAATTTACACCATGATATTAAGGTATTAGTTGTGTTATTCTGTGAACGTCCGGCTGCTGAGCTGAGCATACACGGTATTAAAGGGGTATTCCCACGTCGCATACTCACAAGTCTTCACTGCTGTAAAATCTTCTTTCTTCCTGGTTTCTTGTGTCATTTGGTGAGCGGGGTTTCATATGCAACCTGCCGTTTAGCGCCGCCCCCAAATTAGCATGTAGCTCCACCCACCGCATAGCGTGATTCTATGGGGCAGCTGAAGGGCCTGTGATGTCATCAAAGGTCCTCAAATAACACTATATGCACAATATTGGACTATGAAGTACAGGCAGGAGCAGCTCCATTCTGTGTTACATACAGAGACTGCCTGTCTCTGCCATAATGAACATAATTGAATTAGCTAGCCTGATAACTGGGAGAACAGAAGACGAGTTCAGAAATGAAAGCAGCTCCTCTCCCCTATCTGAGAGATGGAAGCTAGGTCACATGTGGTGCAGACACAGGAATAACTAGAAACACAGGCTCGCTCCCTGCACTTAGCCCCTCCTCCCTCCCCCCTGACAGCAGGCAGATACATCACTTGACTTTTGAGCAGACAAGTCAAGGGCTGTGTCAGCAATGAATTGAATAAAGTAAGATAGTGGACAAACAAAGCAGTTTGGCTGAAGCAATGTATTTAGGAAAAGTCTTACATCCACATTAACAAGCAGCATAGATAGGATCCTTGTGATGGGACAACCCCTTTAAAATGTTCTTACCTAGGCTTACAGCGGCATCGCCTTCTTCTTGTTCCTAAAAGGGGAAAACAATGGAGTATTAAAACATGGACTATTGTCATGTAATATAAACCTAAATTACAAGTCACATGGTCGGAAGGTCCTTTAGTGATCACATGGTGGGCAGAGAGTTCTAGGATTTGGTTTCCTGTAACTGTTTTATCACATATTATGTGTTTTATGCACTTTTATGCAGATATTTAGACATCTAACCAACAATGTATTGCATTGTGATCTTCTAAGGGGCTCATGTATCAAAGAAGATCGCTAATATATAGCGAAACTGAACATTTGTCGCAGGAAGTGGGATCTTGATATATAGTGGTGGTCTTATCAAGGAGGTGTTCTCTGATAAAAGTGTCATTGTACTTTATAAAACTTTGGGCTTTTAGATTTTCTATACATAATACATGTGATTTACAAGATCTGTGTGATTGTATTTCAAGATCTGAGAGATGTCGCCAATCTGAGACTTAAGGGTTTTTCGATGGCGCTGTATTAGACTTTCTGAACCGCAGGCTTATAAAAAGTAAGTGAAAAAAAAAAGTGTCACAAAGTAAAGTCACCCACAACATATAAGCAACATGACTGTATTGTATGTACAGTATATACAGGGGTATAGCTATAGGGGTGCAACAGTAGCAATCGCCACCAGGTCCCAAAAGTCTCTCTGCCACATGAAATATACCCCTATTCTAAATATTTCTAGGTAAGAAAAGGCCCATTACAGATTTTGCATTGGAGCCCGGGAGCTTCATGTTACACCTCTGTGTATATAGCATTAGCCCAAATTTCTTGCTAACCATTCCCTTGTACAACTATCTCTTGTAACATATTGTAACTTGCTAAAAATCCTTTAGAACATTGTCCTACTTTGGTAATTTCCATATATAAAATCTTAAAGGGAGCATGTCACCAGACCCCAGCATATCCACACAATCCCACAGATAGATAGGTTAGTGTCTCTAGAGCCCAGCATATCAACACAATCTCCCAGACAGGTAGGTTAGGACCACCAGACCCCAGTATATCAACACAATCCCACAGATAGATAGAAACACTGTTTGATTCAGATGATGTTAATTTATCTATCTGTGGGCTAGTTTGATATGCCAGGGTCTGGTCGCACATTCCCTGTAGAGAGGGGATCACTAGAAACATACCAAATAGTAGCAGATGTGCATATTTATAACTTTGTATACATTCTAGATGTTAATTATCATATATATATATATATATATATATATATATATATATATATATATACACACACTCACTGGCCACTTTATTAGGTACACCATGCTAGTAACGGGTTGGACCCCCTTTTGCCTTCAGAACTGCCTCAATTCTTCGTGGCATAGATTCAACACGATGCTGGAAGCATTCCTCAGAGATTTTGCTCCATATTGACATGATGGCATCACACAGTTGCCGCAGATTTGTCGGCTGCACATCCATGATGCGAATCTCCCGTTCCACCACATCCCAAAGATGCTCTATTGTATTGAGATCTGGTGACTGTGGAGGCCATTGGAGTACAGTGAACTCATTGTCATGTTCAAGAAACCAGTCTGAGATGATTCCAGCTTTATGACATGGCGCATTATCCTGCTGAAAGTAGCCATCAGATGTTGGGTACATTGTGGTCATAAAGGGATGGACATGGTCAGCAACAATACTCAGGTAGGCTTTGGCGTTGCAACGATGCTCAATTGGTACCAAGGGGCCCAAAGAGTGCCAAGAAAATATTCCCCACACCATGACACCACCACCACCAGCCTGAACCGTTGATACAAGGCAGGATGGATCCATGCTTTCATGTTGTTGACGCCAAATTCTGACCCTACCATCCGAATGTCGCAGCAGAAATCGAGACTCATCAGACCAGGCGTTTTTCCAATCTTCAATTGTCCAATTTCGATGAGCTTGTGCAAATTGTAGCCTCAGTTTCCTGTTCTTAGCTGAAAGGAGTGGCACCCGGTGTGGTCTTCTGCTGCTGTAGCCCATCTGCCTCAAAGTTCGACGTACTGTGCGTTCAGAGATGCTCTTCTGGCTACCTTGGTTGTAACGGGTGGCTATTTGAGTCACTGTTGCCTTTCTATCAGCTCGAACCAGTCTGGCCATTCTCCTCTGACCTCTGGCATCAACAACGCATTTCCGCCCACAGAACTGCCGCTCACTGGATGTTTTTTCTTTTTCGGACCATTCTCTGTAAACCCTAGAGATGGTTGTGCATGAAAATCCCAGTAGATCAGCAGTTTCTGAAATACTCAGACCAGCCCTTCTGGCACCAACAACCATGCCACGTTCAAAGGCACTCAAATCACCTTTCTTCCCCATACTGATGCTCGGTTTGAACTGCAGGAGATTGTCTTGACCATGTCTACATGCCTAAATGCACTGAGTTGCCGCCATGTGATTGGCTGATTAGAAATTAAGTGTTAACGAGCAGTTGGACAGGTGTACCTAATAAAGTGGCCGGTGAGTGTATATATATATATATAATACATTTTATAGATATAGAAATATAAAAGAATCTTACGGCAGCAGAGCATTACAAAAGTGATCAGAAAGCAGATCAGAAAAAATCCACATAATCCTGCCAGTGGAGCCCATACGTATAGGTCACATGATAAACCCAATGCTTCAGTGGTCTCTTTACCTGCGAAAAAAAAAAAAAAGATCTCTTTGCACAAGTTATAAATAATAGTCATACAATCATTTCCATAGTTACATGTTTGGACTATTTGCTATAGGGGTTAGGACTAGAGATGAGTGAACACTAAAATGTTCGAGGTTCGAAATCCGATTCGAACAGCCGCACACTGTTCGAACAGGTTTCGAACCCCATTATAGTCTATGGGGGGAAATGCTCGTTTCAGGGGTAGGCAACATTCAATCAAATTCTACTTACCAAGTCCATGAGTGAGGGTCGGGCTGGATTCTTCTTCCTGTGCAGCGTCCCCGCGTCCTCTTCCGGCCTTGAATTCACTCTGCTAGGCATTGGGCCTAGGCAGAGCCTACTGCGCATGTGCGGGCATGCGCTGTCGGCTCTGCCCAGGCCCGATGCCTAAGCAGAGTGAATTCAGAGCCGGAATAGGACGCGTGAATGCTGCGCAGGGAGAAGACTTCTAAAGGTAAGAGAAGAACCAGCGTTGATTGGCCGACTATATAGCATTCTGCCAATCAACGTTGGTTCTGCATCGAATCCTAACTTCAAACAGCTAGTAGTGTTCGATTGAGTACGAGTATTTTGAATACCGTAGTATTCGATCGAATACCTACTCGATCGAATACTACTCGCTCATCTCTAGTTAGGACATAAAGATAATAAACATGCTGAGGTTTGCATAGAATGCTGAGATTAAATACAATGTTTTGCTTCCTTCTGGGAACAGCGCCACACTTGTCTAGTGGTTGTGTCTGGTATTCCATCTCAGCCTCATTCACTTAAAGAAGACCTTTCATGTCTTCCTGCATATGCGGTTTTATATACCGGTAGAAAGCCGGCAGTGTGCTAAATTCAGCGAACTGTCGGCTTTCCTGTTCTGTGCCCCGGGGATATTGGTACCATTAGTTTCGGCACCAACACCATCAGAAGGGTGTTCCTGACAGTCTAGCTTGACTTGTCCATCTCTAATCCTAACAAGCTGTTTTACCTTCACCTGGATTTTAAGAAGGAAACCCTAGTCACAGCTTAGGCTGCCTTGTGCAACTTCTCCTTATGACTATTAGCTGCCTCCCATGCTTTCATATTGGCAGTATTTGCTTTTTCCCTTCTCCTTTCTATTTTGCCCAGACCACCATGAAGACTTGTTCACAACATGTCTGTACACACAATCATCATCCCCATCCTATGCCAAAGTCGCCCCACGCAGTTATGATCCCTCTTTTTGTGACCCCCACAGAATCTCTCTTTGACAATATTCTGCAGAGCAATTGCTACTTTTGGCATTAAAGGGTTAATTTTCTCCTTACTGACAGTAAAAGGCTGTGTATCATATATCTTCCCCTAGGGCAGGGGTGCTCACACTTTTTCAGCATGTGAGCTACTTTATAAACTGACCAAGGCAAAAAGATCTACTACCCACTTTTTGTGGGCGGGGCCAGGGCGGGCCTGTGGATGGGATGGGGCGTGTCTGTGGGTGGGGCCGCGCATGTGGGCGGGGTCGGGCGGAGCGTGAGAGCAGGAGACAGCGGCGTTCTGTGGCCGCCCAGGTATCCCCGGTGTCTGCTTGTTCACAGCGCAGGCTGAGAGTTATCCCTGGACACTGGCAGGCTGGGTCTGCGACAGCCCCGCCTGCCAGTGTCCGTAGATGACTCTCAGCCTGTGCTGTTAACCAGCAGCACCCCGGCTGCTCCCTCTATCCCTAAGAGCAGGGAGCGCGTCATCCCCCAGAGCTGCTGCTGCCCGGCCTGCAAGTGTCCGGAGTGCTTGTTCACAGCACAGGCTGAGAGTCGACTCTCAGCCTGCACTGTGAACAAGCAGACACTGGGGATCCCTGGCTGCATCCCGCAATCGTCCCATATGTCCTTTGCGATCGACCGGTAGATCGCGATCTACGCATTGGGCACCCCTGCCCTTGGGACTATGTAGCCATATTATTCTACCAGATCAAGACCTTACAGGAAACATGAAGATTCTCCACATCTGCGGTATTATAAAATCTTACACTTAGTCTGAGGTGATGATCGTTGACGCCATGGCAGTTCTCTAGTAGAGAATCAAAGCATCGCCAAAGGGTGCATGCACACTGAGTAACGTCGTGCGTGTATGAGAGCCGTACACGCCGGCATTACAGCAGACTGCCGAACACTTCCCATTCACTTCAATGGGAGCGCTCGTAACAGCGGCGTTTACGAGCGCTCCCATTGAAGTGAATGGGCAGTGTTCGGCAGTCTGCTGTAATGCCGGCGTGTACGGCTCTCATACACGCCCGGCGTTACGTAGTGTGAATGCACCCTTAGTTTGTTATTTTTCATTTCCTGAGTAGTTTCTTAATCTCTTTCTTTATGTGAGTGTTATATACCATTTATGGCTTGTGTGCTATGATATGATATTTATAGCTGTTCATTGTGGTCACTGCATGTTAGATCCGTGTCACATTATAGTAGGTTTCTGTTTGCAGTAGTCACAGAGGATACGCATTAATGTATATAGAAAAGACCACCCAATAAAGTGTGTTACTAATTATAAATCACTTTTCATAAGCGAATAGTACAGATGGATATAAGAAACTTTGTATAGTACGTTATAAAGGAAATCTGTTTCCTTCTCCACTTATTAGAGCTCATTCCCACGATGTAATGCAGTGCTCATTCTGACCCATATATACATGTCAGAGTGAGGAACTTCAAAACAGTATCCCATTGACTTCAATGTGTGCCGGTCTTACGCGCGCTACACATTGAAATCAATGGGAGGCTTTTTAACCCATTGATTTCAATGTGTTACGTGCATTAAACGGAACTCATTGAAGTCAACGGGATTCTGTTTTGAACTGTGCAACAATGTGAAAAATGTATCCAGCAAACCAAAAATTAAGATATAACTTTTACTTCATTTATAAAAAATAAAAAGACACTCTTACATTGTGCGTCCAGGATACAAGAGCATGGTCCAAAGCTTATGCATTCGGAACTCCTTTTGTTGTCCCTTACTCATAGCTCCATGTTTTTAATTTTTATATGGAGTAAAAGTTAAGTTTTATAAAACAGAGGAATTGCTGGAATTTTTCAAAGTTTTGTCTTATATTTACCTACAACAGTCGGTGTTTTTCCATGCAACCACACCCTCAGATCCATGCTGTGTAACCAAGTAGAGCGTTAGTTTTTTCTTTTTTGTGTTCATTGATACAAGGGCTGAACATGACCTGAGTGGACAAGTGACTTCCTCCCATATGAGCCACACACTCACATCTCTTTGCTATCATCATTTCCATAACCTGATAAATTGTTGCGAACCGTATTCTCTTCATGATGTAACCATAGTGGTGGACTGGTCACTTCTTCCCACAAAACCAACTTACTCCCATCCTATTGCTGTCATCATTTCTATGACCTCATTGACTGTGACATGCTCACGCGTCCATTATATATTATAGTTCACAAAATTTATCAGTGTTTCATTGCTTAGGGCCATTGACACCCCATCAAAGTGAAGGCTCTATGAGTATGTTCACATGATGAAATTTTGGAGAGAAATTCAAATCCTGGCCCATGTAACTGCTGGTGGAAAGCTGAATCAGAGCGCCCTGATCAACCTCAGAGTCAGATTGACTTGACAGTATCAATATAGAGATTCTGGGGTTTCCATAAGGTACCAAAATATCAACTCTGGTGAGGATATATCTAACCAATTAATAAAATATATATAATATTAAAATATGATATAGAAGTACCGTATATACTCGAGTATAAGTCGACCCGAATATAAGCCGAGGCCCCTAATTTTACCACAAAAAACTGGGAAAACTTATTGACTCGAGTATAAGCCGAGGGGGAAATGCAGCAGCTGATGGAAAATTTCAAAAATTAACATGGTCTGAGTTTTTGGGTGCAGTAGGTGCTGGGGAAGGGGAGGGGGTGTTTTGGTTGTCTGTCTGCCCCTTCCCTGAGATTGAGGACTGGGTTTTTCCCCCACTTGGAATTCAGTCTGGCTGAATATAGGGGATCTTCAGTGCTCCTATTAACCCCTTCCTGACGGAACAGGAGCACTGCAGATCCCTTATATTCAGTAGACCGGGAACTGTCAGACACAGGGATACCTAATGTGTATGTGTCACAGTCATTTTCTACTTTTATATGTATTCTAGGGAAAGGAGGGATTTACAACTTTTTTAAAATACTTTTTAAAGCTTCTTTTTTTCCCCACTATTTTATGGGAGATTCTATACATTGATATTGCGGCTGGTCATAGACCCCCCCCCCCTAAAAAAAAATAAAAAATAAAAAAATGTTGCTGACTCGAGTATAAGCCGAGGGGGGCTTTTTCAGCACAAAAACTGTGCTGAAAAATTTGGCTTACATTCGAGTATAAGTATTAAACTTTTTAGGTTTTTACATGGTGGTAGTTCATAAATTGAAAAAAATAAATAAAAATGAAAATTTGCTACTTTAAAAAACAAGATTTGGCCAGATGTAAGACCATAATATTATAAAAAGTTAGCAGAAATCTTTGGGGTTCGTTGCCTTAGTCCCCAGTTCTCTAACCAAGCCAAGCGACTAGGGGACATTTCCTATCAATCCCCAAATTGGCTATGCCCTGCATTACAGAAAAGCAAGCGGATCTTGCGGCCCATACCTGGGGTACAATTACACGAATCTCCTGCTGGTCCTGTTGTTCTAGCAGGCGCTTTCGTTGTTGTTGTTTTGGGTGTTGTCACTGAAAAAAGTCAAAAACATTGTAAGCAGACAGATGTGCTGTAAATGATCCCAGATCGTCTATTCCCTTCATCTTAAATTTTATATGTTTATAACAATATAGAAGATTGGATGCGTCGATCCAATGGGCCATTCCCCTTTCAGATACGTATTTTTTGGACTTACCTTCAGGATAGAAGAGCTTGAGGCCCGGGCTGATATGCAGCACTGAATTTTTATTTATCAAACAGTAGTAAGTTCCTTGGTCGGTCTGATCAAATCTCTCGATAACCAGGGTGAACAAGGATGCCGATATACTTGGTTTGAAGCGGCCGCTCTCAGTTTGATCCTTGTACGTTGCTTTTCTTGTGCTGCTGTAATATACAATAGATTGTGGAGATACGGCCCCTTTCTTATGACGGAACCAGAAGATCCCAACATCGGTGGCTTCATGGTTTTCAGCTTCACATTTCAATGTCACAGGACTTGAGCTGCCCCTTTGCAAAGTATCGCTGGTAAGTTTCAGCTGGTGAGTACCTAAAAGAGGTGCGACATCATGAATCGTAGGCCCGTGACGCATGTCATAGATCATTATTATTGCTGGTTTTGGTCTCTTTATTAGTAGACACATGGGCTTGCCAGGAGCAGATGCGCGCAGAGGAATAGTTGTACTGTCAATACCACCAATTTTGGATATAGAATACATTTATTAAAAAACTTTGCTTGAGGGGCATTTGAATCAAATAACATTCTGCAAATTTTTGGATTTAGTCTTTTGAGTTTCATTTTTGTGGCATTCGTTTTGTAGTATAAATGACATGTGGTCTGCATTCTGTGGGTGAGAATTCATGTAACAATACCAAAATTATATATTAACTTAGTTATTATTACACAATAAAAACACTTTTAATAAAAAGTCCATTAGTTTCTGTTGTACCATATATCATTGGTCTTAAAAAAAAACCAAAAAACAATTCTGGCATTATATTTTCCCCGTGTGGATTAAATAACATGATCATTCTATAGTTTTTACATGGCAATAACTGTATAATGTGTACTTTGCTTCTGTTTTAACATAATCAAGCATTTTCAGAGCAAATTTTTTAAAATTTTTTGTCCCACGAGTGGATTTTCCCATACAATTGCTTGGTTGCCTCTGTCTTTCATTGCAATGCTGATAGGCACCCTATTAGGTCCTGCTTCTGGCAAGTCCTAATAGATATACTAAGACATACACATGTGCTAGAACATACAGAAGCAATCTAAACAAAGAAACGTGAAATGTGTTCCTCAATTTATCGAGATTTGAACAAGTTTTGAGCTCCGGAGCGTCGGTGGCAGGATACATAGGCAATTTTTAGAGATGAGCGAACACTGTTCGGATCAGCCGTTCTGAACAGCACGCTCCCATAGAAATGAATGGAAGCACCTGGCACGTACACTTTGCCGGCGGCCGGTCGCCGTGCCAGGTGCTTCCATTCATTTCTATGGGAGTGTGCTGATCCGAACAGTGTTCGCTCATCTCTAGTAATTTTCCCCGTTTTACAGCTCTTTGACATGATGAATAAGAGTAAGTCTACTGTGCTCCGTGTCTCTGAGGTTTCACTTGTAACTGCTCCTGATGACTTTGGACAATATCCACCATGAGTAGGGATCAATATTCCCATAATTTCCAGTTTCCTTACCATCTTCTGAATTACACTCTTGGAGGGTTCATCACAAACACCTTCTGACATCAATGACAATAAGAAAGATTTGCAATGCACTTTTTTTTTTTTTTTACAGAGACTCAAAGTGCAGGGAGCATTGTGGTGAAGGGTGGCTGCCATACAGATGCTCATCCCTAACTCCCACAAGGGTCAGTTGTTTGGATGTGGAGCCAATTTACCAATAAGTATATTTTTGGCATTTGAGAGTAAACTGGAGTACCCAGAGGAATCGCATGCAAACACGGGGAGAACATACGAGTTGATATAGACCACTGTACACCACCCTCCTGATGAGAAGCCAAGGGACTGAGTGAAGGAGTATGCGACTATGTGCCCAGAAGTTACAAACAAAGCTTAAAGATTGCGATGTCTGTCTGGTGCTAGATCATTGCTCCAATTTGTGGGCATTTCAGTTTGTCGAAATTTCCATATATTGCCGAGCACACTGCATGTTATTTCATTCAGATTGCTTCGTCCGAGCGATAACTATTACAGAATATTTGGGGCCTCTTTTGAGTTGATCTCTCTGTATATAGCCCTTGCCCAAGTGTAAAATAAATCGTTGATTCGGTAGATAATCTGTTTTCCCATAGTCATAATAGCAGCACAATAGTGGGGCTTAAGGCCTTGTGCTGCTGGTAGGACAATAGTGAATCGTTGATTATGTAGATAATCTGTTTTCCCTTAGTCCTAACAGCAGCACAAGGCCTCAAGCCCCACTATTGTGCTGCTGGTAGGACGATAGGGAATCAGAACTGTGATTAGATCACGGAGATAAAATTATAAAAACTGGATGCCACACATCGACCAACTCCAGTGGGAAGGAGTGGAAGGATCAGTGCTTACCCAGTTGCAATTTTGAAGAAATCTTTACTTTATTAAGCCAAGGTACAAACCATCTCCTCAGGGGAAAAATTCATCCCAATCCCAATCTGGAGTTGAATAAACCCCTGGATCAACGTTCCAAAACAGAAAATCTAATAATAACTAGAACATGTAATATTGCAGTTATCAACATAGGCATCCAGGCCTTTCTCTTTTAGAAAATTTCCCATGACAACTTCTTCCGGAAGAAGGTTTCATGATGTCACCGCTCACCGCTATTCTAAGTTGGTGGATAAACCTTCTTTCCTCCTGGGCATGAACATGTCCTGTGGTCTTTGTACTGGCCTTTGATAAATTTATACATAACTATTTCTAAAACGGTAGGAGGGTTTATCGATGTGGGATATTTTACAGTCTACATATTACCATGCCCATTGATGTACATGGATTTTTGTTTTCAATAGTTAATAAATAGAGATGAGCGAACAGTGTTCTATCGAACACATGTTCGATCGGATATCAGGGTGTTCGCCATGTTCGAATCGAATCGAACACCACGTGGTAAAGTGCGCCAAAATTCGATTCCCCTCCCACCTTCCCTGGCGCCTTTTTTGCACCAATAACAGCGCAGCACTGCTTCATCAAGCCAATACAATGCATTAGCCAGTGCTGATTGGCCAGAGTACGGAATTCGGCCAATCAGCGCTGGCCAATGCATTCTATTAGCCCGATGAAGTAGAGCTGAATGTGTGTGCTAAGCACACACATTCAGCTCTACTTCATCGGGCTAATAGAATGCATTGGCCAGCGCTGATTGGCCAGAGTACGGAACTCGACCAATCAGCGCTGGCTCTGCTGGAGGAGGCGGAGTCTAAGATCGCTCCACACCAGTCTCCATTCAGGTCCGACCTTAGACTCCGCCTCCTCCGGCAGAGCCAGCGCTGATTGGCCGAATTCCGTACTCTGGCCAATCAGCACTGGCTAATGCATTGTATTGGCTTGATGAAGCAGTGCTGAATGTGTGTGCTTAGCACACACATTCAGCTCTACTTCATCGGGCTAATAGAATGCATTGGCCAGCGCTGATTGGCCGAATTCCATACTCTGGCCAATCAGCACTGGCTAATGCATTGTATTGGCTTGATGAAGCAGTGCTGAATGTGTGTGCTTAGCACACACATTCAGCTCTACTTCATCGGGCTAATAGAATGCATTGGCCAATCAGCGCTGGCCAATGCATTCTATTAGCGTGAACTGAGTTTGCACAGGGGTTCTAGTGCACCCTCGGCTCTGCTACATCAGATTGCTACATCTGATGTAGCAGTGCCGAGTGTGCATCAGATGTGTAGTTGAGCAAAACTGACTCAGCACTGCTAAGTCTGCATTCGCATAGGAATGCATTGGCCAGCCTTCGGCCAATCAGCGCTGGCTCTGCCGGAGGAGGCGGAGTCTAAGGTCGGACCTGAATGGAGACTGGTGTGGAGCTATCTTAGACTCCGCCTCCTCCAGCAGAGCCAGCGCTGATTGGTCGAGTTCCGTACTCTGGCCAATCAGCACTGGCTAATGCATTGTATTGGCGTGATGAAGCAGTGCTGAATGTGTGTGCTTAGCACACACATTCAGCTCTACTTCATCGGGCTAATAGAATGCATTGGCCAATCAGCGCTGGCCAATGCATTCTATTAGCGTGAACTGAGTTTGCACAGGGGTTCTAGTGCACCCTCGGCTCTGCTACATCAGATTGCTACATCTGATGTAGCAGTGCCGAGTGTGCATCAGATGTGTAGTTGAGCAAAACTGACTCAGCACTGCTAAGTCTGCATTCGCATAGGAATGCATTGGCCAGCCTTCGGCCAATCAGCGCTGGCTCTGCCGGAGGAGGCGGAGTCTAAGGTCGGACCTGAATGGAGACTGGTGTGGAGCGATCTTAGACTCCGCCTCCTCCAGCAGAGCCAGCGCTGATTGGCCGAATTCCGTACTCTGGCCAATCAGCACTGGCTAATGCATTGTATTGGCTTGATGAAGCAGTGCTGAATGTGTGTGCTTAGCACACACATTCAGCTCTACTTCATCGGGCTAATAGAATGCATTGGCCAGCGCTGATTGGCCGAATTCCGTACTCTGGCCAATCAGCACTGGCTAATGCATTGTATTGGCTTGATGAAGCAGTGCTGAATGTGTGTCCTTAGCACACACATTCAGCTCTACTTCATCGGGCTAATAGAATGCATTGGCCAATCAGCACTGGCCAATGCATTTCTATGGGGAAAAGTTAGCTTGCGAAAATCGCAAACTGACAGGGATTTCCATGAAATAAAGTGACTTTTATGCCCCCAGACATGCTTCCCCTGCTGTCCCAGTGTCATTCCAGGGTGTTGGTATCATTTCCTGGGGTGTCATAGTGGACTTGGTGACCCTCCAGACACGAATTTGGGTTTCCCCCTTAACGAGTTTATGTTCCCCATAGACTATAATGGGGTTCGAAACCCATTCGAACACTCGAACAGTGAGCGGCTGTTCGAATCGAATTTCGAACCTCGAACATTTTAGTGTTCGCTCATCTCTATTAATAAACACAAAAATCAAAAAGTGAGAAAGCAGTTGCCATAATGGTTCTGGACAGTATAGAAAATTGTCTCCTGGACATGATTTTAAGCTATACTTGTTACATGTATTATGCTCAGCTTTATAAGGATCATCCACAATACAAGGTATATATACCATAGAGGGAAGCCATATGACTGCTTGGGAGACCTTAGATTGAATCCCCCATTATAGTGGGTGTTGAGCACCTCTGCAAGGTTCCCTGTCTCTGCAGGTTATACTATATTAGGAAACAAGGTTGGCCAAGATGGAGATGGCACTTGTAGTACCTAGCCCTTCTGTTTCAGAGGGAATCAGGTCTGGTGGTAGTCACCAGGATTCTTCCTCCGACTTCTCTATTTCTCTAGCACCTGATTCTGACTCCGGCTCAGGCTGTGACTCTTTTAGAATTGCTGACAACCATGGTCAGTCAGAAGCAGTAAAGATCCTCTAATTCAATAAGAAAGCCAGAGAGCAAGCTTTGGAGACTACTAGGTCTCTTCATCAGGCATGGTATGACACAATTTTTGAAGGCATGAATACTTAGTCATACTTTTGTTAGCCATTAAAAAGGTATAAACTACTGAAGACTCAATTGTTATATTTCATATCCACTGGCTAATACGGTACAAAGATATATTATTCCTCATAAAAAGGCCAGTGATTGATTTCTAAGTTAGTGAATATGTAAAACACTAAACATTAGATAGATAGATAGATAGATAGATAGATATTAGATAGATAGGAGATAGATAGATAGATAGATAGATAGATAGATAGATAGATAGATAGGAGATAGATAGATAGATAGATAGATAGATAGATAGATAGATAGGAGATAGATAGATAGATAGATAGATAGATAGATAGATAGGAGATAGATAGATAGATAGATAGATAGATAGGAGATGATAGATAGATAGATAGATAGATAGATAGATAGATAGATAGATATAGATAAATAGATAGATAGATAGATAAGAGATAGATAGACAGATAGAGATAGATAGATAGATAGATGATAGATAGATAGGAGATAGATAGATAGATAGATAGGAGATAGATAGATAGATAGATAGATAGATAGATAGATAGATAGATATGGGTAGATAGATAGATATGGATAGATAGATAGATAGATAGATAGATAGATAGATAGATATATAAATAGATAGATAGATAGATAGATAGATAGATAGATAATATATAGATAGATAGATAGATAGATAGATAGATAGATAGATAGATAGATAGGAGATAGATAGATAGACAGATAGAGATAGATAGATAGATAGATAGATAGATAGATAGATAGATAGATAGATAGGAGATAGATAGACAGATAGAGATAGATAGATAGATAGATAGATAGATATGGGTAGATAGATAGATAGATAGATAGATAGATAGACAGATAGAGATAGATAGATAGATAGATAGATAGATAGGAGATAGATAGATAGATAGATAGGAGATAGATAGATAGATATGGGTAGATAGATAGATATGGATAGATAGATAGATAGATAGATAGATAGATAGATAAATAGATAGGAGATAGATAGATAGATAGATAGATAGATAGATAGATAGATAGATATGGGTAGATAGATAGATATGGATAGATAGATATATAAATAGATAGATAGATAGATAGATAGATAGATAGATAGATAGATAGGAGATAGATAGATAGATAGAGATAGATAGATAGATAGATAGATAGATAGATAGATAGATAGATAGATAATATATAGATAGATAGATAGATAGATAGATAGATAGGAGATAGATAGATAGATAGATAGATATAGATAGATAATATATATATATATATATATATATAGATAGATAGATAGATAGATAGATAGATAGATAGATAGATATAGATAATATATAGATAGATAGATATAGATAGATAATATATAGATAGATAGATAGATAGATAGATAGATAGATAGATAGATAGATAGACACTAATTCATTACAGGATATTAAAAATTGTATAATATAATTAAAAACAATTAAAGATTTTAATTTATCGGAGTCAGTAACTTTTTTCTACTGCTCTGACTCGATCTCCACAACCCAAAAAGGGACCCCACTTTAATCTGTGCTCTGGTACCCCCGAGTAGCCGTTACAGTACCAAATAATTTCAGCTAATGGTTATATGAACAGCGATTCATGAATGAGCCAAAGTAGAATTAAGTAATACTCCTATTTATTATGATCATAGAATTTCAATGATACTTTCTGATGATGTAATCTTTTATCAGTCCCAACATCTCCATGGACAGGGCTCTGCCAAACTTGTGTACCTAAACCTGATCATAGCCAAATAGGCTTCCATCTAGTTCTTTTGGACCCACCATCAACATGCAAGCTTAGCCTTGAGGACTATACATTTGCAGACGAGAGGGAAATTAGTATATCTAGTTCATATTTCCCCTAATATCTGTCTTTGATGGACAGTCCGGAGGACCCCTCCCTTATACATTCAGAGTTTTCCCATGATCATAATCATATTTAAATTTGTAGACAATTACAAGTTAAACATTTGGTAAATATGAATAATTACAAATTTTGAGACATTTTTGCACAAATCATCTTAATCCTGGTTCATATTTGCATTTGGTATTCCATTTGGGAACTCCGGTTGGGACCCCCCGAATGAAATACCAAATGCATTGAGAAGCGATGAGCAGTGAAAGCATATGAACCCCATAGACTATAATGGGATCCATGTGTTTTCCACGCGGTGTCCGCACGAGTCATGCGGAGATGAAAGTAGATTGTGAACTACATTTCTCTCCGCATATTCTTTGCGGACACCGCGTGGAAAACACACGGATCCCATTATAGTCTATGGGGTTCGTATGCTTTCACTGCTCACCACTTCTCAATGCATTCAGTATTCCGTTTGGGGGGTGTGGACTCACTGAACGAAATACCAAACGCAGATGTGAACCAGGTCTTAGTGGGGACAGTATTATGTTTTGGCAGGCTGCCAAAGCTTCTACGAATAAAGGAACTTTCTATGGTCTGGGATTTCTTAGAAACCCAGCCATGATGATGTGGCCAGGTTGACTTCTTCCTATCTGATAACTGTCATGATAACATGGACATCATGGCTGGGTTTGTGACAAGTCCCAGACCATAAAAAGTCATATACACTGGGAACCGATCAAGACAACAGATGTCATCAGTAAGATGGTTAGAATAATTTTTTTAAAATTATAAAAATTAGGAAAAAAAAATAAAAAATTTGAAAAAAATTCCCAAAAATGTAAATGATTTATGTATGCAGAAATGTTTAACCTTTAATTGTCTATAGATTTAAAAACAGTCGTGTTCATAAGAAAACTCCTTTCACTGCCTTTTATCTGAAGTGCATGGCCAGATGAGATATCATGTTATATGGTCTCATGGTACCAAACACATCTCTAGCTTTTTTTAATGCATATTGTGAGCCCCATTTAGGTCTCAGTATGTCTTTTTAGAATGGGAGAAAGCCACACAAACACAGGAAGAACATACAAACTCCTTGCAGATGTTGCCCCTGGCGGGATTTGAACCCAGGACTCTATGGCTACAGGGTTGCAGTGCTAACCACTGAGCCACCACGTTGCCCCAAATCTTTACTTTCTATCATGAAACTTTAAAATAAAGCTAAATTACAAAACAATTTGTAAAAAATAAAAAAACGTAAAAAAAAACTTCCAAAAAATCCACCTTAAGTCTGAAAATCCATGTTACAAAAATGCAGCATTTTACAGTACCTGCAAAGTGCAATGAGATTCTGGCTAATCCCATCCACACATTGCAGGAAAAAAATCTGCTGCCGAAAAACTGCCTTTTCAAAAATGCTTGGGTCTTTGTAAATCGCAGCTTGTGAATTATAGCGTTTGCGATTTCCATATAATAGCAGCAGAATGTTTTAGAGGAAAACTCTGCAATATCGCAACAAAAAACAATGTGCATTTCCATCCCATTATTTTTGCTGTGCTTTTCTATGTGGGGCCTTAACCTGACTATGTAAAAAATATATACATGTCTATGATGTTAATATATGTTTGAAGTCTGTGAGATCCAGCATTATCGGAACAATCTAATGTGCGGGGGAAGTAGAAAGATTTTCGACCATCCCCTTACTACATATTTCCCTTTCCCCGGTAAAATATACATGTACACTAATATACATATTTCCAGTCATCAAACCTTAGGGACATAGTCACACAGTCAGAATTTTTTCAGTATTTTGCATTTGTAAATCAAAACTAGAAATAGGTCCGAAAAACAAAAAAGTGTTACAGATCTTTCCATTATACTTATATCTCTTTGTAAGATCCACTTCTAGTTTCGCCCATACGAATACTGATGCAAAATACTGACCAAATCCTGACTGTGTGAAGGTGGCCTAAATAAAATTAAATGAAAAAAAATTCCAAAAATTAAAAACAATGTAAAAAACCCCACCAAATTAAACAACCATAACTATGCAAAAACAAACTACACATTTTTTATGGAATATATTTGTCAAACCCGACATTATCAGAAGACAATATAGTATGTATATGGGAGGAAGGAGAATTTCGACAGCTGTGAACTATTACATATTATTAAATAATAATATTCACCAATACCAAAATTCTAAAAATACTCATACTCATCCTCACTTTTATGGTCTTTATTCACTTTATGTGGATTATCATAATTTTGTAACATTCAAGTCAATAGGAAAAAAAATAGTAAACAAAATAAAAATCTATAAAAATATAACATATTTTTAATAAAAATATAAAAATATTTTCCCCCTTTATTATGGCAATAATAATAATAATAATTATATATATATATATATATATATATATATATATATATATATATATATATATATACACCTTTCTATAGGACACCAAAATTGTCATCTAAAATACAATGTTCTGTCTTAAAACATCCTTACTACTTTTCTATTGTCTAAGGGTTCTGTAATATAGAAAATAAGCTATGGTTGTAAAATATTCATAGTAATGGCTAATTTTAGAAATAAAGAATAACAATAAAAAGAATGCAACAAATACCTATAAAAATGTGAGAGAAAAAATTAGGAATAACCTAAAAAAAATGAAACTAAGATATAAATTTTTTTCAGGGATGTGAAAAAAATAAATAAATGAAATTCATGCAAAATAATTCAAAATTGATAATGATAAATATGACTTACATAAGAAGAGGCAGAAAAGGACTTGAAGAGAGGCGATGGATAACATAGTGCGAGAGATCATTGCAGGGCTGTAATCCTCACTGACTGGCAGCACAGGACATGATTCACACAACTGGGGTCTCGGCATCACAGAGGATGTGATGTCAGTCTCACAATAAAAAACACAAAACAAATGAAACATAATACACAAGACATAAAATCCTATTATGTCCGACATGGTAGACCTGAGAATAATATAGTCATACATTACAGGCCTCTAAATATATGGAACCTATAGAGATGAATCCTAAATAGAAAGATAGAATTACCCTAAATAGATACATTCTAATTAGAAAGATTCTAAAGAAAAGTGTTCTAAAAGTGGATCCTAAGTAGTATCATAGAATCATTTCTGAATAGATCTGCCCTAAATAGAGGGATCCTAAACAGATCATGTATAAATAGATAGGCCCTCAGTAAATGGGGGGTAAATAGATGGCTAAAACATAAACAGACCCTAAATAAATGGAGAGATAATGTATCAATAGATGGACTACAAATAGATATATTCTTAAAGGGATTTGCTCACCTTAGACATTTATGGGATATTCATAAATGATAGATACGAGTTTCATCTCTGGGACCCTCACATATCTCACAAATCCCTTCTTGTAGAAATAAAAGATGAGAGCCATGGATATGTGACCACCATCGTTGGAGAGGTAGAGTTGAGTAATTTGCAGTGGGTGTGGACCTACCGTGTCACCTAACTAGTTTGGCTTTGTGCTACTCATGAGCAGGGAACCACCAGGTCACTTCCTCTAGAAATAGTCCCAGCGTAGGTGACAGCTATCCTAGATGGGTCGAAAATAGTGTTGGGCAAGTAGGTTTGCAACAAACCAGATTCGAACTGAATATTTCAAATTGTTTGGTTTTTAACCCTTTCCCGCCGATGGTATTTTTTGATTTTCGTTTTTTCGTTTTTGACTCCCCTCCTTCTAAACCCCATAACTTTTTTTATTTCTCTGCTCCCAGAGCCATATGAGGTCTTAATTTTTGTGGGACAAATTTTTCTTCATGATGCTACCATTAATTATTCTGTAGAATGTACTGGGAAGCAGGAAAAAAATTCAGAATGGGGTGGATTTGAAGAAAAAATGCATTTCTGCGACTTTCTTACGGGCTTTGGTTTTACAGCGTTCACTGTGCAGCCAAAATCACATGTCCCCTATATTCTGTGTTTTCGTATGGTTCCAGGGATACCAAATTTATATGGTTTTATTTACATTTTGACCCCTAAAAAAAATTCCAAAACTGTGTTAAAAAATTTTTTTTCTGAAAGTCGCCATATTCCGACAGCCGTAACTTTTTTAGACGTAAGTGTACGGGGATGAATAGGGCGTTTTTCTTTGCGGGACTGGGTGTACTTTGTAGTTCTACCATTTTCAGGAAATGTTATTGCTTTGATCACTTTTTATTCAAATTTTTATCAGAATCAAAACAGTGAAAAAAATGGCGATTTGGCACTTTCGACTATTTTTCCTGCTACAGCGTTTACCGAACAGGAAAAATATTTTTATAGATTTGTAGAGCGGGCAATTTCGGACGCGGGGATACCTAACATGTATGTGTTTCACAGTTTTTAACTACTTTTATATGTATTCTAGGGAAAGGGGGGTGATTTGAACTTTTAATACTTTTTATATTTTTTTATATATATTTTTTTATTTTTTTTTGCATTTATTAGACCCCCTAGGGGTGTTGAACCCCAGGGGGTCTGATCACTAATGAAATGCATTACAATGCTAATGCATTGTAATGCATTGCAAAAAATCATCCTTTCTTTTGCAGGCTACATAGACCAGCCTGAAAAAAAGAGAGGATTTGCAGACAAGCCTGGGAGCCTTGTTCAGGCTCCCGGCTGTCATGGCAACGGGGGGGGGGGGGGGGGGTCGGCCATGGAGCATGCTCCAGGAGCCGGCGATCCCGGGCAAAATGGCGGCGCCCATGCGCCGCTGGGAAAATGGCTCCTCCGGCGCCTTTGACCGCGGCGCCGGAGGGGTTAATGCCTCCGATCAGTCCGGGGACCGATCGGAGGCATTAGAGCCGGTTGTCTACTGCTTAAAGCAGTAGACACCCGGTGGCTATGGCGGCCACCCGGCTCCCGGGCGGTCGCCATAGTTACAGACCCGACATGCGCCGTACTATTACGGCGCATGTCGGGAAGGGGTTAACAAAAGCCAAAAATTTGGGATTTGCCTCAGGTGAACTAAAATAGCTATGTGATTTGCAATAAATTACACATAGAACCAAGGGAGGTGAAAAAATAAAAAAAACATTTATACTCACTAGAGATGAGTGAGTAGTATTCGATCAAGTAGGTATTCGATCAAATACTAGTATTCGATCGAATACTGCTCGCTATTCGCAGTAAATATTTGATTCAGAGCCAGCGTTGATTGGCCGAATGCTATACAGTGTATAGCATTCGGCCAATCAACGCTGGTTCTGCAGCAGGCTCGTCCTTGTTAGTCTGGAGAGCTGGCAGCTTGCTGTTACGAGGGAGCTTACTTTTTCTCATAGTCTAGTTGCTGTTCCTGCAGCGCTTTTCACTGAAAGTCCACAGAGGTTTCCTTGGCAGACTTTCTCCTTCCATTATATTTATAGGGAAACTGACGCGTTTCCATAGGTATAATTGACATGCTGAGATTTCCAAATACACAGCGACCTTGGAAATCGCGGCATTTCCGCTGCAGGTATTTTTCTACAATGTATGGATGATATTCACTAGAATCTCATCCACTTTTCAAGGACCACATTTTTTCCTCCGTGTTTATGACACGTGGAGCTTCAACCTAAGACTGTCCAGCCTAAGTTTGTTCGTTCCAACTTCTAGACAATATTGATAAATCTATCCCATTTTGCATCCATTTGCATTAGACTTTCGTGAAAAAATCGGATCAGTACAACGGATCAACGTGATATGGATGTATCCGTCCCTAAGTAATGTAATAACACGACAACATGTGGGGGAGGGTCAAGACTATAGCGTTTCTTGGAAAAAATCATGTTGTTTTTGTTTCTGGTGTAGAAATCATAGAGAAGAAGGTCTGTATACAGTGTGTGTAAATCCATTGATGTTCCCCACTCGGCGTGCGGGTGATGCAGATGTGCTCAGCCAGGTGTAGCACAGTACTTGCTTTCTTTCTGAAGAGGAAGTGGCACGCGCTCCTTGAGGGTCTTATGAAACCCACCACTAAAGTCCTGTGGTCCAAGTTTCTGGTATCGCTGTACACGCCTAACACTGAGTGTAACCACAGTTAACTTCCACCCTGCAGAGAGCGCCTCATCGTGTGCACTGTAAATGCAGGATTGGTGAAATCTTGCAGCAAATCTGCCTAGACCACAGCTAGACTAGGGAAAAAGAACAAAAAAAGTGTATTCTATACACTTATCTATCTATTCAGAAACAGCGCCACTATTGCTGCAGGCCATCTCTGGTATTGCAACTCTGAAACCTTTCATGTCCTCTGATATTGGTGGTATTATATGCCGCTAGAAAGTGCAAGGCTATAGAAGAGTACTGTCGGGATGGTGTTCCTCACAGAGTAGCAATGACACTGAGCTGTAAGGTGCGGCAGCTCAGCTACAGAGAAGTATATTGAGCAGAGGTGTAATACCACATGCAACCAGTACACAGGTGTGGCGTTTTGGAAGAAATTAGCCATGTATACATCACCTTAAAGGAGCCTTCACACGGAGTTACGCTGCGCTCATTCTGATTGAAAAAACACGTTCAGAATGAGTGCATAAAAAGCAGCTCCCATTGACTTGAATGGGAGCCGGCATATGTGCACTCACCATCGAAATCAATGGGAGGATTTTTTCCCTATTGCTTTCATTGTGATACACGCGAAATACATTGAAAGCAATAGGGAAAAAAGCCTCCCATTGATTTCAATGGGGAGCGCACGTATGCCGGCTCCCATTCAAGTCAATGGGAGCTGGTTTTTATGCGCTCATTCTGAATGTGTTTTTACAATCAAAATGAGCGCAGCGTAACTCGGTGTGAAGGCTCCCTTAACATGTATCTCTCCCATGATAGTCATGTTTGTGTAGGCAAATACTATGCCAGCACTAGCAGACTTGTCATGGTGATCTCGAGGGCAATAGCGCTATAACCATGCAATCGGGAGTGCGGAAACAACTGTAATACAATGTTACAGCCTTGCTCTACAGCGCAACAGAACTATGTTTGTGGGTTCCTAGCCGAGTTGGATCACCCTATTTGGGAAGATGGGCTCTTAGAATTTGATCAAATAGTGAACTAAGAACCTCACATTTATATTATTATTATTGTTTATTTATATAGCACCATTAACTCCATGGTGTTTTACATTATTATATTAATTCCATGGTGCTTTACATTTGAGGGTTTACATACAGGACACACATCATTCCCAAGACGACTCCTGGCTGTACTAGCTCAAAAGGGTGCAAATTCTCAATACTGAGCAAAGGCTCTGAATACTTAGGACCATGTGATATTTCAGTTTTTCTTTTTTAATAAATTTGCAAAAATATCTACATTTCTGGTTTTTATCTGTCAGTATGGGGTGCTAAGTGTACATTAAAGAGAAATAAAATGAACTTTTTTGATTCTAGCAAACGGTTGCAATGAAACAAGGAGAGAAAAATTTAAGAGGTCTGAATACTTTCTGTACCCACTGTATTTATTCAACTTTATTGAATAAACCAAAATGACAAGGTGTAATTCAGGCACTGGTGTTAATGTAGCTAGTTACTGTTATTTCAAGACAAGTGGCATGTAGACTGTTAAAAAAGTGTCTAAAAAATTAGAATCATAAGAATATTTGTATGGTAGCAGGGGCTGTTGGAGCAGCCTATATATGCTGTCCTGTGGGGCTGCCTCAGGTGCACAGAATGGTGAAGGAGGGAGCCCTGCGCTTCCTGCTTCATCATTCTTTGTCTCCTCCCCTGTAGCTGTAGGTGTGATGTAATGATGTCACTTCCATAGCGCCTACAGCTCCCTGAAGACTCCGGACCAGAGACAGCAGGGGAGCAAGGAGAGGTGAGTATCAGTGTTTTTTTTTTTATTATATTTGTGTGTTAGGAGAGGGACATTAACCCTTTCTTGGGTGGCACTTTAGTTGCAGGGGATGTATGTAATAGGTCCTTGCTACTAATGCCAATTTCTCAGGACTGGTTAGGGCTATGAAGATTCTGAGCAATTTGCTGATGAAAACAATGTCCAGCATTAAGATCTCATTGTAGATCTCAATTCCTGACATCATATTTAACAGCAAATTTCTTTAAAATGAGTTCAAGATCATCTTCAGGTGCTGAAATATGGGACTCCAAAGTTTCCTTCCCCCTCCTGTCTAAGGTAACATCTTAGAGCAGCGGTAGGAGGAAGGAGGGGGGAGGAGCAGACCCGCAGACTGCCCAGAGATGATAAATCATCATTGTCTCTGCAAAACCTGTATGAGACCCGAGGGGGAGAAGCATGGACTTGTGTCCATGTTATCCTCTCTCCTATCAGTCAGAGCGCATACTATACCTTTGATCTCTGATTGTTATATATATATATATTAGATAATGTAATACCCCTCTGAGTCTAATCACAAGGGTATTCTTACAGTGTTGGCCAAAAGTATTGGCCCCCCTGCAATTCTGTCAGATAATACTCAGTTTCTTCCAGAAAATGATTGCAAGCACAAACTCTTTGGTATTAATATCTTCATTTATTTTGCTTGCAATGAAAAAACACAAAAGAGAATGAAAAAAAAGTCAAATCATTGATCATTTTACACAAAACTCCAAAAATGGGCCGGACAAAAGTATTGGCCCCCTCAGCCTAATACTTGGTAGCACAACCTTTAGACACAATAACTGCGCACAACCGCTTCCGGTAACCATCAATGAGTTTCTTACAAGGCTCTGCTGGAATTTTAGACCATTCTTCTTTGGCAAACTGCTCCAGGTCCCCCCTGAGATGTGAAGGGGGCCTTCTCCAAACTGCCATCAAGAGCTCTCTCCCCCACAGGTGTTTTATGGGATTCAGGGCTGGACTCATTGCTGCCACTTTACAAGTCTCCAGTGCTTTCTCTCACCACCATTTTCTAGTGCTGACCTGAAGTGTGTTTTGGGTCATTGTCCTGCTGGAAGACCCATGACCTCTGAGGGAGACCCACCTTTCTCACACTGGGCCCTACATTATGCTGCACAATGTGTTGGTCGTCTTCAGACTTCATAATGCCATGCACACGGTCAAGCAGTCCAGTGCCAGAGGTAGCAAAGCAACCCCAAAACATCAGGGAACGTCCACCATGTCTGACTGTAGGGACCGTGTTCTTTTCTTTGAAGGCCTCTTTTTTTCCCCCCCTGTAATCTCTATGTAGATGCCTTTTCCCATAAAGCTCTACTTTTTTCTCATCTGACCAGAGAACATTCTTCCAAAATGTTTTTGGCTTTCTTAGGTAAGTTTCACCAGGACCAGCATATCACCCCAGCCCTGCAGACAGATAGACTGAGTAGACTTCTACCACCATATTACCCTTTGTGACGTGGCTAACTGTTTTAACTAACTCCCTTCACCAACCATTAGTAATGACACTGAGACCTTGGTGTGGGTAACGTGGTGTAGGCCACATTTATTAATTGACCAATGTTATTTAAGCCACAACTTATTTATAAGATAAAACATCCGATGTGAACAAATAAACTTGTAAAAAAGATAAATAAAATAACAAAATAAGCCCATGCCCATTCCCTCTTCCAGTAGACTTCAACTCCAAAGGACCAGAATGCCCCGCTGAGGCAGCAGGTATGAAGGACCTAACTCTCTCTCTTTTGGGCATGGACTCCCGCCAGCCGTAGAATCTGAAAAGAGAAAGAAAAACACCGAGAAAATGAAAAGAAAAAAAGGAAGGAGGAGGGAACAAAAACAAGGGCAGGGTGGGAGGGTGTATCTTACAACAGTGCTGAAGGGTAAGTCACTGGCCTACGGCCCTCCTCAGATTTATATACCCCACTCCCCCTCCCAACACTTATTTACACCACGTCACAACTTTTAAAAGAAAACAGCCCCAAAACTCCTCCCACCACTCAGTCTATGGCCTTTTCCTTATACAGGTCATTGCCTTGCAGGTTAGTGTCACCAGAGCCAGCATATTAACCCAGCCCCACAGACAGGGCCGCACCTCTAATAAGGTGCAGGCGACAGTTTGGAAGACTTTTTTTTTTACCTAAACAGTATTAAATTAAAGGACCTTTGATGATGTCAGTGATGATGTCATCAAAGGTCCTTTTGAAATTTGGCATCTATCCAGGGTCCGCGTTAGGAGAGGGGGAGTAAGGCAAACATCCATTTGCAGGGGCTGCCGTTCGCTGTTTGTAAAAGTTTCCCTGCACGCATCAGCTTGCTGTGCCGCCCCTCTCCCTCAGCATCGGAGTGTGAGGGGAGAAGTCTCTTGTGATCTCACAGCTTTCTCCACTGCCAGGCAGAGCTACATGGGAGTTTCCTCCATGTCCTGTGCACCCAGCAATTCAGCCAATGGTAAGTATATATCTTTGGGTAAAATATGTGTATATGTGTTTACATTATGTGTCTTATATACTGTGTGAGTCCTGTATGTGTGTAGATAGGTGTGTGTGTGTGTATGTATGTTGTATATGACTGTATGTGTGTGAGTAGATGGGTATATATGTAAGTATATACAACTATCTATCTATCTATCTATCTATCTATCTATCTATCTCCTATCTATCTATGTATCTCCTATCTATCTATCTATCTATCTATCTATCTATCATCTATCTATCTATCTATCTATCTATCTATCTATCTTCTATCTATCTATCTATCTATCTATCTATCTATCAATCTATCTATCTATATCCTATCTATCTATCTATCTATCTCCTATCTATCTATCTATCATCTATCTATCTATCTATCTATCTATCTATCTATATCCTATCTATCTATCTATCTATCTATCTATATCATATCTATCTATCTATCTATCTATCTCCTATCTATCTATCTATCTATCTATCTATATCCTATCTATCTACCTATCTATCTCCTATCTATCTATCTATCTATCTATCTATCTATCTATCTCCTATCTATCTATCTATCTATCTATCTATCTATCTATATCCTATCTATCTATCTATCTATCTATCTATCTATCTATCTATCTATCTATCTACTATCTATATCCTATCTATCTATCTTCTATCTATCTATCTATCTATCTATCTATATCCTAACTATCTATCTATCTCCTATCTATCTATCTATCTATCTATCTATCTATATCCTATCTATCTATCTATCTATCTATCTATCTATCTCCTATCTATATATCTATCTATCTCCTATCTATCTATCTATCTATCTATCTATCTATCTCCTATCTATCTATCTCCTATCTATCTATATCCTATCTATCTATCTATCTATCTATCTATCTATCTATCTATCTATCTCCTATCTATCTATCTATCTATCTATCTATCTATCTATCATCTATCTATCTATCTATCTATCTCCTATCTATCTATCTATCTATCTATCTATCTATCTATCTATCTCCTATCTATCTATCTATCTATCTATCTATCTATCTATCTATCTATCTCCTATCTATCTATCTATCTATCTATCTATCATCTATCTATATCCTATCTATCTATATCCTATCTATCTATCTATCTATCTATCTATCTATCTATCTATCTATCTATATCCTATCTATCTATCTATCTATCTATCTATCTATCTATCTATCATCTATCTATATCCTATCTATCTATATCCTATCTATCTATCTATCTATCTATCTATCTATCTATCTATCTATCTATCTCCTATCTATCTATATCCTATCTATCTATCTATCTATCTATCATCTATCTATCTATCTATCTATCTCCTATCTATCTATCTATCTATCTATCTATCTATCTATCTATCTCCTATCTATCATCTATCTATCTATAGCCTATCTATCTATCTATCTATCTATCTATCTATCTATCTATCTATCTATCATCTATCTATCTATCATCTATCTATCTCCTATCTATCATCTATCTATCTATCTATCTATCTATCTATCTATCTATCTATCTATCTATATCCTATCTATCTATCTATCTATCTATCTATCTATCTATCATCTATCTATCTATCTATCTATCTATCTCCTATCTATCTATCTATCTATCTATCTATCTATCTATCTATCTATATCCTATCTATCTATCTATCTATCTATCTATCTATATCCGAACTATCTATCTATCTATCTCCTATCTATCTATCTATCTATCTATCTATCTATCTATCTATCTATCTATCTATATCCTATCTATCTATCTATCTATCTCCTATCTATCTATCTATCTCCTATCTATCTATTTATCTATCTATCTATCTATCTATCTATCTATCTATCTATCTATCTCCTATCTATCTATCTATCTATCTATCTATATCCTATCTATCTATCTATCTATCTATATCCTATCTATCTATCTATCTATCTATCTATCTATATCCTATCTATCTATCTATCTATCTATCTATCTATCTATCTATCTATCTATCTATCATCTATCTATCTATATCCTATCTATCTATATCCTATCTATCTATCTATCTATCTATCTATCTCCTATCTATCTATCTATCTATCTATCTATCTATCATCTATCTATCTATCAATCATCTATCTATCTATCTATCTATCTATCTATCTCCTATCTATCTATCTATCTATCTATCTATCTATCTATCTATCTATATCCTATCTATCTATCTATCTATCTCCTATCTATCATCTATCTATCTATCTATCTATCTATAATCTATCTATCTATCTATCTATCTATCTATCTATCTATCATCTATCTATCTAAATCAAATCAAATCAAATCAAAAAATGCTTTATTGGCACGTCCGAATAGGTATTTGGCATTGCCAAAGCTAGTAAAGTGTGTGTGTGTGTGGGGGGGGAGTTGGGTTGGGTGGGTGGTGGGTATGGGGGGGGGGGTTTGGGTTATAACAGTCCATGGAGTCTCATCTTCCTCTTCGTTGGTGACTGCTATATGGGGGGGGGGTTGGAGGTGGGGTGGGGCAGGGCGGTTGGTTTGGGGTATAACAGTCCGTGGAGTCTCGTCTTCCTCTTCGTTGGTGACTGCTATATGGGGAGGTGGGGGCGGGGCGGGTGTTTTGGGATAAATATAACAGTCCATGGAGTCTCATCTTCCTCTGGTTTGGTGACAGCTGGACACGTATTGGGCAGCGATCTCCACAGTGGCTTCTTCTTCTCCCAGTAGGATGTAGAGTTTCCTCTTCTCGTCTGCAGATCTGAAGTCTGGGATGTGGGCAGAGAGTCTTTGGTAGTAGACGGCCCTCACAGCTGAGTATTTGGTGCAGTGTAGCAGGAAGTGGGTCTCGTCTTCTAGGACCCCCTGGTCACAGTGCTGGCACAGTCTCTTCTCCCGTGGCTTGTACGTCTGCCTGTATCGCCCCGTCTCTATCTCTAGGTTGTGGGCGCTCAGTCTGTATCGGCTCAGGGTCTGTCTGTGCTTGGGGTGGCGTATTCTCTCCAGGTAGGTGGCCATGGTGTAGTCCCTTTGTAGGGATTGGTACACGGTGAGTTTCTTGGAGTTATTTATTTCATTTCTCCATTCTTCAATGTACCGCTCTCTGTTTGCCTCTGTGGTCGCCTTTATTTCGGCCTTGGTTATCATCTGTTGGTGTTTTTGGTTTGGTGGTTGGCTGCTGTTTGGTTGGTGAATGTCTGGTTTGCTCAGGTGGCTTAGCCAGGCTTGGTGGTGGTAGGAGTTGGGCTTGCTCACCTGGATGTGTGCCTGGAAAGCTAGCGCCCTCTTCTGTATGGTGAGCCATAGGGGGAGTCTGCCTAGCTCTGCCCTGCAGGCCATGTTGGAGGTGTTGCGATGGACATGGAGCAGGTATTTGCAGAACTCCAGGTGGAAGTTCTCTGTTGGGCTGGAATCCCACTTTGACTGGTCTGGGTAGGTGGCTGGGCCCCAAACTTCACTGCCATAGAGAAGGATCGGGGTGATGACTGCGTCAAATATCTTCAGCCAGACCCTCACCGGTGGTTTGAGGTGGTACAGTTGTCTTCTGATGGCGTAGAAGGTTCTGCAGGCTTTTGCTTTCAGGGTTTCTATTGCTGCTTTGAAGCTTCCTGATTGGCTGAGCTCCAGCCCCAGGTAGGTGTAGCTGTTGGTTTTCTCCAGTGTGGAGCCGTTCAGTGTGAATTGTGGGGTGGTGGAGGCTTTATTGTGGCCCTTCTTCTGGAATACCATGATTTTGGTCTTCTTCTGGTTGATGGGTAGGGCCCATGTGGTGCTGAATTTTTCCAGCACTGACAGGCTTTCTTGGAGGTCTTTCTCGGTGTGGGCCAGGAGTAGGAGGTCATCGGCATACAGCAGGAACTTCACCTCTCGATTGTTCAGGGTGAGGCCTGGGGTTGGTGAGGTCTCCAGGGCTGTAGCCAGTTCATTGATATAGATGTTGAAGAGCGTTGGGCTCAGGCTACAGCCTTGTCTGACCCCTCGGGCCTGTTGGAAGTATGCGGTCCTTTTCCCATTCACCTTCACACTGCACTGGTTTCCGGTGTAGGAGCTCTTGATGACGTCGTACGTTCTTCCTCCTATTCCACTCTCTAGGAGTTTTAGGAGTAGGCCTGGGTGCCATACTGAATCAAACGCCTTCTTAAAGTCCACGAAGCAGGCGAATATCTTGCCTCTTCTGGTGTTGTGGACGTGCGTCTTGATGAGGCTGTGCAGGGTGTAGATATGGTCTGTGGTGCGGTGGTTTGGCATGAACCCTGCTTGGCTCTTGCTGAGGACCCCGTGTTGTGTGAGGAAGGTGAGGATTCTGTTATTGATGATGCTGTTGAACAGTTTCCCTAGCGTGCTGCTGACGCAGATCCCTCTGTAGTTGTTGGGGTCATATTGGTCCCCATTCTTGTAGATGGGGGTTATGAGCCCTTTGTTCCAGTCTTCGGGGAAGTGTCCAGCATTGAGCACGAGGGTGAATAGCTTTGCCAGTGCCGCGTGTATTGCTGGAGGGCTGTATTTGATCATCTCTGGTAGGATGCCGTCAGGGCCACTGGCCTTTTTGCCTTTCAGCAGGACAATTCTTTCCTGTATATCTTTTATGGTAATTGGTGAGTCCAGAGGGTTCTGGAAGTCTTTGATGACTTTCTCCATGTCCCTCAGTTTGGTGATTATCTGTTGCTGTTCTGGAGTTAGTTCTTCTTCTGGGATGTTTTTGTAGAGACCTCTGAAGTAGTTGAGCCAGATATTGCCATTTTGGATGTGGAGAGAGTTTTTCTTGGGCTTTGTGCCCATGTGGTGCCAGGTCTCCCAGAATGAGCTGTCCTGGAGGGAGTCCTCTAGTTGCTCGATTTTGTGGGAGAGGTATCTCTGTTTCTTCTCTCTGAGGGTGCCCTTGTATTGCTTGCATAGATTGTTGTAGGCTTCCCTCACCTCCTTGTTGTTGGGGTCCCTGTGTTTTTGGTTGGAGGCTGTTCTTAGGGTATGGCGTAGTGCTCTGCAGTCGCTGTCGAACCATTTGTGGGACTGTTTGTTGGTTTGTCTTATGGGTTTGGTTCGTTTCAGGCCTGCTAGTTCTGCTGTGGTCTGTAGGATGTACTTGAGATCCTTCACAGCTCTGGTGACTCCCTGTTGGTCTGGCTGATAGGTGTTTGTATGGAAGTTTGTGAGCAGTGTCTTGATTTCGGGTCGGTTGGTTGCGTTGGTATATTCTATGGCCTGGTGGTTGGCCCATTTGAAATGTCTTGGTAGGTTGTAGAGGCCGGACTGTTGGGGCTCATGTGTGGGTGTTTTGTTCCTGGTTCTCATGTATAGTAGGATCTGGTTGTGGTCTGATAGATGGGAGTCAGGTGCGATTGTGAAGTCTTCAATGTCTGACAGGTCTGCGTCTGTAATGGCATAGTCCACCACGCTGTTGCCCACTTGAGAGTTTAGTGTGAAGCGTCCTCTGGGATCGCCTGTGGTACGTCCGTTTATTATGTACAGTCCTAGGCTTCGGCACATGTTCAGCAGTTGTCTCCCACTCTTGTTGACAATTCTGTCTTGGCTGTTTCTTCTTGTCTGTGTGGGTTCTGGGTGGTGGATCTCACTACCGTGCGTATGTGGGTTGTCGTCAGGAGGCAGGTAGTCTAACTCTGTGCCTGTCCTTGCATTCAGGTCTCCGCATATTAGTACTCTGCCTTTGGGTTGGAAGTGGACAGCTTCCCTTTGTAGGACCTCGTAAGTGTCGGGGTCGTGGTAGGGGGACCCTGGTGGGGGCATATATACTGCACAGAGATAGATGTCCTGCTGGCCGCTGAGGATGGAGCTGCTTATTTTTATCCATATGTGATTAGTTCCACGTTTGGTAGCTTTTACGTGTTCTTTGAGCTCCTCCTTGTACCATATTAGTATGCCTCCTGAGTGGCGGCCATGTTTGGTGGTCTTATTTTTCTGGGCGGGCACTGAGAATTCCTTGTAGCCCATGGGTGTAAGGGACTCGTCATCTGCCCGGGTCCATGTCTCTAGGAGGATTTGAATGTCTATGTTTTTTAGTCTGTCTATGAAGTCTGGATCTTTTGATTTAGATCCAAAGGCTGAGGCGTTCAGCCCTTGTATGTTCCAACTACTGATAGTTAGTGATTTCATCTTCGGTGTGTAAACCTTGTAATGAGCTGTCCTGCAGACAGCTATCTATCTATCTATCTCCTATCTATCATCTATCTATCTATCTATCTATCTATCTATCTATCTATCTATCTATCTATCTATCTATCTATATCCTATCTATCTATCTATTATCTATCTATCTATCTATCTATCTATCTATCTATCTATCTATCTCCTATCTATCATCTATCTATCTATCTATCTATATCCTATCTATCTATCTATCTATCTATCTCCTATCTATCTATCTATCTATCTATCTATCTATCTATATCCTATCTATCATCTATCTATCTATCTATATCCTATCTATCATCTATCTATCTATCTATCTATCTATCATCTATCTATCTATCTATCTCCTATCTATCTATCTATCTATCTATCTCCTATCTATCTATCTATCTATCTATCTATCTATCTATCTATCTATCTCCTATCTATCTATCTATCTATCTATCTATCTATCTATCTCCTATCTATCTATCTATCTATCTATCTATCTATCTCCTATCTATCTATCTATCTATCTATCTATCTCTCTATCTCCTATCTATCTATCTATCTATCTATCTATCTATCTATCTATCTGTATTTGCTTCTATACATGTCTATCATTTACAGTACATACTAAAATTGCATTATAAAATTGTATTATAATGTGATGCTTAGGCCCGGTTCACATCTGCGTTCAGGTTTCTGTATACGCACCCCCTGCGTCATACCTTCAAACCGCCCCGTCTTGCTTGCGTCCTTTAATCCACCACCTCAGGCAGCAGAGGGGCTAGGTTCACTACTGCCCACAGATAGATAGGTTAGGACCAGGACCGGCATATTAACCCAGCCCCACATATAGATAGGTTAGGGTCACCCGGACCAAAATATCACCCCAGCCCTGCAGATACAGTAGATAGGTTAAGGTCACCTGAATCGTACAGTGTTTCCTCCTTGTGAATTGCTGCCTCTGTTGCCAAGGTAAAGAAACGGAAGAAACGGCTCCCGGAAAAAAAGAAGCGAGGTGCTCATTGTTCCCGATTGGGCCTGAAGACACTCCCTCCTCCAGACTAGGCCCATTCATTGTACCTAATCTGGAGCTGAGTGCGCGGCTGGATTCCTGTGCGGCCTTCTGTCGTGGCTGAGGCGGCCTGTGCACCTGTGTGTCCATCACATGACCCTGCTTTCACTTGGAAATCTGCCCCAAGGTTCTGACTACTTTCCCAGTAGATGTATCGCCTCCTGCTGGTGTCTTAATATCTCTGCAGTAAATACTGCACAGACTTTGTATAAATAATACTGCAGTACTGGCATTTTATCACTAGAGGGAGATATTTCACTGCAATTCACTTTACCATTGATTTTGAAAGAATTTAAAATAAATAAATAAATAAATAAATTTCTATTTATATAGATTTATATATATATTTACTTTCCATAAAAACCTGTTTGTAAGCACACTGACCCATTAATTGTACAATACAAATAGATCTCTTGACATCATAAATAAATGGATAACTGGTATCTTAAAATGAGTGCAGAGCTGAATGATATTACAGAAAACATGCAAAAATTTCAAAGAAAATACATTTTTTTATTTTATTTTATATTATTAGTGTTACATGCCTCACTCTTTAATCAAATTAAAGGGAAAACATCACCAGGGAATGACCTGTTGTTTAAATGATATTTTTATATTAAACATATTTTTTAAATTTTTCATGTTAATTTAATGATGAATTTTTCATGTTATCTATATTTTTTAAAAAAATATTACAAATCTTGCAATTCCAATCCTTTCCACTAGTCCTGAAATAGTCATTTCCTCTTTCCTGGACCAGACCATATTGACTTCTGTGGGAAGTTTTCTAGGCATGCTTTGTGACCTGTGCAGGGGTCATTACGATAAGATGTGATATCATTTATTTTGACTGGTGAATTATTGACATGATAGCTATGTGATTATAAGTAAGTTGGCTTTTGTAAAAGAAATCTACAGAAAACAGGATAGCTATGTGATTATAAGTAAGTTGGCTTTTGTAAAAGAAATCTACAGAAAACAGGAAGTCTCAGCATATAATTTGACTTAGTGGGCAGAGTCAGAACTGCAGGATTTTTAGGAATTTTATATATATTTAAATACTAGGTGTTATATTTCCTATTTGTCAACTGTAAATTAAATTATGACTGACATTTTTAGTGATGAATGAGAGGAAGAACGAGGTGTCGTGGATTTATATACATTTATAGGGATATTTTTTGTGTCATTTTAACAACCCAAAGAATATTTTTTTGAACCAAAATTTTGCAACAAATAATTCATGAATTCATGTAATGATTTTTTTTTTCTAAATATTTGCTATTTCCCAAAAATGTAACTAGTAATGACTAGGGGGTCCCAGAAATCTATTATGGGAGATAGCTGATCAACGAGGTGTAACACTCAGGAGGGCCAGGGCTGGTATCACGGGTCATATATCAGATGTGGCCGGATTTTAGGGGGTCCCTGGGTCCCAAATGTGCACAAAATCTCCTTTTTGATGTCCCCAACTACCCACCCCCACGTGGTACCTGAAAATGAGAACAGACAACCAGGTCACGGGGGTAGCTGTTGCTCTTTTACTAGCAGGACAAGGTAATACAAATGTACATATTAAGAAAGGCTATTCGTCTCCTACCATTCGCCGTCTTATCCGCGCCGCCGTTCGCCTACAATCCCGTTTTTTTCTCAGTATGCAAATTAGCTCTCTCGCAACACTGGGGGCGGGCCCCAGCGCTCAGACAGCACTGGGGGCATCCCCTTTGCTGCGAGAGAACTCTCTCCAGCGCCGCCTCCATCTTCGCCAGCAGCGTTCTCTTCCGACGGTGGCTTGTAACTTTTATGCCTCGGGCCTTGGGCAGAACAGACTGTGCATGCCTACAGGCCACGGGAAAATGGCTGCTTGCACAGTATTGTAAGCGGCCATTTTGTCTGATTCCCTACACTAAGTCTCTGCTGCAAATACATCCATAAATAGGACAGGCTGGAATATAACCACGTAGTTGTGGTTGTGTGGCCGGGCCCATACAAATGAATGGATCCACAATTTTGGTTCCACAAATGCAGATGAAACTACTGTAATGTGCATAAGACCTTAGCCTTAAAAAAGGTTCAGAGCGCTATAAATAAGGTGCTTTATCCTAATAAATTTGAGCCAATGAAAGAAAGTTACAATCCCACTAAACACTACACAATTCAGGCACACATGGAATAATACATTTTGTCCCAACTTGATTTTTATTTCTTTTGAATTTCAGATCTCTCCAAAATTCCATACATAGAACATGAGCTGTAACTATAGGGGGTTGTTCAGTGCTAGCAGTTTCACCTGACCCTGGTGCCTGAGAAGACACAAGAAGACGCCTGTATTATAACTAGCACGTGGGAGTCAGATTCTGTATTAGGAACCAGCAGTTTCAAGTTATTATTATGCAAATATTCACATGACAGTCATGTAGACTTACTCTTCCAAATACTTACAGATTCCATATGCACCCCAAAATATTAAATATACATTGTACAAGAAGCCAAATACCAACCAAATGCCGGTTGCAGACGACCATTCTGCAAATGGCCTGCCATGAATAAAAAGCACGGGCTGCAAATGGGGGACACGGGGATGTTCCCTGCGTGCTGCCCATGCACGGGCCGTGCTTCTGCGGTTCCTGGCATTAAATGAATAGGAGCTATGGACGCACGGGCTGCAAAATCAGACAGGAATAGGACCTGTTCTTTTGTGGCCCGGACTGTCGGCCTGCACATGGGACCTGTGAAATTCACGGTTGTGTGTACGGGCCCATAAAAAAAATGGGTCAGTATTCTATCTGTGAAATACACAGAGAGCGCACTGACCCACACCACGGTCGTCTGCAAGGGGCCTTAACTTGTAGAAACGTAGTATTTTTGTCTGCTGCGGAAATGAAGAAAAGTGCAGACATTTTTTTTACTTGTTTTGTTTCGAGTGGTCTTAGACTTAAAAAGCAAAATAACTTGATCACATTATATTAATACGATGGGTTATAAAATAGGTCATAAAGATTTTTTTAAAAAACCTCAAAAACTATTGAAATTTTACGCAACAGCAAAAAGTTATAAACCAAAAATTTGATAGTGAAAGAGTTAACTCCGTGCAGGTTCCTAGAACTTTTCATGTTAGCATCTGCAGCCCCCCTAACTCCCAGACCACCGCGCAGCACTCGGTCACCACATCACAGTGCCGCGGGCTGCAGGTGTTCGGCACATTCTCAGCAGCTGGAAAGAAGCTTTCATATCGTCTTTGGGGGGGGGTTTGCGTAGGATTAAAGAGTTCAAGAAACCAAATAGTTTGGCTGGAAGCTGCCTCCGATATCGATCCTTAGAAGAAGAAGCTTTGGGTCTTAGGAAGAAAAAAAATTTCAAGTGAATGTTGCTTGGTCACTTTTATTACATGCAGGTGTTGTAGAACTGAGGTTGTCATTTAGCCCAATATGATGAAATCCCCATAATCTGTGATATTAAAAACCACATGAAAATTCTTTATCTTAGGGGCCATATGGTGGCTCAGTGGTTAGCACTATAACTTTGCAGCACGGGGTCCTGGTGTTTAAATCGCGCCAAGGGCAAAAAAAACATCTGCAAGGAGTTTGTATGTTCTCCCCGTGTTTGCATGGATTTCCATTCCATATTCCAAAGACATACTGATAGGGAAAAATAAAACATTGTGAGCCCTATGTGGGGCTCATAATCTACATTGAAAAAAAAATTCATTATTTTAAGATTGTTTTATTAAATAGTTGATACATGATAGACATAATAATGCAAGAATTATAATCTTACCGTAATGTAAGTTTTACGACCTTATCATGTGCACAAGTACGTACAATAATGTAAAATACTAGAATAATCATTTGAAAAATATTTCATTTTCAATAATTTTTTAATTCAATATTTTTATCTTTTTACAGTTGAAAGTGTCAGCTAAAATGTAAAAAAAAAAAATGGTTAATGAGGCCCCACGTAGCGGAACGTAGCTAAAAAATGCTGTGAAAAAAAATTCTGCGAAAATGCATTTTTCAGTGAATTTTTGCTGCATTTTTCTCTGCTTTTTCCTTCCCTTATCAAATCTATGGGTAAAACGCTCTCGATTCCACGCCTAAAATTAACACAATACATTTTTTAAAATGCATGCATTTCTGCAGCTCATTTTTTTTGTGCAATGTGTGGATGACCAAAATCTCATTCACTTTGCTGGCATTCTAAGGCTATGGCCCCACATGTCATCCCGCAGCAAAAAAAGCACATTATGGTTCTTCCCACAGCACTTTGGGTTCGCAGAGGTTTCCTCTGCAGATTTTCTGCTTCAATTATACCTATAGGAAACCATCAACTGTTCACACGGAGTAAACTCGCGTGTATTTTGGCAAAATACATGTGTAAAAAATACACGTGTAAAAATAAGACTCCCATTGACTTCAATTACATTTTACATGTGTATTTTGATGTGTCTTTCTACATGTTTTTTTTACACGTGTAAAAAAATGTCAATGAAGTCAATGGGAGTCTTATTTTTACCCGTGTATTTTTTACACATGTATTTTGCCAAAATACACGCGCGTTTACTCCGTGTGAACGTGCCCATGTGTATTTTGATGTCTATTTTGACGTGTATTTTGACATGTTTTTTTTTACACGTGTATTTTGCCAAAATACATGCGCGTTTACTCCATGTGAACGGGCCCTTAGGCTTAATTGACATGTTTTGATTTCCAAAACCGTAATGGAGTTTTGGAAATCGCCACATGGCTGCAGTGCATATTTTATCAAAATTTTCCCCGTTGCCTTTAACACCACATGGGGCCCCAGCCTAAAACACAGTTTTTTTTCCAATGTTTTTCAGCGCAGGCAAAAACACTGCATTTCTGCAGTATGGAGTCTTAGCCTAAGGGGGCGTTCACACTACTGTTGGATTCCATCAGCAGTGTCCGTACAAGATTTTAGCAACAGATACTAGCTGGATAAAAAAATCCTACTTGCAGCAAGTGTCTGTTATTTTTTTTTTTAACATTGAAGTCTATGGGCAACGTACTTCTCACGGACATAGGTAGCCATCAGTTACAGTCCGTTTGTGTCCGTTACGATAGGTGTCTATTTTTTTTTCTTCTTTAAAACGAACACCTTCTGAACGGAATCCAACGATAGTGTGAACCCTGCCTAACTAGACCGAAGCCAAACATTGCAAAAAAGCTGCATTATTTGTTGCAGATCTTGCTATAGTTTTTTGAGAGTAACTTCAAAAGGAATGGGAGATATAAAGGAATCTCTTAAGGTGCATTCACACGGTGTAACGTGCCGCGTGATGTGGCACGTGTACGCCGCGTGACCCTATGCGTGCCGTACACGCTCCCATTCATTTCAATGGGAGCGGGGATCGTATGCGCCGCGCTAGTTTGCGGCCGTGAATATTTTTGTGGACAGCTTACGTAAAAAATAAAAATGAAGCAGTGTCGGTTTTTCAGGTTCATCACATCGATGGGTCCATAAAAGAAAACAAAAGGCATCTGGATGTTATCCTTTATTCACAGACCCAGAGACGAATCAACCACAGACAGTACACGACCTGCAGATTGGTACGGTGGGTGCTGTCCGTGAACAGCACATAAATACAGCATCGGGGAATTTAATATGATTTTATATATAGTTTTATAAATATTTTTATGATAAAAATGACCCCAAATTAAATTTATTGAATAGGTGAAACAAAGCAAAATGAAACGTAAACGTAATTTTGATAATGTCTGAAAAAATGTAAAAAATTGAAATAGTAATAATGCAAAAAAATTCCAAGCAAAATTACAAATTCTATTGACAAAACGCAAAAGCTCTTTCACATTTGCAGGTTTTTCGATGCAGTTTTTAAGCCAAAATCAGTTGTTGATTATAAAAATTGAAAAAAGCAAAAAGGACAGACAATTCTTTATTACTTTGAGTCCAATTCTGGATTTTTTTTTCAAAAACCTGATCAACACCTGCACACCATAACTCATACTGTGCATCCATTTATTACTATGTCTGTTACGTCAACTTTAGGTTTTGTTCAGATTTTTTTAACCACTTCAGTACCGGGCCAATTTGTGGTCCAGGACGAGACACATTTTAGGTTTATTTAGCATGTGCGGTTTTGAGGGCTGTAAAATTTTTCTCATATGTCTCAGTCAACTAATTTTTGCGTCTTTTTTCGGGGACACATAGGGCTTTATTTTTATGTTGTTTTTATGTTCAAATGTGTTTTATTTTTTTTTTATATCCAGGAACATATAAACAAAATAGGAGGGAAATTGTGTCTGTTTTTCAATTTATTACTTTTTTTTAATTTAATAACACAAAGTGTCACTGAAAAACTTTATAAAATAGTTTTTCCTCTCCGTTACGGTAATTATTTTATATGGTGTCGTTGGGGGTGGGGCTATAACCTTTAATAACGGCATTTTATTAGCGTATTATTATTATTATTTTATTTACATTTTTTTTAACCACTTCCAGACCGCCCATACACTATATACATCCAGGAAGTGGTTGCCTAGTTCTGACAGGACGTACCTGTACATCCAGTCAGAACACAGCAGCTGCACAGAGATCGTGCAGCTGCTTTCAATAGGAGCCGGCTGTAACTTCAGCCGGAGCTCCCAGAGAGAAGACAGGGCAGATTTGTTACGAACTCTGCCTTCTCGATCGCTGTGTATACAGCGCTCAATGAGCACTGTATATACGGCTATGGAGGCTGCCATAAATCAGCTGCCCTCTGACCCGGCGGACACGTGATCCACCGGGAGCAGCGTCTTACAAGAGCTGCTGGGTCCTACAGGACCCCAGATCAGCTCTGCATACTGTGTATACAGCGTGCAGGAGGCTGTATTCCTCCTGCAACTGAGGCTAAATGTACCAGCCCCAGTTATAGGAGAAATCAGCCTCAAGTACAAAAAAATAAGTGATCAGATGTCCCCAAAGGTCTCTTATCACCTTATGGGGACACAATCTGGAAAAAAAATAAAATAAAAATATAATAAAAAAGTTTAAAAAAATGTAAATAAAATAATAATAATAAATAAACAATATGCTAATAAAACGCTGTTATTAAAGGTTATAGCCCCACCCCCGACGACACCATACCAAATAAAAATTACCGTAACGGAGAGGAAAAACTATATTATAAAGTTTTTCAGTGACACTGTGTTATTAAACAAAAAATAATAATAATAATAAATTGAAAACCAGACACAATTTCCCTCCTATTTTGTTTATATTTTCCCGGATATAAAAAAAAATTAAAACACATTTGAAAATAAAAATAACATAAAAATAAAGCCCTATGTGTCCCCGAAAAAAGACGCAAGAATTAGTTGACTGAGACATACGGGAAAAATGTTACAGACCTCAAAACCACACATACAAAATAAACCTAAAATGTGTCTGGTCCTGGACCATAAATTGGCCCGGTACTGAAGTGGTTAAAAAACTTTTTTTATTATATTTTTTTAAAAAATTTTTGTTTCACATTGTATCCCCATAAGGTGATAAGAGACCTTTGGAAACATCTGATCACTTTTTTTTTTTTGTATTGGAGGCTGATTCCTCCTATAACTGGGGCTGGTACATTTAGCCTCAGATACAGGAGAAATACAGCCTGCTGCACGCTGTATACACAGTATACAGAGCTGATCTGGGTCCTGTAGGACCCAGCAGCTCTTGCAAGACTCTGCTCCCGACGGATCACGTGACCGCTGGGTCAGAGGGCGGCCGCATCATGGCGGCGCCCATAGCCGTGTTTACAGCACTCATTGAGCGCTGTATACACAGCAATCGAGATGGAATAAACCTTCCCTGCCATCTGTCTGGGAGCTCCAGCTGAAGTTACAGCCGGCTCCCAGCTTCAGTAGCTGCAAGATCTCCGTGCAGCTACTGTGTTCTGACTGGACGTACCGGTACGTCCAGTACGTACTGGACGTACCGGTACGTACATACAAATTGTATGATAGATTGCTCAGATAGATTTACTTTCTCTTATATCTTGATATGGACGCAACATGAATAATCTTATAATACAATAAACAATATGTTCCAGGTTCATTCTGACATATTAAATTATTAGCAGAAACCAAGTTAACTGAACATTGTCTATAAGAAATCTCAGATAACTTGTAGAAAATATGTCACCCTTGTGTTTTCTATTCCTATATCTACACACATTATATGTATCATGAACAACCTTAACGCGTTTCTAACTTCCGTAATATAGTCTGTTAAAGAAAAGTACCTGTGTGTTCACTTATTTGTCTCCCTTTGTCACTGATCAAATATATACAATAAAACTTTATGGAGAGGGGAGGGAGTAGAGTGACAGTAGAGAGACAGACATCCGCACTATAGAGAGGCATCTGTACTATAGAGAGACAGTTGGGTTATCAGGAATTACTATCCAGCCTTCTCCTGACAGAAGTGACTCCTTTAATGCTGTAGACATACAATGGTATCTCTGGCTCTCTCTTTTTTCCTCCCCCTCCCCTCTCCATAGAATTCATTGTAAACTGGCACTGTTTTCGATTAAAATCGCTCAGATTACAAATAAAGACAAGAGTAAAGATACTGGCACTTTTCTTTAGAGAAGAATATTGCACATTTTGTCCCCTACCCCCGCATGGGCATAGGTATGAAAAGTAAATCAAAGTTTACTTACACTTTAAAGGGTTTGTCCAGGATATCTTATTACTGGGGCAGAAGGCCAAGGAGATGAAAAATAAAGAAAATCATAGTCATCTGTATCTGATACTCTGGTGTCTCAGCAGAAGTCCCCACCACATCTCAACTGACATCTGAGGCCAATCGGCGGCCTCAGCAATGGACATGAGACGTCAATCACGTATGTTATCTGTGATATCATAGACCACAGAGAGAAAGCCCTGGGGTGCGATCGGACCAGACAGTGGCCTTGAACACTGGAGCACCGGGACAGGTGAGTATTTTTTTTTTCACCTTTCCTGGCCTACACACAAAAAAGTCTTCCCTGGACAACTCCTTTAAGATGAGTGTACACAAGTTCTCAATGAGGGTAGAGGAATAAAATGATGCCAGATGCCCCTCCAGAAAAAAAAACAAAATATCATGCATGTTTAAATACAGTATGCCCAATCCTTCCGCTCAACGGTCCAGAGACATCCATATACATCACCACGTTCTGCTCACATTTACCTAATGTGTATGTCCTAGGAAGAAGCTTGTACTTCTTGGAGGTGCTCATCTCCATCACTGGTGGGAGGTTCAGGTGGTGGAGCTCACGTAGGATTCCTTGTTGAAGTATCCAATCTCATGTCACTTTATCAAAAATACCCATTTCCACAATTGTCCTTAAAACCATAAAGAACAAATGAGAAGACAATAATATAAGATGGGAGACACCTGCTTAGGATTTCTATTGAAAGAGAAAGAGTTTGGAGCCAGGGCTTACCCCGAGTAAGATGAATAATCTGCTCTAATAACACAATGTCACCAAGACCACAGAACGGAAAAGTCAGAGACAGAAGACCCTCCGGGGGATCAGCAAGAGAGAAAATGAGTCAAAGGAAGAATTAGAAGTACGTTATATTTACAGCAATGGATAAAATGTGAAACCTGCGACTCCCACCTCCGTCCTCGCTCTTACAGATAACGCGCTAGAAGAAGCTGATTTCACTTAGTGCATTAAGGTGTTGAGATGGAAATTCTTGTACGTTCATGAGATGTTTTGTAAAGAGATGGAAAGTTCTAATTGTTTTTTTACATGATGAGTTCTATCCACCATGTTCCCCAATAAGGCGCTCCATCTTATACATGTGAATATTCAGGTAAGTGATGCTGGTCAGGTTTACTGGGTCCAGGTAGACCTAAGAAAAAGGCAGGTAGTGGGACCACTGGGCTGGGGAAGTAGCGCCATGAGAATCTGAGGACACCTGCCCCTTATAGGTCAATCTGAGGACAGTGCACAGAATATTTTATTTGACTTTGGTCTAGAACTGCAATGGCTGAGTTTCTACTGCAGTAATACCCAACTCTATAACCATGGGGGAAATCCAGAAACAAAAATACCCTTCTGGGGAACCCATATCTATTATAGAAAAGTAAAAACTTTTGCTGCTGCTGTACTTGGAAAAGATGTAACCACGTTCCAAGGAACACTGCTCTAATGTGACAGTAGGGGATTTCAGACAAGGGGCCACACGGTGGCTCAGTGGTTAGCACTGCAGCGCTGGAGTCCTGGTGTTCAAATTCCGCCAAGGGCGAAAAACCATCTGCAAGGAGTTTGTATGTTCTCCCCATGTTTGCATGGATTTCCATCCCATATTCCAAAAAAAGACATACTGATAGGGAAAAATGTACATTGTGAGCTCTATGTGGGGATTTCAGACTACCCTCAATAGACAATGGGGGAAAGTTATCAGTCCCTCTATGCAAGCTTTGTGGGAGCAAGGACCTTTGTTGTGTCAAACCTGCCACAACTCCTATTCTGTGCCTTATGTGCTGAAAATGTATGAGAAGTGGGAAAGGGGCACCTTGGCCCAATATATTTATTTTAGCACATGCCAAAAAAATGGAATGGAAATCTATGCCAGTTCCTACCTGGTGTAGATCTTAATTCAGACTCATGGGTATGTGAACAGTAGAAGCCTCTTAATAAATCTGTCCCAATGCATCTAAGCTTAGATCAATGATTATAGCTATGGACTAAGAGAATTGAGCTTTAGGCTAAGGCCCCAGGTTGCGGAAACACAGCATATTCTCTTGCAGATCTTTAGACAAACACAAAATGCCGGAAGTCAGAAATGGATTTAACGGAAGTGAAGAGCTCAAAAATACATCAAAATTTGCAACAAAACAAAGCTGTATTTCCTTAGCGGAGCTGTAGCCTAAGGCCCCATGTTGCAGAAACACAGCTTTTTTTTTTTTTTGGAACGTAGAACCCAGGACCCCAGCGCTGCAAGGCTGCAGTGCTAACCACTGAGCCACCGTGTTGCCCCTCAATCCTACATGGTGTAACCACATTTTACTTCCTTTGCAGCTCATAGAAAACACACCAATCACAAGGTCGGCCCTAGGGGTATGTGGCCAGTGTCATGTATTTAGTCTTCTGTAGGGGGCACATAGGGAGGCTTCTACCACCATATATACAATCAATTTATTTAATAGCTTTATTTAGATATTGTAGTACAGTGGCTCAGTGGTTAGCACCATAATATGGAAGTTTTGCTCAGTCAATGTATGTGTTTGTGATTTGAGCCCTATAGGTATACTGTATGGCACTGTATAGTGTATGATTTTACACTGTATGATGTCAGTGACACTTTATAGCATTGTTATTAAAGCAACTGATTTATATTGTTATTTGACCAAATGATGGCACTATTTTTGGACACAAAACCCAAAGGGAAAAATCCATCATAATGTGGGTACTAAATAATCAGTTGGGGCAATAAGGAGATTTGAAGGAGTGAAACTCAGAATAAATGGTATTTCAGGATAACTATCAACAGCTTGCGAATGATACTTATTAGATAAAGAACTGAAGTCACACAGGAACTGAATATACTGAACTCTCTGAACAAGAGAACAGGAAATGTGTGTTTATTGCAATGTCAATAAAAATTTCACAGGAATTCATGATCTATTAGATACAACAAATGGCTTGATATGTCAAAACAACAATGATAAAGTGTATCGTAACATACGTCTGGATAATGTGTACGTTTGGGAAGAAATTTCCTCTGTGCTCAGTGTGCCACATGCTATATGGTGTAAAGAATAGAAGGGAGGAGTGTAAGACTATAAATACTTCCTAATGTACAAGAATATAACTACTATAATACTGCTCCCTATGTACAAAAATATAACTACTATAATACTGCTCCTATGTACAAGAATATAACTACTATAATACTACTATGTACAAGAATATAATTACTATAATACTGCTCCTATGTACAAGAATATAACTACTATAATATTACCTCCTATGTACAAGAATATAACTACTATAATACTGCTCCTATGTACAAAATATAACTACTATAATACTGCTTCTATGTACAAGAATATAACTACTATAATACTACTCCTATGTACAAGAATATAACTACTATAATACTGCTCCCATGTACAAAAATATAACTACTATAATACTGCTCCTATGTACAAGAATATGACTACTATAATACTGCTCCTATGTACAAGAATATAACTACTATAATACTGCTTCTATGTACAAGAATATAACTACTATAATACTACTCCTATGTACAAGAATATAACTACTATAATACTGCTCCTATGTACAAGAATATAACTACTATAATACTGCTTCTATGTACAAGAATATAACTACTATAATACTGCTTCTATGTACAAGAATATAACTACTATAATACTGCTCCTATGTACAAGAATATAACTACTATAATACTGCTCCTATGTACAAGAATATAACTACTATAATACTATTCCTATGTACAAGAATATAACTACTATAATACTGCTCCTATGTACAAGAATATAATTGCTATAATACTGCTCCTATGTACAAGAATATAACTACTATAATACTGCTCCTATGTACAAGAATATAACTACTATAATACTGCTCCTATGTACAAGAATATAACTACTATAATACTGCTCCTATGTACAAGAATATAACTACTATAATACTGCTCCTATATACAAGAATATAACTACTATAATACTGCTCCCTATGTACAAGAATATAACTACTATGATACTACCTCCTATGTACAAAAATATAACTACTATAATACTGCCCCCTATGTACAAGAATATAACTACTATAATACTACTCCTATGTACAAGAATATAACTACTATAATACTACTATGTACAAGAATATAACTACTATAATACTGCTCCTATGTACAAGAATATGACTACTATAATACTACTCCTATTTACAAGAATATAACTACTATAATACTACTCCCATGTACAAGAATATAACTACTATAATACTGCTCCTATGTACAAGAATATAACTACTATAATACTGCTTCTATGTACAAGAATATAACTCCTATAATACTACCTCCTATGTACAAGAATATAACTACTATAATACTGCTCCTATGTACAAGAATATAACTACTATAATACTGTCCCTATGTACAAGAATATAACTACTATAATACTGCTCTTATGTACAAGAATATAACTGCTATAATACTACTCCTATGTACAAGAATATAACTGAAGTATAAGCTTTTCAAAACCGAAGTTTGATGTAAGGGTCCGCAACTCAACTTTAAAACAACTTCTTTATTTCATCCACTTAAAAATTCTGTTCGCCACCTTAGGCTGAAGTACACATTCATAGACAAAAATACATAGTGAAGACAAAGTAGACACTGGACATTTGTGAATTAAAAAACGCTATGAAACTGACGCGTTTCGAGACTACCAAGGTGTCCCTTATTCATAGTGAAACTAGCCTAAACATTGTTTGCAGTGAGATCTTTATATACACTATAGAAAACCTAAAACAGGGTGGGTCTAACATCTCTCATTAGTACTAGCTGGTCATTTTAACCTCTCCTGGTTCATTCTAAACCTCACTCAGTCTTACTTTAAACAAAATAAGGAAACTTGCTGCTCAATTTTAAAAATATTCTATTGTGAAATTATGAATGAATCAATATATCAGCTCATCAAAAAGTTAATGTCAGAACTTCAATCACTCTTGCTGACTAGCTAGAACAGATTATCGCAGTACCTCACTCTGTGTGAATTTGTCCTATTAAAATTTCCTAAGCCTCCCGACTCTCAAGGTGATTAGCTTGCAGAATCAGAGGCCATAGAATCACCCAACAGGTAAAATTACAGAGGTATCTCATGCATCGGATTTCTTTCAGATTCCTATAATAAATGTCGGGATTTAACCCGAACTCCTCTTTAAAATAACGAGTGATTATGAAGATAATCTTGTTTCCCTTAGTCCTAACAGCGGCACAATGTGGGGTATTTCTGCCCCTGTGTGCTGGTAGGACAGGCGGATATTTAATTAGCCAATCAAATGCGTGGCAGGCCCTATAAGAGGGCACAAGAACCTCCCCTCTGCGTGTAAATACAAAAGTACCTCCATTACATTTATATACAGTTTTATACATAAGATATGATTCCCAGGGTGGGAAATCTTGTGCCGCTGTTAGGACTAAGGGAAACAAGATTATCTTCATAATCACTCGTTCCCTGTCGTCCTCAACAGCGGCACAATGTGGGGATATAGCAAGCAGGTCCCCAAGATGGGTGGGACAAACCCATGACCGAACTTAAACTGGTCTGGGCAAAGGCAGTGGAATCTGCCACTTGGTCCTTCAGGCGGTAATGCCGAATGAAGGTGGATTCAGATGCCCAAGAGGCAGCTGCATATATTTGGTCCACAGACAAAGCACTTCTTTCTGCCCGTGAAGTGGACACTGCCCTGGTTGAATGGGCATGAAGGAAAGATGGAGCCGACAGCCCTTGGGCGGTATAGGCGACTCTAATAGTCTCGGTAACCCACCGGGATATTGTAGCTTTGGCGGCTTTGGCGCCCTTGTTTTTCCCCGTGTAGCTGACCAACAGGTTTTCAGTCCACCTAAAGTGCGCTGCAAGTAGATCTGCAGGCATCTAACCACATCCAGCTTGTGCCATCTTTCTTCTTCAGCAGAAGAAGGGAACGGAAAAAATACTGGAAGGGAAATCAGTTGGTTCCTGTTTACAGCAGATGGCACCTTGGGACGAAACCCAGGGAGGAACCTAAGCTGTACATGGTCAGAGAAAAAGGTGGTATATGGCTCCTCAGCGGACAAAGCTTGTAGTTCACTAACGCGTTTGGCAGGTGTGACTGCCAATAGCAGCGCCATTTTGCCGGTTAGCGACTTGAGGGAGACCTCTTCCAGAGGTTCAAATGGCTGGCCACATAGGGCGTTCAGGACCGGAATAAGGTCCCATTGGTGGACAGGGGTGTTTACCACCGGTCTCAGCCTAGTTGCCCCTTTAATAAAGGTGCTCACTAAAGGATCCTGAGACAAACGCCTCCCCAGATAGGCGGACAGGGCCGCTACGTGTACCTTGAGTGTGGCCGCAGCAAGACCTCTGTCTAGTCCGTCTTGAAGGAAGTCCAGGATCGCCTCCGTAGGGGGATCGGCGGAGTCCACTTGATGCTGCAGACACCAGGCATTAAAGATGTTACCTATTCGACGGTAGTTCCTGTTAGTCGAATCTGCTCTGGCGCTGGATAGGGTCTTCAAGACGGCTTGTGACAGTCCTCTATTTCTCAATAGGGACTGGTCAACCTCCAGGCTGTCAGGTTGAGTCTCCTCAGATCCTGGCATCTCAGCTCTCCTTGGGTTACCAGGTCTGGGAGTGGGGGAAGCCTCCAATATATGCCCTGACTCATTTGTATGAGCTGAGCAAACCAAGCCCTTTTTGGCCAGAACGGGATTATGGCTATTCCCGAGGCTTGGTCCTGTCTTATTTTTATCAATACCTTCGGTATGATTGGAATTGGAGGGAATATGTAAAACAGCCTGAACCTCCATGGGATGGACAGGGCATCCACCGCCAAGGGATTGTCCTCCTGGTACAGAGAGCAGAAGGTCCCCACCTTGGCGTTGAGTCGGGTAGCCATAAGATCGACCTCCGGGAGACCCCATCTCTGGACGATCTGTTGAAACATGTCTGGATTGAGAGACCATTCTCCTGATACGGTAATACCCTGACTCAGCTGATCCGCTACTATGTTCAGGGAGCCCTTTATGTGAACAGCGGATAACTGGACCAGATTCTTCTCCGCCTAGGCAAATATGAGATTCGTCTCTCTCAGCAAGGTTGGTGACCTGGTGCCCCCTTGTTTGTTTATATAGACTACCACCGTCATATTGTCTGACCGGTTTTTGACAGACTTGCCTTTCAATTCCGGGGCAAAGTGTACTAGGGCCAGGTACACTGCTCTGAGTTCCTTGAGATTGGATGACCCCAGCTCCGGACATCTCCATCGTCCTTGTACAGTTTTGTCTTGACAATGGGCTCCCCATCCCCACTGGGATGCATCTGTTGTCAACAGGGTCCACACTGTCGGGACCGTGGACCTTCCGTCTTTCAGGTGTATCCACCATCTGAGGGAAAGACGGGTAGCGGGAGAAAGGCAGATCTTCTTGTGCAATCCCCGTGGAGACCTGTTCCAGGTTCTCAACACTTCCATCTGCAGGGGACGCAAATGCCATAAAGCCCAAGGCACCGCCCTGGCCGAGGATGACATCAGGCCCAGGACTCTCATGGCGGTCCGGATGGTTACCTGCCGAGTGCGCAATAGGAATCGTGCACTGGCTTGGATTCTTTCCTTCCTTGGACTGGAGAGGAAGATCTGCATCACTTCTGAATCCACTATAAATCCGAGGAATTTTCTTCAGGTGGATGGAACGATTTCGGACTTCTCCCAATTGATAATCCTAACTCCTGTAGGAAGTTGATGGCAAGGTTGAGCTGCTGGAGGAGGGCAGCAGGAGACTGAGCTTTCAGTAGCCAGTCGTCTAGATAAGGGACGATGAAAAGACCCTGAAGTCTGAGGGCCGCGGCGACCGGAGAAATCACCTTGGTGAATACCAGTGGGGCGGATGTGATGCCGAATGGCAGAGCTGTGAATTGATAGTGCTCCCTGTGGCCGGCCATAGCGACGGCAATCCTGAGGAACTTCCTGTGGAAATGAGCAATGGGGACATGTAGATAGGCGTCCTTCAAATTGAGGGTAACCATCACCTCTCCTGGCTGAAGAAACACAGCCACGGAATCCACGGTTTCCATTCGAAATGACCTCTTCCTGATAAACCGATTGAGGTACCTCAGATCTATTATCATCCTCCAGCCCCCGGTGAACTTGGGGACCAGAAAGACGGGGGAGTAGACTCCCAGACCGAGGTCTGAGGCTGGTACCTTCTCCAGGGCGTCCTTGGTAACATATTCGGCAACCAAGGCTTCTAGACTGGCCTGCTGAGAAGGTGGAAGAGTTTGGGTGGAAACGAACCGATCTGGAGGTGGAAGATGAAAGTCGATGTGATACCCGTGTTGTATGATCTTCAACACCCATGGGTCTTGGATATGGGTGAACCATGCTCTGGAAAAGGAGGAAAGACGTCCTCCCACAGGAAGGGGGGCCACAGGGAGCTGCCCCACGTCAAAACTCAGGCTTCCTCTTGGTGTCCTCCTTGGAAGCGCCACGACCAGCTCCCCTAGGGCGATATCTAAAACGCCGTTGTTGGGAAGGGCGTCTATAATTAGAGGAAGAACCTCTGCCTCTAGAGGGAGCACGTCTGCCCCTGGATGCTTGAGGTAGGGACCTTCCCCTACCTTCAGCTAATCCCTCCATAATGGCGTCTAAGCTTTGGCCAGACACCCTTCCCGGCTCAAAGGGGAGAGCACAGAGTGCTGCTTTAGACGCAAAATCTGTCCGCCAAGGCTTTAGCCAAAGGGATCTACGGGCCGCAGTAGACAACGCCATAGATTTGGCGGAGATTTTTAATTGATGGCAGGAGGATTCCGCCAAATAATCTGCAGCCCTATGAACTCTTTTCATAGAGGCCAGAATCTCATCTCTGTCTACGCCCAAGTCTATATCCCGCTCCAAGGCGGCTAAGCGGTTGCGCAAAAAGTCACCAACCATAGAGGAGGCTATGGCCACAGAGGCTTGCGCGGAGGAAGCTGAGTAGACCTTCTTCAGAACGGAGTCCACCCTACGATCCAGAGGGTCCTGAAGATTTGAACCATCTTCCAAGGGCACCAGGGTTCTGCGGGACAGCTTTGCTACGGCCAAATCCACCTTCGGGGGAGGCCCCCAGGAATCCCACTGGGTAGTGTTAACAGGAAACAAACTCTTGAAGATCCTGGAAAGCGAATGTCCTTTCTCTGGCTGTTTCCACTGCTGCGCCATAAGGTCGGTCAGCGTGGCGTCCGCATGGAAGGCAATATGTCCCCCAGAGGCAGACGTGGAGGCTTCCCCGTCAACATCTCGGCCCACTGTAGACCGGATGGACTTCAGCAGCCTGCCCGTTTGTTCATAATGGAACGCAGTTCTGCTGGAATAACTGAGTCGTCCTCGGAGGAATCATCCTCTGCCACCCGCAGGTGTTACAAGGGGGGGGGGAGAGACGAGGAACGGAGCTCAGAGCATGGTCTCCTGGTGAGCTGAGACAAGGTGCAATGGATCCCTTTGAGGGAATCATCCTGCAAAACAAAAAGGAGAGTACAAGCAAGGGAAAAACTATTTACCCAAGCGATGCCCAAACTCACCATCTCCTTGACCCATGCCATCATATCTCTGGGAGAGGGCTCCACAGGTGGAGGACCTCTGCACCCGCGACAACGGGCCCACTCATAGCCTGAAAATAGGCAAGTTATAGGACCAGTAGTACCCCGCAGGGCACAACCTTTCAAGCCGCTACCTACCATCAGGGAGCGGTGTGTCGCAATCGAAGCAGGAAAGATGTTTCCTCTTGGAAGAGGTTTTCCTCCTACCATCCCCAGGAGGGGTAGTAGAGGATGACATATCCTACAGAGAGAGATAATAGACCATGCAACACTGTCACCATGACATCATACCAGCTTTTTAAAAAAAGGGTAAATCTTACCAGGTCCTGTAGACCGGACAGCGAGGTGACGGATCCCAATAAAGTTTGCAAACTGGAAAAGAGTTCAAGATCAATGAACACCACAATCGCACGCCTTCAGCAGATACTGCAGGAAGGTCTCTGACACCAGGCCAGCCAGCCTCTTAATTCTGGCCGGCTGGAAGTGGGCGGAGCCACAATCAAAGCAGGTGAGGCAACCTGCCCAGACAACTAACCCTGTAATCAGGGGTCTGCAAAGATATACATTCCCCCCCACCAAGAGGCCCTTAACATGGGCACTTACCCCCACATCTCCCCGTCTTTTCCGGCCTTTAATAAGGCCTGAATCTTCCCTGAGTGAGCGGCCGCCAGCGCCAGGCCGTTGCCATGGCGCTATGATACTTCCGGCGAAACCGGAAGTGCGCGCTTACAGCGGCCGGCGGGGAACAGGATACACAACAGTGTGGTTCCACCCGCCGGCAGTCCGCGCGGCCACCAGAGGCGGCATGCGGAGTCCCCGGACTCTCACCAAAATGTCAGGTAAGTCACAAGGAGCAGGGGAAGCGGAGGAGAGGGGGGGCAGGGGGGATAGAGGGGGGTAGCCACACATGGCTAACAAGCACCTTCTCCCCGCAGGGCACAGAAGGTGACAAGAAAAAAACAACCGCTCAGGAGGTGAGTGATCCTGCTGAGCTTCTCTAAGAGGACACAAGTCCTCCCACCTGTCCTCTGTCCACACAGGACAGAAAAAAACACGCAGAGGGGAGGTTCTTGTGCCCTCTTATAGGGCCTGCCACGCATTTGATTGGCTAATTAAATATCCGCCTGTCCTACCAGCACACAGGGGCAGAAATACCCCACATTGTGCCGCTGTTGAGGACGACAGGGAACAAAGGTTTCTTAAGGGAATAAACTAATGTTGAAAAGATAACACCTCCTAAAAAAGAGAAAATAATAAATTCTCTTTTCCATCTGTATTGAGAAGACTAATAAGAATTTATCCTGATCTCAAACGTTTTTACTGCACTTGTAAAAGTTTTTACTGCACTCGAAAGAATAATACTATGATGTTATACTATCGTGCTTATATAGTGAAGCTAAGATAAGTGATGAAGATTACTGATCAAAATATAAAAGCTAGATCAGACTTAGCATTCATACCCTCTGGCTGACGACAGCCAAAACGGTGGATCCATAATGCTTCTTTCTTGAGCAAAATTTTTTTCTTATTGCCTCCTCTGATATTGTCATTAACTGTTTCAATCCCCCAGAAAGTGAAGTTATCTACTGCACCTCCATGTATACTGGAAAAATGCTTGGATGCACCTGAAATCCCCTCTGTTTCCAGCTTCTTGCTATCCCTAATATGTTCAGCTATTCTAACCTTTAAAGGTCGGGTAGTGCTTCCTACATAGTCTATTTTACAAGCTGAACATTTAATGCAATATCTCTTCGCTCTATCTTATAAAAATGAATTCTTGTCTGTCTGTCTGTCTGTCTGTTCTCTAATGCGAACCAAACGACTGGACCGAGCTTCACCAAATTTGGTACAGAGATACTTCAGGTATCCGGGAAGGTTTAAGACGAGACTCCAACTCACTCGGACGTACCGTTGCTGAGATACAGCATTCCAAACACAGTGCCCCCCCTTAGCCAATACAAACCTGCAAGACTTTCACTCATATTCCAACTGCAATACACACGGTCACTCCACATACACAACCCAACACTGATATCCAAACTGAGATACACACATCAGAGGATTAGACACACAGATCAGCACACAGTATCACATGCCAGACGATTAGATACACGGGTCTGCACACAGTCCCACAAACCAGGGGATTAAATACGCACTTCTGCACACAGTTCCACACACTGAAGAATTTGATACGTGCATCTGTACACGGTTCCACATGCCGAAGGATTAGATACAGGCGTCTACACACAGTTCCACACTCCAGAGGATTAGATACGCGCGTCTGCACACATTTGTACACGCCATAGGATTAGATACACGCGTCTGCACAGAGTACCACATGCCGTAGGATTAGATACACACGTCTACACATAGTTCCACACTCCAGAGGATTAGATACGCGCATCTGCACACAGTTGTACACGCCATAGGATTAGATACACGCGTCTGCACACAGTACCACAGCAGTAAGATTAGATACGCGCGTCTACACATAGTTCCACACGCCGAAGGATTAGATACGCGCCTCTTCACACAATACCACAAGGGAGGATTAGATACGTGTGCGTGCACACAGTACCACACTTTGGAGGATTACATACATGCCTCTGCCTCTGATTAGTTACACGCGTCTACATACAGTTCCACACTCCAGAGAATTAGAGACACGTCTCAGCACACAGTATCACACGGGGGAGGATTAGATACGCGCGTCTGCACACAGTACCACACGGGGGAGGATTAGATATGCGCGTCTACACACAGTACCACATGCCATAGGGTTAGATACGCGCATCTGCACACAGTACCACATGCCGGGGGATTGGATACGCGCGTCTACACACAGTTCCACACGCCATAGGATTAGATACGCGCCTCTTCACACAATACCACACAGGGGAGGAATAGATACACGTGTCTTCATACAGTTTTACATGCCATAGGATTAGATACACGCGTCTGCACACAGTACCACATGCCGTAGGATTAGATACGCGCGTCTACCACAGTTCCACACTCCAGAGGATTAGATACGCGCGTCTGCACACAGTTGTACACGCCATAGGATTAGATACACATGTCTGCACACAGTACCACATGCAGTAGGATTAGATACGCGTGTCTACACATAGTTCCACACGCCGAAGGATTAGATACGCGCCTCTCCACACAATACCACACAGGGGAGGATTACATACGTGTGTGTGAACACAGTACCATACTTTGGAGGATTAGATGCATGCCTCTGCACACAGTACCACAATCCAGAGAATTAGATACACGTCTCAGCACACAGTATCACACGGGGGAGGATTAGATACGCGCGTCTACACACAGTACCACATGCCATAGGATTAGATACGCGCATCTGCACACAGTACCACATGCCGGGGGATTGGATACGTGCGTCTACACACAGTTCCACACGCCGTAGGATTAGATACGCGCCTCTTCACACAATACCACACAGGGGAGGATTAGATACACGTGTCTTCACACAGTTGTACACGCCATAGGATTAGATACACACGTCTGCACAGAGTACCACATGCCGTAGGATTAGTTACACGCGTCTACATACAGATTCACACTCCAGAGGATTAGATACGCGCGTCTGCACACAGTTATACACGCCATAGGATTAGATACACGCGTCTGCACACAGTACCACATGCTGTAGGATTAGATACGCGTGTCTACACACAGTTCCACACGCCAAAGGATTAGATACGCGCCTCTTCACACAATACCACACAGGGGAGGATTAGATACATGTGTCTGAACACAGTACCACACTTTGGAGGATTAGATACATGCATCTGCACACAGTATCACATGCCAGATAATTAGATACGCGTCTCAGCACACAGTACCACACGAGGGAGGATTAGATACGCACATCTGCACACAGTACCTCACACCAGGGATTAGATACACCTGTCTGCCCACAGTACCACACGCCAGAGGATTAGATACACGCGTCTGCACATAGTACCACATGCCTTAAGATTAGATATGCACGTCTGCGCACAGTTTCATTTACCGGAGGATTAGATACGTGCCTCTTCACACAATGCCACACGGGGGAGGATTAGATACACACATCTGCACACAGTACCACACCAACAAGGATTAGATACTTGCGTCTAAACACAGTACTGCATGGGGAAGGATTAGATACAGCTTTACTCCAGGTATCCATAACAACTGATCACAGGTTTTTCACTGATATCCAAAATGAGATACACATAATCACATGCCGCTTATGGACAGACACACAAACCACATACAAAATACATCAGTGCAAAACTGGACAATTCTTATGGGGCCACTACACAAACATAACATGTAATATACCCGTGCGAAGCCGGGTCCTCCCTCTAGTATGCGTATAAATATGCGCATATTTATGCGCGCACATATATATGCGCCCTACCCTGTATATGCGCGTACATATTTATATATATATATATATGCGCCCTCACATATTTATGCGCCCACATATATATGCGACATATTTATGCGCGCACATATATGTGCCCAACCCTGTATATGCGCGCACATATTTATGCGCGCACATATTTATGCGCGCACATATTTATGCACTCTATCCTGTATATGCGCGCACATATTTATGCGCCCTACGCTGTATATGCGCGCACATATTTTTGCGCGCACATATTTATGCGCCCTACCCTGTATATGCGCGCACATGTTTATGCGCGCACATGTTTATGCGCCCTACCCTGTATATGCACGCACATATTTTTGCGCGCACATATTTATGCGCACTACCCTGTATATGCACACATATTTATGTGCCCTACGCTGTATATGCGCGCACATATTTTTGTGCGCACATATTTATGCGCCCTACCCTGTATATGCGCGCACATATTTATGCGCCCTACCCTGTATATGCGCGCACATATTTATGCGCCCTACCCTGTATATGCGTGCACATATTTATGCGCGCACATATTTATGCGCCCTACCCTGTATATGCACGCACATATTTTTGCGCGCACGTATTTATGTGCACTACCCTGTATATGTGCACATATTTATGTGCCCTACGCTGTATATGCGCGCACATATTTATGCGCCCTACCCTGTATATGCGTGCGCCTATTTACGCGTGCACATATTTATGCGCACTACCCTGTACATGCACGCACATATTTATGCGCGCACATATTTATGCGCCCTACTCTGTATATGTGCGCACATTTTTATGTGCGCACATATATATGCGCCCTACCCTGTATACGCGCACATATTTATGCGCGCACATATTTATGCGCGCACACATTTATGTGCCCTACCCTGTATATGAGCGCACATATTTATGCGCGCACATATTTATGCGCCCTACCCTGTATATGCGCGCACATATTTATCCGCACACATATTTATGTGCGCACATATATGCGCCCTACCCTGTATTTGCGCGCACATATTTATGCGCTCACATATTTATGCGCCCTACCCTGTATATGCGCGCACATAATTATGCGCGCACATATTTATGCGCCCTACCCTGTATATGCGCATGCATATTTATGCGCGCACATATTTATGCGCGCACAAATTTATGCGCACTACCCTGTATATGCGCACACATATTTATGCGCGCACATATTTATGCGCCCCACCCTGTATATGCGCGCACATATTTATGCGCGCAACATATTTATGCGCCCTACCTTGTATATGCGCGTACATATTTATGCGCGCACATATTTATGCGTACACATATTTATGCGCGCACATATATATGCGCCCTACCCTGAATATGCGCCCTACCCTGAATACGCGCACACATATTTATGCGCGCACATATATATGCACCCTAACCTGTATGCGCGCACATATATATTTATGCGTGCACATATTTATGCGCGCACATATTTATGCGCCCCACCCTGTATATGCGCGCACATATTTATGCGCGCACATATTTATGCGTACACATATTTATGCGCGCACATATATATGCGCCCTACCCTGAATACGCGCACACATATTTATGCGCGCACATATATATGCACCCTAGCCTGTATGCGCGCACATATATATTTATGCGTGCACATATTTATGAATGCACATATTTATGCGCCCTACCCTGTATATGCACGCACATATTTATGCGCGCACATATTTATGCACCCTACTCTGTATATGTGCGCACATTTTTATGCGCGCACATATTTATGCACGCACATATATATGCGCCCTACCCTGTATACGCGCACATTTATATTTATGCACGCACATATTTATGCACGCACATATATATGCGCCCTACCCTGTATATGCGCCCTACCCTGTACATGCGTGCACATATTTATGCATGCACATATTTATGCGCGCACATATTTATGTGCCCTACCCTGTATATGAGCGCACATATTTATGCGCGCACATATTTATGCGCCCTACCCTGTATATGCGCGTGTGTATTTATGCGCGCACATATTTATGCGCGCACATATTTATGCGCACTACCCTGTACATGCGCGCACATATTTATGCGCGCACATATATATGCGCCCTACCCTGAATATGCGCCCTACCCTTAATACGCGCACACATATTTATGCGTGCACATATATATGCGCTCTAACCTGTATGCGCGCACATATATATTTATGCGTGCACATATTTATGCATGCACATATTTATGCGCCCTACCCTGTATATGCGCGCACATATTTATGCGCCCTACTCTGTATATGCGCGCGCATATTTATGCGCACACATATTTATGCGCACTACCCTGTATATTCTCGCACATATTTATGCGCGCACATACTGTATTTATGCGCCCTACTCTGTATATGTGCGCACATTTTTATGCGCGCACATATTTATGCGCGTACATATATATGTGCCCTACCCTGAATATGCGCGTCAGGTTTTTCACTGATATCCAAAATGAGATACACATAATCACATGACGCTTATGGACATACACACAAACCACATACAAAATACACCAGTGCAAAACTGGACAATTCTTATGGGGCCACTACACAAACATAACATGTAATATACCCGTGCGAAGCCGGGTCCTCCCTCTAGTACTGTATATTTAGTGGTAGAGTTTATGTTGGAATTGAACTTCACTCTGAAGTTTGTTTTGAAACTGCTTAATTCTTCTGTATTAGCCGTAAATGGACAACTTTTGCATTTAGGTCTGCCACACCTAAACCTTTTTCTGTCTGATGTAGGACTAATATTAGGGGGTTTTAAGAAACTGGGGGATAGATCATTCACTATGTATTTTTGTCTATGAATGTGTACTTCAGCCTAAGGTGGCGAACAGAATTTTTAAGTGGATGAAATAAAGAAGTTGTTTTAAAGTTGTGAGTTGCGGACCCTTACATCAAACTTCGGTTTTGAAAAGCTTATACTTCTATTAATTCACTCCGGCGAGTCAAGGAGAATAGGGTCGTGCACCAATATCATTCCATAAAGGACTACAAGGGTGAGCTACTTTATACCTTTTTTCTATTGTATATAAGAATATAACTGCTATAATACTACTCCTATGTACAAGAATATAACTACAATAATACTACTATGTACAAGAATATAACTACTATAATACTGCTCCTATGTACAAGAATATAACTACTACAATACTGATCCCATGTACAAGAATATAACTACTGTAATACTGCTCCTATGTACAAGAATATAACTACTATAATACTGCCCCCTATGTACAAGAATATAACTACTATAATACTGCTCCTATGTACAAGAATATAACTACTATAATACTGCTCCCATGTACAAGAATATAACTACTGTAATACTGCTCCTATGTACAGGAATATAACTACTACAATACTGCTCCTATGTACAAGAATATAACTACTATAATACTGCTCCCATGTACAAGAATATAACTACTGTAATACTGCTCCTATGTACAAGAATATAACTACTATAATACTGCCTCCTATGTACAAGAATATAACTACTATAATGCTGCTCCTATGTACAAGAATATAACTACTATAATACTGCTCCTATGTACAAGAATATAACTACTATAATACTACTCCTATGTACAAGAATATAACTACTATAATACTACTCCTATGTACAAGAATATAACTACTATAATACTGCTCCTATGTACAAGAATATAATTGCTATAATACTGCTCCTATGTACCGTATTTTACTGACTATAAGGCGCACTGGACTATAAGCCGCATTGCCCATGAGCGCCTTATAGTCCGTCTCGGTTCATATATAAGGCGCACCGGACTATAAGCCGCAGTCCGGTGCGCATTATATCTTATTGAAAGCGGCGGCAGGCAGACTTTGCCAGCGGCCGCTTAACCCCCCGCGTGCCAGCCGCTTCTATTGGAAGCGCTCGGAAGGCGAGGAGGGGCTCTATCAGCAAAATCATGCTGATAGAGCCCAACCGTAAACGTTAGGTTAAACTACCCCCCCCCCCCCCCCCCCCGTTTTAAAATAAAAGCCTGAAACAGAATGTCAAACTTACCGAGCGGTGCAGGGTGGGCGGGCATTCAGGCCTCCTCTTCCTCCGATGTTCCGTCCTCCTCCGGCGCTCGCAAGCTGATAATGGCCAGGGCACATGCGCAGTAGAAGCATTATGATATTGCGCATGCGCCCCGGCCATTATCAGCGAGCGCCGGAGGAGAAGGACGGAACATCGGAGGCAGAGGAGGCCTGAATGCCCGCCCGCCCGCCCTGCACCGCTGGGTAAGTTTCACGTTCTGTTTCAGGCCGGCGTGATAGCAGGGCTGCCGGACACTTCCTATTCATTTCTATGGGAGCCGACATGCGAGCGCTCCCCATAGAAATGAATGGACTGCTTTTTTCCATTCATTTCTATAGGGAGCGCTCGCATGCCGGCTCCCATAGAAATGAATGGGAAGTGTCTGTCCATTCATTTCTATGGGGAGCGCTCGCATGCCTGCTCCCATAGAAATGAATAGGAAGTGTCCGGCAGCCCTGCTGTAACGCCGGCGTGTACGGCTGTGATACACGCCGGCGTTCGGTAGTGTGAATGCACCCTTACGGTGCCTTTTATGTATGTATGGAAGCGGCACGCAGTCTTTGCCGCCGCTTCCATCCATATATAAGCCGCACCGGACTATAAGCCGCACTTACGATTTCTGAGGAAATCGTAGGTTTTTATGTGCGGCTTATAGTCCGGAACATACGGTAGAAGAATATAACTACTCTAATACTTCTCCTACATACAAGAATATAACTACTATAATACTGCTCCTATGTAGAAGAATATAACTACTCTAATACTTCTCCTACATACAAGAATATAACTACTATAATACTGCTCCTATGTAGAAGAATATAACTACTCTAATACTTCTCCTACATACAAGAATATAACTACTATAATACTGCTCCTATGTACAAGAATATAACTACTATAATACTGCTCCTATGTAGAAGAATATAACTACTATAATACTGCTCCTATGTACAAGAATATAACTACTATAATACTGCTCCTATGTAGAAGAATATAACTACTCTAATACTTCTCCTACATACAAGAATATAACTACTATAATACTGCTCCTATGTACAAGAATATAACTACTATAATACTGCTCCTATGTACAAGAATATAACTACTATAATACTACTCCTATGTAGAAGAATATAACTACTCTAATACTTCTCCTACATACAAGAATATAACTACTATAAGGGTGCATGCACACTACGTAACGCCGGGCGTGTATGAGAGCCGTACACGCCGGCGTTACAGCAGGGCTGCCGAACACTTCCCATTCACTTCAATGGGAGCGCTCGTAAACGCCGCTGTTACGAGCGCTCCCATTGAAGTGAATGGGAAGTGTTCGGCAGTCTGCTGTAATGCCGGCGTGTACGGCTCTCATACACGCCCGGCGTTACTCAGTGTGCATGCACCCTAATACTGCTCCTATGTACAAGAATATAACTACTCTGTACCTAGATATTCATGTTTTTGTTCTCCTTTTGCTTTTTTGGCTGGGGCCCTACAATTGAAAAACACACAGCATAAACTCTGCCTCCAAAATTTTTACCTTGCCTGGAAAGAGGATGGAATTCTGGCTAATCCCATCCAAACATTGCAGAAAAAAAAAATCTGCAGTGGAAAAGCTGTGTTTTCAAAAACTTTTGTGTTTTTGAAAATCGCAGCATCTCTATTTTACCTGCGTAAATGCGGACATTTTCCATATAGTTATAATAGGGACAGAAAGTCCTCAGAGGAAAACTCTGCAAAATCACAATGAAAAACGCAGCACAATACATTTCCACCACTCTTTCCCGCAGGTTTTTTCCTGCACTTCACTGACGTGGAGCCATCACTTTTATCTGTTTCCTTACTCCTTTGGTTGATGTTATCTTAAATATTTGATGTCTTTTCTTCTTTTTGCTCTGTTTGCAGCCACAGTTCCTTCTCTTAGGTTTTTCTCTTTCTTACATCCTGTCGCCGTTATCGTTATTGCTGTCACGGATTTTGTTATTACTTTTATTTTTTTCGGTTGTTTCAGTGGCTTCTTTGTACCTCTTGTCCTCTTGTCTCTGCTTCTCTTTATATTTTCTCATTGATATACTCTATTTCTCCAGTTTATTCCTCATTGTTTCTTCTCTTACCATCTCTTGATGTTCCTCAATGTCATTTACAATATGTCAGCCCCTATACATTCTTCATTTTATTTTGCTTACTCGCCATCTATATACACTACAGAAATGATTTGTATTTAGGTGTATAGTAAGATGAGTGACCATATTACTGTGTAAATACTGTATGTAATATATATATAATATATATATATATATATATATATATATATATATATATATATATTATTATAAATGTGAAAGTTTGTGTGTTTGGATGTTTGGATGTTTGTGAGTTTGGATGTTTGTTCCTCAATCACGCTAAAACGCCTGGACGGATTTGCGTGCAATTTTCCACAAACATAGTTTTCCCTTAGGATTGAGTCACAGGCTACTTTTGGTGCCACTAAACAACATGGCTTCCTAGCAGGAGACTCACAAAAGCAGGACTCCTAGCCCCAGCTATAGACTCACACACACTGCCTGGCATTTCCTGCCTCAACCTGCCTGCACACTCCTTACTGTCACCTCAGGAGAAGCCCTCACTCTACTCACTCACATTTTACATATAGCTTTCCACTATATAACACATCACATTGTCTGTATCACGACATACACAATACAACACATCACATTGTCTGTATCACGACATACACAATACAACACATCACATTGTCTGTATCACGACATACACAATACAACACATCACATTGTCTGTATCACGACATACACAATATAACACTTCACATTGTCTGTATCACTAGATACACAATATAACACATCACATTGTCTGTATCACTAGATACACAATATAACACATCACATCACATTTGCTAGCCCACCAAACTTTTTAAAGCACTTTTACAGTTTCACACGTCTGTGTCCGCCCAATTCTCAAATCACCGCAGACGAAGTCGCGGGTAAAAGCTAGTATATATATATATATATATATATATATATATATATATATATATATGTGTGTGTTTTCTTTAGCACTTCAGCACTTAATCCTTGATTCAATATTCGATCTCACACATATACCTTTATGGAGCAGGGAGGGGTTGAGTAGTATTGTTCTGCTGGTGGTTAATAAAGGTATTGCTTCATTCTGTGCACTCCTTGCCATTTATCTACAACCTAGCAGTGTCAAAATATCAAAAGAACCAAACTAACAGTTTTTCGTGACTTTTGGACAAGTGCGGTGTTACATTGTACAGTGGCTGTGCTTGGTATTGCAGTTCAGCTCCATTCATTTGAATGGGCTTGAGCTGCAGCATGGCCATGTGACTAATGGCTATGATGTCACTGCCTGAAAAGAGGAGGTGGAGTTCACCCAAGTGACACAAGCTCTTCAAACAGCTGATCAATCTAATACTGGTGATATATCCTAAGGGCAGGTCATTAAAATCATAGTCCTGGAAAAGCTTCTTTAAGTAATAGTTTTATGTGACTATAAATAACACACTAACACATATTTCTATGGTGGTTTTTGTCATTTTATTTCTATAAATAAAAGAAATAGCAATTATACAATAGAACTTTTCTGCTCTGGTCCTGTACATGATGCGACTGTAATAATGGCAGACCAGCAGTAATAGCATCAAAGCTACAAATCCTGGAAATAATAATGGGAGCTTCCAAATCCCCCCAAAATACTCCAAATATATATGTCATGTGCTCACTTATTAAAGAGGTTCTCCAGTTTCTTAGGAGGGTTCCCTGACAATAAACTGACCATATATTATCAAGTCATTAAATTAAAGGGAGTCTGTCAGCAGAACACAGCATTTCAACCCAGACAGGACAGAATCCAGTAGTGGTTTCCTCTTGTGAATCAGTTCTTCTGTTTCTGAGAAATAGCCTTTTT